>NW_028275162.1:11198904-11816883 GCF_013281855.1 Momordica charantia
AAATATTTGAAATCATGTTTTGGAGGATTGATAAAGTTTGTTTTAAATTATTTCAATGTTTTGAATTAATTTAATATTGAAAGTAAGTATTTGTTTTGCATTTTATTTGAAAGATATTTTGATTGATTTCATAGGACTATCCGGATATGCCATGATTTTGTTTTGAGGAACGTTTTGCTTATTTGGGGTAGTAGCCTAATTTGGAATGGATGGATTTCTGTTCTGGCTTATTTGTGGGAAGACACTTTTGTGGTTTGGCATTCCTTGGGAATGAAGATTTATGTGTGTGTTATTCACTTACATGACCTCACACCTAAGTAACTCTGTTCTGGTCGATATTATTTCGACAACACTGTTCTGGTCGATATTAATTTGACAACTCATATAGAAGTTTCTGATTGATTGGTGTTACCGACAGGTAACTACATATGTTCTGTAGGCTACCCAAGTAATGCAACCTTCCACTCTGATTTTGAAAGTATGAATGAATGTAAGATTGTTTTGAATGTTTGAATGCTTTAGTTATTCGAAAGTTTGAAAGTTGTACCAAATGTTTTAGAAGAAATTTTGAAAGTTTTGATTGAAAGAAAGTTTGTCTTGAAGGATTTGAAGTTTGATCGAATGAAAGTTTGTTTCGAATGAATGGAAGATTGTTTTGAATAATTAAAAGTTCGTTTTGAATGAATGCAAGTTTGTTTTGGAAGAATGAAAGTTTGTTATGATTGAACGGAAATTTTATCTTATTTGAAGACTTTTGTTTCTGAAAATCTAGTTTGTTTTTAAAGTTTTGAAAATTGTATTAAATATTTTAAAGGACTTTAAAAGTTTTGATCTGTTCGTATTGTTTACGAATGTTTTGAAAGGAAAATGAATTTTGAAATTCGATATGGAAATTGCTTATTGAGTATTTTTGTACTCATCTTTGTTTTCCTAAATGTTTTTCAGATAAAGGATTGAATGATCGTTCTGGTAGAAGGTGAAGTTTAGCATACTGGCATGAGTTTGAAAGTCATATTCCTATTTAGTTAAGTTAGTTTAGAAAAATTCTGTAAAGAAATTGCTTCCGCGGAATAGTTTTAGTTCTTAAGGTTTTTTGAAAGTTACGTTTCCGCATTTTGTCAGAATGACCGTATTAGAAAATACGGGTTGTTACACGAACGGTAAGAAGGTAACGGTGGCGGTCATCAGCTTTGACGGCAATGCTCTATCGTGGTATCGGTGGGAGACAAGAGATAATCAAGAATTGCCGGATAGGATGACCTAAAGGTCCTTCGTATGATTTCGACCGTCGTAGGAGGGTAGCCTTACGCTCGGTTTCTGGCCATACGACAGACGGGAACAGTGGCAGACTTTCGTCGAATGTTTGAGGAATACTCAGCACCTATACGAGGACTGTCAGATGAGGTTTTGGAGGGAACTTTCCTTAATGGGTTGCAATCTTTGATTAAGGTTGAGATATTGAGTAAGGAAATCATTGGGTTACGGAAGGTCATGCGAG
The DNA here is from genome assembly GCF_013281855.1 of Momordica charantia. NCBI lineage: Eukaryota > Viridiplantae > Streptophyta > Magnoliopsida > Cucurbitales > Cucurbitaceae > Momordica > Momordica charantia. Next base: position 11,200,403 of record NW_028275162.1, read on the forward strand.
CAGCCCAGCTAATTGAAGACCGAACCACAGCAACGTTGACCTTCATCGAAGACGCTAAAAGCCCCACGATTGGGCCAGTCCAATCGATCACCCAGCCAGCATCAAAGGCTACGCCAGCCCAAGTAACCCGTATTGTTACACTTGCCAACCGTACCTCCACGTTGCCCGCAACGAGTGACCCTAATCGCAAGGACTCAGGGTTTAAGCGTTTATCAGAGACAGAGTATAACACTTGCAAGGCGAAAGGTCTCTGTTTTCGTTGTGATGAATGCTACACCGTCAGTCACCGGTGCAAGAACCACAAACTGCGAGTCCTCTTGGCGCACGACGACGATCTTAGGCAGATGGACGTGAATGGAGGCGCAATTAGAAATGGTCGAAGAGGTAGGCGAGGTGGTCGAGATGTTCCTCAACATAGTGTTAGGGTTCTCTACACCTGGTACAATGAAGTTGCGAGGTGAGATCGACCAATCGGAGGTGGTGGTCCTAATTGATTGTGGAGACTTCCAACTACAGGGTCATTATGGGAACGGGAGTAGCCATAAAAGGGAAAGGTATCTCTAAGGGAGTAGTTTTGAAACTTCCTGAACTAACTGTTGTGGACAAATTTCTTCCTCTGGAATCAGGTGGGATAGACGTGGTGCTAGGAATGCAGTGGCTGTGTACCCTTGGATCAATGGAGGTCGACTGGAGTGCCTTGACAATGACATTCAAAGCAGGTGGAACTCGAGTGGTGCTCAAGGAGATTCGTCTCTGACGAAAGCAAAAGTGACATTAAAGCGTTTGGCACGATCATGGGACGCTCAAGACCATGGTTTTTTGGTGGAGTTCTGCACGATCACCGAGTTCCAAATAGAGGCTCCTGATTCAACTCCTCCCGCGGAACTGTTGCGCTCAATTGATAGATTGCTCACTGAGTACCAATCCGTATTCCAAATCTCGGAGGGTCTACCCCCAAAGAGAGAAGTCGACCACCACATACTACTCAAAGGGAACCCACCCGTGAATGTGCAGCCATACCGTTACATGCATTTGCAGAAGGCTGATCAAACGTTTGATCGGAGAAATGCTGACGGCGGGAATCATCCGTCCCAGTGTGAGCCCCTACTCTAGCCCGATGCTGCTGGTCAAGAAGAAGGATGGGAGCTGGAGGTTCTGCGTGGATTACAGGGAGTTGAATAATGCAACGGTTCTAGACAAATTCCCGATTCTGGTAATCGAGGAGTTGCTGGACGAGCTTCACGACAATCTACTCCAAAATTGACCTCAGGTTGGGATACCACCAGATACGGGTGCATGAGCAGGACGTGGAGAAAACGACATTTAGGACGCACGATGGCCATTATGAATTCTTAGTGATGCCCTTTGGCCTCACCAATGCCCCGACCACATTTCAAGCATTGATGAATCGTGTCTTTCGACCCTTCTTGAGGAGGTTTGTGTTGGTATGTTTTGATGATATTTTGATCTATAGCCCATATTTGGACTCTCACACTACCCACCTAGCGGTAGTGCTGAATATACTGCAGGAACACTCCTTGTATGCCAACATGAAGAAATGTCAATTTGCCCAAGAAAGAATCGAGTACTTGGGGCATTGGGTCTTGACTAAGGGTGTGGAGGCTGATCCCGAGAAGGTCCGGGCCATGATCCAATGGCCGATTCCGTTGAATCTAAGAGAACTCAGGGGATTCCTTGGCTTAACCGGCTATTATTGCAGATTTGTGGAGAATTACTGCGCCATCGCTGCTCCCCTTACCCAACTCTTGAAGAAAGATGCATATGTGTGGTCCGACGTTGCGATATAAGCCTTTGAATGTCTTAAACGGGTGATGATCACACTACTGGTATTAGCCTTACCCGATTTGAGCCAGCCTTTTGTGGTGGAGACAGATGCCTCGGGTATGGGTCTAGAGGCATGGGTCTAGAGGCATGGGTCTAGAGGCAGTATTATCTCAGGGACAGCGGCCGATTGCCTTCTTCAGTCAGACCTTGTCGATGACCAACCAACAGAAGTCGATTTACGAGCGTTAGTTGATGGCCATTGTCCTTGCCATTCAACGTTGGCGGCCTTATTTGTTGGGCCAAAAATTCTTTGTACGCACCGACCAGCAAGCCTTGAAGTTTCTCCTAGAGCAGAAAGTAACTCCCCCGGACTATCAGCGGTGGATCTCGAAATTACTGGGGTACGACTTTGAGATTCAATATCACCCTAGGCTGGAAAACAAGGCGGCCGATGCTTTATCACGAATTCCACCCACTTATCGCCTTATGTCCCCAGTTGAAGCCTGTCCGATATGCCACCAACGGTTCACTTGGCTACCTTGACTGCCCCAGCCATTTAGACGTAGGCGTAATCTGGAAGGAAGTGGAATAAGACCCGTCCCTCAGTAAGATTATCATTGAGTTGCAGGCCAACCCGGACAGCCCGTGCCCCGATTCTCATTGCAGCAAGGGAAACTCTTGTAAAAGGGTCGTTTGGTCCTCACACGTAATTCATCCCTCATCAAGGCCACCCTCCATACCTATCATGACTCCGTATTCGGGGGACACTTTGGTTTTTTGAGAACTTATAAGCGGCTGACAGGTGACTTGTATTGGCAAGGAATGAAACAGGATGTGAAGATGTATATCGAACAGTGTGATGTGTGCCAACGGAACAAATCGCTCACTACCTCACCAGCCGGTTTACTACAACTCCTTCCACGCCCTGATCGAATTTGGGAAGATATCTCCATGGACTTTATCGAAGGACTTCCCAAATCAGCATCCTATGACGTTATCTTTGTGGTGGTGGAACGTTTGAGTAAGTATGCACACTTCATACCCATTGGCCATCCCGTCTCGACAAGACCATTGCGGCATCGTTTGTGAAAGAAGTAGTCTGTCTTTATGGGTTTCCCTGCTCGATCGTCTCCGATCGTGACAAGATTTTCTTGAGCCACTCCTGGACCGAATTGTTCCGTCTCCAAGACACGAAGCTCCACTGGAGCACAGCCTACTACCCGCAAACGGACGGCCAGACCGAGATAGTCAACTAATGTGTTGAGACTTACCTTCGCTGTTTTTGAACGGAGAGACCACGACAATGGAGTAGCTGGTTGGCATGGGCAGAATATTGGTACAACACCACGTATCATGTCTCAATCAACACTACCCCTTTCCACATTGTCTATGGTCGCCCCCTCCCCCGTTGATCTTCTATGGTGATCAATGAACGACCAACGCCACTCTGGACCAACAGTTGGCCGAGCGAGATCAGGCCATTCAATGCCTGAAAAACCATTTGGCAGATGCCCAAAATAGAATGAAGAAGTTTGTCGACCGACACTGTCGTCGTGTGGAGTTCGGTGTGGCGATTTGGTTTACCTCAAGCTTCGCCGTTACCACCAGTTGTCACTCGCCAAAAGGCGTTGTTTTGGAAAAATAAATAATTGTTTGAACACTTTAGTTTTAAGTGTCCAAGAAATGTTGAACATAAGTTCTATGCATGTCGGTTGTATTTAACAAGTGTTCTACATGTATCCAATTTATTCAATAAGTGTTTGATCCATGTCTATTGTACTTAACAAGTGCTCAACACATGTCCAATCAATGTTGGAGTGTTTGTGTGTTTGGTATGCATTTTGCATGTATATGCTACCCAAACTAAACTAAAACGTCCTTGCTTCGTAGTTTGGCTGTTTTTTTATTTTTTTTATTTTATATATTCTTAAAGGGAGTTTTAACTTTTAAGTTTTCATAATTTCAATGAAAGGCTCTGTTTCTTGTCCAAAATGGAAGAAAAATGTCTATCAGATTGCTACATTATTCTCTGTATGTCTATATGTACACGTATGGATATGATCAAGTAAAAGCTGAAACTTAAAATAGTAATGTTATTTTTCTCTATGAAGGGAGATGTATATCCCGTGGAGCAGTCAGATGGGTTTACTATAAAACCAGTTCTTGATGCTCATTGGGGAGTACTTAACGATGAAGATGTAAGAAAGCTGATGGCCTCTTGGTTTCAAAATTATAATTTGGTTCATGTTCTTAGATGTCAGGGTAGTGGTAGTGACATTATTTACTGTTTACAATTACTAATTTCATTCTTTGTTCATTTTACCGTAATTATTTTACTATTACAAATTACAGATGGATGGTTTTCGTTCACATACTTTATCTATGCTAGTAAATGATGCGCCAGGGGTCCTTTATATTGTCACTGGACTTTTTGCAAGAAGAGGATATAATATTCAGGTACATTTAGAGTCTAACATATTGCAATTGCATTAGTATTTTAAGGCTAACAGAATTGTATTTCATTTAATTGTCTCCCATTCGTTTAGAAAATTATTTTTCTGATCAAATCTGATGAATGTCATGCTGTCAGAGTTTAGCTGTTGGTCATGCAGAAGTTGAGGGCATTTCACGCATTACAACTGTTGTTCCCGGTACAGATGAATCAATCTACAAGTTGTTGCAGCAGCTTTATAGGCTGGCTGATGTTCATGAGGTGAATATCCTAAGCTTTGGCAGTCCATCTTCAAATATGTGGTGCTTTCTTATTTTTGTCATATCATATTTTACCACATATGCTCAAATTTCTTCTTGGTGCCATTTAAGAATACTGGCTTGGAATGTTTGAAACAGTTTTTGGTTTCAATGAGATGAAATTGCTGCACTAATCCAGGATTGTAAGGATCTTAATTCTTGCGTGAATTTTATATATTTCAAGATCTATATATTTTAAGTCCCACTCATGGCTATAGGTTTGAGATATTATAATATCCTAAAGTACACGATGGAATATTTTCAATTGATTAAACTCACCAAAGTTCTTATATATTAAAGTAACAACTATGGAGTATTTTGTTTCTTTCTCCTTCCATCCTTTTCTTCTCTCCTGACTATATAATGAATTGCTCATCAGCCAAATTGCTCTTCATATCCTATGAATCCTCTTGATATTTTATGTAGTTACCAACTATGACCTTTTCAGCATAGCGTTGTTTGAATCCGGATGGCTGTTATGAAGCCTTTGAGAATTGGATCAAAGAACTGTATTAACCAGTAAGATGCATAAATCTAAAACTAAAGACTCCAAGAAAAGTAAAAATCGGGTTACCCTTTAATATCTTAAGACAAGAAAATTTGTTCTTTGTTTGAGATCCAAATCACACCTTCTTAAACATGCAAACTATTGTATTACCAAGTTAACTCTTGGCTAGAATGAAAGCTCTAAGACTCATTTTACTACAGTTCAAAACTTGATTTTGGTAGGCATCATACATATATATATATAGCCTCCAAAACCAAGCCTAAAGCAACCTATAGTCCATTGAATGATTGTCGCTGTCCAAGTCCATCAATGACATAAAAAACCATTAACTAAATGTAACCTAAGAATAAAGGAAAAGCCGTAAAACAAAAGGTACAATAAAAATGCCCATAAATCGAGAATTTAATTCTAGATTTTTAAGTCTTTGTAACCCCCAATTTAAGTAGTTAGAGCTTGGATCTTGGGTTCCATCAACGAAGTCCTAGGAGCTTTACTTGTCTTCAATAAGGCTTGAGTTTCACTAGAATACATTAAACGAAACTTGAGTTTGAAGTATGTTCATTTAGCACTACTGACTCCTGTAACTACATTTCATCTTGAGTTCGCCATAAATGTTACAGTACATTTGATGCAATTCCATCTTGAAGTCCATCTTTTGGACTACATGTAGGGTGGTATGATACGTATCAGAATCTCATTTGAACCGTTATTTCCTATTAGAGAATGGTAAACTAGTTATCCAAAGCTGTGACCTTATGCTTAAAAGTCCAAGCCTAATTGGTCGTTGGTTACTCCTTTAGGTACGGGATATGACCCATGTGCCATTTTCGGAGCGCGAGCTGATGCTGATTAAAATTGCTGCAAATTCTTCTGCTAGGCGTGATGTGCTTGATATTGCCCATATATTTAGGGCCAAGGCTGTTGATGTCTCTGACCATACCGTAACTCTTGAGGTAAATAATTCTGGAACTGATATGTTCTGCCGCATTTTTATTTTTTGAGAATAATTAATTTTTAGAGTCAATTTTAATTTTAAACTCTCATCGTATATTATGTAAGTTTTATTTTGGAGACTATTGTCTATTCTGTAAGTGATAAAGTTAAATACCTTTCCAAAATCAATTTAACAACTTGCCTGTGAACCAATCAATACCCTCGCATAGAATTGAATTGAACCAACACAATATCCACTACAGTTCTCAAATCCAATCCCTCACATAAACTTACCTACCAATTGAAGTAGGTAAAGAGAAGTCCAAATTTGACCAAACTTCTGAAACCCAATAAAAAACATCCAACACACATAAACAAGAACAGTCATACACATTTAGCCAAAAAAATTCTATAACTAGCCTCAAAATCTTAAATGCAAAAATAAATTAAATTCATATTAGTTTTCACCGTGTATTTAAGGTTTTAGGTTAAATTTGACTCTACTAATTAAATACACAGATACAAACTTTTTCTTTTAGTTTCATAGCTCAACTCATCAATCAGAATAACAGAGGTTCGATCCCCATTGATGAACTGTTACTTTTATTTTTGAGCTATGTAGTATGTAACCAACAATTTGTAGTGATGAATGTGCTCGATACTTCTTTCAGCTTACAGGAGATTTGCATAAGATGGTTGCACTCCAGAGATTGTTAGAGCCTTATGGCATTTGTGAGGTTAGATTCCAGCGAACCCCCTCTTCCTCCCCCTTCCATTTTAAGTTCACAGAGAGATGATCTTCGGGTATCTGTTACAGGTGGCAAGGACGGGACGAGTAGCATTGGTGCGCGAATCTGGAGTAGACTCGAAACATCTTCGAGGATACTCATTTCCTCTGTAAACTGAGGTGAGGGGCACAGAACATTGGGGTCGTACACACCAATTATGGTCAAGGATGGTATAGAAGATCTGCGTATATAATAATGGTACCCAAAAAAAGAGGCTGCATACTATTTTATGAGGATACTCAGAGGCTCTTTTACTAGTTAATGACCAACGTTACTTGGAGCTGGCTTTGGGGGGCAGGGGTTTATGTCAATTGTAGCAATGGCGTGAGAAATTTTTGTTTGTTTTTTTTTTCTTAAACTATTGATATTTTTGTTTTGTTTTGTTTGTTATTGTTATTATTTTTTTCATATTTTCTTCCCTTTTTTGTTTTGTTTGTTTTTGTTTTTTATTTTTTGAGTTCAATAATTGAGAGGTTGGGATTGGCTATCAATTCTTGGGACGGTAAGTAGGTACTTTATCCGCAAATTGATATATTTGATTCGATTTTGAAGTTAGAAGTTTCATTTAGGTCTTTATTTACTTTGATGGAATGTGAATAAAAATTTTCATTTCGTTGGATGATGTTTTCTAACATATATTAAATGAAAGCAATTGGTGGGGATTTACCTCAACCTCATTCATCTTTTATGATTTCATCAATTTCTTTCTCATTTTTTATTTTGTGGTCACCATAAATTTTTAATAATTAGTTTACAAGTTTTACACTTTCTCCAGCTTATTAATGAGACTATATCTTTTTAATTAATTGGTTTATAATTTTATTGTTTGTTTATTTGTACTAATAAATTTTCTTGTAATAAAAATTTATACAACTTTTATTAGTTGATGTTATTTTATCATAAAATATTATGAATTTCTATTTAATTGATCAATTATTTAATTTTAATTTGTTATTATTTAAAATCAATAAAATTGTAAAAATATAATTCATTGTTATTAGCTATTAAAATAATGAAATGTAATAATATTATATTATTAATGATGGTTATTATAAGAAAAATTATATTGATATTTTTTTATGTAATTTTATTCTGTTATTTATTATTTTTTTAACTAAAAATAGTATTCTAATTAAAGTATTTGTAATTAGTTAGAAATAAAATGAGGTATTCTACTATCCGTTTTGGTAACATTTCCATTTCTTGGAAATGATTTTTATTTCGATTCTTTATCATTTCAATTCTTAGCAAATTAGGCTTTACTATTTAACAATTTTTCATATGTATATATATATATATATATTTTTTTTTTGTTTCAATTCCAGGTAGATTATTTGTATTGATCTATCAACTAAAAAAAATGAATATATTGGTCTCAGTTTTTTTTTGGGAACCATCAAACAATTGGTGAATCTTTGGAAAACTTCCTTCAAAACGTCCTTCATTTACTTTGCTTTTTTTTTTTCTTCTCGAAAGTTTCAATTTTACCTTCACCTTTTTTCTCTCTTAACTTTCTTTATAATTGAAACTCTTAAATACAAGAGGCAAAGTTAAAACTAGATTAATCAATTAGTTGCTTGTTGTGTCCCTAAATAAATATTCAATTCGCCTCCTCAGCTAAAATTATTAGGTGAATAAACATACCATTACAAATAAAATAAAACGAACCAGTTTTACTCGAGTGCAAATTCAATGGAAACCGTGGAAGAGAGAGAGATGAATCGGTCTGAAAAACATGGATGATAGACTTGTATTTTGAAGTCTGATGTAGAAGCCAGTGATTCAAAACAAAAGGCTACTTGAATCTTATTGTATTGATTTTCGGATACAAGCAATATATATTTGATTTAGGGAAAATTGACAAAATAAGTCTTCTGTCTCTTAAAGTTTTTTAATCGCCCTCCTCAAAACACAAGTTTTCTAGTCACGGCTGACATCACCAATTTTGACAAATGACCTCTCTCTTCAGACTCCATCTCTCTCCTCTCTCCCCCACTAATATTTTAGACTTCCTTCCTTATTTCCTCTCTTTTTCCAGATTTTTTTTCTTCCTCTTTGTTTTGTTATTGTTTTTCATTATTCTCTTTTCCTCTTTTCAGCAAATTTTTTTTTTCTCATTCTCCCTAAAATTTTCTTGGAGTTTCTCTTTTCCATCTTCACTCTTTCTCTATTTTTTCTATTACTATTATTCTCTTTCTTCTTTACTCACCACAAAAAGCAATTTTTTTTCCTCTATGATTCCCGTGACTTTTAGCAATCGCTGACGATGGATGCATCAAAGCCGACGAAGGAGGTCGTTCGCCGAAGAAAGAAGATCAATGGAAGAGGAATGGGGGAGGAGATAAAGAGAGAGAGAGCGAGGTTGAGTGAGAGAGAGCGAGGTTGAGCGAGGGTGATCAAGAATTGAGGGAATCTAAAAATACTATCTCAATATTAATTCAAATTTGTTTCCAAAATCTATTCTCAATCTCATTAAATCTCTCAATGTAGTTTTAATTAGTATTGACTTAAAAACCACTCATTTTGCTTTCATCTCTTTCATTCCTAATTTAAAATTTAATCAAATGAAAATATCAATTTAAAATCTAATTACAAAAAGAAAGTATTCGAATTTGAAATTTAATTCAAATTTGTTTCCCAAAATCTCTTTTTTAATTAGATTTTAAATTGATACATTTGATTAAAATTTAAATTAGGAATGAAATATGGAAAAGCAAAATTGGGGGATTTGAAATTCAATTATAATTAAAATTACATTGAGAGATTTAAGGAGATTGAACAGAGATTTCGAGAAACAATTTGAATTAATATTGAGATTCCGTTTTTCTGAAAATTAATTTGATTTGATAAACATTAATTCAAAATTAATTTTTAGATACTATCAAAAAAGACAATCTCATTAAAAATATTATTTTTAGATTCCCTCAATTCTCTCTCGCTCAATATCACCCTCGCTCTCTCTCTCTCGCTCACCCTCGCTCTCTCTCTCTCTCTCTCGCTCACCCTCGCTCTCTCTCTCTATCTCCTCCCCCATTCCTCTTCCACTCAGCTTCTTTCTTCGGCGAATGACCTCCTTCGTCGGCTTTGATGCAGCCGTTGTCAGCGAAGTTACGAGAACTATGGAGGCTGCTGGTTTAGAAAAAAAACTGAGAGATTTAGGGTTTTTTTTAAAGTAAATTGCTTTTTGTGGTTAGTAAAGAAGAAAGAGAATAATAGTAATTAGAAAAAATACAGAAAGATGGAAGAAGTAAAAGAGAAACTCCAAGAAAATTTTAGAGAGAATGAGAAAAAAAAACTTTGCTGAAAAAGGAAAAGAGAATAATGAAAAACGATAAGGAAAAAAAATCTGGAAAAAGAGGGAGATGGAGGTAGAGAGAGGAAATAGGGAGGGAAGTCTAAAATATTAGTGGAGGGGTACTGAGGGTGTGAAGGTGATGTCAGCAAATGCCTATAAAACTTGTGTTTTGAAAAGGATGATTAAAAAACTTAAAAGGACCCTATAGAATGCTTATTTTGTCAATTTTCCCTTTGATTTAAAAGGGAAAGTAATGAATAAAATACAATACAAGAGGTAGATGAGCTACCCTTTACTAGCTCTCACTAACTCTTACTAATTCTCATGTGGCGGTAGAGAAGCAAGGCCAAGTTTGTCATGAAGATAACAAGATCTAGTAATGTGACAGGCTTGGTGAGATAATTAGCCAATTGATGAATGGAGGGAACATGATACGCGACAACTCAAGTGTATGGACTACTCTAGTCTATAGCCACTTGAATCCAATTGTATAATTGGTTTCAACTCGAAAGGGAAAGGTTAGATGTATTACATTTGGTGACCAAACAAAACAAGCATGATCCGAGAGTAAACAATGAATTCCTAAGTTCGACCACACAAAGAAAAATACTATTGCGGGAGGAGGGGTTTGCACGAAGCAAATGATGAGAAAACTCTCAATTTTGTATTGAACAACTTCACTAAACTTGATTTGAAACAAAGTGGGGAACACGCCTATTTATAGGCTCAGGACCTTTACAAGGAAAGTTGCAAAATAAAATAATCCTAAAATCTAATGAAAATAAAATTTAAACAAATAATTAAAGATTTTTCCTTAAAAGGTGCGAACTTGCTAATCAAGCAAAACAACTATTACTTAAACTAATTTTGATAAGAATAAAATAAACTAAGGAAAATCATAAAAAAAAGACATATCCTAAAATCCACCCACATGCTTATCAAGCAAGAGAAATTATTCCTTAAATGTAATTTGATAAAAAAAACAAAGGGAAATAGAAAGGAAATAATTTCCTTAAATGGCTTGGAGTGCGCGCTCTTTGACGCCAATGGGCACAGACGCGTGCATGAGGGTGGATAGGCAACAAGGACGTGTGCACAGGCATGAGTGGCATGGCGACAGGCAAACATGGGGCACGCGGGCACAGACACTGGGCGAGGCAGGTGTGGGGCTGTGCGATGGGTGTGTAAGGCAGCAGGTGTGAGGCGCTGGGCGAGATGCTGGCAGTAGGAGACGAGCAGTAGAAGCGAGGCACGCACTTGGGCAAGTGATGTGGGGCAAGCAGCAAGTGGTAGGCCATGTGGGACTCGCAAGCATGCGGCTGGTGTGTGCACATGGGCAGGCGGGGGGTGTGTGCAGTAAAGTAAGGCGCGTGGGTAAGCTGGGCAGCGTGGCAGACACGAGTGTTGGCAGTAGGGGTGTGTGCAGAGCTGCAGGCAGGTGCAGTGGGCGCGCAGGCACGAGGCATGCACTAGAATGACGGGGCGCAAGCGTGCGTGTGCGGGGCCCTGGTGTGCGTGCAAAGGCTGCCAAAGGCGATGGCGGACGCGTGCGGGGCTATTGCTTGCGAGGTTAGCATGCTGATGATGGTCTTGCACGTGTGGTTGGGTTCTCCACTTTGCGTGATTTGGTTCCAAGGACTTCGTGCCAAATATGATCATATCATAACATATCATATTTATAATTGACGTTTGAGCACTTGATCACAAGTGAAATGAGCATCGATTTCAATGTGTTTAGTGCGAGCATGTGGAACGAGGTTGTGAGCAATGGTTAGTAGCGTAAATATTATCATACAAAGTGTTGGGTAGAGGAGCAAGCGAAATGTGAAGCTCGAAGAGAAGAAAAGTAATCCACTAAATTTCATAAAAGACATGGCAGAGAGCACATTACTCAGACTCGATGTTGGATCGAGCTACAACGTACTGCTTCTTTGATGACCTCGAGATCAGAATAGGACCATGAAACACATAAAATCAACCAACTGACTTGCAATCAACGGAGCAAGCAACCTGGTCGACATTGGACAAACTAATAAGGGTGAGAGAGGATGCTAGTTGCATGGCAAGACCAAGATGGAGATACTGGCTTAGATAGTGAAAGATGCATTTTACGGATTGCTAAGTGGAAATAGGAGGATACTGAAAGCATTGACTCAATTTGTTGACATCAAAATTTATATCAGGGTGAGTAAGAAGGACATAATGGAGAGAGCCAATGACAGTTTGATTAAAGAGGGATCAGAAAAAAGTTTCACCTAAAGAGGTAGTTAATGAAAAAGTAGTTGTGATCAGGGTTGGAGCTTCCTTGAGATTCTACAGCAGGAGACGATTCAATATGTCACGGATGTACTTAGCTTGAGATAGTAGAAAGCCAGTAGATGTTTTTGCCACTTGAATTCCCAAAAAATAGTGAAGATGTCCAAGATCTCGAAGTACAAATTGATAATGAAGTTGATGAATAAGACGATCAATGAGCACACAATTGGAACCTATGATAAGAATGTCATCAACATAAATAAGAAGAATAATAAGATTTGTGGTCATGCGACATCAAAACAAAGAAGGATAAGTTTTCACTTGAAGAAAGCCCCATTGTATAAGAGTCGTGTGGGGAGTTTGTGTTGGGTGTGTTGCCCTAAACTCGTAGTTTGTATTTATGTAAAAATAAATGTATATTCAATAAAGTTTTATTCAATCAATTTGTTGTTGAATTCATAGCATTGCATTGTCCAAAATTCAATAAACTAAACATCCAAGGTTATTATCTTGTAACTGGGACAATATATCTATAGGGTATATATTTGATATACCCTTGATATACTAGGTATATATTTGATATGCTCCTGATATACAAGTGGATAATGTTTCGGGAATAACCTAAAGAGTCTATAGTATATGGATAAGGCTGGGTACCTTATCCTGGCAACACTATGGATACGACCCACTTTGTAAATGTTACAGACGACTCGATCCAGGTCGTTCGTGTGGAGACATGCGACTGGGGGTATCCTATACAATGAGTTTGTATAAGACTGGACCGCGAAATAGCCGATCTTTAGATGTAACACCGTTAACTATCAGATTGCTATTTCTTAGGATGACCAGGCAACTCATTCTCAATCCTGAATGAGTTATGGACTCCTGCCCATGAGGGCTCGTCCTTTGATCTGTATGGGTGATAGTGGCCCGAGTTATCGACTCAATATTCCTACCATTTTGGGGACGAGACTGAATGGTGAGCTGGGAACATAACTTCACAAGATGAAATTCACCTCTCCCCGACTTTAGGGAGTAGATGAGTGTTCTCTTAAATGTTGACTCGAGTGGCGAAGTTTACATCTATTAGAATTGTCGCAGCTATGGTCGCTCATTTGGATTTTGAACAAGGGGCCCCACTCTCTCACTGACCCGAGAGGGACTTCCGGTTATTGGTCGGACTATAATCGAGTTGTTCATTAGAGGAGCAGTGGTATTTAAGGAGCAAGATGTAACACAGGGGTAAAACGGTAATTTGACCCATTTTTGGTTACGAATACTCGTGAAGGATTGACTTGTCATTAATGGTCGTATATCCGTGGACACGAAAACATTTTGCAGTACGAAGAGTGCAGCTGCGGGTCTTTAGTGAAGTGACCCGTAGTTAACGAATGTTGATTAACTCGGTCAATGAGTTTGACCGATTAATCTCGTATCGTTGGAGCTTCTGATCTATAGGTCCATTAGGTCCCCTTGCTAGCTCATAACGGGTAGAACGAGGATCAAGTTTTTGGAAAATTTTGAAATGTTCAAATTGCTCAAGGGATTATATGTATAGTAATACATTATAATATATAGTTAATTATAATTGAAACTATATATTATGAGAGAAATTATTTGAATGAGATTCAAATAAAATTAATATGAATATGATTCATATTGAAACTATAGGTTAAAAATAATGTGCATAAGATGTACATTACAACTATAGGTTATATGAGAGAAATACTATAGAATATGATTCTATTTTTGTAATAAATAATTAAGTGTTAATTATTTATTTGATTTATATATATATTAATTGTTAATTAGATTAATAGTTAATAATTATTTATTAAATAAATAAATAAATAAATAAATATATTAATTATTATTATTTATTAATAATATTAATTAATATATAACTCCCCTGCAAAAATGGGGGAGAGTGTGGAGTTAAGTGATGGGGTACTGTTTTTGGTTTTGGTTTATTACAGAACAACGAAGCCCAAAAAAGAACTCCCAGCATCTCTCTCAAGCTCTCTCTACTTCATTCCCATAGACCATATTGAACGCTCCCACAAGCGTGTTCTCGGTACCCAGAGGATAGTACGGAAGGTCTATTGGTGGTGTTCGGTAATTCTTTGAAGAATTGTTCATCAAAGTAAAGGAAAATTTTCCCTGTTGTTTTCCTTTTTTTCATTTGTATGGTTTTTGTTCTTTAAAAAATTCAAGAACAAGATGTTTCCGCTGCGGGATTAACGTCCTTTCAGTTTTTCATACTATGCTTATGGAGCCTGTTTGAGGCCACAGAGGGTTTTTCAACCGACATATATGATACGGATGAAAAGGACAACATAGCCTTGTGATTGAGGCATGAACAAGGTTTCAATGAGTCCACCATTGAGAAAGGCATTGCTGAGATCGAGTTGTCGGACTAGCCAACTCCAAGTGGCAGCAAGAGTAAAAATCAACCAACGGAGATCAGTTTAATAATACAATTGTTAGTTTCATGAAAATAAATACCAGAAGTTTGAGAGAAGCCTTTTGCAACTAATGCACCTTATAGCGTTGGATGCTCACATCAGCACTTTGTTTGAGTTTGTAAACTCATTTGTTACCTATGAGGTGATGATCAACAGCAGAAGGGACAAGATCACATGTTTGATTCTGTAATACACAGAAAATTCTTAATCCATAGCAACCTTCCAAGAGGGGATGGAAACAACATTGGAGAACTTGGAAGGTTTAGTCTTGGGCCAATTGATACCAACAGTTTTTAGAATCGCAACCAAAAAATCGTTTTGGTGTAGTAATGCCTAGTTTACAGCGGAATAACCATGAGATGAGCACTGGTAAAGGAGTGGTGGCTGGGAACAGAGGTAGCAGAAGTCGGGAATAAGGGTGAGCTAGTAACAATGGGCAACAAGGAGATAGGTTGATGAATAGAGGAGTCAAATTGCAGGCTAGTAAAATGAAAAGGAGATTGAGGGGAGGGAGCAGGGGAGGAAGAGTAGGCCGTGGATCGGAGGCTGCTAATACGAGATTTGGAGGGGCAACATAATGAATGGGAAGCCATGATAAAACAGAGTCAATGATCATAGCAATGGTGGGAGCCTGCTGCAACAATAAAAGTTATCAGCAAAAAAGAATTATTCTTCATTGAAGCACTTATGTCGAGAGACATAGATTCTCCCCGAAGGCCTAAAACAACGATAGCCATAATGATTGTTGTTGTGACTCAAAAATACATAATTAGTAGTGTGAAAATCGAACGTATGTTGTTGGTAGGGTCAAGATAAGGGCAGCAGGCGGAGCCAAAGACCAAAGACACAGAGAATGTCATAATCAAGTAGGATATTGTGAAGCACCGTAAAAGGGACCTTACCTTCAAGCATAACAGTGGACATTCATTTGATCAAATATACTTTAGTGTGAAAAGAATCCCACATGTAAATCAGAGGCATTTTGCTTGATTAACTAGCATTGCAAGCCCGATTTCAAGATATGTTGGTGCTTTCTTTAAACTATACCTTTTTGAGCGAAGGTATAGGGGCGAGCTAATTATATATGTATCTTATTTTCTATAGCATATTGTAAAAGAGGTTTAAACTCTCCTCATCACATCAAATGGTTTTAATTTTTGTGTCAAACAAGTTTTCGACTTGAGATTTGAACTATTTGATGGTAACTATAGCATCTCATTTACTTTTGAGTGGAAAGATCCAAGTGAAACCGGAGAAATCATCAAGAAAACTGATATAATATAAATATCCATGTGAAGAGGCAATAAGAGTGGGTCCTCATAGATCCATGTGAATCAACCGTAAAGTCTATAATGCTCGATATTGAGAGTGAGAAAAAGGTCATTTATGCAATTTTCTATACTGACAAACCTCACAAAAGGATAGTTTCTCATTTATTATTCTTTTCAAATTAAAGAGGTTAAGATTTGATTCCAGGTTATAGCATAAGGATGTCCAAACCTACTATACCATACATCTTTAGAACAATACAAAATATAATGACTGCTAGGAAAGGTAACTAACAAAATGTCATCCCAATATTTCCTTGCCACCATAGAGAAAAAAAGCAACAAAAGTAAATTGTTTCATTGAAGATTCTTGACCATAAGCATGAGAAGAGGCTATAAATAGTGGAATCTAGTACAAGCCGTCCTTAAATGTTCCTCCTAGAAGAACCTTGCCGTTGACCTTGTCCTTAATAGCACAAAAGGAATCATGAAATTCAACCATTACAGAGTTATCCATGACCAAATGGGAAATGCTAATTAAGTTCTTACTATATAAGGCACATATAATAAATTCTTCAAAACTAGATTGCTTACATTGGAACGAACGATGTAACTACCAACAAAATGTATGGGAAGTTAACAACCATTTACAACAGTAATACGTTCCGTACATGTGTAGTTCATCTTGAGAGATAAGTTGCCAAAATCATATAGAATAAATTCAATTAAATTATATAATATCTCCATTTACATTTAATATTTGGAAGGAATTATTATGAATAATATCTATTATCTTAAATACATAATTTTAAAGTAATATTTTTTTAATGATCAGCTTACTTTTGATATTTTTCGAATATAATTTGATAATATAATAAATGAATTTCACCTCATATAATATTAATTATATAATTGTATATTTTGGAAAATATTAAAGTTTAAAATAAAATTTATATTCTATATTAATTGTTTTAAAAAAGTATTATATTAATATGAATTCTACTAATAACATAAAAAAGTAATATATATACAATTAATATAAAATATTAAAATATTAAATTAATCTTAAAAAATCTATTATATAAATGCAAATTATATTAGATTAATGTAATGCCACATTATATATTAGAAAATTCCAATGAATAAATACGATAAAACAAAACAAAACGTGGCTATCCAAATATTTTTTGACATCCTTATATATTTTACTACGAAACAAACGTGGTCATCTAAGATGTCAGAAATCTAACGGCTCCTAACAAAATGAAATGAATGAGAGAAATGTTGAAGGAAATTAAGGTAACATGATTATCATCATCTTGGTCCTTTAATTATGGTTCAATTTGAATTCAACTAAGTTTTTATAGGTTATGTTTACCGTAGAATCTGATCACTGGGAGAATCAAGATGGTTGGACTTGTAGAGTGCTGCTACAAGAATGCACCGAGAAGAAAAGAGCTTAGATACTCAAATCACTATAATCCGAGGTAAGTGCTCACGAAGAGCAATCCATTTTTATAAGGGTTGACATGTGGGACCCAGTCACCGAACAATCACAAGATTCCCACGTGAGATCTACCACAGTGGATGAGCAGTTTACTCATTTATACCTCAGCTTGCCCTTGGTTCAAGTCAAGTATTGCGCCTCTATTTAAATAGAAAAGAGGTTTAGTACAAGCCTATTCGGTCACAAGTAATACAAACAAATAATTTCAAGTTCGTCTCATGAGGGTCTAAGTTTAAGTTGATTATGTGATAAAATGTTGGTGTACAATTAGTTCTGATGATAAATAATTGACGTGCTAATGTTGTTTTGAGAAGTAAATAGATTTAAGGGAAAACAATATTGAAAGCTTCCCGCTTTAACCTTAAACAGATGCACAAGCACCAGTAGATCATTTGACGCTCTACTCCAATCATAGTAAACTTGGTTTCCCTCCTAGCACAATATGATTTTAGTTTGCTTAAGAGATTAGGCTAACTACTCTCATACATCTATGGGTAGCTAGAATTCTAGGTAATTAATAGTCAATCATTCATTTTATAGGCAAGAAGTCCTATATCTAGGATCTTATTTATACATTTTATCTCTAAGATACATCTAATATTAATTCGACGAGATCTACTTTACCATAACTCTTTCAGTATTAAAGTAAAGCTATTATGATTACTTAAGTAGTGAAATTCAAGAAACAATGGAATAATTAAATCAATGAGAGTTAAATAGTGGAATGGTAAACGTAGTCCTCTATTGTCACCTGTGTTCTTTTTAAGAAAGTCATCTAAGACACATCTCACAAAGGAATTGAAGAAAAATTTATTTAGTTCATGATAGAAGAACAACATAAAAAGAAATGGATAAAATGGTTGTCATAGAATAAAGAATTAAGCAAGTTAAACATAATAAAAAAATAAAGCTAGAACTAACAAATTACAAAGTCCCAAATACAATAATTCTTCAATAAATCCTAGCTTTACCCTTCTCTCTTTCGAGCTTAAAGAAAGTAAAAATACTTGCTAGATGTTGCTCTCTGCATGCAACTCTACCTTATTCTTTCAAATAGGTTGGATAGAATTCCTCTTCTCTCTCTCTGTAATTGTTAAAAAAAAAGCAGAAATCTAACTCAAACTAAACTGAACTGCTTCATTCTCTTTGAATCTATGAGGTATCTAAACGTTCTTATGCTTTTGAGCATTTTGTAGAAGAAATACATTTAATTACGGACCAAACACTATCTTAAAACTTCTTTTAATAAGCAATAAGCTAACGTTACAAAAAAAATTTATCTTTCCCGATGCAACCGTTCATCGGCAGTAAACAAAAAAAAAACATTGGTCGTTCTTCGTACGGATCAAAATTTTTTGTCCACCAAATTGTTGCAATAGGACTGTGAGGATATGACCATGCTGAAAAAAGAATCGTCAACATTATTAACATTTACCAACGACTTCACATTTTGTTGACATTTACCAACGACTTCACATTTTGTTGATGTATCTGATGTATGCCGATGCTTTTTTGTGTTGTCGATGGATGTTAGTTGTTTATGCAACGATATGCACAATAGTGTATTTCAGATTGCAGCTCGAACTCGGCCTCCGGACCGATCTGAGTACTTGGGCGGACCTGCACAAAAAGGTGAGCACTCCAACGATCAAGTCAGTATAGGTCGGATTCCCAGTTTAGTTCGAGGTCAGAAATCATCGTACCTGATCGCGGAGTGAGGTCCTCTACTTATGGGTGGTAGTCCCGCTAATCTCGCGGCGGTTACACCGGTAATCTCGGGACCGTCGGTTACACCCGGTAATCTCGGGACCGACGGTTACACCCGATAATCTCGCCGCTGACAGTAGCTCACCTCGGCCCCCACCGAGCTCCTGGTATCGGACCTCGGCCGGGTTCACCTCGGCCCTCATACTTAGCATCTGTCAATGCTAGTGGTGGTGATCTCGGCGGTCCGAGCTGGACATGACTCATGAGTCATCTTGGAGCACCAATAGGGGTCCTCCACGTGTCCAGGGTATTCTCTTCCCCAAACATTGGCCCCCTCTCTGTCTGATCCGATCTCGACCCGGCAGAGAAGTTCATTCGACTTGCTTTGGACGCGTGGCGACTTCCTATTCGTGAGAAAATATAACCGTTGCGGTGGATTTATCGTCGGAATATTCAAATATTCCGACGCTTCGGATCTTCGGGAGGATCCTAGCCGCTCGTTGATTACACATATACGGTGGGAAAATTTTTCCGACGAGCTAGAAATACCCCCAATCCTTCAGGTCATACCTGACTGGGCGTTTATGCTGAACGCACGCACTAAGCGTGGTAACAATTGTATAGATGCAAGCGCACACCTGTCAGAGTAATATCAAATGGATGGAGTATCCAAGTATCGATCCTCAAGGACTTCTAAATAATTTCCAAACTCTAAAGTTTTAAAGAATAGTGAATGTTGAAATGAGTGATTCTTGTAAAATGGGAAGTGGTCACAAATAATGGTTTTGGATTTGGGATTTGGACTTAGAATGATAAAACCTAACCCGAATTACTTCAAGTTAGCCAACAAAGAATCAAGGATATGCTAAGGACGATATGCATTTCACTTTAGGAACCAACGACTACGCTTTTCACTTGACTTATGTCTAAGCAAGTTCAAAGTCCTAAGACATTCCCTAATATGTCTATTACGAGAGATATCTTAGTTTTAGGATGGAAATAGTCGCAACCTCGGGTTAAGGTCCTATGTCTAGGCTACTTAAGCGGAACCCTTATGTCTAAGGCGCTCCTCTCCTCGGTTTAACCACTCAACAATGCAAATAAGCAACCTTTTCAGTATTGACTTGTTAAGACTTACAGTGGCCTTCTCTAAATCCTAACTTTTTGGGAAAACATGTTGAGCAATGAATGGAAAGCAAAAACACTACTTCTTAGCAACCCTTATTAGAAATAAAAGGCTAACTATCCATAACCGGGCTAGAGACGGGAATTTAGAAAGACATATTGAAGAAAATACAGCAAGTAAAATGGTTGAATGTGGAATGCATGTGTGAAAAACAAAAGTTAACTAACGGAGAGTTTTTATCGGGATTGAGAGCTTCGCCCTTCTCTTTCAAGCAAGGGGGAGTGTCACGTGCTCTTTCCTCCAAAAACACAATTCTCTTAACTAAAAATAAAGTAAAGGCAAAGGGAAGATAAGCAAAGTGCTAGATTTTTATATATTTGAATAAGTAGAAAAATAACTAAGTACAAATGGAAACAAAACAAAGCTCAATAAAGGAATGTAAAGTACTCGGGATTTAAAAACCAAAAGCAACTAATGAAAGCAACTCAAAAGTACTTAGAAAGCAACAAAGAAACACTAAAAATGATCAAGAGAAGGAAGCAAGGCTTGATGATTTTGGTGGAGAAGTTGCTGGAATTTATAGCTGTGCAGAATTGGTTAGGTAGGTCCTAAAACGATGGTGAATCACCCATTTCCAACTCTTTTGACTGACCAAATCGTGCTCAAACTGATAGTGGAACACTTCTTCTACACGTATGCATCGGTTGGAACCACCAAAACGCATTGGAAGACGCGTTTCATTAAGGGCAAAGTTGGAAGAAAACCAGTTTTTCTGCAGGCTTCCCAGGCGCCTGGCGCCTCCCATGTAGGTTTTTCCGTCTTTTTGCTTCTTTTGATTAATTTGCACTCCCAAATGGTCCTAAAATGTCATAAATACAATATAAGCCAACCACAAACCATAATATATGAATTTTGCATGAATTGGAACTCAAACGATCGAGAAAAATCCGAAACAAAGCTGAAACATTGTAAAAACAGCATCTAAAACCTTCTTTTTACGCATGGAAACAAGCGTAATCAATACCTTACTTTCCCTGAATTCTTGGAGTTCGATCTGAAGGCAGCTCGAACCCTTGGTAGGTCGGTCTCTTCCCTCACTTTCTCTTTCGAATGTAGTTGCCATGTCGTCCTCTTTTAGCAGCGACTTAGGGTCCGATGAGGATTTAGCTCGTAGGTTACAGTCCGAGCTCGAGGAGATAGAAAACTTTAGGTTCTCCGATGACGGGGAGGATAGTGATGCCTCCACCTCGGGTCAGGGTTTGGAATACCCTTCTAGGATACCTGAGCACTACCTCGGATCCCTTCGTAGGGGGTTCGTTATCCCTGAGAACATCCTCCTTAGGATTCCGGAGGAGGGGGAGAGAGCTGACAATCCTCCAGAGGGATGGGTCACTCTCTACTTCAAAATGTTTGAGTACGGCCTCAGACTTCCCCTTCACCCTTTCGTCCAAGAGTTTCTTTTCCGAACTGGGCTGGCTCCGGCTCAAGTGGCCCCCAATGGGTGGGGTGTCATTTTCACTTTGGCCATCCTTTTTTGGCTACGAGCTCGGGATAGTGAAGAGGCCGAGCTGTTGGACGTAGACCAGCTCCTCGCGTGCTTCGAAGCGAAAAGGATAGCTAAGAAGCCTGGTCGGTTCTATATGTGCGCAAGGAAAGGCGCAGGCGGTATAGTTAAGGGGCCGACCTCCATCAAGGGATGGGTGAGGAAGTGGTTCTACGCTTCTGGGGAATGGCTTGCAAAGGACGAGTCAGGTCGTTCCTTCTTTGACATTCCCACTAGGTTTGGGAACCTAGGTACGGAGTAGTTCTTACTTTTTGTGATTTTCTTTCCTGTCATTCAGGTTTAACTCAGATTTTGTCTTCGTGCAGTTTCAATCCGACCAGTCCCCGAGCTTACGAAAACCTCCTTCGATACGTTGAAATATTACAAGGAGCATTTTTCGAGGGGTAGGAAGGTCGGAACCTTGGTGACCGACAAGCTGCTGCTTGAGTCCGGGCTGCTAGATTACAACCCTGCAGTTCGTCCCATTGAATCCTCAAGGCCGAACTCCGAATTAGGTATGCCGAGCTTGCTACCCCTTCCTTTTCCTCTAACTTTGTGCTGATTCTTTTCCTTTGTTTTTCAGCCATGGTTTGCGGGTTTGCAGTAACGTGAAACCCAAGTCCAAGGGCCGAGCCCATGCTCTTGAGGCCACCCAGAGTTCGGAACCTGCCACTCCTGCTGTGGTAGGGCCAGCCTCGGAAGATCCAGCCCCAGTGATCGAGCTGGAGTCTTCTAGGGGTCCTTCGAGGGAGAAGCGCCCCAGGGATCAGACCGAGGCGGTAGACGTCTCGCCCTTGGGCGAGGAGGTGAGGGAGGAAGTCCCTCTGAAGCGAAGGAGGAAGAAGAAGAAGACCACCTCCCCCTTTGAGGTCGGAGCTTGTGGGGTCTTGCTTGCGAGCTTCGCAGATGGGGTGGACGATCCTGAGGCCAGGATGGGCGGGACGCCCAACGTGACAGCACGGTTCAGAATCGAGCCGTCAAGTTCTGGGGTGAGGGACCAGGTGTCCCGCATCTCGGCTGCAAGTTTGGACCGCTGCCTCAAAAGAGCGTCCAAATTTGTAAGTGACTCGGGGTCCGTTCTGTAGAGGACCATCGACTACGCCGCTGAGGTAAGATTGGTGTCTTCATTTTTGCTCAATTTACCTAACAGGTAGCTCGGTCTAACTTTCTTCTTTGTACTTTTTCTCAGGCGTTTCTTGCTTCCATTCAATCGGCTCTGGCCGTGAAGGCCGAGCTGGATGGGAGGGAAGCTCTGGCAGCGGGGGAGAAAGAGGAGTTCTCTGCTGCCTTGGAGGCTGCCTCTTCCACCATGAAGGATGAGCTGCTGAAAGCTCACTTTGAGGTGGAAATTTTGAAGGCTGAGGTGGAAGCCAAGACCGAGCTGCTGAAGAAAGAAGAGGACAGACGCAAGGCCCAGCTCCGAGCTGCCCATGCTATCACCAAGGGCTTGGAGAAGGAGAAGTTCCAACTCCTCAAGGAGAAGGATGACATGCTCCAGACGTTTGAAGCGAAGGAGGAGGAGCTGAAGCGTGCGACTGCCGAGCTGGAGACGGTGAAGGAGCGTCTCAACAATGGAGCCCTATTGGAGGAATCGTTTAGGCAACATCCTGACTTCGATGGATTTGCACAAAAATTCTCTGACGCGGGCTTCAAGTTTCTCATGAAGGGCATTGCTTCCGACATGCCTGACCTTCAGATCGATCTCGGTGGTCTGAAGAAGAGGTATGCTGAGCAGTGGGCGTCTGGGCCTAGCGGCACCCCTAGCCCCCAAGCGTTGGTGGATAAGTACATCAAAGATCTGGACTCTGACTACTCCGACCTCGAAGAGGATCAGGTCGGCACCACTCAAGAGGGCGCTCCTCAAGCAGGTTCTTAGGCGACCACCCTTCAAGAGGCTTTTCACTGCCTTTCTTCTCTTCTCTTTTTTTGTTTGTAAGTGTCAGGGCTGAGCTGCAAGGTCTATAAGCCTTGGCTCTGCTCTCCATTTAATGAAGAAGCATTGTTCGTTTTTACTTTGGTGTTGGCAACATCTTTCCTTTCTTTGCTTTTTCTTCGAACTGCAGCCAATGTCACCTTGCACCTCTTACTTTTGAGGTCGCGCCTTCAATTAAAATAATTGAAAGTTTGAATTTGAATCTCTGTCTAGTGTTCAATGCATTGCACCAACTCTGGACTTTTAACATCGCACCCTTAACTTAAAAACGTTAAAAGGCTAAAATCCTAAGTCCGTAGCTGTTCTTCATATCGCACCTCGTACCCTCAAGTTCGGAGGCTTGATCATTTTGAACTTTTCACATCGCCCCTTTACCTTGAAGGTTTGAATTTTAAGTTCGTCAGTGGTTTTGGCATCGCACCTCGTACCCTTAGGTTTTGGAGGATTGGATTTTAACCGAATGCTGGAATGTGATCGTGTGGGAGTCCGTGGCCCCCATTTAATTTCTGGTCGAACTCGGAATCATGAAATTAAATCATCACATTTATTCCGATCATAATTCTTTTGAAACAGTTTTTACAGATCCATTGAAAACCCTTTTGGCATTCCAAGGATAATAACGCTTCAGGTGCTCCGCGTTCCACGGGTGCGCGAGGACGTCTCCTTTCAGATCGGCCAATATGTACGTCCTAGGTCGGACTATGCCCTTGACCTCAAACGGCCCCTCCCAGGTCGGGTCAAGGGCACCCACATGGGTTTGGACCCTCCTTAAGACCAGATGTCCGACCTGGAAGGTCCGAGGTCGAACGCGGGCGTTGTAATGTCTGGCCATTCTGCCCTGATATTCCGCCAGGCGTAGCTGCGCCATCGCTCTTCTTTCTTCCAACAAGTCGAGGTTGAGGAGCAGCTCTTCCTCATTTGCTATAGGCTTGTAATGCTCTACTCTGTCGGATGGCATGCCGATCTCAACCGGGACTACAGCTTCGGAGCCGAAGGCCAGAGAGAACGGGGTCTCACCCGTCGATTCTCTTTGGGTGGTCCGGTACGACCATAGAACCTCTGGTAGCTCCTCGGCCCACCTGCCTTTCTTGGAGTCCAGTCTAAGTTTGATGCCTCGCTTGATGATCTTGTTGACTGCCTCCACCTGCCCATTTGCTTGCGGATGTGCGGGGGACGAGCTAAGGTGACTTATGCCAAGCTTGCTGCAAAAGTCTTTGAACTTGGCGTTGTCAAACTGCTTCCCATTGTCTGTCACAATGGCCTGCGGTATACCAAAGCGACATATGATATGTGTCCATACGAAGGACGTGACTCTGGATTCCGTTATGTGGGAGAGCGCCTCGGCCTCGGCCCACTTTGTGAAGTAATCCACAGCAACCACAGCGAACTTGGTCTGGCCTTTGCCCAAAGGGAAAAGACCAATGATATCTACCCCCTACTGCGCGAATGGCCACGGGGCCGAGATAGGGGTGAGCAGCTCGGGAGGCTGGTGGATTATGTTTCCGTAGCGTTGGCAATTGTCGCAAGTTTTAACGAACTTCTTGGCGTCCTGGCTGAGGGTCGGCCAATAGTATCCTTGTCGGATCACTTTGGCTGACAGCGACCGGGCGCCTGAGTGATTGCCGCATACTCCTTCGTGGATTTCTCTGAGGACGTATTGGCCCTCTTCAGGGGTTAGGCATTTCAATAGAGGCAGGGAAAAGCCGCGTCGGTACAACGCTCCACTTCGGACCATGAACCGAGCTGCTTGCCTTGCCAACCTTCTGCGCTCCTTGGGGTCTTGTGGTGAATTGCCCCTAATAAAGTCCACAATCGGGTCCATCCATGAGGACTCTGGAGCATCGATCTCCATCAGATGTGGCTCTGAGATCGAGGGATTATCTAAGATCTCGACGGGGACCGACCTGGCCAGGTCGGTCTCGTACGCTGATGCTAACTTGGCCAAGGCGTCGGCATTAGAATTTTCTGCTCGGGGAACCCGGCTTACTTCGTAAGTTCGAAATTGGACGAGGTACGATCTGACCTTGCCCAAATACTTCTCCACTCGGGAGTCCCTGGCTTGGTACTCTTCCGTGATCTGGCTCACAACCAGCTGAGAGTCGCTGAAGATCTTAGCACAAGAGGCCCCCAATGCTCTGGCGATTCGTAGACCGGCAATAAATGCTTCATACTCAGCCTCGTTATTGGAAGTCCGGAAGCCGAACCTCAAGGCATACTCAAATCGCTCGCCTCCTGGTCCGAGCAAGAGGACCCCGGCCCCGCACCCCTTCTCATTGGAGGATCCGTCGACATAGATTGTCCACGGTAGGTCGGACTCGCCAGGCTCGGAGGGTGGTGTGAGCTCGGCTATGAAGTCTGCCACCGCTTGCCCTTTCAACGCAGCTCTAGGTTCGAACTGGATGTCGTATTCACTTAGCTCCATTGCCCACTTCATCAGGCGTCCAGAAGCTTCTGGCTTATGAAAGATGTTTTTTAGAGGCAAGTTAGTGAGTACCACCACAGTATGGGCTTGGAAGTATGGTCTAAGCCGTCGGGCCGAGGTGACTAAAGCGAGAGCCAACTTTTCCATCTGAGGGTATCTAGTCTCGGCTTCGGTCATAGCCTTGCTTGTGTAGTAGACCGGGTTCTGCTGCGCTTCCTCTTGCCTGATTAGGGCCGAGCTAAGGGCACTGTCAGACACTGCTAAGTACAATTGGAGCTTGTCCCCTGGCAGGGGCTTGGCGAGCAAAGGTGCCGAACAGAGGTAGCTCTTCAATTGCTGAAATGCTTGTTCGCACTCTGCTGTTCATTCAAACGGCCCTTTCTTTCGTAGGACTTTGAAGAAAGGAAGACACTTATCTGTCGATCTTGAAACAAACCAGTTCAGGGCCGCAATCCTGCCATTGAGGCACTGAAGCTGTTTCAGCGTCTTAGGTGCCTCCATCTCGAGCACAGCTTTAATCTTTTCGGGGTTGGCTTCGATCCCCCGGTTGTTCACCATGAAGCCAAGGAATTTTCCCGAAGAGACTCCAAAGGCACATTTAGCTGGGTTGAGCTTTATTTGATATGTCCTCAGAACCTCGAAGGCTTCGGTCAGATCGGAGAGATGCGACTTAGACTGCTTGCTCTTGACAAGCATGTCATCCACATACACTTCCATATTCCGGCCGATCTACTTGGCGAACATTTTGTTCACCATTCTCTGGTAGGTCGCTCCTGCGTTCTTTAAACCGAAGGGCATGACCTTGTAACAGTACAGACTTTGATCCGTTATGAATGCGGTATGATCTTGATCCGGGACATGCATTTTGATTTGGTTGTACCCAGAGTAGGCATCCATGAAAGTGAGCAGTTCGTGCCCGGCTGTGGCGTCCACGAGCTGATCAATCCTCGACAGTGGGAAGCAATCTTTCGGGCATGCCTTATTTAAGTTCGTAAAGTCTACGCACATTCTCCACTTTCCGTTAGATTTTTTAACTAATACAACATTGGAGAGCCACTCGGGATACGAAATTTCTCTTATGCTTACTTGCTTCTCGGGACTAAGCAGAGGAACAAGCTCGAGCTCCTCAGTGGGTGCGGCAAACTCCCTCCTCAGCAGGTCGGCCTCGAACTCGAGCGTCCCATCCCTACTGGCGAGAGTTTCAAGGGCGCAGACCGATGAGCCTTTGAGTGCGGAGGCATAGCACTCCCTCGAAGCGGTCTGTTCTCCTCGGACCGTGCCCACTCCATTGGGGGTGGAATACTTCAAAACTTGATGAAGTGTCGAGGGAAGGGCCCGAAATGAGTGGATGATGGGTCTCCCAAAGATGGCGTTATAGGCCGATCTACCGTCAATTACCACGAACTCGGCCATTTGGGTGACCTGAGTTTGGTCTTGCCCAAGCGTGACCGGCAAGTCGAAGCAACCCTCTGGGATGACCGATTCTCCAGAGAACCCAACCAGCGGTGTCGGGCTTTTCTTCAATTGCGACCTCGTCCATCCTAGGGCGAGGTAGGTCGGTAAGGACAGGATGTTAACAGATGCGCCTCCGTCTACCAGCACCCTCCTGACCACCACATGATCAATCAAAGGAGCGATCACAAGTGCATCATTGTGGGGCAGGTGGACCTCCTCCAAGTCTGCACCGTCGAAGGTGATTGGGCAGGTCGGCCTCTGCTCCCTGATGATGCACACCTCGCGCCTGGCTGCACGAGCTAACTCCTTTATTTTATGTCCGGACTGACCCCCGCTTGGCCCTCCGAAAATGGTATTGATGACCGCAGGTCGGTCAGTGCGCCGGGCGGCGTCCTCGAACGCTTCCGCTCTTCCTTTTTCTCTGCCGAGCTGGTCCTGGGCTTTCCCACAAATTTCTTAAAGTAGCCATCTTGAATTAGATTTCAATTTGGCGCTTCAACTCCCAGCAGTCTGACGTGTTATGGTCGTGCTCCCGATGGAAGCGGCAATACTTGTCCTTGCTGCGCCTCTCCGGGGCTCCCCGAAGCTTCTCAGGACGCTTGAGTAGTTTTTCCATTCCAGACTCCTCGATGTTCATTAGGATCTCGGAAATTGGAATCGTGGTCGGGGTGAAGCGTTCGTAAGGTCGGCTCCTGGTAGGTCCGTTCTCCGCCCTTCGATACTCAGCTCGGCCGCTGGAAAAGGATCCCTTGTCCTTGGACTTGGGATCTGCCTTTTCTATATCTTTTCCACTTTTGCCTCGGCCGATCTTTCGTTCTGGTCGGCCGGTTTTGGTTCGGAGGAGCTCCTGTCCATCGATGACTTTCTTCGCCTTCTGAAGCACCTCGGCGAAGGTGGCCGGGGCCTCCTCTCCAAGTTTCACCGTGAGGGCTTCGTCGGCTAGACCAGTGAGAAAATAGCACATGGCCGAGTCATCGGAGTAGTGTGCGACCTTCAATTGCTCCTCCTGGAATCTGGTGACATATTCTCGCAGCGTCTCACCTTCCTTCTGTCTGATGGTGGCGAGATGGGTCGCTGTCTTTTTGTCATAATGCCGAGAAGAGAACTGGGCGAGGAACTCCCTTCGCAGCTGAGAGTAGGTCGAGATCGACCTGGCTGGCAGTCTCCGATACCACAATCGCGCGCTGCCAGTAAGCGCGATCTGAAAGGCGCGACATTTGATTGCGTCTGATGCTGCTTGGAAATCCATGAGGCCTTCAAAGACCTCAACATAATCCTTGGGGTCCTTCGACCCATCATAAGGCTTCACGGTAGGAGCTTTGAACTTCGGAGGGATCGGTGCTTCCAAAACGTCTGAGGTGAAGGGCGATTCTCCCAAGTCGCCATCGTTCAGTGAAACTTCTTTCTGCTCACATTTGGCCTTTAAGGCCTCCACCTGAGCGTCGAGCTGGCCCCTCAGCTGGTCGAACTCCTCCCTTGTAATCACTCCTGCAGGAGTTGCTGGATTGCTAGAGGATTCAGCTTGCTGGTTGGAGCTCCTGTGTGAGCGGGATGGTGACTGTCCTTTTCGGAGAGATGAGCCTCTCTTTCTGTTGAGGTGTTCATGGAGGTCTCCTCTCTGGCGAGTGTGTCCCTCGCTCTCGTTGTCTTCGGGATGCTCTTCCTCGACTGGGCCGAGGTGGGAACCCCTTTGCTCGCGTATGTCAGCGCGCGTCACTCGGTTCTCAGATCGGGACCCTACACCTGCAGCTAATATCATTTCGTTATACATTTCCTCCATGGACCACATTTTCGTGCGCATTGCCTCCATTTCTCTCTGGAGTGCGTCCAAGTTCTCACTTATCGGGGCCGGGGCTGGACCCCGGGCGCCCTTCTTAGAGGTTCCACCTCGGCCATGGGTGGCCTTGGATGTCCTTGGGGGGTGCGCAGGCGGTAGAACAGGCGTGGTGATTCGTGCCGACCTGCGGAGGGGTTCTGTTGCTAGGCCGTCGTGACCTTGCCCCTCTACCACTGCTGCTCCGACCTCCCTCTGGTGGGCATCGCTGGCAGCTAGGGTCCTTCGATCTGCTGTATTGGTCGAGTTTGCGGGTTGAACCATTTTCGCTTGCGTGTTGGTTTAAAAGAATTGGGATGACTTAGATTGTCGTCCCCACAGACGGTGCCAAATGTTTATGCAAAGATATGCACAACAGTGTATTTCAGATTGCAGCTCGAACTCGGCCTCCGGACCGATCTGAGTACTTGGGCGGACCTGCACAAAAAGGTGAGCACTCCAACGATCAAGTCAGTATAGGTCAGATTCCCAGTTTAGTTCGAGGTCAGAAATCATCGTACCTGATCGCGGAGTGAGGTCCTCTACTTATGGGTGGTAGTCCCGCTAATCTCGCGGTGGTTACACCCGGTAATCTCGGGACCGTCGGTTACACCCGGTAATCTCGGGACCGACGGTTACACCCGATAATCACGCCGCCGACAGTAGCTCACCTCGGCCCCCACCGAGTTCTTGGTATCGAACCTCGGCCGGGTTCACCTCAGCCCTCATACTTAGCATCTGTCAACGCTAGTGGTGGTGATCTTGGCGGTCCGAGCTGGGCATGACTCATGAGTCATGTTGGAGCACCAATAGGGGTCCTCCACGTCTCCTGGGTATTCTCTTCCCCAAACATTAGTTTTCCTCTTTCTTGAGAAATTGCAGCGGGTAGAAAAAATCTTTTATGTATTTCAGAATATATCACTTGTTTTTAAAAAATTTTAAATATAACAATTTTTCAAGTACATCAGTAGTATATCAGACACTCATGTGAATGGTATATTAGATGTATATCACATATGTATTTCACAGATACTCATATCCGTAGTATACTGTACGGGTATTAGACAGGAGTAAATAAGGGAATGCACAGCAGCACAGTAGCTGAGCAACATGCTCTTCATTAAATAAGCAGGATACAAGAAACATGTCATCAAAACATTGGAGGGAAAATAAGATAAAGAAAAGACCTAAAAATGAAGGGAAATAATCCCACAAAAGCAGAAGAGAAAAGCATAAACATAAAACTTTAACATCCCCCAGAAGTGAACGGGGAGTAGAGATCACCACGAGCTTAGTTCTAATGCTGCAGAAGCATGGAGAAGGAAGGGCTTTTGTCATAATGTCTGCTAGCTGATCTTCTGAGGGTACGAATTTTACAATCGACTGTTTTCTAGCAACCCGTTCTCGAATAAAGTGGTGATCGATTTCAATGTGTTTCGTCCGATTATGCAAAACGGGATTTGCAGCGAGGTATGTAGCACTAATGTTGTCGCATAATAGAAGAGGTGGATTGTTTTCTAGCAAGCCATATAATGCCTTGTGCAACTTTAAAACATGGGATTTTTCAAATCAACAAAACCCGGAGGCTGCCGCATATATACTTCTTTAGCAAGGTCGCCATAAAGAAAAGCGTTATGGACATCAAGCTGACATATAGTCCAATTAAAAGAAACAGCAATAGCTAACACAATACGAATCGTAGCTGGTTTAATAACAGGACTAAAAGTGTCAAAGTAGTCAATACCATATGCTTGAATTTTTGGGACCGACTAAGGGGAACATTTCAAAAGGGAAGAATTTTTCATTGAAGAGAACATGTCTTGATATATATAAGCGACCATAATTATAGTCAAGACATAGATACCCTCGATGGTTCGTGCTACAACCAAGAAAAATGCATTCAATAGAGTGATATTGCATTTTGTTATCATTGAAAGGGCATAAAAAGGAAAGCAAGCACAACCAAATGTTCTTAAGAGATTTGTAACAACCCGTATTTTCCAATACGGTCATTTTGACAAAATGCGGAAGCGTAAACAAATAAACACTAAATTAACGGAAAGAATTCTTTATTTAATACGATACTATGACAAAAGATAAGGACAAGTCCAACTTTGAAACAAAAAAAAACCTACACTATAATAAACCCAAATAATAACTACCAGAACTAACTAAGTTCTCATAAGCTAATAACAATGGAAAATACTAAAGATTTCAACTCCTCATGCCAGAACGCATTCCCCAATCACTATCTAAGCAGTCACTTGAACCTTCATCTGATAACATTTAGAAAACATAAAAAAAAATGAGTACAAAAATACTCAATAAGCAATTTCCATATCGAATTTCGAAATTCATTTTACTTTCAGAACATTCGTAAACAAAAATACGAACAAATCAAAACTTTTAAAGTCCTTTAAAATGTTTAATACAACTTTCAAAACTTTCAAAATAAACTAGATTTTTAGAAACAAAAGTCTTCAAATAAGATAAAATTTTCAATCAATCAAAACAAACTTTCATTCTTTCAAAAAAAACTTTCATTCATTCAAAACAAACTTTCATTCGATCAAACTTCAAATCCTTCAAAACAAACTTTCTTTCACTCAAAACTTTCAAAGTTCATTCTAAAACACTTGGTACAACTTTCAAACTTTTGAATAACTAAATCATTCAAACATTCAAAACAATCTTACATTCATTCATACTTTCAAAATCAGAGTGGAATGTTGCATTATTTGGGTAGCCTACAGAACATATGTGGTTACCCGTTGGTAACACCAAATCAATCAGAAGCTTCTATCAGAGTTGTCGAATTAATATCGACCAGAACATAGTTGTCGAAATACTATCGACCAGAATAGAGTTACTTAAGTGTGAGGCCATGTGAGTGAATAACACACACATGAATCTTCATTCCCAAGGAATGCCAAACCACAAAAGTGTCTTCCCACAAATAAGCCAGAACAGAAATCCATCAATTCCAAATTAGGCTACTATCTCAAATAAGCAAAAAATTCCTCAAAACAAAATCATGGCATATCCGGATAGCCCTATCAAATCAATCAATTTACTTATCTCAAAAATCCTACGAATCTAATTTACTTCTTCCAGTTGTCAACTTAGAGGCCTAGAAACAACCAATATCCAAAATTAATTCTTAAATCCTATCCAAGGATTTAAAATTCAACAAACTACTAACCCAAATCTTATCTACCCAATTTTTCCATTCAAAACACTTTTTTATGCAAAATAATTAGGAAAGTATGAATTTGGGACTACAAAACCAGATCTGAAAACTAGGTTAAAAAGCCTCTAAATTCAACAATAACAAATTTTAAAATTAGAAGAATCGATATAAATCAATACGAACTAAATTTACAAAAAGTTTCTCAATAAACCAGCTTAAAAACCTTCTAAACAATTGAAAATTTGGGGATTTTAAATCTGAAAAATTTTCTGTTTTATAAAATAAAACTTCCAAGAATTTTCCATAAAACAATTAACAATTTACTAATTTTTATAGGAAAATTAGATCTGAAAAACCGTATATAAAACCTTTAAAACTTGGTAAAAACATATAATTTTTCAGGTGAAAATCATAACAACAAACTATAATTTACAAGATACAAATAGGTAAACTTTTTATGCAAAAAGAGTCTCAAAATTGCTCAAAAACAATCTCATAAACAAAAAGATTCAAACCAAAAATTCTAGAAAATTTTTAGGGCAAAAGTCTTTAAAATCTTTTATTCTAAAAAACAAAAACCGCAAAACTTTTCTCAATAAACTGAATTAAAGAACTACAAATCAAGAAAAATAAAACTAAAGCAATGGGAAGAAAATCTTACCGATCTTTGAGAGAAAATACCAAACTCTTCTTCCTTTCTTTTCTTTTTCTCTTTGAGAGAAAACTAGGTCTAACAGTTTAAGAAAATAAAAGCTAGAGTTTAACGGCTTTTATAATGAACCCTAATCCTTATTTAAAAAGGATAATAAAAAGAAAAAGACTTAATGAAACTCTTTCTTTTTATTTTTTTAAATTCTAAGAACAAATTATGTTTTAAAAATAATTTCTAAAACAAAAAAGGTTTATCTTTCAGAAAATAAAAGAAAACAACTAAAAAAATAATAATTTAAATATATATATATTTATATATATATAAGAGAGAGACCGACCTCAACTACATGTCTACTTTTGCATTCAACAGGCCCATTTTGTTGAGGTGTATAAGGACAGGAAAGTCTATGGTGAATTGCATGGGATGCAAAAAAAAAAAAAAAGAGAGAGAGTTTGCGTGATTCGCCACCCCAGTCAGTTTTAATTTTGGTATTGAATTGATTTTCAACCATGGTTTTGAAATGGAGGAAGGTTTGGAATGTTTCATCCTTTGATTTAAGAATATAGAGCCAAGAAAAACGACTGAAATCATCTATAAATAGCAAAAATTAACGTGAGAATATGGGAGGGTCCCATACATCAGAGTGAACAAGATGGAATGGAGCAGCAGCTCTCTATTAGTTGATAAACTGAATGACTTTTACTCAATTTACAGGCTGTGCAAAAATGATGAAGAGTAGATTTTCTAAATATCAAATTACATCTGTTCAAGACTTGGGAGACAATACTACTTGTTGGATGACCTAATCTTTGATGCCAATTCGAGGGATCTCGCAAACGAGACAAAAGGACAGTTAAGATATAAAGGAGAGGAAGACTGACAAGATTTTAACATAGTTTGGCAATGCCTCATATGCTAAGAGCAAGCTGCGGACATCCTCCAACGAGGGATGGTGTGCGCGGTTGTGAATAGATGTCACGAAGGCATGATATTTTATTCGATGCCCAGTCCTTCGAGAATATATCCCAAATGGTCCCGATATAGAAGTGGTTCGCCAATGGCAGAGAACTTATCAGCAATGTCCTTGATTTTGGCGAAATATTGCTGTACAGAGTGTCCATCCTTTTTAATCATCTGTAACTGAGACTGCAAGCCCATAGTATAAGCAGTAGAGGGAGATTAGATTCATATGTTCGACGTAACGTTTCCCAAATTTCTAGTCCAGTAAAACACCCAACTATTTCTCCAATTTTATCTTCAGAAAGAGAAGAATAGAACCAGCTCATCAATGCCCGCCAAACATAATGTCGTGGACTTACTTGCAACTGAGTTTCATCCATTCCGTTGGTGATTATAACATTGAGAAGTTGATTTTTCCAGAGGAGATAGTTCTCATCAGTCAGCTTATTGGCGAATGTCTAATTAAGGTTAGGAAATATGGTTGATTTGGTAATGGCAAAGGATTGACCTTAAAGTCAAGATGTACTCCGTACTTCTAAGCTCTCCTTATATTTATGGAAGCGAGCTCTTCACTGAATGCAACACAGCAATTACATTTGCATTTCCTCCCTGACATTTTCCTAAAATCAAACCCCATCCCCTCTCGGATGTGTGAAGTAATATTCAAAAACAAACATTCTAGTTACACATCAAACGTGAAAGATAATGGAGACTAACAGAGAAATCAATCATCATTCAAACCCCCACAGCAACAACCTGCTTCCCGACATTGCGACCAGAAAAGAGGCCGACCAAGGCGGCCAGACCGCGGTCAAGCCCGTCGGCTACGTCCTCGACGTAAGTGAGCATCCCGGCTCGGACGAGCGACAACACAGCATCCAAAAATTCAGAATAGCGATGGTAGTAGTCAAAACACTCGAAGCCTTGGAAGCGAATCCGCTGCAGAACAATAGTCATGAGGTTTTGAACACCCTCTGCCTTCTCCAGATTGTACTGTGATATCATTTCGCAGGCTGCAATTCGGCCATGGCTCCTCATGTTCACAAGCACTGCTTCAAGCATTTTGCCTCCCACGTTTTCGAAGTAAATATCAATGCCTTCCGGGAAGTATCTACATGCAGCCATTAAATCTATCAGAAATATGGAGGATTACAACATTACGCAAAAAACAGAGGCCAAAGGGAGCCGCAGAATACTACCTTTTCAGTTCTGCATTCAAGTCGGGTTCTTCCTTGTAGTTTAAAGCCTCGTCAAATCCAAATTTGTTTTTCAACAGTTCAATCTGCAGAACTCAGATGTCAGTAAAACATCAGAAAATAATATGCTGAAAATCATAAATTATTGTTTTTGGTTGTGCATAAAAATATTATAAGGATTTCACGAGAATAAATGAAGGTTGTGGTGGAATTACTTTTAGAAATCTTAATGTAATAATTTTAAAACAGTAACTAATAATATATATACCTCAAATGTAAGACGAGAAATTAGTATAATAACTGATTTTAAATTAATAATTAATAATTTAATGAAATAATTATTGAGAAATAAGTACTTCTCCCAAATTACTTAATTGAGTAAATTCAACATATTAATTGCTAATTAATTAATATTTATTAAATAATTAATATTTATTGATTTAATAATATATTTACCAATAAAAATGAATTAAGTAGGGAAGATTAAGGGTGTGTTTGGTTGGTAAACAAAAATCTCAAAACAAACAATTCAATAAAAACTTGAGTTGTATTATTTATTTTCACTGTTTTCTAATATGTGTTTGGTATCAGATTTGGTAATTGAATATTAGTTGAATGAGTGTTTAGTAATTGAATATTGGATTAATGAGTGTTTAGTAATATATTCATGAAGTAGGAATAGTTACAAACTAAATATTTAGTTTAATCTAAATATTTAGTTTAATCTAAAGTTATATTAACTAATTTATTAACATTTTGTATGAATTTTGCATAATTATTATTTTACAACGTAATATAATTTAGAATACATTATATTTTACGTGTTTTAACTTTAACAAACATAAAATAAGTTTATAATTCTGCATCTCACAAATTTCAAATAACGAATAATCTCAAATCTTGTCAAACACGTATTTATTAAATCCAAAACAGAATCCAAGTTTCCAACCAAACCGATCCTAAACTTCGGACTCTAAAAAATAAGTAAAATGTCTTTAACTGTGGATGAGCTAAACTTATACAGGCATATCAACCAATTGCTTAATAATTATTGATTACCACGTTAGTTTTAACGGATCAAATATGACTTAAAAAATTAGAGTTTGAGTACCTTTTGTGGAGTACCAGCGCTCCCCACAACATAACAACCCAACAACTTAGCAAATTGGCCAACCAGCTGACCAACCGCGCCAGATGCAGCTGATATAAACACTTTTTCTCCCTTCTTCGGGGAGCACACATCATGGAACCCAAAATACGCAGTCACACCCGGCATACCTGCATCATTTTCTTAGTCTGTTACATCTTTTGAAGTGATGACCGGTGGACACCTATCTTGTACTGACTACCATTAAAATAACGAGTTGTCATTGTCAATTTTTGTATTCTATATAAATATAGGTGCACTCATCGGTCAGCATTTAAGTATTTTTCATTTTTAGTCCGACCCAAAGCAAGCAAATTAAGAAACTTAATCAATTTTTGTACCAAGAATTCCAGTGTAATATGAAAGGGGGACATCGGAATGGTGGATTTTGAACAGCTTTTGTGGTTCCTCAATCACACTGTACTCTTCCCATCCAGTTACGCCCCAAACCAAATCACCTTCCTTCAAATTTGGGTCACCCGATTCCAAAATCTTCGCCACTCCATACCCAAATATCACCTGCAAACCAAACAGAGATTAATAGAGAGCAGTAAAATATATAAAAATAAATTTTACATTTCTCTCGTACAAATAAATTTGACAGCCAGATCGCTTAGTTATATTTATTTAGAGGTCTAAGTTCGAAAATTTCAATAAATTTAATACTAAAATTTTTTTATGTTTTCCAATCCACGTCAATGTCCTAGGTACAGGGAAACAAAGCTCTGATACCAGTTATCTAAAAAGTATATATAAAAATAAATGAAGAGAGAGAGAGAGAAATTACAGAGCCGGGCGTGTAAAAGTCTATGGGAATGAGAGATCATCAAGTTTCTGCATAAGGATTCGCATGTAGGGGTCACAAGACAGGTACGGGTTCTTCACCAGAACTCCATTCGATGACGCTTCTGGAAGCTTCAATCGAATGGTGGAAGTCGTGACTGAGAAATCCGATTCTCTGGGAAAACCGGTGACGGGATTCCTTAAGATCACCTGCTTGTTATCCACTTCCTCCGCCATTGTTGTTGCTCTGCAAATGCTGCTCTGCCTGAGGCTTTATGTAAAGCCAGCAGCTTACGCCAACTTTGTACGAGGAGGTCATTGCTTTGAACATTGGTGTCCTTTCGTAATTATTTTCAGTTTTTGTTTTTAAAATTTAATTGAAAATTAAATATCCATTATGTGAACAAAACTGCTCACATTTTAAAGCATGTGACAATAATGACAAAAAAAAAATGTGGGGCTGAAAATCCATACTCAATTTTTTGTGGATGGTATCAAGTGCTTCACTTATTTGAGTTAGGTTGCATTTCACCATTTAAGTCTTATTTGGATGGCTAGAGTTACATGTAACGGATAAAACCCTTATCTCTACCAATAAATTAATTAAAACTAGTATATTAGAAGTGTTTTAATTTTGATGAATAAACTAAAAGACAAGTCTCTCCTTGGACGTTTACCGTGGGGACAATTTACTTTTCTAATATTTGGTCACTTTCTATTTGAAGTATTAGCTTTTGAAAATTCTATATTTATGTTTTGTACTAATCATTTTACGGAAAAAAAATCTAGATATATTTTAGAATTTGACACTTTAAGATATGTGATAAAAAATGAACAAAATAGGTGCATGCATTGTGTTTATGTTAAATAATTTAAAAACTAATTGTTTTGCAAAATTGAGAGACTTGATCTAAATCTGAACACAACTCAACTATAAGATGTTTTTTTTTGTAGGGTTTTGATCTCAAATCTTAAATGTGTCATTATTCTTTAGGAGACATTTGTCATAGATAAATTACTCGTATCCTCATTTTTCACTTAATAGTAAAAAGGATATTTAATCGAGTGAATTTACGTGAATGAAAATGATCCAGACGAGTGCATTTGCATATATTTTGGAGTGACGTCTTCATATTAGCAAACTCGTGTAAATTATTTTGATTGTTTTCTAAGTTCAAAGTACCCCAAACCAACTGAGCTTTCTTTATAGTCAAATAGATTGCTGAAAAGCATTTTATATAATCAATAGCGACAAATCTCAAATTGTATTCAAATTGTTGTGGTACACTAATAAATTAAAGTTTTTACTTTGAGTGGCTTTATTTTTGCCACTTATACCACTCACGTCACTTGTCAAAGGTCAGAGTCGCAGTTTTGAAATTTGTTTACACAATTGGGAGATTTGGATAAAGAGAGAAATGGAAGTTCATTGTCTGTAACTGAAGGATTTGTATTTTTAAACTTTGATGGGTAGCTCATTCTTCTGCAGGGTTGTGTAAATTGAGACGGGAGAGAGGTGTTCGTCCAAGGCACTCACAGATATAAAAATTAAAGAAAAGAAAAATAAAACCAGAAAATAATTTGTATTTGTATTTTTTTCTTTTGGTGTAGAGTTTCTTCCAATAAAGTATATCTATAATATATTTTTATATTAGCTCTTTATGTGTTGATATTTGTATTTTTTATTTTTTAATTTTTAGCCAATCATCAACTGCATCTGAAACTTTTTAATTTTATTTCACCGTACAAAATAATAAAGTTTAGTGTATTTAATTGTATATCAATAATTTAATTTAAAATTTAGAATTTGATTTAATCTTGAATGAGAGTTTAGTTATTTATGTACTAAATATTAATAGATAGAAGCTAATCTGAGCATAGTTTAACTAGTTAACGCTCCTATATCTCTGACCAAAAGGTAATGAGTTCCAATATCAACCTCACATGTTTGTACTTAAAAAAAATATAATCTTCGATACGAATTTTGGCCTGCCACATGTCATGATCAGAGAGGCGAGTGGAATTGACATGTGGACGAAATATGGGAATTGACCTAAGGACGTTTAGGTCGGTGGTCAAAGAACGAGCTAAGAAGCCGAGCCGACCATAAGCGGAGTTCGTAAACGTGTCCCTTCCGAACCCGACAACACGCCGTATTTTTAAGGTGTGTGAGAGTTCTTGTCGGGCCCAGTTTCTATAAATAGAAACCCTAGCCTTAAATAAAAGGTACGCAATCCTAGATAAAATCAACAAGTTAGCTCGGACTAGAACTAACTCGCTCGTCGGAGTGCTAACTTTGTTTTGCAGGTCTCGTGAGTGGTCTGGGAAGGTGTGGAACAGCGGCCAATAGCTCATCTTGTACGTTCCGATCTACTACCTAGCTGAGCTCAGCGCTTTCGAGCTCAAACATTTGACGCCGACTGTGGGGACGACATCTAGAAGTCATTATCGCTCCTGCAATTTGAGCTAATGGCCCAAACCTGCTCCCAGTAGTCACGATCTCAGCTTTCGCCGATCCACTCTCCAAGGGAGGGCCCCACAACCCTCAATGCCCATCCTCGCCGCACGTACTCTCAAGTGACGGGAACTCCGACGTCGAGCGACAGCCTCAGGCGGGAGCTACCAGGGGGAATGGAGGTCGTCCAGCCACATCTGATCCCATAATGGCTCGAGACTTCCACCTCGCCTCAGACCAGTTTCCACCACTGTAGCCCTAGAGGAGCGGACTGCCGCCGCGTGTTCCTCGTCTCCACAGCTGGGGGAACACAGGCGCGTGTTCCGGGAAAAGCGCCGACGCGGGCGTGGATTTTGTTGTAGTGGCCAACGTGATCGCCGAGCTAACAGAAGTCAAGGCGCGACTCGAAGCGGTCGAGAGGGGCAGCGAGGTGTCCGGCTCTTCCGTCTCCAGAGATCCCGCCAGGGGAAGGGGCCGATGCATCCGACCCAAAGTACAGAGTATCAGTTCCGACCTTGTAGGGAGGCCCGTGGAGCACCCTCGCGAAGACCACAACACCTGGGGAGGGGGCAGTGCCTTGGTAGCATAGGTGCGCAGCCACCCTCAACAGAGCGATCAGGTGGAAGACCAACGCCCGAGGGTCCAACCAGTCCGGACACCTCAGGCGTCAAATGATGACTACAGTGCCCGTCAGGGCCGAGGTGAGGGGCCACCAAGACGAAGAGGGGTGGCGCCCGAAGGTCAGGGCTACCAGGATGACTTACGACAAGAGAGAAGCTCGGAGGTCGACGATTGAGAGAGGTCCTCCTAGGGTGATCACTCATTCCGATCCGAGGTGGACCTCCTCTGAGATTAGTTTCAGAAGGAGATAGAAGATCTAAAACGGTAGTGACCCGTAGACCCACATCGATCGGTCGAGCAGGAAGAGCCGCCTTTCTCCCAAGCTATCCTGGACGCAGCCATCCTGCCGAGGTTCAAAGCCCTAGTTATGAGTTCGTATGATGGATCCGGCAATCCCGTCTCGTATGTGGAGGTGTTCGAGGGGAAGATGGATTTTTTGGCTGCGAGCGACGCCATAAAGTGCCGAGCATTCCAAATAGCTCTAGAAGGGTCAGTGAGGTTGTGGTACCAACAGTTGAAGCCTCGGTCAATCGACAGTTATCAACAGTTGAGAAAGTTGTTCATCAATCAGTTTTCAGCTCGGCAGTTGTTGAAGTTGCCGCCTTCCCGTCTCCAGAGATCCCGCCAGGGGAAGGGGCCGATGCATCCGACCCAAAGTACAGAGTATCAGTTCCGACCTTGTAGGGAGGCCCGTGGAGCACCCTCGCGAATACCACAACACCTGGGGAGGGGGCAGTGCCTTGGTAGCATAGGTGCGCAGCCACCCTCAACAGAGCGATCAGGTGGAAGACCAACGCCCGAGGGTCCAACCAGTCCGGACACCTCTGGCGTCAAATGATGACTACAGTGCCCGTCAGGGCCGAGGTAAGGGGCCACCAAGACGAAGAGGGGTGGCGCCCGAAGGTTAGGGCTACCAGGATGACTTACGACAAGAGAGAAGCTCGGAGGTCGACGATTGAGAGAGGTCCTCCTAGGGTGATCACTCATTCCGATCCGAGGTGGACCTCCTCTGAGATTAGTTTCAGAAGGAGATAGAAGATCTAAAACGGTAGTGACCCGTAGACCCACATCGACCGGTCGAGCAGGAAGAGCCGCCTTTCTCCCAAGCTATCCTGGACGCAGCCATCCTGCCGAGGTTCAAAGCCCTAGTTATGAGTTCGTATGATGGATCCGGCAATCCCGTCTCGTATGTGGAGGTGTTCGAGGGGAAGATGGATTTTTTGGCTGCGAGCGACGCCATAAAGTGCCGAGCATTCCAAATAGCTCTAGAAGGGTCAGTGAGGTTGTGGTACCAACAGTTGAAGCCTCGATCAATCGACAGTTATCAACAGTTGAGAAGGTTGTTCATCAATCAGTTTTCAGCTCGGCAGTTGTTGAAGTTGCCGCCTTCCCGTCTCCAGAGATCCCGCCAGGGGAAGGGGCCGATGCATCCGACCCAAAGTACAGAGTATCAGTTCCGACCTTGTAGGGAGGCCCGTGGAGCACCCTCGCGAAGACCACAACACCTGGGGAGGGGGCAGTGCCTTGGTAGCATAGGTGCGCAGCCACCCTCAACAGAGCGATCAGGTGGAAGACCAACGCCCGAGGGTCCAACCAGTCCGGACACCTCAGGCGTCAAATGATGACTACAGTGCCCGTCAGGGCCGAGGTGAGGGGCCACCAAGACGAAGAGGGGTGGCGCCCGAAGGTCAGGGCTACCAGGATGACTTACGACAAGAGAGAAGCTCGGAGGTCGACGATTGAGAGAGGTCCTCCTAGGGTGATCACTCATTCCGATCCGAGGTGGACCTCCTCTGAGATTAGTTTCAGAAGGAGATAGAAGATCTAAAACGGTAGTGACCCGTAGACCCACATCGACCGGTCGAGCAGGAAGAGCCGCCTTTCTCCCAAGTTATCCTGGACACAGCCATCCTGCCGAGATTCAAAGCCCTAGTTATGAGTGCGTATGATGGATCCAGCAATCCCGTCTCGTATGTGGAGGTGTTCGAGGGGAAGATGGATTTTTTGGCTGCGAGCGACGCCATAAAGTGCCGAGCATTCCAAATAGCTCTAGAAGGGTCAGTGAGGTTGTGGTACCAACAGTTGAAGCCTCGATCAATCGACAGTTATCAACAGTTGAGAAGGTTGTTCATCAATCAGTTTTCAGCTCGGCAGTTGTTGAAGTTGCCGCCTTCCCGTCTCCAGAGATCCCGCCAGGGGAAGGGGCCGATGCATCCGACCCAAAGTACAGAGTATCAGTTCCGACCTTGTAGGGAGGCCCGTGGAGCACCCTCGCGAAGACCACAACACCTGGGGAGGGGGCAGTGCCTTGGTAGCATAGGTGCACAGCCACCCTCAACAGAGCGATCAGGTGGAAGACCAACGCCCGAGGGTCCAACCAGTCCGGACACCTCAGGCGTCAAATGATGACTACAGTGCCCGTCAGGGCCGAGGTGAGGGGCCACCAAGACGAAGAGGGGTGGCGCCCGAAGGTCAGGGCTACCAGGATGACTTACGACAAGAGAGAAGCTCGGAGGTCGACGATTGAGAGAGGTCCTCCTAGGGTGATCACTCATTCCGATCCGAGGTGGACCTCCTCTGAGATTAGTTTCAGAAGGAGATAGAAGATCTAAAACGGTAGTGACCCGTAGACCCACATCGACCGGTCGAGCAGGAAGAGCCGCCTTTCTCCCAAGTTATCCTGGACACAGCCATCCTGCCGAGATTCAAAGCCCTAGTTATGAGTGCGTATGATGGATCCGGCAATCCCGTCTCGTATGTGGAGGTGTTCGAGGGGAAGATGGATTTTTTGGCTGCGAGCGACGCCATAAAGTGCCGAGCATTCCAAATAGCTCTAGAAGGGTCAGTGAGGTTGTGGTACCAACAGTTGAAGCCTCGGTCAATCGACAGTTATCAACAGTTGAGAAGGTTGTTCATCAATCAGTTTTCAGCTCGGCAGTTGTTGAAGTTGCCGCCTTCCCATCTCGAAACAGTAAAGCAACGAGACAATGAGTCTCTTACGGAGTACATCGCTCGGTTAATGGACGAGCATGTCAAGGTGGTGAGTTGCACTGACGATATCGCCATGATGTACTTCACAACGGGATTAAATGACAGAAACTTGACGATCGAGTTCGGAAGTCGTCCGCCGGCCTCACTGAACAAAATGCTTGCCCGAGCTCGCCAGTATATTGATGGCTTGGAGTTGTGGAAGGCCAAAGGAGCCAGGCGAAGCAGCCGTGGTAAAGATCGGGACCAGAGGTCTTCCCCTCCCAAGAAGCGACATAGTGATGACCAGAGTTCGTCTCGGCAAGCTGTCGACGACAGGAGTAGAGGCCAGTGTGACGAGAGGGGCTCTTCAGATCGTTGGGGGCCAAAGTTCGATAAGTTTACCCCGTTGAACGCCTCGGTCGCGGAGATTTATGCAACAGTTGAAAATACCGACATGAAGGCACTCTTCACAGCCCCGAAAAAGCTTCACCGACCTTCGGGAAAGCGAGATAAGCGACTCTACTGCCGATTCCATAAGGATCATGGCCACAATAGTTCTCGTTGTTTCCATCTAAAGGAGCAAGTCAAGGATTTGATCCGAAGAGGTTATTTAAAGAAGTATGTCGGCAGCAGAGAACGAGCTAAGCCAGAGGGATCAACTCGGGAGGAGAAGAGAGAAAGATCACAGCCGCCTGGACGAAAGGAAGATCGTCCTGCGGTAATAAACACCATTCACGGGGGTCCGAGCGGGAGGAAGTCTGGGTAGAAGAGGAAAGCCCTAGCCCGGGAAGCCACGCACGAAGTCTGCACCTCGTACCCGAGAGAGCCCGTTG
This sequence comes from Momordica charantia, assembly GCF_013281855.1. Taxonomy (NCBI): domain Eukaryota; kingdom Viridiplantae; phylum Streptophyta; class Magnoliopsida; order Cucurbitales; family Cucurbitaceae; genus Momordica; species Momordica charantia. Next base: position 11,244,765 of record NW_028275162.1, read on the forward strand.
TGCCGATCTTATTTTATGACCAGGACGACGAAGGAGTGCACATGCCCCATAATGACACCCTAGTAATTGCCCCGCTAATATATCACGTGAAGGTCAGAAGGGTTCTTATCGACGGTGGAGCGTCGGCTAATATCTTATCCTTCTCGACCTACACAGCATTGGAGTGGGAGAGGAAGCACCTGAAGCACAGCCCGACACCTCTGGTTGGCTTTGCAGAGGAGTCAATCGGTGCGGAAGGGTGTATCTCGCTCCCTGTCACTATCGACGAAGGAAGTCAGCAAGTAACCAGAGTCACCGAGTTTGTCGTGATAGATCGAAGCTCAGGATACAGCGCCATACTTGGTTCATGACCTCAGAGCAGTTGCATCCACTTACCACCAGGTCTTGAAGTACTCACCTCGGCCAGAATTGCGACAGTCCGAGGTGAGCAAAAAACATCAAGAGAATGCTACGCAGCCGCAATGAAGAGAACAACCACTCATGCAGCAGTCATGGAACTTGAAGCAACTGCACCACCATGTACCGACTGTCGCAACGTCATCGCGACGCGGAGCGTCCGACGTCATCCCCTGAAGGGTCTCTTTCGAGATAAGGGTTTGGAGTCGCCACCAATCATCTACGAGGTGTGATTGGTCACCTAAAAATAAAGACAAGGTCTGCGAAAACAGATTGTTGGTTCGGGAGTCGACTGAGCGTAGGGAAGGTGTTAGTACCCTACAACACCCGTTCGAAAATGGTACCACATTCTATCATAAATTATCCTATTATTTTATTTGGTCCAAGAAAAAAAATATTTTTGTTTTGATCGAAATGTCCCATGTTATATTAATTCACACCTTATTATAAGATATGAATTAATATGTATGAGTGACACGAAGGCCATTAGAAAAATTAAGCACCTCGAGTAAATTGGAGGGTTCCAATTCCCGTCATTGGAGTTTTCAAAATAATTATTTAGTAAAAAAAATAATAACAAAAAAAATTTAATTTAAGGCACATTGAGACTTGAGCTTGTGTGTTAAGCATTAACATTTAAACATCTCACCAATGTGCCACCACCTTAGGATATAATCTATGTTCTTTTTGAAAATACAAACTTTCTATTTTTAAATTTTGTTTAAAAAAAAAGGAAAAAACTCTAAACGAAATCTTTTATTTAAAATAATTATTTAGTAAAAACAATAAAAAGAGGCATGCAAAAACTCGAACTTGTGTCTGTATATTAAAAACCAAACATCTTACCACTATGTCAACACCCTAAGAAGTAAACATTGTACTCTTTTACAAAAACAAAAGTTCTAATTTAATTTTTAAACTAAAAAAAACGAATTTTGTTAAATTTAAACAAAAAAAATAATTTTTTTATGTATTTTGACATTAAAAAGATTTTTTCAAAAAAATCTTTCATTTCCAATTAAAAAAAAATCAATTTTACTTAAAACAAATTGTTAAGATCTTTTCTAAAATGATAATCATCATTTACAAAAAGATTTCATTCTCCTAACAACTTATTGTAAATTACAAATGTTACAAGATTAAAACAAATCCTAGAAAACAATTTTCTGTAAATCCTCTATTTTTTAAATCTCTACAGCAGAAATTCTCTTTCTAAAAATAAATAAAAAATTAAGAAAACAAAATTAAGAACTTTTGAATGGAAATTTTAAAGAATCGAATTTATTTTTAAAAGATTTAGTTTATAAAACTCTTATTATTATTATTTTTAACTTACAAAACTTTAATGCAAAATCTTTTATTTAAATGAAATTAACTTTTTGTTACTTTATTTAAAAATTATTTTATTTTACTTTAAAAAAAATTATCTACATTATTTTTCAAAACTTATTTTAAAAAGTTTATTTTCTTTAAAAGGAAATTTTTTATTTTTTTGTTAAAAATAAACTTTTTTTATTATTAAAAGAAATGTAGGGGTATACTGTGCAAAGATTTTTACCATGGATGTCGTTCGTCGTGTTAGAGTGGGTCGCTGGACTCTTGGTCGTCGTCGGTCAATCACCGGAGGATGGTCTCAAGGCAGCAATGGAGGTCGTGAGGTGTTCACCAGAGTCATGTTGTGTGTTGGTTCTATTAAACCGCTTTCAAAGACTAAGGGAAAAAATAAAAAATTTTCTTTACCCAAATCATTCTTCTGTGTGCTCTCTATTTTTTCTCCATTGTGTGTTGTGTGTCCTTTAAATATACCAAAAAAATAACAGTAACATGTGTGAGTCAAGAAAAACCAGAGAAAAAGAGGGAAGGGAAAACGTTCGGTTTTGACCAAGGAAAAACGGGAGGAAAAACAAAATGTTTATTTTTAACCAAAACAGAATCTAAATTTATTTAAAACAAAATTATATAAATAAAATAAAATCTTTTTATTTCTTTTATTTTAATATTAAATCAAATTCTTTAAAACAAAATTTATTTTTTTTAATTTAATTTAAACTTTAGCTTATAACCAATAATAAAGTAATCCCATAGTATTTAATAAAATAAAAATTAAATAATTAAAACTAAAACTAAAATAAAGCCGGACCAAATACGGTGTCTACACCGACGAGGCAGAGCTCAATCGTGGCATGCCAGCAGAAGAACTGAAGCTTGTCCCTTTGTTGGGGTTGGATAAGCAAGTCAGCGTCGGTAGTAGACTGGGGACCAAGGCAAAGGAAGAGCTCGTCGAGTTTCTGAAAGCAATGTTGACGTGTTTGCATGGTCCCATGACGACATGCCGAGTATCGACCCAAGTATAATGGTGCATAGGCTTAATGTAGACCCTAACTATAGGCCTGTAATGCAAAAGTGTCGGCCTGTCGATGCTGAGCGAAGCAATATAATTTGTAAAGAGGTGGAACAGTTGCTACGAGCTAAATTCATAAGAGAAGTTCATTACCCCGCGTGGCTCTCAAATGTTGTTTTAGTTAAAAAGTCTAATGGCAAGTGGCGTGTCTGTATTGACTTTACAAGCCTCAACAACGCGTGTCTAAAAGACAGCTTTCCCCTACCTCGAATAGATTAGCTCGTCGACGCTACGGCAGGGCACAAGCTACTCTCCTTCATGGACGCCTACTCCGGGTACAATCAGATTCGGATACACACACTTGACCAAGAGCACACTTCATTTGTTACCAACCAACGATTGTATTGCTACAACGTCATGCCCTTTGGTCTGAAGAATGCCGGGGCGACTTACCAGCGGATGGTTAACATGATATTCGCCAAGCAGATCAGGCGCAACATAGAGGTGTATGTGGACGACATGTTGGTAAAGAGCAAGCAGACGAGCTCGCATTTGGCCGACCTAGTAGAGGCCTTCAGCGTACTTCGGAAGTATCAAATCAAGTTCAACCCAAGCAAGTGCGCCTTTGGGGTTTCATCGGGAAAGTTCCTCAGTTTCATGGTCCACGAGCACAGAATTTAAGCCAATCCGGAAAAAATAAAAGCAGTCCTCAAGATGGAGGCACCGAGGAATATTAAGCAACTCCTAAAGCTGAATGGTCACCAGCAGCTCTGAACCGCTTCGTGTCCCACTCCACTGACAAGAGCCTTCCCTTTTTCCAAACATTAAGGAAAACAGGTCGGTTTGAATGGACCGATGCTTGCAAGTACCCTTTTCAGCAACTAAAGCAGTACCTCAGCTCGGCCCCGTTGTTTTCCAAGCCGTTGCCTGGCAACGTTCTCTACCTGTACTTGGCTGTGTCAGAAAATGCAGTGAGCTCAGTCATTATCAGGGAGGCAGAAGGGCGGCAGAGTCCTGTTTACTACACAAGCAAATCAATGATTGAGGCGAAGCTCACTACCCCTGTGTCGAGAAACTAGCTTTGGCATTGGTGACGTCGGCGCCTCGTCTGCGACTGTATTTCCAGGTGCATAAGATAGTTGTTTTGATAAACTTCCTTTTGAGGCAGATTTTCTACAAGCTCGAAACGTCAGATCGGCTGATGAAGTGGGCCCTGGAGCTCAATGAGCATGCCATCACCTTCGAGTCCAGGACAGCGTTAAAGGGTCAGGCAGCCGCAAACTTCGTTGCCGAGCTAACTCCGGCCAGGCTGGGGGCCAACGCCCGTGACCAATGGACTCTTTACGTAGATGGCTCATCCAACGAGAAGGGCTGTGGGGCAGGCATGCTGCTCCTCGACCTCGGTGATCTCCAATTTGAGTATGCACTCTGGTTTAGTTTCCGAGCTTCCAACAATGAAGCCGAGTACGAGACATTGATAAATGGACTGAGGATTGCAAGAGGAATGGGCTTGAGACGTCTTTTAGTGATTCGCAATTTATCGTCAACCAAGTGACCGAGGAGTATCAAGTGAAGGATGCTCGCATGGAAAGATATCTGGCCAAAGCTCGGGAGCTGCTTGCCCAGCTCGAAGAGTATGTAATTCGACAAGTGCCGAGGTCAGAGAATTCCAACTCTGACGCATTGGCTTGCCTAGCCTCGGCCTACGAAGCCGACCTACCGAAAACGGTGGCAGTTGAGATACTTGCTGAATCGTCCATAGACCAACGTGAAATAATGGAGATTCAGTCAACTCAGCCCACGTGGTCCTACTGAACTACGCCGCACCGATCTACTGACGAGACGCCATAGGACCTAACTTTCGAGTCGGAGGCTATCGTTCCCGTGGAGATCGACATGTCGACGCTCCGAGTTGAGAATTTAGATGAGCAAAGCAACAACGAAGCTCTACTCGTGAATCTTGACCTACTCGAGGAGAAAATATCTCATTCCCAACTCAGGCTAGCAGAATATTAGAACCGTATGGCTCGGTACTACAACGCCAGAGTGAGAGTCCGAACGTTGAAGCCTGGAGAATCGTCCTCAAGAAGGTAATGCAGCATGTCGGAGGACTCGAGCCGAATTGGAAAGGTTCGTACAAAGTCTTGAAGTTACTCCGCCCAAGAGCTTATCTACTATCCGACCTCAATGGTAGGCAACTCCCCCACCCATGGCGCCGAGCATTTACGAGTTTATTATCAATAACGTGTGTGTAATTCGACGTGTAAAATTTCATTCATTAATGAAAGCCGATCTCCAATGACTTTATTCGTTAGTATCGTCTGCTACTACCGAGCTACATGAAATGGGGGCCAAGGAAGACTACGTGGTATGACCTATGCTAAATGACGTATGTTAAGTTGTTATATTTTTACAAACATTGGAAGCAAAGGTCAGCTCATAGGAACCTAGTTATCCCAAGTACTTTCGTAGAACACACCATTGAGCTGAACTATTCGGCTCGTAAGCCGTTGTGTAGGAAAGAAATTATCCAGATTTGAAAAACTTGGATAACGAGACCCAAACTAAAAACTGAAATTTAATGAAAATCTTTAAGTATAGGGGCTTCGGAAAGAGTAACTCGGGTCTTAACGAAATCTCATTTCATTGAAATAAAAGTTTGATGAAGAGCCGAGGTATATATGCCTCGGCTCAGTACAATGATTTGATTCAAAGAAAATAGGAGAAAAGAAACAACAGAAGAAGGAGGCGGTCTATTCCTGCGGAGGGTCGGTAGGAGACAAGTGTTTTCCATAAAATAAAGTCCCTGAGTTTGAGGATGCGTTTATATTTAGTTCTAAATTTGAAAAAGTGACAGTTTAGTCTCTGACCTTTAGAAAATAGTTCTAAATGGTCGTTAGAGTTAAACTTCCATTAGTATTACTAACAAGATGCTAATGGCTTTCTGAGGTATTAGGTGGCATTTGCTAAATGTGCTTACTTTAAATGTGTGGCATTTGTATTTTTTAAAATAAAAACAAATACTTTGATTTTACAAATTGAGTGATTGAACTGTGACGTGACTATTTCTCCTTACCCTCATCCCTCCTTCTATTTCGTCTTCAACCATGTCTTCTTCTCTGCAGATTTTGCCATCGCCACCTCTGTGTTAATTGTTGCTGACATTAATGAAAAGTATTCTCTCTCAAGTGTCATCGGCGGTCAACTGCCCAAAGAAGTGTAACTTTGCTCCGATCTCACGCCACGAAATGATATTGGTTTGATTTTGTTCAGTGGGTTGAAAATAATTTTTGGGTTTTGTTTTGATGTGGGTAGAAAAAATTAGATTGATATTGAAAGAGGTAATTGTAGTTGAAGATTAAATTGTTAATGACTTCGTGAATTTCAAGGTCTATTGGAGAAACCGAGAAATCTCAAATCCTTGGATTTGTTCTGTAACAACCCATATTTTCTAATACGGTCATTCTGACAAAATGCGGAAACGTAACTTTCAAGAAACCTTAAGAACTAAAATTATTCAGCGGAAGCAATTTCTTTACATAATTTTTCTAAACTAACTTAACTAAATAGGAAGATGACTTTCAAACTCATACCAGTATGTTAAACTTTACCTTCTACCAGAACGATCATTTAATCCTTCATCTGAAAAACATTTAGGAAAACAAAGATGAGTTCCAAAATACTCAATAAGCAATTTCCATATCGAATTTCAAAATTCATTTTCCTTTCAAAACATTCGTGAACAAAAATACGAACAGATCAAAACTTTTAAGTCATTTAAAATCTTTAATACAATTTTCAAAACTTTCAAAACAAACTAGATTTTCAGAAACAAAAGTCTTCAAATAAGATAAAATTTCCGGTCAATCAAAACAAACTTTCATTCTTTCAAAACAAACTTGCATTCATTCAAAACGAACTTTTAATGATTCAAACAATCTTCTATTAATTCGAAACAAACTTTCATTCTATCAAAATTCAAATCCTTCAAAACAAACTTTCTTTCAATCAAAACTTTCAAAATTTCTTCTAAAACATTTGGTACAACTTTCAAACTTTCAAATAACTAAATCATTCAAACATTCAAAACAATCTTATATTCATTCATACTTTCAAAATCAGAGTCGAAGGTTGGATTAGTTGGGTAGCCTACAGAACATATGTGGTTACCCGTCGGTAACACCAATCAATCAGAAGCTTCTATCACAGTTGTCGAATTAATATCGAATAGAACAGAGTTGTCGAAATAATATCGACCAAAACAAACAGAACGGTTACTTAAGTGTGAGGCCATGTGAGTGAATAACACACTTGAATCTTCATTCCCAAGGAATACGAAACCACAAAAGTTCCTTCCCACAAATAAGCCAGAACAGAAATCCATCAATTCCAAATTAGGCTACTACCCCAAATAAGCAAAACGTTCCTTAAAACAAAATCATGGCATATCCGGATAGCCCTATCAAATCAATTAAAATATCTTTCAAATAAAATGCAAAACAAATACTTACTTTCAATATTAAATTAATTCAAAACATTGAAATAATTTAAAACAAACTTTATCAATCCTCAAAAACATGATTTCAAATATTTCACAAATAAACAAAATATCAATTTCAAACCTTTAAATAAATCTAAACAAAACTTTATCAAATCATATAAGAATACTTCAAATACTTTGCAAATAAACATAATATCAATTGTCGAATTAGTTTTCAAATACATAATAAAACTTCAATTTCATATGCAAGATATCAATTTCAAATCGTCATATCAAATCCAAAATACATTTTAGTTTTGGAAAAGATATGGCAAATCACTTACAACACTTTTCGAAGGGGATACGGTAAATCACTTACAACACTTTTCGAAGAGATATGACAAATTACTTACAATACTTTTCGAATGGATACGGTAAATCACCTACAACACTTTTCAAAGGGATACGGTAAATAACTTACCTCTTTCAGAAATTCTACGAATCTAATTAACTTCTTGTCAACTTAGAGGCCTAGAAACAACCAATATCCAATCAATCCTTAAATCCTATCCAAGGATTTAAAATTCAACCAATTACTAACCAAATCTTATCTACCCAATTTTCCCATTCAAAACACTTTTTTATGCAAAATAATTAGGAAAGTATGGATTTGGGGCTACAAAACCATATCTGAAAACTGGGTTAAAAACTCTCTAAAATCAACAATAACAACCTTTAAAAATACAAGAATCGGTATAAATTAATACAGACTAAATTTACAAAATGTATCTCAACAAAATAAGTTTAAAAGCCTTATATTCAATTGAAATTTTGAGGATTTTAAATCTGAAAAATTTTATATTTTATAAAATAAAACTTCCAAGAATTTTCCATAAAACAATTAACAATTTACTGATTTTTATAGAAAAATCAGATCTGAAAACTATATAGAAAACCTTTAAAACTTGGTAAAAACATATAATTTTTCATGTAAAAATCACAACAATAAACTACAATTTATAGGATACAAATAGGTAAGCTTTTTATGCAAAAGGAGTCTCAAAATAGCCCAAAAACAGTCTCATAAACAAAAAGTTTCAAACAAAAAATTCCGAAAAATTTTTAGAGTAAAAAGTCCTTAAAATCTTTTATTATAAAAACAAAGATCTCAAAACTTTTCCCAATAAACTGAATTAATGAACTACAGATCAAGAAGAATAAAAGTAAAACAATGAGCAAGAAAAAAACCTACTGATCTTTGAGAGAAAATACCAAAATTATTCTTCTTTCCTTTTCTTTTTCTTTGGGAGATAAATCTAGGTCTAACAGTTTAACAAAATAAAACCTAGGGTTTAACGGCTTTTATAACAAACCCTAATGAATCCTTATTTAAAACGGATAATAAAAAGATAAAGATTTAATAAAACTCTTAGTTTTTATTTTTTAAATTCTAAGAACAAATTATCTTTTAAAAATAATTTCTAAAACAAAAAGGTTTATCTTTGAGAAAATAAAAAAAAACAACTAAAAAAATAATAATTTAAATATATATATTTTTTCGGTTGTTACATGTTCTCTCAACATGTCGGTTGTTGAATTTATGCTTTATTCCACTCATCTGACTTCTCTAACAAAATTAGGAGATTTTTTTTGGCTCTTTTCTAATGAAATTAGGATTTTTTTTCTCTACTGCCTTCCCTAACAAAATTAGGAATTTTTTTCTGGTTTAATTAACAGAAGTATTGTTGGGTAAATATACGTTGCATAAATAAACTATGTAATATTGGCAAATAAATTACAACGTAACTGGCTATAAATAGTACAAATTTTGACAACTTTATGAACATAAAACTTGATAAATATAGTTGAGGCACGCTTTAATAGTGTTGACCTGATGACAATTATTCGCTATGCACAAGTTTCTAGTAGACTACAACAATCGTCTTAGTGATACAATGACTCGGATTTGGTAAAACTCTTAGATACTTGCTCTCAATACAAACAAGAACAACAACTCAAAAGAATAGAGAACTCTTGTGGGAGGAGGATGAACTCAAATGAGAAATGCTTGGATATGTCAAATGAACACAACAAAAACTATTGTGAAAACGTGAAACTCCTCACACATGAATTAAGTTCAACTTGAACAAAATGAAGACTTTAAAAGACAACTTCAACTTTAATGAATATGTAATTATAACGTATTTGTAACTTTTAACAATTTTGAAGTTACATGACACAAAGAATGAAAACAAAATGAAATATGAAATAAATAAACAATTTTTTACAGAATATAAAATAAGTTTCAAATTCTTAATACATGAATTTAATTTCCAGTTTTTAAATTTGTATACTCAACGGTTTTTCCACTTTCTTTCACATATTAAAAATCAAACAATCCCCCACATGAAAGAAAGTGAGATAGACAAAACAAAAACCAAGACTTTGAGAGTAAATAAATAAGTTATGCATCAGGAGAGATACAGTGTCTTTTGAACTTGAACCTTCCTTAGTGAATATCTATCGAATTTACCGAAGAAATAGTGAGAACTAGCTCTAGAATTATCTTTCTCATGATAATTTGAGATAACAAATATCACACATAACTTATCTTATATCTTTGAGTTCTATATGGTTGTGTCTATTTTAGTTCTGGACAAAATCCTTAATTCATGAGAGCTTTAGAGAACATAAGCCATTTGAAAAGTTCTTATAAAATCGACCAAATTCTACTATCGCATAGGTGATATTGATTAAGACTATTCTGCCACTACCTCTCTTGTACTCAAGATATCAATATGACCTTAACATCAACAGATCACACACTTCATAACGTAACATCAAAAAATGGGAAGAAACTATACGTTTCTTAGCATGTCAACTATCAATTATCTAGTCAGTTTGCCTATTGGACCTAGATCTTAGGATCTCCAGTCAACTAGGTTAGGTTATCACAAGATACTTCATTTTGTAGGCTTTAACCCCATTTCCCTCGATGTATATACAACTTGATCTCTTGACAATTTTTTGGTCAAAAGATCTGCAACATTCTCTTTTGGTTTTACATAATCAATGAAAATTATTCTATTAGAGAGTAATTGCCTTATAGAATTATGTCTGCGTCATATATGTCGTGACTTCCCAGTGCAAACATTATTCTTAATACAAACCCAATGAAGTCTGTGTCATTGGTAGACTCAATGAGCAGTTGAGTGTCCTCGTAAGCGGGTGAATAATGGTGGGATATTTCTTACTCTCGAATGAGAGTTTGGGAATGCTTTCTTCCAATGGAGACAAACTGATGTCGTAAACTGTTCGCTAGTCCTAGAGAGGCATGACGATGCTAGTTCAGGGTAACTCTCCAAACCATGTTTTGAAAATAAACAACACATGCAGTGCACGGAGGGGTGTACATGTTACTGAAACGGAAAGATGCCAAAGGAAAGGCGCATGAAGTGGATGACATGTAGTGCAAAGATTTACAACCACGCATGGCACATGTGGCGTGAACATCAACTCTGAGGGTGTTTGATTCGCAGGTGCATGATGAAGTCTTGTTCAACGAGCTGGTCAAAGACTTTGAGTGGTAGAGGTTTGTTGTGACCCCAGTAAATAAACCTAAATCTCAAGGCATAAGACTTGGTAGGCGGGTTAAGGTAGAGTGGGCCAGATGTTATACTCATAGCTGGTGCAAGATGAAGCGGTAGAAAGGTTTGTGAATAGCTTGAGCGACATCGCACAACACTAACAGGTGATTGGCGCAAGGCACACAAGTACAAGCAGGTGACTAGTGTGGACCATGTGTCTACAGCACATGGTACAAGACGACGGGCTGGAACAGGGCACGTTGGTGGTGAGGTGACGTGATCAATCGAAGCCATATCAAGCAGCAGGCAAGGGCAATGCATGTTGCGATGTTGAGCACAAGGAGACGTTCAGCTAGGCCATGATGCACGCAGCCGAACGTATAGGCGCAGGAAATGCAGGCAGCGAGCGAAGGCAAATGCGCATAGGCAGGCATGCACTCGTGCAAGTGTAGCGGGCACTTGGCACGAGAGGATATAACCAACGGGGACGTTGGCAGTATCCACATTTCATTCAAGGAGGAACGAAGTTGACCTAGACGAGGACGTTGAGAACCTTAAGTGGTGGACCCCGATCTTGAGCCTTCGACATGGCTCAGCGGGCCTTTGCACGAGCCAATGTTAGAGTGTTGTCAGACGACACACTCAATGACGGAGCAAGGTAGTGCAGCAATCAGTGCGGGCAAACAGGATGCAAAGCATGCACATAGGCGTAATTGGGTGGCTGGTGTCACCATACATACAGGCGGCAGCCTAGCATGAGGCCAAGTCATGATGGCCAAGCTAGGTACGCGTAGGTAGGCGTGCACGGCTGTATGATACGTACGCACGCAGACGAGCGGCACAAGTGAGAATAGACAGGAGAATTGGTCCAAACATGAATGAGTCTTCTGCAAGGGTAGTTCCACATTCCTAAAATAATGGATGATGCACTTAGTGGGAGAGTGCTTCCTATAATAGAGGAGAACATGGCGACTGAATTTAGTAATACCCAAATTTAGCTAACACTATCGTTAGGAGAGTTACTGGTGTAGTGGCACCATAATTCTTTCCAACCTCCAAGTAGGGGAAGTGGGCCAAGTCTTGGAGTGGACTCCAAGTAAGGGTGAATTTGGTAGGTCTAAATTTAGCATCCCCTTTGTTGATAAATTAGAGAGCTTGGGGAATTTTCAAGCATCCAATCCAATCGTATCCAACTGGGTAGAAACCAATCCCAAAGTGTCCATTTGTAGCCCAAGTGGCACAAGAGAGTGTAGGCTCCGTAGGGGAGGTGTTGTTCCTTTAGGGAGATCTGAATTCCTTATGTGAGGGAGCATGGTCCATCAATATCCATCTTGATGGAAGACTTCAACTAGGGAGTTGGAGTCGAGTTTCTTGTGAGCATAGCCAAGCCTTGAGCAGGGTCTTATTATCCTAAGGTGGGTGCCTTAGAGCATCTCCATGAGAGAGTCACATGTGTTGTAACATGTATCTTGTATACGAGATTGTATATAAAGGTTGGGAAAGAGGTACCCGTATGATTGGCTTTGCGTGTGTATATGTTATGTTGTATTGACACTCGAACAACCAGAGTTGGGAGGGTCATGGTGATGTGTATTTCTACACTAACTTTACGACAAAACCATGGTTGTGTGGCGTAGGTTGTACTAAGGCAGTGTCTTTAGGCTGCATGGGGCGTGAAAAATTCTACTCCAAAATTAGCCTTGTGACACCTGTCTATTACCATTGATCTAAAAACACCCTAAGGACTTTGGAAAGGTGGTCTTCCAGATTTATCACACACGAAAGTCTTTGGCTGACTAGCTTATGTTTATTTAAAAGAGTGTAAGTTAGATCCATTGGCTAAGATATGTGTTTTTCTAGGATATCCCAAAGGTGTTAAGGGTACAAGTTATGGTGTCTAGAACCAAAAAGTGCTAAAATCCTAATAAGTAAAGATGTTATATTTCATGAGGGAAAAATGGGATATGTAGAAGAGAAAACTGAGTCTATACCAAATGACCGTACTAGCAACACTTAAACCATTTTAGTACCACCTCTCTTAGCTACTTCACAACCTAGTCAAGTAGATGAATCTATTATGGAACCTGAGAATACACCATCTACTTTAGATGAGTCGCCTATTCAAGAAGTAGTAGAAAAGGAGGATGGAGTAGAAGTTAACCCAATTCTAGGCCATTACCAGTTAACTAGGGATAGGGAAAGAAGAACCATTTTATGTTGACCTTATTTGCTATGTCCTAGTAACTACAAAGAAAATTGTTAATCATGAACCACAAACCTTTAATCGTTATAAGTTATGAAAACAAAGATAAATGGTGGGCCGCCATGAGTGAAAAGTATAATTCTTTCATAAAGAATCACACTTTGGCCATGAATAAAGGTTAGTTGCAAAAGGGTGTTTACTTAAAGGGAGGGTGTAGATTATGATGAAGTTTTCTCCCCTGTTGTGAGATACACCTCTATTAGAATATTGTTTGTTGCTCACTTTGATTTTGAGTTAGAGCAGATGGATGTTAAAACAGCTTTCTTGTATGATAAGCTTGAGGAGACCATCTACGTGGATCAACCTCTAGGATTCGGAGCTCCCAAACAAGAAAAAAAAATGTATGTCTTCTTAAAAGATCTTTATATGGCTTAAAGCACTCACCACATCAATGGTGTAAAAGGTTTGATTCATATATGTTATCTATTGAGTTTAATAGAAGCAAGTATGATAATTGTTTTTATTTTAAAAAGATTTCTAAAGTTAGTACTATCTACTTACTTTCCTATGTTGATGATATGTTACTTACTTGTAAGTCCATGCATGAGGTTAACAAGTTAAAATGTCTTTTAAATAAAGAGTTTGGCATGAAAGACTTAGGTAATGCTAGGAGATTATTAGGAATGAACATAATTAGGGATCGAAAAGAAAAGAAATTGTACTTGTCTCAATTTGAATATGTTAAAAGGCTAGTTAAAAGATTAAACATGCATGATAGTAAGAATGTCAGTGTTTCTTTTGAAAAGCATTTCAAGTTATTCGTTAATGATTCTCCCAAATCCACTAATGAGGCAGAAGAAATACATGATACTCCATATGCTAGTAATGTTAGGAGTTCGATGAATGTTATGGTTTGTACTAGACCTGACCTTGCATATCCACTTAGTGTTGTTAATAGATTTCTTGCTAATCCTAGTAACCAACTGTGGAATGATGTAAAGTGGATATTTAGATATCTTACATGTCATACTGATTCATGCCTTGTTTTATCATGGAGCTAGTACAATTGATTGCAATAGTTAGAGATAGAAATTAATGGATATGTTGATGCTGATTATGTTGCTTAGGTTGATAAGCGTAGGTCTTTGACTGATTTTATATTCAACCTTTTTTATTTTACAATAAGCTGGAAATCTAGTTTACAGTCTATACTCACATTATTTACAACTGAATATGAATATATTGCACTTACTGAAGTTGTGAAAGAGTCTTAATGGCTTCAGGGTATTTTGTCTAAATTATGTTGCAGTGATAATGTATCTGTAACTGTTTTATGTGTAGTCAAAGTGTACTACACTTATCTAAGAATCACTTTCACCATGAAAGAACTAAACACATTGATGTTCGTTATCATTTTGTTAGAGATGTTATAAATGATGGTTTAGTTTCCGTGAAGAAGGTTGCATATGTGTTTAATGCGACTGATTCATTTACTAAAGCATTACAATGTGATAAGTTTAACCTTTGTGTGAGATTGTTGTAGCTCGATAGGGGGTGATTGAAATAGGTTGTTTGTTTTGGTAGCAACATCCATGGAGTTGGTTTATTTATAAATAGAAATCAAGGTGGGGATTGTTGTAAATTGATGTTGTTTTTAATTTATTAATTTATTTTAGCATTCTTTTAAGTCTAATCTATTCTTACTTATGCTAAATGAGTCTTATTAAAGTATTCTTGCTACCAAATTTATTATGTTGTTTGATTAGTTTGTTGGGCCAATTCAAGGTAAGCTCAATCCTACCCTTTTACCATACCTATTTACCATTTACTATTAGGTTTATTTTTTAGTTATTTACCTAATATTTTATGTGTGTTTAAGTGGCCATATACATAGAAAGTTGTGTTTTCTTTTGAGGGAGTTGAAACTCTAGCCACCACACTTTGGAAGAAAGTTTCTGAGGGAGAGAGAGTAGTCTCACCGCCCCGTCACCGTCGTCGTGAGAGCATAACCACCGTTGCCGTTGTCGTGAGAGTACAGCTGTCGCCATTGCCGTGAGAGTAACAGCCGCTACAATTTTTTATGAGCATCAATGGAATCAGTCATTGAGGAGGATTTTGGCTCGGGTGTTGCAGCCATGAGCATCAGATCTCAAAGAGGTTGCCGTCCGACGTACATTACATGTTATAGCCATAAGAAGCCAAGATTGAGTAGGTCTATTCAGATTCTGTGGATTCTAAAGGGGGTTGAGGCATAGATGTTCAAGATCTGTGGCATTCTTGAACAACGAGTTCCGGGCTCATGTCATTGGGTTCAAAGATCGACGCAAAAGGAGGACGGCAAAGGTTGTATTTCTCCATCCTCTTTTAGATTCTTGTGCATTATTCCCTTACAAACATACTGTAGCGTGTAATCTGTAATATTTCAATCCTTAGTAATATTGACTCGCAAGGGTGTCATCATTGCAAGTAGATGTAGGTCTTAACAAACTAAACCGATATAAATTTTGTTTTATCTCGTGCATACACTTCTTTTTTTTTTTCTATTTCGAATTGTCCAGTGTTGTAAATGGTTGAAAATTGCTTGTATACTTTCTTTCTGACTAAAGAATTGTTGGAAAATTATTCGGATTATTCTTTGGTTAATAACTATATCAAAATTAACTTAATATTAAATTTAAAAAAATAAAGTTACGAAAATAAGGATTTTTCAATTTTAAAATTCAAGTGTATCTACCAATCAAATTAGGAAATAGTTTTTTTTAACCATATTTGTTTTGATCCATGTAGGTTAGTCATTCGTCTCAATATTTAGAACCTACTTTTTTGTTAAAACATGCATAAGATTGATCATAACATTCAATTTGGACAAGTAACATAAATATGTTTTATGACTAAATTTTCTACCAGAGAAGAAAGAAATATTATCCATCAATTTTGCTTTTACAAAATGTCTATGCATATTATTTCATATTCCTTTTAAAAGTATTTTGAAATTTTACTTTATAACACACATTTCTCTTAGGAAATCTATTTGGATCATTTCTCAATTTGAAGCAATTTGGTCTAATATGATCTTTAACATCACAATAATGATATATATGTACAAATATAACATTATGTGCAAATTTAAACTTACACAAAAATAATTTGGCACAAATTTCGGTATATCATGCTTATGTAAATTATACTTTGGTAGAATATTTGGCGTAACATTATTATGCATAAAAGAAGAAGCTTTAACAAAAGTTTTTTTGGAACTAGATAGAGTAACACTCTTATCGACATAACCAAGACCACTTTTGTACTTATTTAATGGTTTGCCCATATCAATAATTTTATCTAATTTTCGTGCCATTTAAAATATTCGATTTTTTTCCTTTAAGAACTTTAGTATGTTCATCTATATCTATACTATATATAAAAGTCACAATAGAGAGAAACTTTTTCTCCCTATTTTACTCTTTAATTTTATAATATTTGTACATAATTTGATGGCAATGTTGACATTTCTCTCTCTAAAATTAGGGGTGTAACAGACCGAACTGAACCGAAACTGATCCAAATCGAAAATTTTCGGTTCGGTTCGTTCGGTTTTGATTTAACCTAAAAAACTAAGTGTTCCTCTCGATCAGTCCCTCACCCTCCACGCCCTCGTAAGGCCGTAACCCACCCCCTTTCTCCCTGTGAAATGTGCGATGGCGACCATCCCGATCGGCGACTGTGACCATCCCGATCGGCAATGGCGACGACGACAAATAATGACCAACGACATGATGCTCTTGAACGAACTACATTTTCAGTGTACTTTTGAACGACAACGTGGTGCTCTTGAACGACATGCAAGGTTAGAGTTGATTGTTTCCTATTTAGTTTTATGATTGTTTGGTTTAAACCCAAATTGTGTTTGGTTTATACCCAATTCGTGTTATATTGTTATCGCTGTTCTTAGTGATTCGAGGCTTATGGGTAATTTCTTTTTGGTTTATATTCTACCCAATTTGTGTCATCATTGTTCTTGGTTCATTGAGGCTTATGGGTGTTGGGCCAATTCCTTTTCGAGATAGTCACCAAAACCAAAACAGAAATGATTTTTTGAGATTAAGGGGACTTTTGAATACCCAATGTTAAAAGATATCAGATTTAACAAATGTGCTTGAAGTTTATATGAAAATTAGAATGGTATTGTCCTGATAATGTGATTGAATAGAGTAGTAGATAGATAAAATAAGAGTTGAGAGATGTGTACTGTCTTTTCTGTGGACTCTAATTTGATTTTGTGAAGCTAAGAGTGGAATTCAAAAGATCATTTGGTGTTATATTGGAAGGATTCTTGCTTTTTGGAGAATAATTGCATTGCATTACATATTGTGGTGGATAAGTTAGTTTGGATTTGATATCATCATGAATGGAAATTGCTGTCTTATCTTGCTGCACTTTGAAATGGTTTGAAATTTGTGTTTGTTTTTGGAAACTTCATAATTTTCCTTCTGAAAACTAAGTTTGAAGGCTCTTGTAGTGGTGTTAGCTTTACTTTATTTCCATTATTCTTGTAATGGTTCTCCAACAAGCATACTCTTTTTAAGTCTAAGTTGCTCCCCATTTCAAATAAATTTATGGTTGGTGTTTGAAATGAATAGAAACTCAAGTGAAGTAGGAGAAGAAGTTCATCATAAACCAATGTGTGATTTTGAAATAGGTTCACCAAATTCGAATGAGAGGATATCATGTGATGGCTTCACATGACCCATGTGGCAAAAAAACACAAATAATCTTAATTTTATCTAAGTGTGGAGTGTGTCATTCTACCATTACCTTTCTGTTCTTTACAGCCAAACCAAATGCAAAAGAAAATTATAAAAAATGTATTGGTTTTGCTTCTACTTCTTATCCAAGAACCAAGTCAAAAGTTATGAGATCAATGTTCCTTTCCCTCCCCCTTTTAGGTTACTCTACAACTTTTGCTTCAAATTGGTTTACATTTATGATGTATTTGCTTTGGTTGTTTACTCGATGAGATTGGACAATGTTGATGTGGTTTGCTTGTTTACTCGATGAGATTAAACGATGTTGATGTGGTTTGCTTTGATTTATTTTGATGTTGGTGTGAATGGGTTGAGTCTCTTTTGTTTGATTTTATTTAGAAGGTTTAATTTTATCTTATTAATTCACAGGATGATTTCGTCTGAGTTTTCTAAAACAAGTCATTCTAGTCAAACTCTTCCATCGGGTGACTTTGATAATCCTAACCTTACTGCTAGTAGTAAAGTAAGATTGATTGGTAAAAGAAAACACTCTAAAGGTGGTTCAAATGTATGGGAACATTTTGTTAGAGTAGAAGGATGTGATATTGAATTTCCTAGGGCTGCTTGTAAATATTGTGGAACTACATATGCATGTGATTCTAAAAGGAATGGGATGACAAATTTGAAAAAACACTTAGAGAAACGTAAGAAGTACAATGAGGATTGTGTTGAAGGAGGGGGGGATTCTGAAACAAATTTGTTAGCTACGTCGTTTACTCAAGAGAATTGTAGAACCATGCTTGCTTGTATGGTCATATTGGATGAATTGTCATTTAAGTTTTTCGAAAGTGAAGGATTTCATAAATTTTGCAAGGCATTGAATCCTAAGTTTATAATTCCATCACGAATCACTGTTGAAAAAGAAGTTAAAAAGTGCTTTAAGTCAAAGTGGTCAACAAGTTCGTTTAACGACTGATACTTGGACTTCAGTCCAAAATATTAATTATATGGTCATAAGAGCTCATTTCATTAATGGTGATTGGAACTTACACAAAAGAATTTTAAACTTTTGTCAATAGCTAATCACAAAGGAGATACATAGGAAGAGCAATTGAAAAATGCTTGCAAAGTTGGGACATTGACAAAATTTTTACTGTGACTGTTGATAATGCTAGCTCAAATGATGGAGCAATGACATATTTGACTAGAAAGCTTAACGAGAGAAACGTGTTGGTGTTAGATGGTGAATTTCTCCATGTTGGATGTTGTGCTCATATCTTAAATTTGATTGTTGGTTATGCTTTAAAGGATTTGCATGTATCTATCCTTCGTATTAGAAATGTTGTAAAGTATGTTATCTTACAAGATTGCAAATATTTAAAGATTTTGCTAAAGAAGATAGCATTTCAACAAAAAGTTGTCTGACTATGGATGTCCCAACACGACGGAATTCAACATTCACTATGTTGGATGGAGCAATTAAGTTCCAAAAGACTTTTGAAAGATTAGAGGATCATGACCGAAATTATATTGTAGAAGGTGACGGACCAACTAATGAAGATTGGAATAATGCTAGAGTATTCGTAGGGTTATTGAAAATATTTTCAGATGTGACTCTAAAATTTTCAACATCCATATCTGTGACTTCGAATATATTCTTCCATGAAGTGTGTTTGGTTCAGGAAACAATTTGTGAATACTCTTTGTATAAAAATGACTTGTTGAGTAAAATGGCATTAAGCATGCAAACAAAATTTAACAAGTATTGGGGTGTAACTACAAGTGAGAAGATCAACTTATTGTTATACGTTGCAGTAGTTTTTGACCCTAGATATAAGTTAAATTATGTGAGTTATTGCTTTCGTGAATTTCTGGAAGAAGAAAGTGCAAATTTGTGGAAAAATAAGGTTGAAGCAACATTACGTCGATTTTGTGATGACTATTATACAAGAATGTCACTGCCAAAGGAATATCACTCCCAAACACAATCGAAACTCGTAGAAGCATCAAATGGTCAAGGTGAAATACCATCTACTTCTTCTAGTGCATCTGGTGGAATTGGAATTTATAAGGTATGTGTTGTTGTTCATGATAGATATAAACATGTTGTTCATGATAGATATAAACAGAGTAATAAAAATGATCCATATGATGGAAAAACAGAAGTCACTCGTTATCTAGATGAGACTTGTGCTGAAGATGAAATTTTTGATTTATTAAACTAGTGGAAGGTGAATTATAGTCAATTTAAGGTTATTAACCAAGTAGCTACGGACATCTACAACATTCCTATATCTACTGTTCCATCTGAGTCAGCTTTTAGTACTGGAAGACGAGTGTTGGATTCGTTTAGGAGTTCATTAACTCCTCAAGCTACAGAGGCACTCATTTGTGATCAAAATTGGCTTCAATCTAAACCTTTTCATGACATGTGTGAAGAAATCGATGGAGCATAAGAAATTGATGAAGGTAAGAAGTCACGTCATTATAATATTTGTTTGAAAATTTTGTTTATTTTATTTTATGAATTTTGATAAACTAATTGTTTTCCTTTCTTATTTAGAATACTCAAGCATACTTAAGGAGATCGATTACGGTTTTAACTTGTACTCTCAAATATTGTTTATCTCTATTTCATTAATAATTTATTTTATACTAGATATTAAGTAACAATTCTTGTTCTTTTGTAGAGTTCTGAAGTCTAGAGATGGAACTGGAGTCATGATAGAAGTCGAGATTGAACTTGTTACATTTGTAGTTTTTATTAGAATTTTGTAAATCTCATTATTGGAATATTTGTTTACTTAAAAAGATATTTAGAATCTTGTTTCTTTCAACTTCTAGACACTATCTTCCAAACTTCAAGAATAGATGTTATTTACGTGATCACGTATTTTAATCACATGTAATGTTAGGTTTGTTAGAACATAATTTAAAATTTACATTTAGGAAGGAAGGAAAAAAAAAACCCCAAACCGGTTCGGTTCGGTTCTTGCCTCTATTTAACCGAACCGATTTCGGTTCTTTTTCTCTGACCGAAAACCGAACCAAACCGCCAGATTTTCACCCCTATCTAAAATTATACTATTTTTCTCCCCCTCTCTCTTTCTCTCTCACAAAATACACTACCCATCCACATTTCTCCATCTCTCTCCAAATTACATCATTCATTCACATTCCTCCATTTCTATTTACTATTATCTCTCTAAAAAATTACACTGATTTATCTCAAAATTACTCTTCAAGTTTTCATTTCCTTTCATCGCACCCATACATATTCTCCCATCTCTCTACTATTTTTTAAAATTTACTTTTTCCATAAATTATTGATTAAGTGTTAATTGTTTTTAATATTTAATAATGACAAAAGTTAGAATATAAATAGTTTGTCTTGAAAAATGAATATGAAGAATTGGAATATGTAAAGTTTGGTGTCTTTATTTATAAAAATAAGTTTACAAAATTATGAGTTATTTTAATAATTACTCGGGAAACTTCAAAAGTTTTGTAACTTAATCTCCTACAACAATATTATAAAATAACTTTTTCTTTCTCTTACTCCCAACTTTTTCTCATGAAAACTCAATCTTCTATTATTTTCAAGGATCTTTTTCTCTTTTAGTAAATGTCATTTAAGAATCAATAGGAAATGAAACAGCAAGACTAAGTGAATTACATTATTGTATTGTAGAAGGGTGTCAATGGCGACATTGAATTGCTAAAAAGGAGGGGAGCCAACATGAAGGAGGTGGAACATGTGAGAGTGAAAGAAGATGAATGTGGAACACGTGAGAGCGAATGAAGAGAAAATAATGTGCATGTAAGGTTTAGTGTTTCTTTTATGCATCTAAGGTTTTTGAATTATTGGATAGTAAAATTAGAAAAATCTAAAGAAAAACTCAATAAAGTTCTTTAGATT
Source organism: Momordica charantia (assembly GCF_013281855.1). NCBI lineage: Eukaryota > Viridiplantae > Streptophyta > Magnoliopsida > Cucurbitales > Cucurbitaceae > Momordica > Momordica charantia. The sequence continues at coordinate 11,266,433 of NW_028275162.1, forward strand.
TTTCTAATTTGTATTATTTTAATAAATATATTTAATTTAGATGATTTTGTAAGTGACATTTTAATTTAATCAATAATATATCTTGACAATCATAAACGTCTAATTTAATCTTAAAATAAATCTTCACTAGTAGAAATTTGATTTATTGAGACGTTTTTAACGCATTCATGTATACGCCCATCACGAAAGGTATACGAGACGTTTAAAAAACGTCACAAAAATTAGTACACGTGACGGTTAATTACCGTCATGAAAGACATGGACTTCCACAACGTTCATAAAACGTCATGAAAAATGATTTCGTAACGGTGATACAAGGTCACAGAAAGACCTTGAACAGAGAGGAAAGGTCACGTGACATCCTTAAACGTCACGAAAAAAATATTTCGTGACGGTCGATAATCGTCCTAAAAAATATTTTTGTGACGGTCGATAATCTAGACAAAACAAGAACTATTTATTTTCATTCAAAATGTAATGTATATATACTTGATGAGAAAAATATAATGTTTTATAGTGATTGTAGTCATAACAGAGCATATTCAAACAATTATAAACAACTAGAATAAATCATAGTCAACCAGAATATCCAACATTCATAGAGAAACATCTAGCAACAATATCCAACGAGCATTAAGAGATAAAACACACAGATTCAAACATGATATTCATACTAAGCACACAAAAAATATCCCTCTAAGTAAGTGCTACTTACAACTTGCCTAAACACTCTTGAAACCTAGGCAACAAGGTAAAATCAGCACGTTACAACTCAGTTTTGACTACTAAAGTTGTCTAAAAGGGTGTTCAAAAGGTCGTTACTCACTGAACCTTGCTGAAACGATAGCGAAAGTGTTGGGGCTTGTAGATCTTATGACAACAAGGTGTGGGTATCACAGATCAGGATTCGTTTGGGCATGAGTAAGCGTCGAGAGTCACTAAAACAGAGTGAAAAACCAGAATTACATTATCATTCACTTCTACTGGATGGGCTACTTCAAAGAAAAGCTACTCTTTAAAATGTTGATTGAGAATCACGAATGGACGTCAGGTAAAGTAGAAGTATCAAAAATGGGAGGTCATGCATATGACACCTATAGTTTTTTATCGTTTAATTGTCATACATACAATGACTCGAATCTAAAAGGGGAGGTCATACATACAACGGACGTCAGATAATGTAGAAGTATCTAATATGGGAGGTCATACGTATTATGACAAAATATTTCGATCATTTAATTGTGACTCCTAGCTATAGTTTTAGCAACCTCCGTTTCTACCCAAAAGAATATAGTTTTAGCAACCCATCTCTCTGTTATAGTGATCAATCACTATGATGTTAAACCTACTATACATAATTTGGATTAGGCCTAAAGAAAAACCTCGTTCAGAAGAATGCAACAGCAAAAGAGCACAAACATATAGACAACTACTTTAAAACTTTGAGATAAATTGTTTAACATCAAATTAGTTTCAATGATAATTGATTAATGTTGGAGCATATTGGGTTGTCAGAGAAGCTTATCTTCTGTTGGTTGGTATGTTCCCTGGAGAAATGTATTATTAACAAAATACTAGCCTCAAGATAACAAGAGACTTGGGTATAAAGCTTCCAAAACCCTCGTAACAATCTCAAAATTAGTGTAACAACATTATTTTTTATAACTTTGCAATGAATAAAGAATTTGACTGTTTCTCACCAAATCATATCCCATTTCAAAATAGAGGATGGATTCAATTTCAAGTCAGATGGTTTAACTAAATACTATATAATTCAAGAACAGTGGAGCGAATGTCTATATCCTCGGGCGCAGAGTCAAAAACTGAAGATTACTATGAGGAACATAAGCAAATAGAAGATAAGTTTGCCCAAACGAAAATACCAACCAATCAGGTCTGAATGAAAAAGTCGCGTGTCGCGGGATCTGGGTTGTGGAAAGCTGCATCGCCGCTGAAGACCAACCAATCGGGTCACCGGCCGCTGGATTCGTGGAAGAGCGTCAGATCTGAGAGAGTGTCGAAGGAGCACCGGATCTGGGAGTCGGAGGTCGGAGGACGTCGAGAACCCGTCCAAAACACGCGTTGCCGTCGCTGCTGGACTGGGTCGCTGCTGGTGTTGCCGGCGAGGGCTATTGGAGAAGAAGGATAAGGGGGAAGGGGGGAAGGGGCGGTTAGAGGGGAAAAAGAAATGAGTTTTAGGGTTTCAATTTAATTTTGTTTTCATTTTTTTTTGTTTTTGTTTTGTTTTCTTTTATTTAACAAAAGAAACCAATCCATGGATAAACCACCAACCGACTAATGTTCTAAAAAATTAGGAGAAATAGACATTTCCTAATCTCTTCCTAAAATTAAAAATTCAATTAAAATAAAAAGTGTTTGGGAAGAGATACCTCAACTCACATGTCTACCACGAACGGTAATAATCAAATCATTTTTCAAATTTACAAAATGAGTTGTATCAACAAGGTGATTAGGATAGCGCATCCAATTAAATTATTCATATATTGTACACTCTCTAAGTTACTTCTGGAACATGATCCCCTTTGGTATATCACAAAATTACAATAGGAACCTATGATTTTCATAAATAGATAAGAAATATTTCACATAAAAAATAAAATAATTATTGTATTTATAAGATATAAGTTACGAGGCTTTATAATTTCATAAACATGAACCTAACAGTCTCCCATTTACCCTAAAGTCAGTGAGACAATGCATCCCTGGGCTGGCCATACACTATATCCAACAGCTTATATTCAATTATACCAAATAATGGAGATTATATTCTTCAATTAGTGTTTGCATGGGCCAACTAGAGGGTTTTATGGGAAGGCCATAAAATAGCCAAGCTCAGTGTCACTTGTGATTTAGATTTGGAGTTCGAATGAAGTTTGAGCCTAGTGCAGTTGCTTCTATACATTTAGCAATACATATGTTAATTTGCAAGCTTAGAATGACTTGATGGATCTTGTTTGTGTAGCAATTAATTCAAATACATATATAATTAATTTGAATCTTAACAAGAAATTAGATCGATCACAGGGTAATTTTGTTTAGCGGGAGTTGTTATTGTTTTATAAGTGAATTAGGGTAGTTGTTTAAAATTTAAATTAAAGGCTTCTTAATTCGAATTCATAATTAAAATAACTATCTTAACTAGGCTCAAGCAATTAAACTCCATTCTCCCCCCCCCCCCCCCCCCCCCCCCCCCCCGAAATACATTGCTAATTGGCCAATGCAAAATTAAATTTGCTATTTTAAGCAACTGGAAGGCTGAACCAGACCCGAGGCAGTTCCTATGGCATTGTTACATATAGCTTCGGCAATTTTGTCCTTGTAAGTCACTCTTATGTCTTCCAATATAAATCCGGTGCATGGGTTTGATGGGCTGCAGTCAAACTTCAGTGCTACTTCTGTGGCTGATGTCCCATGTATGTCTTGGTATGTAACATCGCTAATTTTCACTCCCGAGGCCTATTTCACAAACAAAGATAAAATAATCAAAATTTCTGTCCAATTGCCATAAAAATATGCATGATAGGACATGCATTTGCATGAGGTCGATGACAAGAGAGAATATTCAAGTTCTGACTGCGGAGGAGCTATCTCTATCTTGATCACTACTAAAAATTGATAGCTCACTTGCAAAAATATTTGGCTCTTTTAACAGTAGGGAGGTTTGACAACTAAGAGATAGAAATACAAAAATGTACCTCTTTTATAAAAACTCATAGGTTGTCAATTTTTCAATAGTGATTTCGTCCTCACCAGAAGCTAAATATTTTTCTTTTTATATTTTTGTCTTCCTTGTCAAACATTTGAAAGTGAGTCAGGATATAAGATGAGTTTTCATCCGTCATGACGTAAGTATTTTTTGATGAGAAAATATAATGTTACCTGTCCGGGGCAGCCATGGCCGCCAGGGCAGTAATTTTGATCAACAATCACTGGGTTCTCCACATTGTCGAAAACGATGTGCTCAAAATGAACGTTTCTGGCAAACCCACTGCTGGGCCTTCCCCACGACTTAATCCTCACACCATTCATAGTCCCTGTGAAAGAAGCTGTTTTCACCGTCACGTTTTCCACCCCAGCCTCTACTGCCCCCTTCCCCAAGCTCCCAATGCTTCAATAATCAGTAGTCAAAACACACAACCAATATTATATCATCTAGCTACTTTATAAAGTCAGTAATATACAAATAATAATAATGTAGCCATAGCCTACCTGATTCCGTGGCCGGGTCCACATGCAATTTTTTCCATCCACAAGTGGGATGTCCCCGGGCCGATTGAGATGCAGTCGTCCCCCGTGCCGATGGTCGAGCTGAGGATGGCGACGTTTGATGACTGCTGCACGTGAATGCCATCAGTGTTTGGGCTATCACCGGGGGCCAACACCTTGGCTCCTTGTATTTTCACGTTCTCGCACCCACGCACCACAATGTGAAACATTTGGCTGTTGAGTGAAGATAATCCGCTTATCATAACGTTTTGTGTGTCCGAGACTTCCAACGTCTACAAGTTCATAACATTGGACACGAATAATGAATATTAATTCAAATCAATATAATATAGAAAAATATTTAGGTGGTGACTGGTGAACGCTTAAATTAAATTGAGTACCGTGGCTCCAACAGGGCAACCAGATCTTGACTTTTTGCAAGCCCATAGGCCCTTTCCTTGGCCATCAAGAACACCACCATAAATGGAAAGCCCATTGAGGTGTCTAAAGGCCATCCAGGAGGGAGTGTTGGCCAGAACCTCGATGTCTGAGGAAGCCACCAGTGTTCCATCGATGCGCACGGTGATGGCATTGTTCTTACAAGGTCCACTAAAGGTCCCACTCTGAACGTAGAATGTGCCATTGGGCACGTAAATGGTGGCTGGCACGGGCGAGCCACAGGCATGGCCCCAAGCAGTTTGCAATGCGAACGACGCATCGGTCCTGCCATCGGCCTTGGCTCCAAGACTTACAATATTGAATGTCAATCCGGGATGACCCAAAGCGAGGTCCAAAAGGAGCAGCAGAAGGGAAAGCCGAACTAGCTGTGAACATCCAAGAAGAGCCATTTCAAAAGTGTTTGTAGATGAAAAGAAGTAGGTGATGGGAAAAATGGAAGGGGCTGTGATGTGATATTTATAGGCTAATAATGCAGTAACGTTCATGGAAACAGTTTGACGTTGAGTTTGGAAGACTGATTTCGGCGGGGGACTGCGTGGATATGGATCAATCTGCCCTCCTGAACACATTGGATTGGATCTTTAGTTGAAGTTATTTTGAGAATCATTGTTGGCAAGGAAAGGAGAATATAAAACGTATGTAAGTGACAACGCAGGTGAAATCAAAAGTAAAACCATAAAAACTAATGTCGAAAATGGACACAATATCATATTATTATAGAAATGCAGAGGTCGCTTTGCCAAATAACTATAATTGTAATTATGTGATTTTTTTTTAATTTTTAGTTTAACATGTGGCGTAGGAAGATTCAAACCTCCAATATTATTATCTAATTAAATTATACTTATGTTGTCTTGTATGATATGACTTGACGTGAAGCCAGATTTGAAAAGGTTAGTCAAAAATGAAATTGTTAAAATAAGAACTGAATTTGGGATGAGGAATGGGTAATGGAAGATATACTACGGAATTGAATTACCAAATTTGGGCCATGGAAGGTATATTACGGAACTGAATTTGGGATGATGAATGAGAAATGGAAGGTATATTACGAAAATGAGTTACCAAATAGCAAATAGTTCACAAGGCAATTCAATGAGTTGGATAAATTATTGAATAAGGCCGCTGCACTTGGCAGTTATGTGTTCTATGTAGACTCCTAAATTTGCAATTCTTATAATAACCACGATTATAAATTCGAAATCCTTTTATAGTTTCTCTATCATATATCAAAGTGTATAAAATTATGGGCCACTTTATTGTGGTCTTCTCCAATAATTTAGTTACGTTCTTGCTTATCACTTTTAAGCGAGGAAACACAATTCACGTCTCGTCCACTCTCTCCTCCCACTTTTTCGCATTCAATTCTCCTTTTGGATGCATTTCTAAATTTTGATTTATGTATGTTTATGTTTAATTATTATCGTTAAGGTCGGTTTGATGGAATGTTGATTTAGGACTCTATATTAGATAAACTTTAGACAATGTCACATGATCTTACAATTAAATTGTAAAGATGATCAATTTTGATAAAGTATAATAGATAAATATTATTGTTCAAAAAAAAAAAAGATAAATATTATACTTTTACTTTTAAGTTTAACTCATCGGATGATTGTCGGTCTCTAATTTTTTTTTCCCTAATTTTCTTCGTAAATTGTTCATCTATTTTTTAGAACAATGACATCCTATCTAAATTTTATCTAGTAGAACGATCATGTGACTTATGTCAATGTTAATTTTATAACTTCACAAAAATTCTTTTGGATCTATAATTAATAAATGTAAAAAATTTAAGGATGCTAAACATATAAGTGAAAGAAACCTAATTTAACCTACAATCTTTTTAATAGGAGAAAAGACTAGAGATTATTTTAGTTCATAAAATTTTTACTTAGCAGTGTTTACAAGTTTCAAATATTTTAATTCCATTATTTTCAAATATTTTAATTTCATTCGTGAGTTTGAATTTGTACTTAAGAAAAAAGCAGTGAAAATTTTCTACTCCAAAAGAAACTATTTATGATAATTTGAAAACATAAATGGAATATCGAAAAATATATAAAACGAATAGTTAGAAAGTAAGAGAATGTCTTTTGTGGGTAAAATTTGGAGAATAATCATTTAAAAAAACGTATGGATGTTTAATTATTATTCTTCCAAAAATGAAAAAAAGAAAAATGGAAATCTGTCGTGTCGTTATTTATGAAATGGTCAACGAGAGTAATGTCAATTGCCAAGGTAACGTATATATTTCATGAGCGTTGGTAATTATGTTGCCATTTTTGAAATGTTTTCCTTTTCCATTTCAAAACAACTTCTCAACGCCCTACTAAAATAAGAACTTTTTACTCCTTTTCCGTGTTCGAATATCTGTGGGTCAGTTTATTACAAATCTATGGTTCCATTTTAATTACTTTTTATATATATATACACACACACATATATTTAGTTTAAAATTTAGTTTGGTTTTTCAACTTTGAGATTTATTCCGTTGTTCAGATTTTAAAAAATATATTTAGAATAAAAAGAATAGAAATAACTAGTTAAATTTGTTGTTATTTTTACGTCAACCTCCATCTTCGCCCTCCCTTACTTTTACGACGGGCAAGATGGGTAGAGTCAACGCTCATTAATGTACCAACATGATTATAGCTCAGCGATAATTGAAATATATTGTTATGGGAAGATAAAATGAGACTATAATTGGAGGGCAAAAATTGGGACGAAATAGGAGTGGGCCCACAAAACCAGGTAAGGAAGCTGGAACTTGATGACATGGGTCGACCACAGCTGACCAGGTCTTAACGTCGATGAGTTCTCGGTCACCGACCGATAACTCTAGCAGTTTTCTCCAACTAGTATGCATCCCGTCCCGAACCTATCTCGACTCTCGATCCAACATTAGGCCCACAACGAAGCACACGGGCATAGAAGTCCAGAATTCCTGGAGACATCAAGATACAATTGGCGTCATTCGTGGGGACGACTAAAGATCTAAAACAAGTTATTGACATGATCTCTGGAGGTAGACCACAACATTCTGACGACGAGTGACATCCGATGAGGAAAACAACTCGGGGGCTACCCTTGCCCGAGATGGTTGAAGCTGAAACAGGTCAACAGATTCCGGAGCAAGTCCTAGGTGAAACAAGTCGACAGATTCCAGGACATAAAGAGTAAGCGACTGAGGTTCCTGGACAGCAGGAGAACAAATTGGTCGCTTTGGAAAAGAAGGTTGGGGGAATGCACTAGAGCATATTTATCCTTCTCAAAAGACTTGAGCAACAAGAAGTGTGGCCACCTACACTCATCCAAGATCCACAGAAGGGCAAAGCTCTTACGATTGAAGATGTTGAAGAATCAACAAACAGCCTACTGGCACAAAGTAAACTGAGAATGGGAGGCAACGACAAACTGCAGAATGATACTTTTAGCCGACAAGATCTGGTAATTGCATGACAGCAAAAGTTAGTGATGTTGTTGGTTTCGTACAGGGAGTGCAAACAAAAGTCCATATTGGTTATGGAAGGGAGTGATCATGGGTATATAAGAGAGGACAATTATCTCTATTGGTACGAGACATTTTGGGTGAACCAAAAGCAAAGTCGTGAGCGCTATGCTTAAAGTGGACAATATCATACAATTGTGGAGATACTCGAGGTATGAAAGGTACCGTTGTCCTTAACAAGTGATATCAGAGTCATGGTTTAAACGTCGCTGTGTTGGTGAACCCTTGGATGCCGAACAAAGAAGTGGTGAGCCTCGGAAGGTGTAGTTATGGTGTAATCTGTGGGTGTGCTCTATCAAGGTATGGTGGAAGCCTTGGATAAGAGCAAGCTCTCGTTTTGGTTTACGAGAGTAGACGGATGAGTGACTACTTGAGGGAAGGCGCGGTGGTACTTTGTTCGAGAGGAGGATTGTTGACTTTGTATAGGGAGTACAAACAAAAGTCCCACGTTAGCTATGAAGGGAGTGATCATGGGTATATAAGAGAGGACAATTATCTCCATTGGTATGAGACTTTTTGGGTGAAACCAAAAGTAAAGTCGTGAGGGCTATGCCCAAAGTGGACAATAAAATAGAAATTAACAGAGAGTCTCAAAGAATATGTGGCTCGCTTCAATAAGGAAAAATTACTAGTCGAAGATCTTACCCATGGAATATTGCTGCTCGGTTCCATGTCTGGGTAAAAGATAAGGGGCTATTATTCTCTTTTGGAAATAGGACCCCATCAATTTTCTTAGAAGCATTGAGTCGAGCCCAAAGGTATATGAAAGCAGGAAAGCTACTCCATTCAAGGCGGGATTTTGATAGGACTCACAAGACCGATCAGATCAACAAGACCTTCTCTGAAGAAATATACTCGAACAACAGTCCCGCTCGAACAAATTTTGATGGAGATCGAAGACAAGAAACCCACTCAGATGGCCTGAAAAGACAGAAGTGTCATCTCACAAAAGAACTAAAGGAAGATATTGCCTTTTCCATCGGGATCATGGCAACTTAACACAGGAATGTTATGATCTCAAGGAAGAGGTTGAAGATCTAATGCACAAGCGTCACCTTCAGGAGTTTGTTGTAGATTCCGAGGTGACTCCAAGCGATGACCAAGACAACAAGTCTCCCACCAGGGAGGTAAAGATGGTATTAGAGGGGACCCACAGGATGAGAGCTTAGTAGGAAAAGAAGAACAAGAATCAAGGAGAACAATGAGTATCACAAGAATACTACTACACCATCTCGAGAGGTTGCAGAGTGTCACAACCATACTAGTAGATAGTAGGTTGTGACACCCTGTGTAACGCCCCGCGTTCTCTGACTCGTTTATTTTAAGAGATAAATAGTGTCTTTGGATTTTTCCCTAAGTTGATAACTTTAATTCTTGGATTTTCTAACTTTGAAATTCTAATTTTTGGCTAAATTAGAATTAAGTTTAATTTCTTTGGATTAAGATAATTTAAGTTCTCGACCTGTGTAGGATATTTTTAGTTAAATTCTAAATTCACGAGTTTTAGGATTTTCCTTCCTAAATTCTATTTTACTTTGAATTATTATTCTTGGGTTTTAGAGTTTAAGTTAACTATTTTATTTCGGGTTGTTGTGGGGTTTATTTTATTTGTAAAGCATAATTATTGGGCTTTTGTTTTGGACCATTGTAGTTTTAGTTAGGCCTCATTAAGATTTGGGAATTGGGCTATTGGTTTTAAAACAAAATAAAGAAAAAAAACCCTAAATCTATTTTGTTTTTTTTTTCCTTTTTCTTTTTATTTTTCCTTTCTTCTTCTTCTTCCTCTCGTTTTGGAGCCGCCGCCCCCCCTTCCCTTGCTTCTTCTTCTCCAGCAAGTCCTCTCCGACGACCGAGCCACACGAACGACGCCCCACCATAGCAGAGTTTCCGGCGGTGTTTCTCAAGGCGAGCAGCGGCGACGAGTCACTCCAGCAGCGACCCGACGGTGGTACGACCCCAGAACCAGCATCCTGAAAATCTGGCTTGCAACGACTATTTTTTGCAATGGCGACCTGTTCTCCGACGTCACTTGCACCAGACCTGACGAACCGGCGCGACGGCGAAGTCCACGAGCACCCACGACGGCATGATTCTGCTACAGGCTCACCGTGGCATTCCGGCAATGACACCCGACGTCCCGACGACCAATCCAGCGGCGGCGCGACCTCTCCGGCGTCGTAGGCAGTAGCAGCTGCGGCGGGTGGCGACAACGATTGCCCAGATCCGACACCGTGTGACTGCTCCGATTCTCGCCAGATCTGACTGCCTTGACGGCGGCTTTCCCCTCGATGTCGCGTCCTTCGACGCCCCGTACCTGCAACACCTCTCCCCGACTCGGACAGAAGCGAACAACTCGTGCTTGGCCCAGATCTGCGGCGTTTTCTTCCTCCCGGTGACTTTCGGTGTTGACCCACATCCGTTCGGAGCTCGATTTAGGCTACCCACACCTTGGCGAGCTAGATCTAAGTGACCCACACTTTTATGAAGTCGGTTTTGGTGAACTTAGGTGTGAGGTCGACGCAAAACTTAAGGGCGCGGTTGGTGTAAGTAGTTTCTTACTGGAGGGGTTGGTTGTTGTGTGCTGATATGATATGGTTGTTTGCTCATGTGCCCATGTGTGATATTTGCATGTTGCTTGTCGTTGTTAACATTTAGTAAACGTTATTGTTGATAAAACTGTTGATATATCTTGGGAAAATTATGTGGTTGTGTGAATAAATTTGTAGCCCAGTAATCTTGGATGACTATGATTGAATAGTTGTTATGTTCTAATTGGTTTTCATGATGAAATATGTATACTGGTACTATAATCTGTTGTTTCGAAAGCGTAATGAATATTTATGAGAAATCGGTTGTGTTTGATGTATGCTGGGTATTTATCAATTATATTTTGGTTAAGTGGTTGATTGTGCTTTTTCTGTGAACGATGCCTGCTGGAGCAGTTGGATCATGTTGGACTATTTTAGATTGATTGGCTTTTACATATGATCATTTTGCTGTATCGCATATTGGACTGTTATGAGATTGTTAATGCATGAGGCATGGCGTAGTAGCAAGTAGGACTCTTATGAGAATTTTGGGACATAACAAAGTAGTAGCACGGGGGCGGGTGCGTGCGTTGATGTTTGTTATTTGGTTGCCGATGTGCTGTTTATGATGCTTAATATTGGTTCTGATACGTGGTTGTGCAGTGTAACTCTTGTTTATGTTGTTTTGTATGCTTGGTTAGTGTTGAATGTCCGTCGGTGATAATAGTGGGAATTTTGTATTGTTGAACTGCTGAGATCTGTTGTAGAATGATGTATGATTGTAGGGAATGTTCGTTAAAGTGGATTTATTTTGGGAATGTTTGTTGTCTGAATTTGAATGAAGTGTTTGGCGTGTCTCATGAGTTTTTATTATATCTAGTAGTGCTTATTGAATATGGACGTTGGATATTAAGTGTTTGGATGAATTGTGTTGGGCTCCAATCATTTGCAATTTGTTGACTATGCTCTGTTATGACTAAACTCACTATGGCGCTGTTGTTAAGATTTGGTATGTTTGGTTTATTGTTTTGCTATTAGAATGATGTTTATGTTGTGGAAGCATGCTGAATTGTGTTGGTGAGCTGAGAGATGCATTGAAATCATACTAGTGGTGGTGTTGTTGATGGGCGTTGTGGTGGTTGGTGTTATTAGGGAAGTAGTACTGAAATCCTGGTTGGAGGCTAGAAATGTTATGTGGAGTTATGAAAGTTACGAAGTGAATGAGTGAGTGTCAGGGCCTCGGATATAAACGGTCGAGGGCTGATACGTCACTAATTGGGTATCGAGGCCTTGGGTATAAATGGTCGGGGGTCCATACGCCAATATTGGATAAAGATGAGCGTCGAGGCCTCGGGTATAAATGGTCGGGGGTCGATGCGAGGAGTCTTTCGAAATGAGAACTATTGGGGCCTTGGGTATAAATGGTCAAGGGCCAATAGATTGTAAGACATCGAGGCCTCGGGTATAAATGGTCGAGGATCGATGCAGAGTTCAAGGCCTTGGGTATAAATGGTCAAGGGCTAATAGATAGTGAAGTCATCGGGGCCTTGGGTATAAATGGTCGAGGGCCGATGGAGCAGTGTCGGGGCTCTGGGTATAAATGGTCAGGGGCCGACTCTACTTGAAGGAGTTAACTGTGGAAGGTTAGGATAGCCGTGATAAGCGTAGAGGTGCTTGAGATGTTAGGGAGACTAGAGGCTGGTTGTTAACGTGTTTCCTGGTTGTGGTTGTCACTAAACTTTATGGAATGTGTTTATGTTTGAATGCATGATGTGATGAAAAGCATGACTATGAATGTTTTATGATTTGGTTGGGCATGATGTGTGTGTGTTGATTCTTTAATAAGCATGACAGGTTGTTCCTTGATAAGTATGCTGTTTGTGCGTGACCCTTCAGATAAGGGCTGCTTACTGAGTACTGTGGTTGTACTCATCCCTCTTCTTTCCCCTCCAGTTTGCAGGTATAGAGCTAGCTCTTGGAATGGTGATGGCGAGGAGGAGACTTGATCGGAAAGACCATTAGCTATGCCGCATGCAATTAATTTCCTTTAGTTAGGGTAGTTGTGGCTATTTAATCTTGTAGTTGAGTTGTTAGCGGTTGGTCTTGTTTAGTTTTATGGTCTAAAGGATGTTGTAAGGTTGCCGATTCATTATTCTTTTTAGAGCATTAATCGTGTTAGCTTCTTGAACTACGGGTTTGTAACCTAATTAGGATATTTATGAGTACATTTGTTTAAGTTGATCGTACTTGAATAAGTTTTTGCTTCATTGTCATTCGAGATGTTAATTTTCTTTTAGTGGATGTTTTATAGTTAGTAGAGGTCTCCTTGAAGAGTTTGGTTGATGTGAAGTCGGTATTTAATGGTTTATCTGTACAGGATGAGAGTTTCTCTTAAATCTTTAGTGGTGTTGTTCTAATTGTTCAAGCTCTCGTGAGTGTTGAAGATCAGAGTAGCGCAGCAGAAGCGTGGTAGCTTTATTGCTTAGTTTTGTTGTGAAGACAATTCTCGTGTTTATGTGAAAAGTTTAGGTAGTCTTAGTAATGGTCCCTGTTGGGAAATGGTGAAATTCCTGGGGCGTTACACCCTGTTGGGATTTTCTCTACCTTTAAAAAGATTAGAGACTCGTGCAAGCACACACGGTCACAAGTAAATACTCGGAAGTAATTCAAGGTTGAATCCTCAAGGACTTGTTGCTTTTCAAAATCAAGTAATGTAGTGAAATGGTTCAAATATGCAATTGTGATTTAGGAAGAAAAATGTGATGAAATGTTGTCGTTTGGGGTTTTAACTAACAAGCAATTTAATGAAACTCAACCTCCTTGTCTCCTACCTTAGGTTTGATGCAAAACCTGAAAAACACACTATTTTGGGAAAATGCACTAGGCGCAATTCCTGACTTTTTTTGGGATTTGACTTTTACTCTTTCACTACCGCTTTTGGTTATTGCAGAGGCTAGGGTAACCTACAATCATATTCTTATGTGTGATTACAATCCTAGAGAATATCTACCAACTCATTTGCATTATGGGTCAGAGGGCCTATGACTAGGACCATGTTTTATGCGCTTATTCCCAAGTCACATCCTATATTGATTTCTTATTATTTTACCTAACTCACATTTCCCAAGGTTGAGATTTAGTGTATAAATCAAGTTCCCACTGGCCAAATAGAAAAAAGACCTAAAGAGAAGTTTTTAGAAACCAACCCAAAAAAGTGCCAGGTGTAATCTGGCCAAAATCTCGAGCGTCTTGAAAATCAAATCTTTTGACTAAAGCATTCCACAAGGAGGTTGATAACTAATTTAGAACATGATTAAATGAAAGTAAATGCACAAGAACATAAATAAAGTATTTTTCATTGAATTTAAATGAATAAATAAGCCGTACAAGGAGTTCTAGATTGACCCTCTTCTCTCTCGAGTGTGAGGGGAGTTGAAACTCGCTAAAGATGTGACGCCCGAGAGGAGGGGTACATGAATGAACCGATACCACATCCGAATGAGAGGGATCCTGAGATTATTGAAGAATGGTCAATAAAGGGTTAAAAAGAATTGATAGTCACTACCTATACCAACAAGGTGCACCTTCCTTTTCGGTGGCTCAATTGTAAGAACTCCAAAGTTCTCCTAGTTGCTTTACTAGGAAGCATGTAAGTGAGGACAAAGCATGCTGGAACGGTGGCGCAGCCAGGTCGCAAGGGACTGCCGGGGCAGAGAGGTGTCGGAACCGGATTCGGACTCACGGTTTTGAACATGTGAGAAATGTTCTCCTTGCCCTTCATTAATCAAAACGTGCGTTTTGACAAATTGCCCTCCAAAAATGCGCCGAGCGCAATTATGCAAAAAACAGCATTCTGTTATTTTCTTCTAACTTTGACCCCATTTATCTCATATTTTTCCTAAAGTACCATAGTTTGACTTTTATGCAGAAATAATCTATGTATGTTCTAGTTTAAGAATATGTGGTCTTTTTTGGCAAATAATAATGGGAAATGGGTAAAAAATGTGGTCAAACAGGGTTACCGACACATGTTTCTGCAGTAAAAAGTCAACCCTAACACACCCCCAAACTTAGCCATTTGGTTGTCCTCAAGCAAAAACAACAACAACAAATCTAAAACAATCAACATGCTATAAATATGAATGATCAACAATCCAAATGTTCTAAGTAAATGAATCATATAAGTCTCAGGAAAGGCTCCACAAGCTAAACGTCCCAACTTTGATCTCAAGCCAACAAACCATAGACCATCCTTTGGTATGAAAATAAAAATGATTCTAAATCTTCTTTTTTTCTAAAACACAAAACTTTTTTACAAAACCATGGAATATGCACATTCCCATTTTGATTCAAAAATTTTAACATCAAGTGGATCGGCTACTAGCCCCTGATGTTTTCAACACACTAACATCGGTTTCAAACCACAGCCACTCATAGAAACTTGTTAGGTGGCAACCCGACATAAAATGATGTCGACAATGGTTTTCACGAAGTCACCTAAATATGTAGGCTACCACCCTCCAACATGCTAATGTCACCCATTTAAAGAAAATGAATGTCTATAGTGGGACTAGTGAAAATAAGTGTGTTTTCTTTCCTGTCATGTTTCTTACCACTCTTTTCTTACTCTCACTTTTATTTTTCTTTTCCCCGCTCTTATTTTCTCTCAAGACTCTTTTTTGACTTGCTTTTCTTCTTTTGGACTCTTTTTCATATTCTTTCTTTCGAAAAAATTTTCTTGCATATGACTCTTTTATTGCTTGCATTTTCTTTCTTGACTCTTTTTCCAAAATATAAAATGCATTTTCTTTCTTAAAACAAAAAGACACACACCGTCCCCCCCAAACTTAAGGGAAACAACGTCCTCACTGGGGAAAGAAATTTTGAGAGATGCAAAATTTTGGCACAAAAAGGACAAGGACTTCCAAAGAAATGAAAAAGTTTAGGTTTCAAAACAAAAAGAAGCAGAACACAGTTTTATAACCAAAACAAGATGAATGGAAAATGACTTATGGCTTGATCATAAAACTACGAAATCTAACCTATTCATGCCCTTAAGAATCCTCATCGACAATATACAAAAACAAAGAACAAAGGAAAACATTTCATTAAAAAGATGAACATGTTGAGAATTTAGAAAAGATGCATTGAAGAAGCTAAATACAATCTAGTAGCTAGAACAAGGAAGCATGCAAGCTTGAACTTTAAACATATGCAAAAACACAACATATATACCATCCTAACAGCACAACATCCCAACAACTAACCTAAAACTAAAACTAAGCTAAAGAACAAAACAACAACCTACACAACCTATCATGCAAAAAAAAAAAAATAAATAAACAACCTAAACTAGACAACATAACATCCAAAATCAAGATCCGAATATCAATACAACGAGAGGGAGATACTTCCCTACTAATCATCGGAAGATTCATCGTTGGTGGAATCGGTAGGAAAATGGGAAGAAGATGGTAAATAGGCCGCAAGCTCATCGGGGAATAAAGGTGCTTCATCACCGTATATCTTCTTTAGGAAAGCACATGTGGCACGTTGAGTAACCAAAAGAAGCTCCTACCTGTGCCTATGCTCATCATACTGCTCTTTAGTCACCACCCCTCGGGTCTTGGGATCCGCAGCAGTAATGGGAGAATCTTCCTCTCGAACAATGGAATACCCCCGAACTCTTCTTAGGGATGTGAACGGCTTCTTGGGCATCACAACATTGGCATCATCGGCCTCCACTCCCGCTTGCAAGCATAACTCGGTTATTAGTCCAGGAAAAACAAGAGGACCTACCATTTTCTCGGAGCAACTCTGTATCTCGTTTCTTATGAGTTCCCCAAAGTTGAACTCAATGCCCTTCATGAGAATGTACACCATCATCGCCCTATTGCGCTAAATGGAGGAATCATGAGAAGTGGGGATCAACCGGTTCTTCACCACATACATCCAAACTGCCGCTTGCTCATTAATGTCAAGGGGCTTTAAAGAAAGCTTCCCCGTGGTTGAGATGGTCCATGTCTTGTGTGGTCTACAAATAAGTCTACGCGCCTCCTCCATTTGCTCGTCGGATGGATGTACCAAAATCTCATTACCTATGACATTAAAAACATCCAACAAACCATAGTGAGTATTAATAATGGAAGGCGAGAATTTTACCACTTTATCCCGTACTCTCACTACATCCCCTCGGTTGGGATTGAGGGTAGCATAAAACTCTTTCACCAAAGCCTCTGATATACGCGTAGTTGGGGCAAACAACGGCTCCCAACCATTATCCACAAGCCTTCTCCTAACATATTTCGGCATCGGTTCTTGGGTCTCATCAAAACCTCTCTCAAGGAGGATATCACGTGTTGTGAAGGTGGGCCTTCTCACCTCCAATCTCACCCTCTTTGCACCCTAGCCCTCTTGGCTTTTTTAGATGGACCAACATCGGCTTCTTTTTGGGCAGCCAAACGTGCTACAGCGGCTTGGGTCCTAGGCCTAGAAATTGTGCCAAGCGCAATTTCTGCCACTTTTTTCTTCTTTTGTGTTTTCTTTACCACTTTGGTCAAACTCACCTCCTCATCTGAAGTCTCTGCAGTAGCAACAAAGTTTGGGTCAGAAACATTCAAATTTGACAAAGAAGGGGTTTTACCTTGTGATGAAGAGGAAGATGATTCCTCCATGGCCTCACTAGGGACATCCACAGGACCGGATATTCCTTCTTGCTCTTTTACAGGGGGCTCCTCATCAACTTGCTGAGATTCGTGCACCGGAGTTCGTACTCTCACTTCATATTGAGAGATATCGTCATTTTCTTCTTCATCCTCAAACTCATCTCCATGCACTTCTTGCTTCATTCAACGCCACCAAAATTTCGGCAATTTTGGGCGTTGTCCTTTCCTGTTCTAAATCATAAAAAACTAAGGGCTTTTTAGTCAAGATAGGATCTGGAAAAGATGGAGACAAAATACCTTGTAGAGTGGCCGGTGGAGTCTCATCCATAATTGCGTCAGGTGCAATTTGGCATTGAATTTCGACCGTGGCTGAATCTGAATGCTCCAAGGGCTCCGTGTCGTGTTCTAAGTCTCCACTAACCTGTTCTTGACCTTCAACATGCACAACAACAGTAGTGGAAAGAGGGGGAGGGATAGACAGTTCTAAAGACTCGGAAACGGGGATATCTTGAGAAAGATTCATCATACGACGTATACTCATGCTATTTAACTTAAGTTGAATCTCCTCACTCACTTTCTTTGAGTTTTCCATGAATTATTGCCATTTTATGTTTAATTCCTCAATTTTCGCATAAACTCTCTCATTCTCTTTATCCCGAATTTCGTTATTTTTACTGAATATCTCCGCTCTCTTTTGAAGTCTAGCTATTTCTTCATCTAAAACAGCAACTTTTTCCTCTAAAGATTGATTTTTTCGAAGATAGACTTTACTAATACCTCCTAATTTCTTCTCACTAGAACCTTCTTTATTAACCCTAGCATCATGGGATTCCATATTGATTCTTTCAAAATTTGTATTACCTATGGATAGATTTCTCCTAGGGTTCATTCTTATAGCTTCCTCATATTTTCTTCTTTGTTCTCTAGGATCAAAAACTAACTTTTCATGAGAAATCCTAGGAGGTTCAAGAGGAATCATACCCGGTTTGGTTGGTGGAGGCAACAACACTCTCTTTTTTTCCTTATTTTTGTCGTGCGACTTGGAGGAAGATGAACCTTCCATGGTTCTTGAGTTTGCTTCATGATCGACAACGAAAATCCCTCCAATAAACCCTAAAGGTGCCGGAAAAGAGAGAGATGAGAGAAACTTTGAGATTATCTAAGATTTCTCGAGAGAAGATTTGAAAACAAGTGAGAAAATTTTGGTAAAAATCGTGAATGGGGTGTTTTCAAATCCTACGGCTTTTTGTTTTATGTTTAAAACCTATTAAAGACATAATTGGGTATAAAATTGGGCCTCCTATTGATTGAAAAACAATCCACAGCCCATTTAAACATAACCCATATAAAGCCCACGAAAGCCCTAATCCATAACTAAAAAATCGAATTTTTTTCTCTTCAATTGCGCCTGGTACAATTTTGACGAGGGTCGGATCCTGATCCTGAAAAATTCAAATGCAAAAACAAAAATTAGATTTGGAATCTACACAAAAAAACCTTAAAGAAAATGTACAAATTTTGCAAAAAGAAGACAAAAAATATTTTACATAAAAATGCGCCCCAAACTGTCCGAGGGACTGTTTCCACTGTTTTCTCATGGGTCTTTCAGTATTACAGAGGTTTTACCTCTGTCAATATACTCGCCATAATACTTCTTGACCCGATGCCTATTTACCTTAAAGATATTACCTTTAGAACCCTTTAAATCCACCGCTCCATGTGGATAAACATGTTCAATTACGAATGGGCCCAACCATTTAGACTTAAGCTTACCTGGAAACAACTTTAATCTAGAGTTAAAAAGCAAAACTAAGTTTCCAGGTTCTAAATTCTTGTCCATTATCTTTTTATCATGCCACTTAGTTTGTTCATTGTACATCTTGGCATTCTCATAAGAAAACTGATGAAATTCATCCAACTCATTAACTGGAGCAATCTCTCTTCACCTCAGCAACATAATCAAAATTTAGTTTCCGCGTAGCCCAATATGCTCTATCTTCTAATTCTAATGGAAGATGACATGCTTTACCAAAAACAATGCAATATGGGGACATGCCTAATGGAGTTTTATAAGCAGTTCTATACGCTCACAAAGCATCATCAAGTTTAATAGCCTAGTCCTTCCTATTTACATTCACAAACTTCTCTAAAATTGACTTTATTGCCCTATTTGATACCTCCGCTAGTCCATTACTTTGTGGGTGGTATGCAGTAGCAAACTTATGGTGAATGTTATACTTTTTAAGCAAATTACTTACTGCCCTATTCAAAAAGTTTGTACCCTCATCACTAATCAAGCATCTCGGTGTACCATATCTAGTAAAAATAAACTTTTACAAGAAGAGGAAAACTACCTTGGCATCGTTAGTAGGGGTGGCCAAAGCTTCAACCCATTTCGAGACATAATCAACAGCCAAGAGAATGTAATTCTTACCGAATGAAGATGGGAACAGACCTATGAAGTCGATGCCCCAAACATCAAAAAGTTCAACTTCCAATATTGAGTTTAAGGGCATCTCATGCTTCCTTGTCAAGTTACCTGATCTTTGACAGCGGTCACATCCTTGAGCGAATATATGAGCATCTCGAAATAGAGACGGCCAAAAGAAACCAATTTGGAGGACCTTTGCTGCAGTCTTTCATCCAGCAAAATGCCCACCATATGGTGATTTATGGCATGCCTCTAGAATCTCCTTCTGTTCATGCTCAGCAACACACCTACTAAGAATATTGTCAGGTCCTAGTCTAAACAAGAAAGGTTCATCCCATCTATAAAACCTAACATCATGAAAGAACTTCTTTATCTGGTGCTTACTCAAATCATTTGGAATTATTTTGCTCACCATATAGTTCGCATAGTCAGCATACCAAGGGACTTCAGAAATAGCTAAAAGATACTCATCCACAAAATGCTCTTTAATCTCACAACTATCATGCTGCAAAGAAGACTCTAGCTTAGATAGATGATCCGCTACTTGGTTTTCTGTTTCTTTTCTATCTTTTATCTCTAAGTTAAACTCTTGTAGCAACAAGATCCATTCAATAAATCTAGTCTTAGCTTCTTTTTTAGCAAACAAGTATCTAATTGCAGAATGCTCGGTAAACACTATCACTTTAGTACCAATCAAATATGAACGAAACTTATCAAATGTGAAAACAACAGCCAAAAGTTCTTTCTCAGTCACAGTATAATTCAACTAACTACTATTCAAAGTTTTACTTGCATAATAAACAGGATGAAGAATTTTACCTTTTCGTTGACCCAACATCACACCTACAACAAAATCACATGCATCACACATTAGTTTAAATAGCAAGTTCAAATCTGGTTCAATTATGATAGGTGGTGAGCTAAGTGCATTCTTAAGTGTTTCAAAAGCCTTCAAACAATGTTCATAAAAAACAAAGGGTCGATCCACTTCCAACAACTGACATAAGGGCTTAGAAATTTTCGCAAAATCTTTTATAAAATGGCAGTAGAAACCCGCATGTCCTAAGAAACTTCTAACACCTTTTACAGTTGTAAAAATGGGTAGTTTAGCAATCACATCTATTTTAGCCCTATCGACCTCAATTCCTTTTTCTGAAATTCTGTGACCTAAGACTATACCTTCACGTACCATAAAATGACACTTCTCCCAAGCACAAGGTTAGTCTCTTCACACCTTTTTAAAACATTCTCTAAGTTCTCTAAACAAACATCAAACGACTCACAAAACACAGAAAAATTATCCATGAAAATCTCTACCGTGCTTTATATCATGTCTGAAAAAATAGCGGTCATGCATCTCTAGAAGGTAGCGGGAGCATTACAAAGACCGAACGACATCCCCCGAAACGCAATTGTCCCATAGGGACATGTGAACATGGTCTTTTCTTAGTCCTCCGGAGCTATAGTAATCTGGTTGTAACCAGAATACCCATCAAGGAAATAATAGCATTCTTTCCCTGCAAGATGATCAAGTGGTGAATAAAAGGTATTGGAACATGGTCTTTTTGAGTTACCTTGTTTAACCGACGGCAGTCCATACACACTCTCCAACCAGTCACCGTTCTAGTTGGGATCAATTCGTTGTCGTCGTTTGTAATCACCGTCATCCACCCTTCTTGGGAACGCATTTTTGGGCTAACCTAGCTGCTATCCGAGATGGGGTAGATCACTCCAACATCTAACCATTTTATGATTTCCTTTTTGATCACCTCTTGATTTTCGGGTTAAGCCTCCTTTGGCACTCGATAGAATTGGTGGCTCCTTCCTCCAGGATGATTTTGTGCATGCAAAATGTAGGGCTAATTCCTCTTATGTCCGCTATGGTCCATCCAATAGACCTCTTGTACTTTGATAAAACCTGCAAAAGCAAAGATTCATGTCCATTAGACAAATATGAAGAAATAATAACGAGCAAAGCATCGTTTAAACCCAAATAAGCATATTTTAAATGAAAAGGTAGGGGTTTCTTCTCCAATTCTGGAGGTTCAATGATGGAAGGTTGAAAGGCCGTCAAATCCGCTATTTGTCGGTTGCAAAAACTCAAAACGCTCAAATTGGGGCAAAATTATGCCAGGCGCAATTTTGGATTCTTTTTCTGTGGCCTCCAAATCTACTTCTAAGTCGTCCACCAGTATTTGCTGGAGTTCCTGCATGATTGCCCCTATTGTAGAGCACTCCTCGACTTCATCCGGGAGACGCTCGCATCGAGGACATTGAAGGTTACCTGCTCATCATTGACCTTCATCATGATCTCTCATTTCCTAACATTGAAAACCGTATCTCTAGTTGCTAAAAATGGCCTCCCAAGAATGATCGGCACCTCAAGATCTGCTTCACAGTCCAAAATTATGAAATCAGCGGGAAAAATAAACTTATCAACTTTAACAAGCACATCTTCTATTTTTCCTTCCGGTTTCTTTATGGATCTATCAGCTAGTCGTAAAGTGACAGTAGTGGTACGAGCTTCTCCTATATTTAACTCTTTAAAGATAGAAAGAGGTATAAGATTAATGCTTGCTCCTAAGTCACACAATGCTCTTCCTAGGTTCTTACCTCATATTGAGCAAGGAATAGTGAAACTACCTGGATCCTTACTTTTAACAGGCAATGGATTCCCTAGAGCATCACTACTACACTTTGTCAAGGCTACCGTCTCATGCTCACCTAACTTCTTACGCCTAGATATGATGTCTTTTAAAAACTTAGTGTAGTTAGGCATTTGTTCTAAAGCATCTATGAGAGGTATATTGATATGCAACTATTTTAGAATCTCAAAGAACTTCTTAAAATGACTATCCTGATTCTTTTTAACTAGCCTTTGGGGGAAAGGTGGAGGAATCTTAATATTACCTACTTGTGGAGTAGTGCTGGGCACTACTTGCTTACCTTTATCCGCCTTCTTACCTTTTTCTTATGAATTTACAGGTTCTGCTTTCTCTTCTTGTTGTGGATTGGAGGTGGATGCAGGAACATGTGTAACTGCATTCGTTCCTTCGTCTGGAAGTGAGGGTCCATCATAATTTAATCCGCTTCTCGTGATAACCGCCTTACGGTGCTCCTTTCCCTCATGATCTCACTTTGGGTTTTCTGTGTGCCCAGGAAATGTACCTTGGGGTCTAGATTTTTGATCATTAGCTATGTGCCCCATTTGCATCTCCAAGCTTCTTATCGCAGCATCGGTTCTTGTCATGAACTCTTTCATCATGGCCTCCAAACTTGTGTTGCTACCACTTTGCTGAGTAGTATTTTGACCCCTTTGCTGATTGAATTATTGAGGTTGCGACGCTGGTTGAGTTGGAAAACCAGGAGGAGTGTAGTTTACTTATATTGTTGAGCGGGTGCTTGTGCACTGCTACCAGCTACTCCTTGGTTACTCCAGGAAAAGTTTGGATGGTGCCTCCATCCAGGGTTGTAAGTGTTTGAATACGGGTTGAAATTCCGCTGGGCACCTTGACCTACATAGAAAATAAATACTGGATTAGTTGGACAGTTCTCATACAAGTGGTTATCACCACAATAGACACAAGATATATCTGAAATTTGTAAAATAGGAGAAGGTTCAGGTATCGCCGAAATTGTGGTTTTGGTTTCGTTCTCCATTGTCAATTGCTTTAACATTTGGTTCATAGTCGCTATTTGGGCTTGCATTGAAGCTACTGTGTCTAACTCAAAGACTCCGACTGATACTTGCTTCTTTGGTAATGACCTTCCTATTTCGCCTTGGTCATTAATGTCTGTCATCTTATTCAAGATATCAACGATCTCATTTACCGACTTCTCTAACAACGAGCCATGGGCTACAGTGTTCAACATCATCCTTGACGAATGATCCAATCCTCTATAGAATTGTTCAATCTGCACACATGCGGGCAATCCATGGCGCGAACATCTTCTAAGTAACTCCTTAAAACGCTCCCAAGCTTCTTGAACTGCTTCGTTCTCCTTCTATCTAAAAGACACAATGTCCTCTCGAAGGTCTGCATTCCTGGTCAAAGTGTGGTACTTTACCAAAAATTTCTCTGTTAATTCCGCCCATGTGTTGATAGAATTTGGTTTTAACGAGGTTAGCCAAGTCCTTGCACCATCCTTCAGAGAAAAAGGAAACATTTTTAATCTTAGTGCATCCTCAGAGACACCAGGAAGTTGAAATGCATTAGCTATTTCAATAAAGAATTTGAGATGGGAGCAAGGATCTTCGTTAGTCAATCCTCCGAACTGGCCCATCGTCTGTAACATTTGGAACATGACTGGCTTGAGCTCGAACTGTGCGGCTTGGGGTAAAGGATTATTTATCCCTGAATTTAGGTTGTGGAATGCATGAGTGACATAATAACGCATGGCTACATCTTGATTATCTTCTAGAAGGATCAGATTAGGAATTTCTCCTGCTCGGTTTGCTGCTCTTTCACCTGCCATATCTCCATTCACAGGTGGATTTTGTGGCGGTGGAGGATCTTGTGGATTTCTATTCATCTCGATGGTCTCTTCTTCTTCAACTTCTTTATCTTTTCTACTTTCTTTCTCTTTTCTCAACCTCTGCACACGCCTTCTCCTCTTAAGGGTTCTTTCAATCTTTAGATCAAAGGTCAACCAACCAGGCCCTGTGCTCATACACAACTCCCTTAAAGGTTAGATATAACAATTAAGCACAATGACAACGGTATGAAACAATCACACAATGAAACAATTCACTTGAAAAGAATATGATTTGAAAACTTAAGTCGCCTGCAACAGCGCCAAAAACTTGTTCGGATCTTGTCTATCTTTAAAAAGATTAGAGACTCGTGCAAGCGAACACGGTCACAAGTAATACTTGGAAGTAATCTAAGGTCGAATCCTCAGGGACTTATTGCTTTTCAAAATCAAGTAATGCAATGAAATGGTTCAAATATGCAATTGTGATTTAGGAAGAAAAATGTGCTGAAATGTTGTCGTTTGGGGTTTTAACTAACAAGCAATTTAATAAAATTCAACCTCCTTGTCTCCTACCTCAGGTTTGATGCAAAACTGGAAAACACACTATGTTGGGAAAATGCACCAGGCGCAATTCCTGACTTTTCTTGGGATTTGACTTCTACTCTTTCACTACCGCTTTTGGTTGTTGCAGAGGCTAGGGTAACCTACAATCATATTACTATGTGTGATTACAATCTTAGACAATATCTACCAACTCATTTGCATTATGGGTCAGAGGGCCTATGCCTAGGGAAGGATCTCGTTGACATTATCTAATTTTGCACTAAGCTTTGTATTTGCCTCAACAATCCTCTTAAGCCCCTTTGTATCTCTTTGATAGCTTCTTAAATCCTTGCCATTCGGTTGGTTAAACCTTCCAAGGGAAGGATCCGGTGTTGAAGATGAAGCACAACCGCATGAAGTTCACCAAAATAAGTTTCACCCTTACCCGCTTACGAATTCTTGGTATTGGTCATCTTTCTTGGACAAAATTTTACCAAGCTCTAAATATCAATTCTTGGTGGAGTAGAAAAAGCCTTCGGCTAATTGTTTTATTAATGATCAAAAAGTGTACAAAAAGGGGAAGGCTTGTAACGCCCCGCGCTCTCTGGCTCGTTTATTTTAAGATATAAATAGTGCCCTTGGATTTTTCCCCAAAGCAGATAATTTTAATTCTTGGATTTTCTAATGTTAAAGTTCTAATTTTGGGTAAATTAGAATCAAGTTCGTCAGATTTAGAGAATTTGAGTTTTTCAAATTTTGGAAAGAGATTTTTTTTCGTTCTTAATACAATGTATTGAAAATTTTAAGTTTTAATTTTTGGACTTTATTCTTCGGTCTTAGAATTGAAGTTAATTATTTTATCTCGAGTTATTGTGAGTTTTATTTTAACTACTAACTTGTAATTTCAGGTTTCTTGTTTTGGGCCGTTAAAATTTTTTGAAAATAGAATTCTAGTTTCCTTTAACCCATGGGCTTTCCATTAGAGTCGTGAGTTGGGCTTCTCGATTTTAAAACTAATTAAGAGGATTGTTTAAAATTGGGAATGTGGGATTTTTGGTTTAAAGCAAAATTAATAAAATAAACATAAAAAAAACAAAGAAAACCCTAATTGGCCCTCTCTTTCTCTTCATGTTCCCCTCTAGCCGTCAACCCCCTTCTTCTTCTTGGTCTCCGACGAAGCAGAGAACGATGGCAGCGAGTTTCTCTGGCGACGACCCATGGCGTGGCGGCATCACAGCAGCGGCGTAGCCTTCGCGATTCCATCACCAACGTCCCCTCGGCGTCCAAGGACCACGAACGGCGGCCTTCGAGTTGTGGCAGCAGACAGTAGGGACTCGTGTTTCTCTGGCGACACAGTGATGGCGTTCTGCAGTAGTGAGGAAACCACGACCCACTCAGGCAGCAGCGTTCTATGGCGTGGTTTGCAACGAAAACCAGCGAGCCACCGGTGTTTTTTGCACAATTTCACGGTGACTCCAGCAGCTCTGTAGCAGCGGCGGCGATTTCACGGAGGCTCCAGCGTGCTGCATCAATTTTCGCGGTAGCTCAGCTGTTCGGCAACATCCCACGACCCGCTACGCGCGGAATCGCATCAGTCTCTTCATTCCAGCAACGTTCGACACTTAGCCATAGACTTGGAGCTTGTTTCATGATACCTACTCTATTCGACTTTGGTTCGGCGTTGACCCACCTATAATTAGACCCAAATAGGCATTACCCATCGCTTTTAGACATTGGGACAGTAAGCTTAAGGCCTTTTGAACTCAGATTTGGGAGCCCGAACCCCCTCGACGTCGACCCACTCCTAACCCAAGGGGTTTTAGTGTGAGTTAGTAGGTAACAACTCACTTATATTGGATTTTGATTTAATTAAAGTGGTTTTAGTTAGTTTCTAACTTAAGTTTGGTTACTTATGGTTTAGGAAATCCTTCGGTGAGCTTAGTAACGTGTGAGGGCACTTGAGTAAGTAGTTCTTACTTGGGGGATGTTTGTTGTTTGAATATGTATGAATTGTTTGATGCTTTCGGTGTGTTTATTATTTATTAATATGTAAGTTGATTATGTCTTTGTGAATATTGGCTAATGATAATAAGTAGTTTGAATGAAATCATGTTGGTTCTGGTTGTTTATAACTGATTTGCCTTGCGTTGTTGGATTTGATGCTTAGTGGTATTTATGAAAGCATTATGGATTATGAATGGTTTTATCATTGTATGGTTGTGTTCATAAAAGCATACTAAAATAATGTGGAAATAATGTGGGAGAAATCTGTGGTATTGTGCATGCATGTTAGACATGTCATTTCATTTTTCGCTTACTGTTTTTGGAAGCATACTGGTTTTATTGTGAGATAATTTCTGCATGGGTCATGACTGAAAAGCATGTAGGTCTCTGGTGAGAGTTCTAGGATGTAATAAAGTAAATGGAGAACAAACAAGGCCAAAAAGGCTGACACGCCACTAGTTGGGTATCGAGGCTCCAGGTGCAAAGGTCGGGGATCGATACCCCAACTTGGTAGAGATGAGTTTCGAGGCTCCAGGAACAAAAGGTCGGGGGTCAGCACGGTCATTCTATTTTTGTTGAATTAGTATTGGGTCTTGATGTGGTGGTGGTCAAGGACCAATACGTTGAGTAGTCGTTGATACCTTGGGGATAAATGTCAAGGGTCGATGCACAGTTAAAAGCTTTGGGGATAAATGGCAACGTCGAACGCCAAGCTTCTGTAGATGAGTGTCGGGCCTTGGGGATAAATGGCAAGGGCCGATACGATTCGAGGAGTTAGACTTGGAGGACTAACATAGTGTGATGGGTTAGGAGTTGCTTGGAGGCCAAGGGCCAATATGTTGAGTATAAGTTGAGGCCTTGGGGGTAAATGTCAAGGTCCAACACCGAGCGCTGTAGAGAAGTGTCGATACTTTAGCTACGTGAGGTCAGGGGTCGATACGACTCGAAGGGTAAGTCTTGAAGGAATCAAGAAAGAGCACTAGTGAGTTAAAATGTGAGGCTGAGTTTGACATGTATGGTACATTTTTAGTTAAACTTATACATAAACTGCTTGTTGAAATATGTTTCTTTTATTTAAGGCTCGAGATTAATGATAAACATGATGTGTTGATCCTTTGATAAGCATGACACGTTGTATCCTTGATAAGCATGCTATTTGTGCGTGACCCTCAGATAAGGGCTGCTTACTGAGTACTATGGTTGTACTCATCCCTCTTTTTCCCCTTCAGTTTTGAAGGTATCGAGCTAGCTCTTGGGATGGTAATGGCGATGAGGAGACTTAACTAGAGAGACCATTTAACGTTGCATCGTTAAGTTTCCATTTGGATAGGATAGTTATAGTTGTTTATTCGTAACTGAGTATGTTTTGAGATTATTAAGTTGGGTTGTTAAGTTCCGATTTTTTTTTTAAAGGATGTGATAGGGCTGACAGTGCACTATTCTTTTGAGAACATACATTTTATTTAGCTACTTGAACTTTGACGAGGTGATCTATTGAGGATATTTATCAGGATAATACATTTGTTCAAGCTGAACTTGAATTAGCCTTCTATTTACTGCTATTCAAGAAAGTTAGTTTTGTGTAGTGGATGGTTTTTGATTAGTGAAGATTGCGGTGAAAGGTTTCTATAGGGTTGGATTGTTACTAAATTTTTAACTGAGAAGGATTTGAGTTCATTAGAACTTTGGCATTGTTTGTTTCGTTTAGTGCCAGCCTATATAAGTGTTATTAATTTGAGTAGCGCAACAGAAGCATGGTGAGAATTGTCAAAATTTGTATTTCTAGTGGTTTAGTTCTCTAGTACGAGTGATACTTTTTAAGTGGCTTTTAGTAACGTTCCCTGTTTGAATGCTAAAAATCTTGGGGCATTACAAGGCTAGTGACCAGTTTGACTCTTTTACTGCAAAAAGCTTATTGTCGAGTCATGTTTAACTACAAAAACAACTCCTTTTCTTGTGTATTTTTATAAAAAGTGCTTAAATATTCTTAAAATAGGATAGAAGCTGAATGATTTTGGGTAAACTACAATATGAGGTGTTTGGAGTTAAATTGAGATAAACATGGTCAAACTTTGCAAAACCTCACAGTTTTCCACTTTATAGGGACAATGTGTCTAGCGCATTCTGGTAGCATTAATCAAAATGCACGTTTTGATTACAAGGGGCATGGAAGTCATCTTACACTTAGGTTGCTTTAATCATTTTGGCATAGTCAAAGTCAAAACTATTCATTTGGCTCAAATCTTAACATTCTCCTCGTATGTTGGTGGGATGTTCAATCAACTTCAAAGCCTTCTTTAAGGAAAGCTTCCCTTAGCATCCAAGGCATCCAATTCACTTGTTTTTAGTCCTAAATGATAGATTAATTTCGTTGTACTTTTTTCTTTTTGTTATTTCAGTGTTTCTAAAACCCTAGTCTTAGCAAAACGTCGTTGAATTTAGTTCATACATTAATTCAAGTTCATTTCATTTGTTTTCATCTATCTCAATACTTTAACGTTCTTTAGCAAGTTTTAAACTCCCTTAAAGCCCAAGAAAGAAGAAGGTTACACTAGAACTTATTGCACTTGGTTGTTTTTTAAATTAATTCAATGAAAATTATTTCTCTTATTTCTTCGAGCATTTTTCTTCCTTTAATTATGCACTAATTTAGTTTTCAACTTTTCTGTAGAATGTCTTAACAAAAATTATTTAATTTTAACACGGTTGGGAAAAGTCTAGATTGCACATGGCACATTTATAGGTTGGTTTTTAAAAACTTATCCTTAAGCCATTTCTTCGGTTGGCCCGTAGAAATTGATCTATACACTGAATCCTAATACTGAAAATATTAGGTTAAGTAAAATATTAGGAAACTAATATGAGATGTAGCTTAGACATAAGTACATAAACCACGATCATAAACATAGGCCCTCTAATCCATCAAAGTAAATGAGTTGATAATTACATTCTAGGATTGTAACTGTGCCTAGACATATAGTAGTAGGTTACCCTAGTTTTTGCAACAACCTAATGTAGATCTCTTATCTTTTGAGGTAGAGAATATCTCGAACAAGTTTTTGACGTTATTGCCTGGGACATATTTTTTCAAAATTATTTTTTAGTGAATTGTTTCATTTGTGATTGTTGTGCACCTATGTTCTTTGAATTTAATTGTTATATCTAACTTTGAAGGGTTGAGTTTTTGTGTTTGAGCACATGATCAGACTTGTAAGAGTTTGATCTAGAAATTAAAAGAATCATTAGAAGGATAAAACGTGAGTAAAGGCTAAGAAGACAAATAAAAAATAAATAAGAGAGCAAAGTTGAAGAGACCATCATATAAATCCCAATCCACGAGATTCACCTGGAAATGAAGACATGGAAGGGTAGTGAGCAAACCACACATGAGTAGGTGACAATCGAGAGATGTAGCCATGTGGAAGTATTCCACTCATGCTTTCAACAATCCAAATTTTGGGATAAGTAATCCACTACCGCAAGCTGCATAGTTCGAGCTTAAGTTGGCCATATTCCAAATGTTGTAACCAATGAGACAGTTTGGATGATCAACCAATGAAAACGGCTATTCCCATGTTAAGGCTTTTATTTATTTTTAATCGAAATTGCAAGTGCATTTCAAATTCTTGATATTTCTGAAGATGCACTAAGATTTAAACTGTTTTCTTTTTATCTAAGGGATAACGCAAGGACATGATTGAATGCGTTGGAACCAGATTCGATCACCACTTGGGCGAACCTGATGAAGAAATTTTTTACAAAATATCATAAATTGACAAGGAACGCAGATCTCCGTGAAGACATTGTGTCATTCCGACAAAAGGAGAATGAGGAAGTATTCAAAGAGGTACTTAGAAGATGCCAGAGCCACGAATTGTCCGCTTTTATACAAATTGAATAACTTTATTGAGGTTTCGATCACCCATCTATAATGATGTTCAAGATCGCAGCCAACTATTCATGGTTAGAAAAGTCAGTCAATTAGATTTTAACTATATTCAACAAGCGAGCAATCCAAAGAACCAAGCGTATGTTAGTAGGAATTTTTTAGTTAGACACTGCAGCTTTTGTGCAAGCACAGATGACAACCACAAATTAAATGTTCAAAGTGTAACGTCCCGCATTCTCGGGTTAGTTTTATTTTAAAATTTAATATGGGCCTCTAGGTTTCCCCATATTTGAATAATTTAAATTCTTGAATCTTCTAATTTGGAGTTCTAATTTTGGATAAATTAGAATTTAAGTGTAATTTCGTTAATTAAGATAAATTAAGTTTTCGAATTTGGAAAGAGATTTTATTTAAATCTTAATTCAAAGTTTTTGAAATTTAATTTTCCCTTTTGGATTTTATTCCTAGGTTTTAAAATCAAGTTAATCTCTTAAATAAATTTCCAAATCCTTTTAAAAAGTGTGTTTTCTTCTTAAATAGGAAAAATCCTCTTTATTTATATGACCTAAATCATTATTTTGATATATTATTTTTGTTTGGAAAAGAAAAGAGAAATTAAATCAAACAAAAGAAAACCCTAACCCACTATTATTTTCTTCTTTACCAACCCACCTACAGTTGCTAGCCCCTCCCCCCTTTGTTTTACCGGCATCCCTTACCCCTCATCTAGCAACAACGACATAGCTATGAGCAGCGGGCACGACAACAACGTCGCATCCCCACGGTTCTAGATCTATGCGAGATTCCCGACAGCAACGTCCACGTTTCTTTAAACTTCAGCGGTGGCACTGTGTGTTCTGCAGCAGTGAGATACTCCCTCTGGCGGTCGTTGACGATAGCAGCAGCACATTTCCAGCCTGTTTCAGCAAGCTCTCGCGGTGTTTTGACGAAGACCACGGCCAGCAGCGCAGATTCCGGCGTCTCCCACGGTGGCTTGAACCAAGGCCCACGACGGTTCTAATGTTTATGCAATGACAGTGGCGCTTCTATAGCATTCCAGCGACGACCCTTGGCCGTGTGTATTTCGACGACCACAAACAGCTTCCATTGTGGCATTTGGTCCCTTCCGGCGACGTTAGACACTTACCCACACCTAACTGGAGTTTGATTCATGATACCCACCCTTTTTCGAAACTAATTTCGAGTTACCCACACCCAAACAGGACTAGATTTGAGCTACCCACCCTCCGACATTGATTCGACGTTGACTCACCCTTATTCTGACTCAAACTAGTGTTACCCATCGCTTTTCAGCATCAAACCAGTAAGTTAGAACCTTTTGAAACTCAGTTTTGAAGTGTCAAGCTCATTCAACATTGACCCACTCTTAACCCAAGTGGTCTTGGCGTGAGTTAGTAGGTAACGACTCACTTACAATGAGTTTTTGTCAAATAAAGTGTTTTTAGTTTGTTTCTAACCCAAGTTTGGCTGCCTTTGATTTAGGGAATCCTTCAATGAGCTTAGTGGCGTGTTAGGACCCTTGTTTGTCTGTAGTCTCTTACTTGAAGGGATGGTTTGTTGTGTGTTGCTATGAATAGATTGTTTCCTTGTGTGCCTATGAGTGTTGTTGCATTATTGCTTGCGATTGATATTACTTTATACATATTGCTATTGTTATATTGTGAGTTGGTTGTGTTCTCATTATTATAAAAATTGATGGAATGTTGGATGTGTTTATGAATATATGTTGGTTACATTGTTGGTTGTGCCTCTTTTGTGAAATATTTATACGGTGTGGTTTGTGGAAGCATGCTAAACTATTGTGAGATATTTGATGCATGGGTCATCACTTAGAAGCATGTAGGACTCCGGTGAGAGTTTTGTTGTGTTATGAAGTGAATGACTGAGTATCAAGGCCAGAGGTCTGGTACATCACCTAGTTCGGAATCGAGGCTTCTACACCAAACCGTGGACAAAGATGAGTGTCAAGGCTTCTGGTATAAAGGTTAAGGATCGATGGGATGAGTCTTGGTGGAAGGTAGGTATTGGGCCTTGAGAGGAAATGACAAGGACCAATATGTTGCAAAGTCACCTGTAATGACCCCAATTTTTATATGTCATTAATAATATAAGATTGAGATAATTACTCATAAAACATAATTTCATTAAAATAAAATAAGATAAAAACTTGTATTTTTCATATAAAAATGAAAATGAAAACGATAACTTAATAAGACTTAACTTATAAATCTTTAGCCGCGGAAATCATAAAGTTATTATCCTGAAATAAAACAAGTAAAAATGTGGTATAGTCATAATTAAAAGTATAGATTATAAATAAAATTCAACTGTGTCTCGTATCTCTTCCTCGTTAATGCCCAGGTCATCCTCGACGTTATTCTTGTCAACTATATAACTATCTATAAAAAAAATTGAAACAACATGGAATGAGTATAAAAAAATACCCAATAAGTAGTTCCCATCGTAAGGAACCTTTCATGTTCAAACACACACATCATGCTTATATGCATGGATGCCTCAACCTAACATATAAACCAACGAACAACTTAACTTAAGATACTTGTGCTTGCTAGCATAAACTTACATATCTAAATCCTTAATTTGGCGCCATGCTATGCAGGAATACCCCATACCATAACCGTCAATTCCGCATGTAATATTTATAGGGTAATTACCCCCCATAAATACCATTAACATGAACTAATTTGTTTCCTAGGGCCCAGCCTTTAGCAGAAACCATACATGTCATATCATAAATCTAGCTGCATAACATAACTGCTTAATTTGGGTATTTCATGCATAACATTAGTCTTACCTAAATCCATGACACATAAGACTACTAACTTCACTACGAATGCAATGCATCAAACATTATGTCATGCTTTACCTAAACATGATTTGATATTATACATACTTAAAATGACATGATAAAACCACGTAATCATAACATGCTTTGCAATACATCAAATTTAACCACAATCACCATTCAATAGCAAAATATATTTAAGCAACATGAATAACATAATTCATTAACAAACCAAGGTAACATATCACATAATTCACTTAAAATCAATCAATAATACAACAGAACAAACAAGGCGGTAACTTATGATAGAATCCACATACCTGAACTTCGCAAACTAAAAGAAGTTCCTTAAAGCTTCTTAATAACAATTAACACAACTAAAATTAGGACTCAATTACCTAAACTAAGCTTTCTCCAATAAGTTCTCATAACTAGATATGTTCACTATTCTACTAGTAGAAATCGCTTAATAATTAACCTAGTCCATAATAATCATAAAATATATATATACATTTGTGAAAAGTAATTTTAAGTCTTCATATTAGCCTCTGATTTATATACTATAATATCGATAAAAATAATTTACTGATTTTGCAAATTTACAAAAAAAAACTAGAGAAAACACATAGCACTAGTTTTCACAATTTTAAACCGTAGGTAAAACTAATAATAAAAATCAATTTTAATACATTCAAAAACATTTTAGGTTAGTTTAAAGGTGCTGGTCATGGTCTCAAAAATTCAGAATTAACAATCCAAAATTTGATACTAAACAAGCTAAAACTATGAAAATAACATAAACCGTTAAAAACCGTTATGAAGCAATTTTATGAACATTTTTAGGACCTTTTAAATTCTGATTTTCAGATCTCAAATCAACAAAAATAAGACCTAAACAGTACCTATTTTATCTTAATAATGAACCCTTAAAATAATCTACACAAGGAAGAATGATGCTTACGGTTGGTGCGTTTTCCTCTCTACCGTAAAGAATAAAAAGAAAAAATTTCCAGTAACTAAGAGAGCTTGAAATGATGATGGAAACCTTAGAAAATGGATATGAACATGCTTAGGTTCTATAAAAATTATTAGGAAAAATCTACTTACAAAACTAGACTAAAAGAAACCGTTCTTACCAAAAAGACAAAACCGCAATGAACGATCCTTGAAGGGACTTGGAAAAGCAACCACAACTCCTGTAAGGTGTGATTTAAAACATAGGATAGATGATTGAGAGGAAATTTTCAGATTTGTTTAGAAATGTTCTTGGAGGAAAATGAATGAACAAACATAGGTAACTTAAGGAGAATGGTTTGGAAGATGAAACAAACGTGAATCTTGGAAGATGGAACAGATTTCTTCTCTCTCCTCATGCATGGCCAATTACTTAATGGGATTGTTAGTGTTTTTTTTGGTCTTCCTAACTAACTTAATTACTACATCTGTCTCTTGGGTGGAAGGTGGGTTATATTGTCTAATCATGGTTAGTGGAAGGTGAGTTATATTGCCTAATCATGGTTATGAGTTAAGTAAAACTTTCTATATTCCCTTAATTAAGTTAATTTAATTAAGGTAGAAAAATAAAGAGTAAAATAAAGGTAATATGGGGCTTTACTTGGTTAATTACCTTAAAATAAAACTTTGGATAAAATGTATGAAACTTTATAAATACTCAAATAATGCTACCATTACATTTACCATATTTCACAACATTTATCTAATTACTAAAGTAGTATTGTTAATTTTGTTACTTAAATACAATTATAATCTCGCTAATCTTATTAATCTCTTATGCATATTTATTTTTTATTAACATACATAATTAATTAAACATTGATAAGATGAATCACTAAATTTTGTTGTAAATTTCTTTTTAATAAGTAAATAAAATTAACTTGAGCTTAATTAGTTATAGTATTAGAAGCCTACTGTTTGGGGGTAAACTTACCCAGGACACGTGGAGGACCATTATTCGTGTTGGAAGAAATTAGATAAAAATGATTGCTTAGGTCCACCTCGGCCCCGCCGAGGTGAACCGAGTTTGCCCCTTAAAAGATGAAGCATGGGCACCAAAGCTCGACGTGATTGTGGTCCGACCTACTCGGAACCCGACAGGTCCGATATGAGAAAAGACATGTAACCGCCGGTCGCGCGTGCTGTCGGGCCCATTACCTATAAATAGAGGAGTACATTTAGCGCTCAGGTATCGAATCTGACCTCGAACTAAAGAAGGAGTCTGATCTATACTGACTTGAGCGTCGGAGTGTTCACCCTCCGGAGACCGGGTTCGAGCTCGATTCGTGAAGAACCGTTGTGCAGATTTCTGCATAAACATTTGGCGCCGTCTGTGGGGATCGACATCTTAAGTCATCCCGATTTAAAAAAAAAATATACGCAAAGATGGTGCATCCAACAAACTCTGCCAATACGACAGAACAGAGGGGTGTGAACGCTGATAACGGTCCTCAGCGAGACCTCGGTGCAAGAATAGTCGAGGACCAGGTCCGAGCAGGGCAAGAGGGAGATCTGCCGCGCAGATCTGCCCGTCATGCGAACCAAGAGCTACCACCTGCTCACTCGAAACCCTCAAAAGCCAACAGAGGCCGAGGAGGGACATCGAGAAAAACCTCCCAAAGGGCCAACCAGGCAGCAGACCTTGAAGCTCTGTCTGCTCTTCAGTGCGAGTTGGATGATATGCGCCATTGGTTGCGCACAATGGAAGAGATATACGCCCAGGCAACGCGCGCTAACCGAACTGCGTCTCCCTCTATGGATCTAAGCGCACCCGGTGAAAAGGGAGTTCCATCTATCCAACCTGGCGATCGCGAGCCCATTCCAAACGATGGGGGAGTGGATTACAGCTTGCGAGACAACGATTTGAGAAAGCATCTCACTGAAAAGAAGAAGAGAGCATCTCGGGAGCCGGAAGACTCTCCTTCCTACTCCCGAGAATTCTCCAACTCGAACCTAAAGGCTCAATCAAAATACAAGCCCCTGGCACCAGAAGCTGTGATCACGAGGGAAGAGTTTGACCTGATGAAGCACAAGTTCGATGAGCAGGTCGAGGCGCTTAAGGCCAGGTGCGAGAAGAAAGACTGTTCGTTCGACGATGGCGACTTGGGAGAATCGCCATTCATCGCGGACATCCTGGAGGCTCCAATCCCTCCGAAGTTCAAGACTCCCGCCATGAAGCCCTATGACGGGTCTAAGGACCTTATAGATTATGTTGAGGTTTTCGAGGGCCTCATGGACTTTCAAGCGGCGACGGATGCGATCAAATGCCGCGCCTTCCAGATCGCGCTTACCGGTAGCGCGCGCCTGTGGTATCAAAGACTACCGGCCAGGTCGATCTCGACCTACTCCCAGCTGAGAAAGGAATTCATTAGTCAATTCTCCTCTCGGCATTATGATAGAAAGACAGCGACTCACCTTGCCACCATAAGGCAGAAGGAAGGAGAGACGCTGAGAGAGTATGTCACACGGTTCCAAGAACAGCAGCTTAAGGTCGTGCACTGCTCCGACGATTCGGCTATGTGCTACTTCCTCACCGGCCTGGCCGATAATGCCTTAACCGTAAAACTTGGAGAGGAAGCTCCAGCCATTTTCGCCGATGTTTTACAGAAGGCGAAGAAAGTCATTGATGGGCAGGAGCTACTCCGAACCAAGACTGGCCGACCTGAAAAACAGATCGATCAGAAGAAACTTAGCCAGGAGAGGAGGATGATTGATGTCAAGTCCAAAGATAAGGGACCATCCTTCTCTAGTGGCAGAACAGAGTACCGAAGGTCGGAGGGCGGCTCCATCCAGAGCCGACCTTATGAGTGGTATACTCCAACCACCATCCCCATCTCCGAGATACTCACGAACATTGAGGAAAGTGGGATGGAAAAGCTCCTCAAGCGACCTGAGAAGCTTCGAGGAGACCCAGAGAAGCGCAACAAAGATAAGTACTGTCATTTTCACCGCGATAACGACCATAATATGACAAGCTGCTGGGAACTGAAGCGCTACATTGAAGATCTCATTCAAGATGGCTACTTCAAAAAATTTGTGGGCAAACCGAGGTCTAACTCGGTCGAAAAGAAAGAAGAGAGGAAGCGTTCAAGAACGCCGCCTCGTCAAAATGACCGACCTGCAGTCATCAACACTATTTTCGGAGGCCCGAGCGGGGGCCAGTCCGGAAACAAGAGGAAAGAGCTAGCTCGCGAAGCCAGGCGCGAGGTATGCATCATCAGGGAGTAGAAACCTACTTGCTCCATCACTTTCGGCGATGCCGATTTGGGGGGGATTCATTTGCCCCACAATGACGCACTCGTGATCGCCCCTCTCATTGATCACGTCCTGGTCCGAAGGGTATTGGTTGATGGAGGCGCATCTGCGAACATCTTGTCCCTCCCAACATATTTAGCATTGGGATGGACCAGGTCACAATTGAAGAAGAGTCCAACACCCCTGGTTGGATTCTCTGGAGAATCGGTCTCCCCAGAGGGGTGCATCAACCTGCCGGTAACTATAGGGCAAGATGCCACCCAAGTAACGCAGATGGCTGAGTTCGTGGTAGTCGACGGCAAATCGGCCTACAACGCCATTTTTGGGAGACCCATTATCCACTCATTTCGAGTTGTTCCTTCCACGTTGCATCAAGTCTTGAAGTAATCAACCCCTAATGGAGTGGGCACGGTCCGAGGTGAACAAAACACTTCAAGAGAGTGCTACGCGTCCGCGCTCAAGGGATCGTCGGTATGTGCCCTTAAGGAACAAATTAATGATGGCAAGCAGCAGAAGTCAGGGACCGACCTGCCAAAAGAAGGTAAAAGGCAGTTCTCCCCGCCAACAGAAGAGCTCGAGCTTGTTCCTTTACTTAGCCCCGAAAAACAAGTAAGTATAGGAACCAAGCTGGGGGCTTCTGACAGGGAAGAACTGATCAACTTCCTCAGGTCTAACTCGGACATCTTTGCATGGTCTCACGAGGACATGCCTTGTATCGACCCGAAGATTATGGTGCATCGCCTCAACATAGACCCATCATTCCGACCTGTAAAGCAAAAAAGAAAACCTGTAAATAAAGAGAGGAGTGATGTATCCTGAATGGCTCTTTAACGTTGTGTTAGTTAAAAAATCCAACGGGAAGTGGAGGATGTGCCTGGACTTTACAAATTTAAATAATGCGTGCCCAAAAGATTGCTTCCCCCTTCCAAGGATCGACCAGCTCGTGGACGCAACAGCCGGGCACGAGCTACTCACCTTCATGGATGCCTACTCCGGATACAACCAAATTAAAATGCATATACCAGACCAAGATCACACCGCGTTTATAACAAACCAAGGTCTGTACTGCTACAAGGTGATGCCTTTTGGCCTAAAGAATGCAGGTGCGACCTAGCAAAGGATGGTGAACAAAATGTTTGCCAAGCAGATCGGTCGGAATATGGAAGTGTATGTGGACGACATCCTTGTCAAAATCAAGCAATCAAAGTCGCATCTTTCTGATCTAACTGAAGGCTTTGGAGTGCTACGGAAGTACCAAATGAAGCTCAATCCGACGAAGTGCGCCTTCGGAGTTTCCTCGGGAAAATTCCTTGGTTTTATGGTAAATAACCGCGGGATTGAGGCTAACCCAGAGAAGATAAAGGCCGTGCTCGACATGGAGGCACCCAAGACTCTAAAGCAGCTTCAGTGCCTCAATGGCAGGATTGCAGCCTTGAATAGGTTCGTGTCAAGATCGACGGACAAATGTCTTCCGTTCTTCAAAGTTCTTAGGAAAAAGGGACCGTTCGAATGGACGGAAGAGTGTGAGCAAGCGCTGGGGCAGTTAAAAGACTATCTCTGCTCGGCACCTCTACTCGCGAAGCCATTACCAGGGGAAAAACTCTATTTGTACCTGGCGGTATCTGCTAGCGCCGTCAGCTCGACACTGGTCGAGCAGGAGGGCGCAAGCCAGAGCCCCGTTTATTACACCAGTAAGGCCATGACCGAGGCCGAGACCAGATATCCCCAAATGGAGAAGCTGGCCCTCGCTTTAGTCACCTCGGCCCGAAGACTTAGGCCATACTTCCAAGCGCACACGGTCGTAGTACTTACAAACCTGCCCCTGAAGAATATCTTCCTTAAGCTTGAAACATCAGGACGTCTGATGAAGTGGGCATTGGAATTGAGCGAGTACGACGTCCAGTTCGAGTCCAGAACTGTGATGAAAGGACAAGCAGTGGCCGATTTTATCGCAGAGCTCACTCCACCACCTCAGTTGGTCAAATCCGACCTCCCGTGGACGATCTTCGTTGATGGGTCTTCTAACGAGAGGGGGTGCGGGGTAGGAATCCTCTTGCTCGCACCAAGAGGTGAGCGATTCGAATATGCTCTGCGATTCAACTTTCGGACCTACAAAAATGAGGCCGAGTACGAAGCACTCCTAGCAGGCCTGCGCATTGCCAAAAGACTGGGGGTCAGTCACATAAAGGTCTTTAGTGACTCCCAGCTGATTGTAAATCAGATCAAGGAGGAGTACCAAGCGAAGGACCCTTGGATGGAAAAATATCTGAGCAAGGTCAGATTGCACCTCACCCATTTCACGACTCACGAGGTGAGTCAAGTTCCAAGATCTGAGAACTCTAATGCAGATGCCTTAGCCAAATTGGCGTCAGCATACGAGACTGACCTGGCTAGGTCGGTCCCGGTCGAAATCCTAGACACTCCTTCAATCTTGGAACCAGATGTGATGAAGGTGGATACTCCTTCACCCACTTGGATGGACCCAATCGTGGAGTTCATCAAAGGAAGCCCACCGCAAGAGCCGAAGGAGCAAAAGAAGATGACGAGAAGAGCAGCTCGGTTCATGCTCCATGAAGGAGTGTTGTACCGACGTGGCTTCTCCCTGCCTCTCCTCAAGTGTGTGACTCCCGAAGAAGGCCTCTACATTCTTAGGGAAATTCATGGAGGGGTGTGTGGAAACCACTCCGGCGCCAGGTCGTTATCGGCTAGGGTAATTCGATAAGGGTACTATTGGCCAAGTGTCGAGCAGGATGCAAGGCAGTTTGTGAAAGCTTGCGACAACTGCCAGCGTTTCGCAAATATTATCCACCAACCTCCCGAACTGCTCACCCCCATCTCGGCCCCATGGCCATTTGCCCAGTGGGGGGTGGACATCATAGGTCCTTTTCCTTTGGGCAAAGGGCAAACAAAGTTCGCCGTTGTCGCTGTGGACTACATCACTAAGTGGGCTGAAGCCGAGGCACTATCCCACATCACAGAGTCCAGAATCACGTCGTTCATATGGACAAACTGACTGGGTGTTTATGCTGAACGCACGCACTAAGCGTGGTAACAATTATATAGATGCAAGCGCACACCTGTCAGAGTAATATAAAATGGATGGAGTATCCAAGTATCGATCCTCAAGGACTTCTAAATAATTTCCAAACTCTGAAGTTTTAAAGAATAGTGAATGTTGAAATGAGTGATTCTTGTAAAATGGGAAGTGGTCACAAATAATGGTTTTGGATTTGGGATTTGGACTTATAATAATAAAACCTAGCCCGAATTACTTCAAGTTAACCAACAAAGAATCAAGGACATGCTAAGGATAATATGCATTTTACTTTAGAAACTAACGACTACGCTTCTCACTTTACTTATGTCTAAGCAAGTTCAAAGTCCAAAGACATTCCCTAATATGTCTATTATGAGATATATCTTAGTTTTAGGATAGAAATAGTCGCAACCTCGGGTTAAGGTCCTATGTCTAGGCTACTTAAGCGGAACCCTTATGTCTAAGGCGCTCCTCTCCTTGGTTTAACCACTCAACAATGCAAATAAGCAACCTTTTCAGTATTGACTTGTTAAGACTTACAGTGGCCTTCTCTAAATCCTAACTTTTTTGGGAAAACATGTTGAGCAATGAATGGAAAGTAAAAACACTACTTCTTAGCAACCCTTTTTAGACAAAAAAGGCTAACTATCCATAACCGGGCTAGAGACGGGAATTTAGAAAGACATATTGAAGAAAATACAGCAAGTAAAATGGTTGAATGTGGAATGCATGTGTGAAAAACAAAAGTTAACTAACGGAGAGTTTTTATCGGGATTGAGAGCTTCGCCCTTCTCTTTCAAGCAAAGGGGAGTGTCACGTGCTCTTTCCTCCAAAAACACAACTCTCTTAACTAAAAATAAAGTAAAGGCAAAGGGAAGATAAGCAAAGTGTTGGATTTTTATAGATTTGAATAAGTAGAAAATGACTAAGTACAAATGGAAACAAAACAAAGCTCAATAAAGGAATGTAAAGTGCTCGAGATTTAAAAACCAAAAGTAACTAATGAAAGCAACTCAAAAGTACTTAGAAAGCAACAAAGAAACACTAAAAATGATCAAGAGAAGGAAGCAAGGCTTGATGAATTTGGTGGAGAAGTTGCTGGAATTTATAGCTGTGCAGAATTGGTTAGGTAGGTCCTAAAACGATGGTGAATCACCCATTTCCAACTCTTTTGACTGACCAAATCGTGCTCAAACTGATAGTGGAACACTTCTTCTACACGTATGCATCGGTTGGAACCACCAAAACGCATTGGAAGACGCGTTTCATTAAGGGCAAAGTTGGAAGAAAACCAGTTTTTCTGCAGGCTTCCCAGGCGCCTGGCGCCTCCCATGATACTTTTTCGTCTTTTTGCTTCTTTTGATTAATTTGCACTCCCAAATGGTCCTAAAATGTCATAAATACAATATAAGCCATCCACAAACCATAGTATATGAATTTTGCATGAATTGGAACTCAAACGATCGAGAAAAATCCGAAACAAAGCTGAAACATAGTAAAAACAACATCTAAAACCTTCTTTTTACGCATGTAAACAAGCGTAATCACACCCCCAAACTTAACTTTTTGCTTGTCCTCAAGCAAAACTTAGCAACTTTAATCAGCTTTCTAACACATGGACAAGGAAAAGCAAAAGCAACCGAGATGTTCAATCATAAATTGTCTCAAGGAAAAGATGTCAAAGCCTACCATTCTATTGCCTTTGTAAACTTAGTCACTATAAACCAAGTTTTAAATGATAAAAACTTTTTCTTTCAAAATCTTTTTTTCTCTTTCACAAACAGAAAACGTTTTCAAATACCCCTAAGGAATCTGCACACTCCCTTTTTACACTAAGACTTTTACATCTGAAAGACCGGCTACTAGCCCCTGAGGTTTTCACACACTAACATCGGTTTCAACCACAGCTACTCGTAGAAAGACTCTGAACTAACAGCTAGGTCATAAAACGACGACAATGAGAAACACGAAGTCACTTATCACCATCTTTACTGCTATTTTCAAAGTCAACACCCAACCTAAAACTAAATGGGTGTCTACAGTAGGACTCGGGAATCATAAATACATTTTCTTTAACTCTCATTGTTTTTACCGCTCTTTTCTTTCTAACACAAGTCTTTTCCCCACTCTTATTTTCTCTCAACAAGACTCTTTTTACTCTTTTGCAACTTTTTTCTTTCTTTCTTTCTTTCGTTTTTATTTTTTTTTAGCTAAGTGCTTTTTCAACATTTTCTTTCTTTCCAACTGACTCTTTTTCAAAAGAAAATAGCATGATTTTTCAAATATAAATAACACCTTATCTTTCTGAAACAACGACTGACACAACGACTGTCCCCCCCAAACTTAAGAGAGACAGTGTCCTCACTGGGAAAAGACTTTTGCATCGGATGAAAAAGGCTTAACAGTAAAAAGGACAAGGACTTCCTATATAGGGGCAAAGAAAAAGATTAAAGTCTGTAAAGATCAAAAAGACATAAAAGAAAATGAGTTTATCACATAAACAAAGGAAATAGCTCAAAGCTTAGTCAGGCATAGAACAGAAAACTCAACAATCTCTTATAATCATCATCGACATGAAATCACATGCACAACACAGATGCTTCAAAATAGGCATGTGAAAAGCTAAACTAAGGTTAAGTGAAGGCATACTTTAAGTGATCAGAAGATAAACGATACTAATTTATTCATGCTTCAACTGAGCTCGAAACATAATCAATACAAAAAAAACATGCGTAGTAATGCTAGAATATGCAAACTACGTCATTAACCAAAAGAAGAAAACACAAAAAAAAATAGCAAAGAAGAAACCTCCCCTTCATGAAGTCGGAGGTTGTGGACTAGGATCAGTGTCAATACTGGGAGATGGATGACCAAGGATAGCAGCTAGCGCTGGAGGCCATGAAGGTAAAACCGCAAAATCCAATGAAGCCCTTAAGTTGTAGATATGTTGCACGACTTCTCGAACCTGATCTCGCAGCTGGTGGTTCTCCTCTCGAAGACGACGGATCTCCGATGTAGGAGACATCCCAGTACCTTCCCTTCTTTGTAACGCATGGGCAATAATACGCCGAATATTCTTTTCTTCCACAATTGGGGCATCTCTCTTAATTTGATCCTCAGGGAGCTGTACACCTTGTCGCAAGCATAAAGAAGTGACCAAACGTGGGTGATAAAGCTTACCACGTGTCCGGTGGGCACACTCATGGATACTGGTATTGATCAATTCTCCATAATTCACATCTATGCCCTTTAGCATGGCATAAACCAGCAATGCCCTATCCTGAGTGACATGCTCATCATGCTCCGTTGGCAGAATTCTGTTTT
Organism: Momordica charantia; assembly: GCF_013281855.1. Taxonomy (NCBI): domain Eukaryota; kingdom Viridiplantae; phylum Streptophyta; class Magnoliopsida; order Cucurbitales; family Cucurbitaceae; genus Momordica; species Momordica charantia. Next base: position 11,310,623 of record NW_028275162.1, read on the forward strand.
TGACTATGTATAACCATCCTGCAGCAGCTAGGGAAACATCCTCGGGTTTTAGTCGTACCTTGCCATGAGTAGTCAAATCCCAAGTGGCAGAGGGCTTCCCAACACATTCTAAAGCCTCATCAAGCTGTGCTAGAGTCGGAGTCACTAACATCTTATTGCCCACAGCATCTCTGATATTCTCAATGTTGAAGGTGTAGTTGATCTGAGTGGCATCAAACCGTATTTCCTTCCCGCGCACTATGGCTATATGTGACTGGGGATGGACTGCAGCATAGAATTCTCTGACTAACTCCAAAGCCTCACATTGTATGGGCTGAATGAGTGGTCTCCATTCTTTGTCTCTGGCGGTCTCCCTCCAATCATCAGGCACATCACCTAGGGCGAGATCAAATCCCAATTCTGTCATAATCTTACGGGATTTCATTAATGAAGTTCGAGTGGCTAAATTTGCTGCGTTCCATTTCGTCTCGACCTCCTCTCCCTCAGACAAGTCCAGTTCAATTGTATCAACTGGCCCAGGTGCCACTACCTTCTTCTTAGCTTCAGCTGCTTTAGCTTTCGCAGCTCTCGTTTTAGGTTCATTCACGGGCACTGTTGGCTTCTTAGCCTGAACTGCACGTCGTTTTGAACTCTTTTTCTCCCGCCTCTTGTATTGAAACATTTCCCTTATCGTCTGCGTGTCCTCAAGATCTTCTTCGCTGGTAGGTTCTTGAGTACTATTCTCCCCAACCTTGGATCTACCTGTATCACACCCAAGCGGGTTAACTGTATTAGAAGGAATAGTATGAGCATCCCTTACCCCTGGTAGAGTGGCCATCGGTGTGACATACTCATCCGTTGCCAACGGAGTAGATTCAGTTGCCCCAGTAGGCAACTCTTGGTGACTACCAAATGCTCCTTCTGTAGGTGTATCCAATGGGGAAGGTTCCTGAGTATCTGTTCTCACCACTTCGTTCTCGGTATCCTCTGTTTCTGGCATATTTGAACAATGTCCTCGTGAAACCAGTAGAAAATCATCATTACCATCTTCCGGTGTAATAATCAATGGAGATGAATAAAACTGCTCCTCGTCCCTGTTCTCCATAGATGAATCCTTAGGCGTCAGACGCCTACTACTCCCATCTTCCTCAATTTCTGGGTCTATCATCACCTCCTTGCCCTTCCTCTTTTGCCCTATCGAAACCCCGGGCTCTAGCCTATGGCTGTGGCTCTTCTCTTGCTCTCCTCCATGCTCATCTCCTGCATCCATTGGCATATTGATTGGGGTTGGCATCCTAGGAGGCTCTAAGGGTTTTAGTTGTCCCATGTTAAAGGTACTCGATATGTTAGGGTTCAATTGGGGTGCTTGAGATCCTCTTTCTAGGAATGGAAGTTGAGCTGGTGGGGGAACCCTAGGTGAAAGCATCCCATAATTATGTGGAGGTACCCAATGACCCATTCCATAATAAGGTGGAAGGCTAGGAAATAGAGTAGATGGGTTTGGCATTCCATAAGGATGAACACTAGCTGGAATTTGCATTTGAGACAAGGGAAAATGATAAGAAGGAACCGGGTTAAACATAAACGGTTGGTACATACCCGGATTGATCATTGGAGGAAGTTGTTGAGGATTTTCAGCCCTAAACTCACTGTTTTGAGGTATATTAAAGGTGGGTAGTTGCTGAAAATTAACATAACCATGTGGGCTCATTATAGGATGTTGTGTAGGAGCTTGGGATGGAGGACATTCAAATGTTTGAAGCGGGTTTCCTCCCCTAACAGCAGCTAGCCTAGAATCTGAACCCATGTGGTGTTGGAAGTTCTCCAATGGTGGAAAAGGAATGCTTGTGGCATTTGGAGTTTGAGTAGAAGAGGTAGGAAGTGAAGTATGTTGAGAAGAGGAAGCCATAGATGTAAGCAAATGCTGGAAATTCCTTCTTCTCTTTGGTAGCTGAAAATCGAAAACAAGGGTGATGAAGGGAGTGGGTTTTTGCCGAAAAAACAAGGGGAAGAAGAGAGTTGTGTGGGTTTTGGTGGAGTTGTAAAGCTTAGGCAATGGGTCTATTTAAAGCTTTCCCCAAACTAAATCCTAAATGGAAAGGGATTGACATTTAAGTTCAACTAAGTTTCCTAAACCTAAAAGGAAAAGAAAACAAATTTGAATACAAAATAGGATTTGGGAAACAAAATTTGAGTTTGAAGAGAAGTTCTTAAAGCTAAATCATAGAGGATTAATGTTTGACCCAAAATAAAGCCCATGCTATCGAAAATTAAAACCCAAACCGTGAAGAAAAACGAAATTCGAACTGCTGGAAAACAGGGCAGGCGCCATGCGCCTGCGTGATTTATTTTCGCAAAGGGCAGGCGCCAGGCGCCTGCGTAAAATTTTTTTCAATGTTTTTTTTTTTCTTTCATTTTTTCTTTTTTTTTCAACGTTTTCAAAAACATTCTCTTAATAAGAAAAACTTTATAATGAAACAAAGAGAAAATACAAGATACAAAGACTTCCTTCCTTTACTTTTGTTCTTTCAAAAACGGATAAGAAGGAAAAAACATTTTTCGCAAAAATTTATTGACCTGAAAGTTGAATAGAGGTTTTTCCTCTATCCACTGGTTCTCCAAAATACGGCTTAAGTCTCTGCCCATTTACTTTAAAAACATTTCCCTTAGAGTCAACTAGATCCACTGCCCCATATGGGTAGACTTTAAAAATTTGAAAGGGACCAGACCATCTAGACTTAAGTTTTCCAGGGAAAAGTTTCAACCTAGAGTTGAATAACAGAACCAGATCACCTTCTTGAAGATTGTTCGGCCGAAGACGCCTATCATGCCACTGTTTAGTTTTTTCCTTAAACAACTTAGCATTCTCATAAGAAAAGTGCCTGTGTTCTTCTAATTCCAACAATTGTAACTTCCTCGCTTCACCTGCAGCCAACAAATCAAAATTTAATTTCTTAGTAGCCCAAAATGCTTTATATTCTAGGTCAAGAGGCAAATGACATGCTTTTCCAAAAACTAGCCTATAGGGGGACATGCCGAGGGGAGTCTTAAATGCTGTCCTATATGCCCAAAGTGAATCATCAAGCTTAAAAGACCAATCCCTACGGTTAAGATTTACAGTTTTTTCTAAAATGTTTTTTATCTCCCTATTAGATATTTCGGCTAACCCATTCGACTGTGGATGATACGCTGTTGCAACCCTATGACGCACATTGTATTTAGTCAGCAACTTTTGCATAGACCTATTCAGAAAATGAGCCCCCCCATCGCTTATCAGACAACGCGGGGTTCCATAACGCGTAAAAATGTGCTTTTGCAGAAAACGAATAACAACTTTGGAATCATTGGTAGCAGTTGCAATGGCTTCTATCCATTTCGAAACATAATCTACTGCTAACAATATATAAAGCTTACCATTAGAAGATGGAAATGGACCCATAAAATCTATACCCCACACATCAAATATTTCAATCTCCAGGATCGGGGTTTGAGGCATTTCGTGGCGTTTAGATATATTACCTGTCCGTTGGCATTTGTCACAAACCTGGGCAAACTTATGTGCATCTTTGAACAGAGTGGGCCAAAAGAACCCACTTTGCAAAACTTTTGCTGCGGTTTTGTGTCCTGCAAAATGTCCTCCATATGGAGACATATGATAAGCGTCTAATATCGCCTCGTGCTCTTCTTCTGCGACACACCTGCGTAAGATATTGTCAGGTCCTAGCTTATATAAAAAAGGCTCATCCCAACGATAACATCGAACTTCATTTAAAAATTTCTTTACCTGTTGCTTGTTGAACTCATAAGGAACTATTCGACTTACCAAATAATTTGCTATATCGGCATACCACGGAACTGAATCAACTCGCAAGAGTTGCTCGTCAATAAACTGTTCACGTATAACAGTTCCATCATCACAGAGCGGGGATTCCAATCTAGACAGGTGATCAGCAACTTGGTTTTCAGTACCCTTCCTGTCCCTAACTTCAATATCAAACTCTTGAAGTAACAAAATCCACCGTATCAAACGTGGTTTAGCATCTTTTTTAGCAAATAAATATTTTAAAGCAGAATGGTCAGTAAAAACAATGACTTTTGTGCCTATCAAGTAAGACCTAAACTTATCAAAGGCGAACACAACTGCTAACAGTTCCTTTTCAGTAGTAGTGTAATTGAGTTGTGCACCGGTCAGAGTCTTACTAGCATAATACACAGGATGCAAGATCTTGTTTTTACGTTGTCCTAACATAGCTCCTATTGCATAATCACTAGCATCACACATGAGCTCAAAAGGTAAATCCCAATTAGGTTCGATAATTATAGGAGCTGAACTTAGAGCAACTTTCAACATTTCAAATGATTTTAAACAGTCATCATCAAAAACAAATAGTCTATCATGTTCTAGCAATTGACACAAGGGTTTAGAAATTTTAGCAAAGTCCTTTATAAAGCGGCGGTAAAATCCCCCATGCCCTAAAAAACTTCTAATCCCTTTGACATTTGTAGGAGGAGGTAGCTTTGAAATGATGTCTATCTTAGCGTGGTCTACCTCTATTCCTTGCTTGGAAATTTTGTGACCCAAAACAATACCCTCTTGTACCATGAAATGACACTTCTCCCAATTTAGGACTAGGTTTGTTTGTTCACATCTCTCCAATACTCTCTCCAAATTAACTAAACATGCGTCCAAAGAATTTCCAAAAACAGAAAAGTCATCCATAAAAACTTCTAGAATATTTTCTACCATGTCAGAGAAGATGGCCATCATACACCTCTGAAAAGTCGCGGGTGCATTGCATAGTCCAAAGGGCATTCGCCTAAAAGCGAACGTACCATACGGACACGTAAATGTTGTCTTCTCTTGGTCTTCTGGAGCAATAGTAATTTGATTATAACCCGAATATCCATCTAAAAAACAATAGAAATCCTTACCTGCCAGACGGTCGAGCATCTGGTCAATAAACGGGAGAGGAAAATGGTCTTTCTTTGTTACCTTGTTGAGTTTGCGATAGTCAATGCAAACTCTCCACCCGCTCACAGTTCGGGTTGAGATGAGCTCATTCTCCTCGTTGGCCACCACGGTTATACCCCCTTTCTTTGGTACACACTGTACTGGGCTTACCCAGCTGCTGTCGGATATTGGGTATATAACACCGGCGTCAAGCCATTTAAGAATTTCTTTCCTTACAACCTCTTTCATCTTCGGGTTCAACCGCCTTTGACTCTCAATAGAGTTCTTAGCATCTTCTTCCAATAGAATTTTGTGCATGCAAAAGGCTGGGCTTATCCCTCGGATATCTGCTATCGTCCATCCAATGGCCTTTTTGTGCTTCTCCAAAATCTGCAATAAAGAATATTCATTAGTAGGTGATAAATTGGAAGCTATAATAACTGGTAAAGTGTCGTTATCCCCTAGATACGCATATTTCAAATGCGACGGCAATGGCTTCTGCTCCAACGTGGGTGGTTCCACTATGGACGGAAGTAACGACTTGCATTCTTCTTTTTGTATTTTTTCAATAGGATTAGCCACATCTTCTGGTCCTTCTGCTATCTTATCAAGCTCTTCTTCAATCTCTGTAACTAACGAGTCATAAAACTCATCAAACATAATAGGATTCAAGCTATTTATAGCAGAGCACTCTTCAAAGTCTCCTGGTAATTTCATGGCATCTAGAACGTTAAATTTAACTTCTTCATTATTTACCCTCATTGTAATTTCTCCCTTCCTCACATTAAAAACTGTATCCCCAGTGGCTAGAAATGGTCTTCCCAAAATAATGGGAACGTCTAAGTCTGCCTCGCAATCTAGAATGATAAAGTCCGCAGGGAAAATGAATTTGTCCACCTGGACTAAAACATCTTCTATCTTTCCCTCAGGTCTTATGATAGATCTATCTGCTAGTTGGAGGGTAACCGTAGTAGGTCTAGCTTCTCCTATGCCTAAAGATTTGAAAACTGATAATGGCATAAGATTAATGCTAGTGCCTAGATCACATAATGCCCTACCTAAGTTTTTTCCTCCTATGGAACATGGAATGGTAAAACTGCCAGGATCATTACATTTCATGGGCAGCGGGCTGCCTACAGCCTCACTACTACATTTTGTCATGGCTACCAGTTCATGCTCTCCTATTTTTTTCTTCCTAGAAACTATATCTTTCAAAAACTTAGCATAATTTGGCATCTGTTCTAGAGCATCTACTAATGGTATATTTATATGCAGTTGTTTTAAAATATCTAAAAATTTTCTAAACTGGGAATCATTATTTTTCTTTACTAATCTTTGTGGAAACGGGGGAGTAGGGGTAAAAGAAGGCTGTACCTGTGGAGGAACACTCGGGGTGTCCTCATTACCTTTTCTAATATTTTCTTTTTCTGGTGTTGTTGGATTTTCTGGTATCTTTACAATTGGTTCGGTGGACGGAATCTGTACATCTGTTGTTGGCATTGTTGGTCCATCATATGCCAGTCCACTCCTGAGGGTGACAGCTTTGCACTGTTCTTTCCCTTCTCGTTTTGGTAATTCAGTATGGCCTGGAAAAGAACCTTGTGGTCTATTCTTCAATTCATTGGCGAGCTGTCCCAATTGGGTCTCGAAATTCCTCATTGATGCCGCTTGGGATTGTATCACTGCGTCGGTTCGGGCCATGTACTCCTTCATCATATTCTCAAGATTTGAGTTGTTATTTTGAACTGGTGGAGTCTGTGTTCTCTGATTATACTGCTGTTGCGGTGGTGGGATGTATTGCTGTGTAGGTGGAACATAGGGCTGCTTGTTCTGCTGGCTCTGCCCTTGATTAAAACCGCTCGAACCTCCTTGTCCTCCCCATGAGAAATTAGGGTGGTGCCTCCAACCTGGGTTGTAGGTGTTCGAATATGGGTTAAAGTTCCTATTGTTCCCATGTCCTACATAAAAAACAGAAGCAGGGTTATGTGGACAATTATCATAGATATGGTTTTCACTGCAAAATGAACAAATGAGATCGTTGACTTGGCAAACAGGGGCAGGAGTGCAAAAATCCGACTGCACAGGTTGTATCGGCGTGGCTAATGGATTTTTTATTCCCAATGCCATCTCTTTCAGCCTCTGGTTCATTGTAACCATCTCTTTTTGCATCGAGGTCGCAATGTCCAGAGCCAAAACTCCAGCTGGATCTTGCTTCTTTGGTGCTGCCCTAGATATTTGCGAACACCATAGTTCGTTGTGTGAAGCTAAGTCATTTAGGATGTCAACTATCTCGTTCAATGTCTTCTTTGTAAAGGCTTCGTTGGCAGCATTGTTTAGCATCATCTTAGTAGGATGATCTAAGCCTCTAAAGAAATGTTCTATCTGGATGCATGCCGGCAAGCCATGGTTCGAACATTTCCTGATTAGTTCTTTAAATCTCTCCCACGCCTCGTGAACAGGTTCACGATCATACTGTCTAAAGGAGATGATCTCCTCTCTGATATCAGCGTGACGAGTAGGTGGGAAGAATTTTGTTAAGAACTTCTCCACTAACGACCCCCATGTGGTGATGGATCCCGGTGGAAATGCATTGAGCCATGCTCTAGCTTGGTCCTTCAAAGAAAATGGAAAAAGTGTTAGTCTCAGAGCATCGTCTGTTATACCAGGTAATCGAAATGCAGTTGCAATTTGAATGAATGATTTCAGATGATCATGTGGATCCTCATGTTCCTGCCCTCCAAAATGTCCAATTGTCTGCAACATTTGGAACATCATTGGTTTAAGCTCAAAGTTTGCTTGGGCTGGAATAGGGTTGACTATCCCTGAATCAAAGTTCTGAAAAGCCGTGGCGGCATATTCTCGCATTGCCACGTCTCTGTTGTCCGCCATCTGGATATGGTTGAATTCATCATTTCTTGCATGATCCCTCATATTACCGTTAACAGCAGGTGGATCAACCGGATCACGAGGTGGAATATCTGCCATTGATGTGCTCGTACTCTCTACCTCACTTTCAGGACTGATTTCACCTTCTCTCTCTTTTTGCTTTTCTAGTTGTTTTCGAAGTCTTTGCTCCTTTCGAGTTTTTCGAAGGGTCCGCTCAATCTCAGGGTCAAGGGGTAGAAGAAAAGATCTTGTGCTCATGCACTTTAACGTACCCTTGTGAGATAAACGACCAAAAATATAGAACAAAAACGGTGGATGGAAATTACACCCAACAACAATTCACAAAAATAAAAACTAAAAGAATTTGAAAATAATTTTAAAACTAAAGTCCCCGGCAACGGCGCCAAAAACTTGACTGGGTGTTTATGCTGAACGCACGCACTAAGCGTGGTAACAATTATATAGATGCAAGCGCACACCTGTCAGAGTAATATAAAATGGATGGAGTATCCAAGTATCGATCCTCAAGGACTTCTAAATAATTTCCAAACTCTGAAGTTTTAAAGAATAGTGAATGTTGAAATGAGTGATTCTTGTAAAATGGGAAGTGGTCACAAATAATGGTTTTGGATTTGGGATTTGGACTTATAATAATAAAACCTAGCCCGATTTACTTCAAGTTAACCAACAAAGAATCAAGGACATGCTAAGGATAATATGCATTTTACTTTAGAAACTAACGACTACGCTTCTCACTTTACTTATGTCTAAGCAAGTTCAAAGTCCTAAGACATTCCCTAATATGTCTATTATGAGATATATCTTAGTTTTAGAATAGAAATAGTCGCAACCTCGGGTTAAGGTCCTATGTCTAGGCTACTTAAGCGGAACCCTTATGTCTAAGGCGCTCCTCTCCTCGGTTTAACCACTCAACAATGCAAATAAGCAACCTTTTCAGTATTGACTTGTTAAGACTTACAGTGGCCTTCTCTAAATCCTAACTTTTTTGGGAAAACATGTTGAGCAATGAATGGAAAGTAAAAACACTACTTCTTAGCAACCCTTTTTAGACATAAAAGGCTAACTATCCATAACCGGGCTAGAGACGGGAATTTAGAAAGACATATTGAAGAAAATACAGCAAGTAAAATGGTTGAATGTGGAATGCATGTGTGAAAAACAAAAGTTAACTAACGGAGAGTTTTTATCGGGATTGAGAGCTTCGCCCTTCTCTTTCAAGCAAAGGGGAGTGTCACGTGCTCTTTCCTCCAAAAACACAACTCTCTTAACTAAAAATAAAGTAAAGGCAAAGGGAAGATAAGAAAAGTGCTGGATTTTTATAGATTTGAATAAGTAGAAAATGACTAAGTACAAATGGAAACAAAACAAAGCTCAATAAAGGAATGTAAAGTGCTCGAGATTTAAAAACCAAAAGTAACTAATGAAAGCAACTCAAAAGTACTTAGAAAGCAACAAAGAAACACTAAAAATGATCAAGAGAAGGAAGCAAGGCTTGATGAATTTGGTGGAGAAGTTGCTGGAATTTATAGCTGTGCAGAATTGGTTAGGTAGGTCCTAAAACGATGGTGAATCGCCCATTTCCAACTCTTTTGACTGACCAAATTGTGCTCAAACTGATAGTGGAACACTTCTTCTACACGTATGCATCGGTTGGAACCACCAAAACGCATTGGAAGACGCGTTTCATTAAGGGCAAAGTTGGTAGAAAACCAGTTTTTCTGCAGGCTTCCCAGGCGCCTGGCGCCTCCCATGATACTTTTTCGTCTTTTTGCTTCTTTTGATTAATTTGCACTCCCAAATGGTCCTAAAATGTCATAAATACAATATAAGCCATCCACAAACCATAGTATATGAATTTTGCATGAATTGGAACTCAAACGATCGAGAAAAATCCGAAACAAAGCTGAAACATAGTAAAAACAGCATCTAAAACCTTCTTTTTACGCATGTAAACAAGCGTAATCACAAACATTGTGTGCCGCTTTGGCATACCAAATGCTATCGTGACAAACAACGGAAAAAAATTTGACAATGCAAAGTTCAATGACTTTTGCAGAAAACTTGGTATAAGCCACCTCAGTTCGTCCCCTGCGCATCCAAAAGCGAATGGACAAGTTGAAGCAGTAAACAAGATCATAAAGCGAGGACTCAAGCTAAGGTTGGACTCCAGAAAGGGAAGGTGGGCTGAGGAGCTACCTGAGGTTCTGTGGTCATATCGAACAACCCCACAGGAGTCAACTGGCGAAACTCCGTTCTCGCTAGCCTTTGGTTCCGAAGCTGTTGTACCAGTCGAGATCGGCATACCAACAAACAGGGTAGAATAGTACGAGCCAATGAAGAACGAGGAAGAGCTACTCCTGAACCTGGACTTGTTGGAAGGGAAAAGGGAAATGGCTCAGCTGCGCTTAGCAGAGTATCAGAACAGAATGGCCGGACATTACAATACCCGAGTTCAACCTCGAAGCTTCCAAGTTGGACATTTGGTCTTAAGAAAAATTCAGAGTCGTGTTGGCACCCTTGACCCAAGTTGGGAGGAACCGTTCGAAGTCAAAGGCATAGTCCCACCTGGAACTTATATGCTGGCAGACTTGGAAGGAAGAGTGCTTGCGCATCCATGGAACGCGGAGCACTTGAAGCGCTATTACCCCTGAAATGTCAAAATCGTCCCAAAATGGGCTTGTCAAAATTTTCAAGGGGCGAAATTTTTAATAAATGGAGTTATTTAATTTCATAACTCCGAGTTCGATTAGAAATTAAATGGGGGCCACGGACTCCCATAGGACTTAAAATTGATCAAATTCGATCCTGAAAACCCACGAGTTCGAGGTGCGATGTCATGATCAATTACAAACCAAAATGCAATCCTTTGAACGATTAAGTTAAAAATGCGATGTTGAAGGTTCAAGAAATTCAATCCTCTAAACCTACGGGTTCGAGGTGCGATGTGAATATTAACAAAGGACATCAAAATCAACCCTTTGAACGTATAAGTTAAAGGTGCGAGGTGAAAAGGTTCCAATTGCTTCATGTTCTTTCGGACTTCCGAGTTCGAGGAGAAATATTAAAAGCTGATAAAAGAAACTCTCAAATTCAAACCTTAAGTAAGAGGTACGATGAGAAAAGAGTTGAATTTATTTATTGATAAGATCCAGCTTACAAAAGTAAGTCCGAAAAGTTTAAGGAAAAAGCAATAGAAGAGTCTGAGCTAGAGGCAGAACTGCAATTAAGTATATGGAAGGAATTCATTAATTGGAGGACAGAGCCAAGGCTTATAGACCTTGCAGCTCTGCCCAAAAAGAGAATATATATAAACACAAGGAAAGAGAGCCTCAACTACTTCCGAGGTGGGAGGACAGCTCGCCTTGGGAGCCTAGAAGGTTAACCTCCTGAGACCCATCCTGCTGACAAGGAACCTCCTCTTGCGTTGTGCCGATCTCATTGGGCTCTTGGCTAGGAGCGTCCTCTCCTTCCATGTCGGAGTAGTCAGAGTCCAGCTCCCTGACATACTTGTCCACCAGCGGTTGGGGGCCAGGAGTCCCGTTAGGCCCAGAAGCCCACTTTTCAGAGTATTTCCTCTTGAGGTCGCTGAGATCGATATGGAGGTGAGGCATGTCGGAAGCAATACCCTTCATCAAGAACTTGAAGCCGGCGTCGCTAAAGTCCTTGGCGAACCCATCAAAGTCTGGGTGTTGCCGGAACGACTCCTCCAGCAGAGGTCCGCAGGTGAGGCGCTCCTTCAGGTCTTTGAGCTCGGCTGTGAAACGCCCAATAGAGGCATCATTCTCCCCAAGAGCTTGGGCGAGATCGTCCTTCTCCTTTAGGAGCTGGAATTTCTCCTTCTCCAGCCCCTTGGTGATCGCATGGGCTGCTCGGAGGTGGGCCTTGTGCTTCTCACCCTCCTTCTTCAAAAGTTCGGCCTTGGCATCCACCTCGGCCCTTAAGATACCCACCTCGCCTTGGGCCTTTAGCAGCTCGCCCTTCAGCGTGGTGGTGATTACGCTTGTTTACATGCGTAAAAAGAAGGTTTTAGATGCTGTTTTTACAATGTTTCAACTTTGTTTCGGATTTTTCTCGGTCGTTTGAGTTCCAATTCATGCAAAATTCATATATTATGGTTTGTGGTTGGCTTATATTGTATTTATGACATTTTAGGACCATTTGGGAGTGCAAATTAATCAAAAGAAGCAAAAAGACGGAAAAACCTTCATGGGAGGCGCCAGGCGCCTGGGAAGCCTGCAGAAAAACTGGTTTTCTTCCAACTTTGCCCTTAATGAAACACGTCTTCCAATGCGTTTTGGTGGTTCCAACCGATGCATACGTGTAGAAGAAGTGTTCCACTATCAGTTTGAGCACGATTTGGTCAGTCAAAAGAGTTGGAAATGGATGATTCACCATCGTTTTAGGACCTACCTAACCAATTCTGCACAGCTATAAATTCCAGCAACTTCTCCACCAAATTCATCAAGCCTTGCTTCCTTCTCTTGATCATTTTTAGTGTTTCTTTGTTGCTTTCTAAGTACTTTTGAGTTGCTTTCATTAGTTACTTTTGGTTTTTAAATCCCGAGTACTTTACATTCTTTTATTGAGCTTTGTTTTGTTTCCATTTGTACTTAGTTATTTTCTACTTATTCAAATATATAAAAATCTAGCACTTTGCTTATCTTCCGTTGCCTTTACTTTATTTTTAGTTAAGAGAGTTGTGTTTTTGGAGGAAAGAACACGTGACACTCCCCCTTGCTTGAAAGAGAAGGCGAAGCTCTCAACCCCGATAAAAACTCTCCGTTAGTTAACTTTTGTTTTTCACACATGCATTCCAATTTCAACCGTTTTACTTACTGTATTTTCTTCAATATGTCTTTCTAAATTCCCGTCTCTAGCCCGGTTATGGATAGTTAGCCTTTTATGTCTAACAAGGGTTGCTAAGAAGTAGTGTTTTTTGCTTTCCATTCATTGCTCAAGATGTTTTCCCAAAAAGTTAGGATTTAGAGAAGGCCACTGTAAGTCTTAACAAGTCAATACTGAAAAGGTTGCTTATTTGCATTGTTGAGTGGTTAAACCGAGGAGAGGAGCGCCTTAGACATAAGGGTTCCGCTTAAGTAGCCTAGACATAGGACCTTAACCCGAGGTTGCGACTATTTCCATCCTAAAACTAAGATATCTCTCGTAATAGACATATTAGGGAATATCTTAGGACTTTGAACTTGCTTGGACATAAGTCAAGTGAAAAGCGTAGTCGTTGGTTTCTAAAGTAAAATGCATATTGTCCTTAGCATGTCCTTGATTCTTTGTTGGCTAACTTGAAGTAATTCGGGCTAGGTTTTATTATTATAAGTCCAAATCCCAAATCCAAAACCATTATTTGTGACCACTTCCCATTTTACAAGAATCACTCATTCCAACATTCACTATTCTTTAAAACTTTAGAGTTTGGAAATTATTTAGAAGTCCTTGAGGATCGATACTTGGATACTCCATCCATTTTATATTACTCTGACAGGTGTGCGCTTGCATCTATATAATTGTTACCACGCTTAGTGCGTGCGTTCAGCATAAACATCCAGTCAGGTGGCAGCCTCTAAGGCAGCAGAAGAGTTCTCCCTCTCCTTGGCTGCCGGATCCTCCCTTCCATCCGGCTCAACCTTGACCATAATAGCTGAATGAATGGAAGCGACAAACGCCTGCGAAAGTCAAGGAACACAATGGTTAGATCAAGCTGGGAATCGAGAAAAGATAATAATAAAAAGTGATGCAAAGCAGATCTTACATTGGCAGCGTAATCGATGGTCCTCTGCAGTACGGACCCAGGATCACTCATGAACTTGGATGCTCTCCTCAGACAGCGGTCCAAGCACGTGGCCGAGATGCAGGATACCTGGTCCTTCACCCCAGAGCTTGATGGTTCCATCCTGAACCGCGTTCGCACGTCGAATGTTCCCCCCATCCGAGCTACGGGGTCGTCCACCAGGTCAGCATGGCTCGCGGGCAGGGTCCCACAAGCCCCAGCCTCCGAGGGGGAGGAGGTCTTCTTCTTCTTTCTCTTTCTCCTCAAAGGAGACTCTCCCCTCACCTCGTTCAGGGGAGATACATCAAGTGCCACGGACTCCTCCCTTGGACGCTTATCTTCAGATCGACCCCCGGACAGGTCCAGTTTGATCACGGGGGTGGGAACTGCAGAGGATGGGTCGGAGTTACCCTGAGCCTCAGTCCGTGGCACCGAAGGCGTCATTGGTTCAGGGCTCACCACGGTCTTAAGGGCGTGAGCACGGCCCTTGGACTTGCGCTTCACACTTCCAGTGAATCCGTACACCATTGCTGCAAAATAAACAAGTATAAAATTAAGGATCAAAGGAAAAATGAAATCAAGACCTAGATCGAGCACGGTTTACCGAGTTCAGAGTTTGGCCTTGAAGCTTCAATTGGCCGAACTAGAGGGTTGTAGTCAAGAAGCCCCGACTCCAAGAGAAGCTTGTCGGTGACCAAGGTTCCGATCTTCCTGCCCTTGGGGAAGTTCTCTTTGTAGAACTTGAGTGTGTCGAAAGTGGCTTGATCGAGCTCGGGGATCGGCTTGATCGACACTGCACAAAGTAAACAGAAAGTCAGAGTTAGACATGAATGCCAAGAAACTAAAAGAAAAAGAAAGTAAGGAAGACTTCATACCTAGGTTCCCAAACCTAGCAGGCACGTCAAAAAAGGCACGACCTGATTCGTCCTTTGCCAGCCACTCTGCAGAGGCAAAGAACCACTTGCCTACCCATCATTTGATGGAGGTCGGCCCCTTAACTATGCCACCCGCGCCCTTCCTTGCGCACATATAGTACCGACCTGGTTTCTTGGCTATCCTCTTAGCCTCAAAACACCCGAGAAGCTCGTCGACACTTAGCAACTCGGCCTCATCCTCATCCCGAGCTCGCAACCAAAAAAGAATGGCTAAAGCAAAAATGACACCCCACCCATTGGGGGCCACTTGAGCAGGAGCCAGTCCGGTTCGGTTTAAGAACTCTTGAGCAAAGGGATGAAGGGGAAGTCTGAGGCCGTACTCAAACATTTTCAAATAAAGAGTGACCCATCCCTCTGGAGGATTGTCAGCTCTTTCCCCTTCCTGCGGAATCCTAAGGAGGATGTTATTCGGAATGTTAAACCCCCTACGAAGGGGTCCAAGGTAGTGTTCGGGCATCCTAGAAGGGTACTCCAGACCCTGGCCCGAGGTGGAGGTATCGCTATCCTCTTCATCATCTGAAAACCTAAAGTTCTCTATTTCCTCCAGCTCAGACTCTGACCTACGAGCTAAGACCTCCCCGGAGTCACTTGGCTTGAGGGGCAAACTACTTATTGTCCGACCTATACTACCCAGGCTATCACTACTGGAGAGGGAAGATAAGAAAACTACCATGTTTTGAAAGAAGAGTAAGAGCAAAGAAGAGTGACTGACCTATAAGAGAGGGTTCGAGCTGGTTTCAGATCGAACTCCAGAAATTCAGGAAACGTAAGGTTTGACCTGAAGTTTCGGCACTATTTATAGCTGATCGGAAAAACCTCTGCGCCGTACACGTGTAATCAACGAGCGGCTGAGATATCCTCGGAATACACAACGACGAAACGCTTGAGTACTCCGACAACCTGGCAGGTCGAAATGTATTCTGCAACGGTTATATTCCCTCTAAAAATAGAAAGTCGCCACGTGTCCAAAAGAGATTCGAAGAGACTTCTCTGTCAGGTCGAGATCGAACCTAGCAGAGAGGGAGCCAATGTTTGGGGGTAAACTTACCCAGGACACGTGGAGGACCATTATTCGTGTTGGAAGAAATTAGATAAAAATTATTGCTTAGGTCCACCTCGGCCCCGCCGAGGTGAACCGAGTTTGCCCCTTAAAAGATGAAGTATGGGCACCAAAGCTCGACCTGATTGTGGTCCGACCTGCTCGGAACTCGACAGGTCCGATATGAGAAAAGACATGTAACCGTCGGTCGCGCGTGCTATCGGGCCCATTACCTATAAATAGTGGAGTACATTTCGCGCTGAGGTATCGAATCTGACCTCGAACTAAAGAAGGAGTCCGATCTATACTGACTTGAGCGTCGGAGTGTTCGCCCTCTTGTGCAGGTCCACTCTAGTGTTCAGGTCGAAACCGGAGACTGGGTTCGAGCTCGATTCGTGAAGAACCGTTGTGCAGATTTCTGCATAAACACCTACAATTATTAACTAGGATTGATTAAAGTTTATTGGCATAAAGCTAATTAGATTTGACTAGCTTACCTAAAAAAACAATAATAATATAAAGTCATGAAAATACTCTTATAGGTAATGCGGGGCATTACATCACAGATGCTTTAGCTGTTCATGGTTAGGGGTCGATGCAACAATTCGAGGCCTCGGGCATGAAGGTCGGGGATCGAATGCAAGTGCCATAAAGAAGTGTCGAGGCCCTGAATAGACGATCAGGGGTCGATATGACTCAAAGGAGTAGGTCTGGAGGAATAGAAAAGAGAATTGTTGAGTTGTGATATGAGGCTTGGGTTTGGCATGTAGATTGCATATTAGGTCATGCATGTGCTTAAACTGTTTCTTTTTTTTGTGTGTGTAAAACATGATATTAATAATTAATATGATGTCTTGTTGTTGTGTAAACATGTTGTATGTACATGACCCTTTACGTAAGGCTGCTTATTGAGTACTAGTTGTTAGTATTCACTCCCTTCCCCCTTTCCCTCTCCAGATTTTCCAGGTAACGTGGTAACTCATGGGAATGGTGATGGCTAGGAGGAGGCTTGACCAGTGAGACCATATTTAGTGATGCATTATTAATTTTCGTTTTGGATAGAAAAGTTGGAGTTGTTTCTTTTTAGTTTAAGTTTGTTATTTGATTAATGAATTGGTTTTGTTTAAGTTTCATGTTTAAATAATGATTTAAAGTTGTCAATTTACTATTCATTTGAAAACTCTACTTTTGGTTATCTGTTTGGATTGTGGAATTGAAATTATTGAAGTTAGCTATTATTGTCTTATTTCATGTTGAAATTAAACTAGTGTTGACTTCGTTGATAAGAGCTGTTTAGATGATAATTTATAAAATTGAGTAAAGTTGTTTAGTTCGGGTCATGGAATAAAATGTAGTTATTCTCTTAATTATATTGAGTTGAATAGGATGTTTTAGTAACATGCACTATTTGAGTTGATTAAAATTTGGGGGCATTACAGTTCGTATTAGAGTGAAGTTGTTCCTATAGACTGGCCTAGATCCTAGGTCGTTTAGTGTTATGGTCTTTCTTGGTCTTATCTCCATCACCAGGTACGTGGACTTGTTATCTTATGGTTGGTTGATTAATGGACTTATTATTCTCTTATATTGACTTTCCTTATGCTTAACATCTTTGTTTTTTGGTTGCTATGATTGATGCTAAGTTAGGCATAGGATGCTCCCTTAGTTAACTAGATAGATTTACTTAATTTTGTGCTTGTTTCTATATAGTGGTTTTGGGTTGTTACCTTCGATGAAGAATCTGCATTAGCCTAGGGTGTTAATGTTGGGACTTTCTCTACCTTTAAAATGATTAGATGCTCGTGCAAGCACACACAGTCACAAGTAATACTTAGAAGTAATACAAGGTCAAATCCTCATGGACTTGTTGCTTTTCAAAACAATTTTAAAGAAGTGAATAGTTCAAATACGCAATTGTGATTTAGGAAGAAAAATGTGATAAAATGTTGTTGTTTGAGGTTTTAACTATCAAGAAATTTAATAAAACTCAACCTCTTTGCCTCCTACCTCAGTCTTGATGCAAAACATGAAAAACACATTATGATGGGAAAAGCACCACGTGCAATTCTGGTTTTTCTTGAGATTTGAGTTCTACTCTTTTACTACCGCTTTTGGTTGCTGTAGAGGCTAGGGTAACCTACAATCATATGCCTATGTGTGATTACAATCCTAGAGAATATCTACCAACTCATTTGCATTATGGGTCAAACGGCCTATGCCTAGGACCATGTTTTATGTGTTTATTCCTAAGTCACATCCCATTTTGGTTTCCTATTATTTTACCTAACTCATCTTTCCCAAGGTTTGGCTTTGGTGTATAAATCAAGTTCCCACTGGTCAAATGGAAAAAAGACGTAAAGAGAAATTTTTAGAAACCAATCCAAAAAAGTGCCAGGCGCAATCTGGCCAAAGTCCCGAGCGTGTTGAAAATCAAATCATTTGACTAAGGCATTCCACAAGAAGGTTGATAACTAATTTAGAACATAATTAAATGAAAGTAAATGTACGAAAACATAAAGAAAGTATTTTTCATTAATTTAAATGAATAAATAAGTCGTACAAGGAGTTCTAGCTTGACCCTTTTCTCTCTCGAGCGTGAGGGGAGTTGAAACTCGCTAAAGAACTTTAAGATAATAGAATGAACAAAGAACAGAAGTAAGAACTTGAATTAAAAGCAATACAAAATGTAAAAACGTGAAAAACAAAGAAACGAACAACTAGAACATAAACATAAACCCTAAAAACGTGTTCTACAACTAGAGAGCAACTAAAAGAAGATGAAATGAAGCTTGAAAGGGACGATTTGCTGATGGAGGGATGACTTCCTTTTATAGCACCATAAGTTGGTTGAAACTCTCATTCATTTTAGGTAGAAATGAGTTGAGATTCACCTAACCACCTCACTTGGACTTGTACTCACGGTTTCGAACATGTGAGAAATGTCCTCTTTGCCCTTCATTAATCAAAACGTGCGTTTTGACATTTTGTCCTCCAAAAATGCGCCAGGCGCAATTATGCAAAAAAAAAAAAGATTTTGGTTATTTTCTTCCAACTTTGACCGCATTTTCCTTATATTTTTCCTAAAGTACCATAGTTTGACTTTTGTGTAGAAATAATCTATGCATGTTCTACTTTAAGAATATGTGGTCCTTTGTGGCAAATAATGATGGAAAAGGGGTAAAAAACATGGTCCAACAAGACTATCGACACATGTTTCTGCAGTCAAAAGTCATCCCTAACGGTTAACAACTTCGCTAGTGACTCTAGTATTCTTTTCGTTTTTAGACAATACATCCCCGTCGAAGTTTGAGAGTTCGTGCTAACGTTTACCCGAATCCTGGAATTGAGAATGTAGTAGACCCCCACGTTCCTCTGGCAGCTCCTCAGGGAGGGGTAGTCCTTCCAGTTCCTCAACCAGCTCCTCAGGAAGGGGTAGTCCCTCTAGTTCCCCCGGTAGCTCATCAAGTGAATCCTTAGGTGGCTTTACTGGTAGAAGCACTACAGACGTTAATTGACAATTCGACTGCAGCGGGTACCGCTCAAGCCCTACAACCTCATCTAGCATAGGCTCTCAGAATGAAGCCCAGTTTATTAGAGACTTTAGGCAATATGACCCTTGCATTTAATGGAGAAAGCGAGAAAGCTACAGCAACAGAAGAGTGGATCAGGGAGTTGGAAGCTCTATATACTTATTTAGGCTACAATGACTAGCTCAAAGTCAAAGGTGGAGTCTTTATGTTGAGAGGCGAAGCTCTAAATTGGTGGGATGCAGTAGCAACTGCAAAGGACCATGCGAATGAACCAATCACTTGGACAAGATTCAAAGATCTACTTTATGACTATTACTTTCCGAAGACGGTAAAGGATGAAAATGAGATAGAGTTTCTGTACCTCACTCAAGGAACTGTGATGATGGTTCAGTATGAAAAGAAGTTTACGGAACTCTCTCGTTTTGCTCTTGATTTAATCCCCACCGAGCCGAGGAAAATTAAAATATTTGTTAGAGGTCTACGGAATGAGACTATAGGACCAGTTGATCTTCATCGGTCAACCACTTATGAGGAACCAATTAGGGGTGCCTTGGTTATGGATAAGAATGTCATCGAAAAAGCTCAACCACAACAAGAAGTTTGGCTCATCCTCAGGAGTAAAAAGGAAGGTTCCTCCGTCATCTTCTAGCCAGCCTTAAAAAACAGCCCCTTAGAAATAGACTAAAGGATAAGTCGTTACCTCGTGATGTCCTTCTTCTTAAAAGCATCACTTTGGCCAATGCTGGATCAGGAAGAAGACATGTTTTAAGTGCGGAAAGGAAGGTCATCTTTATAGGGAGTATTCAATGCCTGACACTCAAAAGTTAGCTCCGAACGCACCATTGCAAGGAACTGTTCAGGAGGCACGTGTCTTTGCACTAACTCAGGAAGAAAAAGATGTTAATACTACAGGTACTCTATCCTACCCTTGATTGTTTGCATTCTTTTTTCTTGAAAGTGTTATTATTGAAGTTATGTTAGCTTTGATAATTCTTTCTCTTAAGTCATTCCTTGTTATTTCTACTGTAATTGGTAAGTGAATATTAAGTTGGAACCGTTAGGTGGTTCGTGGTAGGTTTTCACGTAGTAAGACTCGGTGTTGGTTTTTAGTTAATGGTGAAAGTGGAAAGTTTTTTTATTACTTACAAGATCCACCAAGAGTTAGGATCAAAAGGTTTTTTAGAACAAATGTTGCGAGGAAGCAACTAAGAAGTATAAGAAGACCTAGGTCAAGCACTAAGGATCGTTTAACTAGTCAACTTTCAAGGACGAAAATTTTGTAAGGTGGATAGTCTGTAACGCCATGACGTTTAGAGTAGTGCAAGCAGCGAACTTTCAAGGACAAAAGTTTTTTTAAGGTGGCTAGTCTGTAACGCCCCGCGTTCTCTAGTTAGTTTTATTTTAAGATTTAATATGGGTCTTTGGATTTCCCCATATGTGGATAATTTAAATTCTTGGATTTTCTAATTTTGAGTTCTAATTTTGGGTAAATTAGAATTTATGTTTAATTTTGTTAATTAAGATAAATTAAGTTTTCGAATTTTGGAAAGAGATTTTATTTAAATCTTAATTCAAAGTTTTAGAAATTTAATTTTTCCTTTTAGATTTTATTCTTAGTTCTAAAATCAGGTTAATCTCTTAAATAAATTTCCAAATTGTTTTTAAAAGTAGGTTTTCTTTTTGAAAAATGATTAGGGAAAATCCTCCTTATTTATATGGCGTTAAGCATTATCTTGTTATATTACTTTGGTTTGGAAAAGAAAAGGAAACAGAAAAAGAGATAAAATCAAATAAACGAAAACCCTAACCCACCATCTTCTTTTTCCCAAACCGACCCTTAAGCTGCCAGCCCTTCCCTTTGTTTTTTCGGCATCCCCTACCTCTCATTCGACAATGATGACACAACCAAGAGCAGCTGGAGCGATAGCAACGACGCATCCCCAGGGTTCCAGATCTACGTGTGATTCCCGACAGCAACGATGATGTTTCTTTGAACTTTAGTGGCAGAGCAGTGTGCTCTTCAGCGGCGTGACTTCGAAACTCCATTCGACGGTCATTGACGGTAGCAGCGACGCATTTTCAGCCTGTTCCAACAAGCTCCCGCGGTGTTCCGATGAGACCACGGTCAACAGCGTAGATTCCAGCTTCTCTCACGGTGGCTTGAACCCAGACCCATAGTGGTTCCAGCTTTCATGTAGCGACAGTGGCACTTCTGTGGCGTTTCGCAACGACCCGTGACCGATCTGTGGCATTTGCTCCCTTCCGACAACATTAGATACTTACCCCCACCAAACTGGAGTTTAATTCATGATACCCACACCTGAACGAGACTAGATTTGAGATACTTACCCTCAGGCATTCATTCAACGTTGTCATACCCTTATTCGGACTCAAACTAGTGTTACCGATCGTTTTTCAGCATCGGACCAGCAAGTTAGAGTCTTTTCTAACTCAGTTTTGAAGTGTCGAGCTCATTCAACATCGACCCGCTCTTAAACCAAGTGATCTTGGCGTGAGATACTAGTTAACGATTCACTTACAATGGGTTTTTGATTCAAATAATGTGATTTTAGTTAGTTTCTAACCCAAGTTTGGTTGCCTTTGATATAGGGAATCCTTCGACCAACTTAGTGGAATGTTAGAACCCTTGTTTGTAAGTATTTCTTACTTGAGGGGATTGTTTGTTGTTTGTTGCTGACTGGCGTTTTGCTGAACGCACGCACTAAGCGTGGCAACAATTGTATAGATGCAAGCGCACACCTGTCAGAGTAATATAAAATGGATGGAGTATCCAAGTATCGATTCTCAAGGACTTCTAAATAATTTCCAAACTCTAAAGTTTTAAAGAATAGTGAATGTTGAAATGAGTGATTCTTGTAAAATGGGAAGTGGTCACAAATAATGGTTTTGGATTTGGGATTTGGACTTATAATGATAAAACCTAGCCCGAATTACTTCAAGTTAGCCAACAAAGAATTAAGGATATGCTAAGGACGATATGCATTTTACTTTAGGAACCAACGACTACGCTTTTCACTTGACTTATGTCCAAGCAAGTTCAAAGTCCTAAGATATTCCCTAATATGTCTATTACGAGAGATATCTTAGTTTTAGGATGGAAATAGTCGCAACCTCGGGTTAAGGTCCTATGTCTAGGCTACTTAAGCGGAACCCTTATGTCTAAGGCGCTCCTCTCCTCGGTTTAACCACTCAACAATGCAAATAAGCAACCTTTTCAGTATTGACTTGTTAAGACGTACAGTGGCCTTCTCTAAATCCTAACTTTTTGGGAAAACATATTGAGCAATGAATGGAAAGCAAAAACACTACTTCTTAGCAACCCTTATTAGAAATAAAAGGCTAACTATCCATAACCGGGCTAGAGACGGGAATTTAGAAAGACATATTGAAGAAAATACAGCAAGTAAAATGGTTGAATGTGGAATGCATGTGTGAAAAACAAAAGTTAACTAACGGAGAGTTTTTATCGGGATTGAGAGCTTTGCCCTTCTCTTTCAAGCAAGGGGGAGTGTCACGTGCTCTTTCCTCCAAGAACACAACTCTCTTAACTAAAAATAAAGTAAAGGCAAAGGGAAGATAAGCAAAGTGCTGGATTTTTATATATTTGAATAAGTAGAAAATAACTAAGTACAAATGGAAACAAAACAAAGCTCAATAAAGGAATGTAAAGTGCTCGGGATTTAAAAACCAAAAGCAACTAATGAAAGCAACTCAAAAGTACTTAGAAAGCAACAAAGAAACACTAAAAATGATCAAGAGAAGGAAGCAAGGCTTGATGCATTTGGTGGAGAAGCTGCTGGAATTTATAGCTGTGCAGAATTGGTTAGGTAGGTCCTAAAACGATGGTGAATTACCCATTTCCAACTCTTTTGACTGACCAAATCGTGCTCAAACTGATAGTGGAACACTTCTTCTACATGTATGCATCAGTTGGAACCACCAAAACGCATGGGAAGACGCGTTTCATTAAGGGCAAAGTTGGAAGAAAAACTGTTTTTCTGCAGGCTTCCCAGGCGCCTGGCGCCTCCCATGATGTTTTTTCGTCTTTTTGCTTCTTTTGATTAATTTGCACTCCCAAATGGTCCTAAAATGTCATAAATATAATATTAGCCGACCACAAACCATAATATATGAATTTTGCATGAATTGGAACTCAAACCACCGAGAAAAATCCGAAACAAAGCTGAAACATAGTAAAAACAGCATCTAAAACCTTCTTTTTACGCATGTAAACAAGCGTAATCAGTTGCTACGAACAAATTGTTTCCTTGTGTGCCTATGAGTGTTGTTGCATGACTGCTTGCAGTTGGTATTATTTTATACATATTGCTACTGTTATATTGTGAGTTGTGTTCTAATTATTATAAAAATTGAGGGAATGTTGGATGTCTTTCTTAATATATGTTTGTTACGTTGTTGGTTGTGCCTCTTTTGTGAAATATTTATACGGTTTGGTTTGTGGAAGAATGCTGAACTATTGTGAGACGTTTGATGCATGGGTCATGGCTTAGAAGCATGTAGGACTCTGGTGAGAGTTTTTTTTGTGTTATGAAGTGTATAGGTGAGTAATAGGGCCAAAAAACTGATTGGTCACTAGTTGGGTATCGAGGCTTCGGGTATAAAGTTCAGGGATCGATATGCCAAACTATGAACAAAGATGAGTGTCGAGGCTTCAGGTATAAATGTCAAGGATTGATGCGATGCATCTTTCTTGATGCGAAGTATTGGGGTCTTAAGAGAAAAGGACAAGGACCAACATGTTGAAATGTCATCGATGCCTTAGCTATGCGTGGTTAGGGGTCGATGCAAGAGTTCGAGGCCTCGGCATGAAGGTTGGGGATCGAACACCAAGCGCCATAAAGATGTTTCGAGGTCCTGAATAGATGGTCAAGGATTGATACGACTTGAAGGAGTAAGTCCTGGAGGAATAGAAAAGAAACGAGTGAGCTGTGATATGAGACTTGGGTTTGGCATGAGATTATATGTTAGGTCAGGCGTGTGCATAAACTGTTTCGTTTTTTTTTTTTGTAAAACATGATATTAATAATGAGTATGATGTTTTGCTGTTGAGTAAGCATGTTGTATGTGCGTGACTCTTTAGGTAATGACGAGAATACTTAGCCAAAGAGACCATATTTGGCACTACGTTATTAATTTTCATTTTGGATAGGAAAGTTGTAGTTGATTCTTTTTAGTTTAAGTTTGTTATTTGATTAATAGATTGGTTTTGTTTAAGTTTCCTAATTAATGAATTATTTGAAGTTGTTAATTCAATTTTCTTTTTTGAGAACTCTAGTTTTGGTTATTTTTTCGGATTGTGGAATTGACATTTATTGAAGTTAGCTATCATTGTTTTATTTCAAGGTGAAATTAAACGAGTGTTGACTTCTTTGATAAAAGTTGTTTAGTTGATAATTTATGAAACATAGTAAAGTTGCATAGTTGAGGTAATGGAATAAAATGTTATGTTATTGATTGTATTGAGTTGAATAGGATGTTTTAGTAACGTACAATATTTGAGTTTATTAAAATTTGGGGGCGTTATAGAAAGCATTAATTGTGGATAAAGCCAACAATGCGCCAGCCACTACTTGAACGACTATTTCCAAACCCTTTCCTATTTTGATAATTTTGGATATATACCTTATATTTATTGTGGTGATAACTACTTATATGAAAACCATCTTTCTAATCCAACGTCCATTTATTATGTAGGTCAAGGTGCCCACCAAAATTTCAATCCGTATTCGAACAGTTACAACCTTGGTTAGAGGCACCATCCAAATTTTTCTTGGAGCAATCAAGAAGGGGCTAGTAGCAGTGCACAAACGCATGCTCAAAAATTCAAGCAAAATTACACCCGTCCTGGATTTGCCACCCAACCTACGTTACAACCACAACAATATAACCAACAACGGGCATAGAATAATAGTGACCAATGTGGCAACAATGGAACTTCGAACGCCTTAATGAAAGAGTACATGACAGGAAATTGATGCTGCAATGAGAAATTTGGAGATGAAAGTAGGGCAGCTGGTCAACGAATTGAAATCAAAACCCCAAGGTACATTGCTAGGACACAAATAAAATCCTAAGCGAGAAGGTAAAGAGCAATGCAAAGCAGTCACAACTAGAAGCAGGATACTTCCAAATGAGGGAATCGATGCGTCTACATCTGTACCTGTATATGTGCTTGCACCGCAGTCAGAATAGGAAGCCGAACCAATAAGTTTAGATGAGAATGGTACAAAAACCAACAAAGGTAAGCAAATAGCGGTTAAAGCTACATCATAAGTAGGTAATTTTAAAATTCCCCCACCTTCTCCTCAAAGGTTAGTTAAAGTGAATCTAGTTGCATATAAAATCCCAATGATAAATGCTCTAGAGTAAATTACACCAAGTTTATAAAACATATCATTTTATGTGAGCATGAAATGGTAGCCTTAAAAAAATGTATTAGTGTCGCTTTAGGAAAGCCATTGCCTGTCAAATATAAGGACCAAGGTAGTTTTACTATCCCTTCTTCGATAGGTGGTAGAAATTTAAGAAGAGCATTGTGTGACTTAGGAGCAAGTATAAATTTGATGTGTCTTTCTATTTTTAAAGAGTTGAACGTAGGAGAAGCTCGCCCCACTACTGTAACTTTTCAATTAACTGATAGGTCCTTGATGTAATCTGTGACACTGTTAAATTTGATAATAAAGGATGTTCTTGTTAAAGTTGATAAAGTCATATTTCTCATAGATTTCATTATTTTGGACTGTGAGGAAGATCTTGAGGTGTCGAACATCCTTGGGAGATCGTTTTAGCCATGGGTGACATTGTAGTTAACGTAGGAAAGGAGAAATCATCACGAAGGTCAATGATGAGCATGTCATGTTCAACATCCTGGATGTAATGCTTCTGCCGAATGAAGTTGAGGAGTGCTCTACAATAGGGGCAACAATGGAAAAACTTCAAGAGTTGATAGCTGCAGACTTAGAAGTAAATTTGGAGGTCGTAGAAAAATAAGGCGAAAATGCGCCTGACGATGGAAAGGTTTGAGTTTCTGCAACTCACAGCATTCGGTTTGAAAGCTCTACAACCATCTATCATTGAACCTCCAAAATTAGAGAAGAAACCCCTACCTTCCCATTTAAAATATGCATATTTGGTTTTGAATGGTACCTTGCTGACTATCATTTCTTCATATTTAACTAATGAACATGAAAATTATCTTTAGCCGCTATTATACAAGTATAAAAGAGATATTGAATGGACCATAACAGAAATGAGACGAATTAGCCCCATGTTTGAATGCACAATATCATCTTTGAAGAACGAGGCACCAATTCTATTGAGAGCCAACAGAGGTTCAATCCCAAAAATGAAAGAGGTGGTCAAGAAGGAGATAATTAAGTGGTTAGATTCTTGAGAGATCTACCCTATTTTAGATAGTAGTTGGGTTAGCCCAGTTCAATGCGTTACCAACGAGGGTGGCATGTCGGTGATTACTAACGATGACAATGAGTTGATACCGACAAGGACGGTGACTAGCTGGAGAGTATGCATGGATTACCTATGGTTGAATAAGGTAACTAGAAAAGATCATTTCTCACTTCCCTTTATTGACCAAATGTTTGATCGTCTTTGCAGGGAAGGAGTGATATCGTTTCATAAATGGCTATTCTGGTTACAACTAGATCACGATTGCTCCGGAGGACTAAGAGAAAACTACTTTTACATGCCCCTACGAGACATTTACATTCTGAAGGATGTCGTTCGGTATTTGCAACGCTTCTGCTACCTTCGAAAGATACATGACTATAATATTTTCTCATATGGTAGAATAAACGGTAAAGATATTTATAAATGACTTTTCTCTTTTCAGAGAATCTTTTGAAATTTGTTTGAAAAACTTAGAAAATGTTCTATAAGGACGTGAAGATACCAATCTTGTATTAAATTTGGAATAGTGTCGTTTCATGGTTCGTGAAGGCATTATTTTGGGACATAAAATTTCGGGAAAAGGAATTAAGTTCGATATGGCGAAAATGGATTTAATTGCTAAACTATAACCACCAACTTCTATAAATGGTGTTACAAGTTTTCTAAGGCACATGGGTTTTTACTATGGTTTTATTAAAAACTGCAGATATTTCTAAACCTCCATGACATTTGCTAGAAGTGGATCACCTATTTGACTTTGATGGAAATTGTTAAAAGCTTATGAGAAATTGAAAGAAGCACTTTGTTCAGCACCCATTATAAATGAACTTGACTAGAACTTGCCTCTCGAGCTTATGTATAACGCGAGTGATTTTGCAGTGGATGCTATGTTAGGTCAACGAAAAAGTAAAATTATTCATTCCATTTACTATGTGAGTAAAACATTGAACAGTACTCAGTTAAATTATATTGAGATTGAAAAAGAACTTCAAGCTGTAATATTCGCATTTGGTAAATTTCGATCGTAAAAATTTTTGACTAATGTAATAATGTTTACAAATCAGTTTGCATTGAAATATCTATTTGCAAAAAAGGAAGTAAAACCTAGGTTAATTAGATGGATATTGCTACTCCAAAAATTTCATTTATAAATTAGAGACAGGAAACGTACTGAAAACCAAGTAGTGGATCATCTGTTGAGATTAGAGCCTTCTTTGCAGCATGATAGTTGTGAAATTAAGGAATATTTCATTGATGAATATTTGTTAGCAATTTATGAAGTCCCATTGTAACGTGGATTATGCGAATTATGTGGTTAGTAATATAATTCCTGATGATTTAAACAAACATCAGATTAAGAAGTTCTTTCATTATATTAAGTTTTATAGATGAGATGAGCCTTTCTTATTTAAATTGGGATCTAATAACATTATTTGTAGTGCGTAGCAAAGCAATAACAAAAAGAGATTTTGGAGGCATGCCATAAATCGCCCGATGGAGGACATTTGTAACATTTACAAAGCGGGGCGTATTCCATAGTGTTACCATGATAAGGTACCCAACCTTATCTCATATACTATAGACCCTTCAGGTTATTCATGAGACATTATCCACTTGTATATGAAGGATATATCAAATATGTACCAGCATATATACTGTCCCGGTTACATGATAATAACCTTGGATGTTTAGTTTATTGGATTTGGACAATACAATGCTATGAATTCAAAAACAAATTGATTGAGTACAACTTTATTGAATATAAATTTGTTTTTACATAAATACAAACTACGAGTTTAGGGCAACACCAACTGGTTCAAATAGAGGTTAAAAAGATAATTTAAGAGTTCTATCCTTGAAGCCACTCCATCTCAATGAAAAGGCCACGATAGGGTCTTACGTAGTCAAAAACAGACTGATCCCAACCTCGCACGACTCATCCATCAAGATGAATAAGGTGATGATGGTGTATTGCATAATGAAGGGGATCGAGTTCAATTTTGGCTAGCTCATTAGAGATCAGATTAGGGTTTGTTCAAAGAAAACGGTAGGCCCACTTTGCTTTCTTGTACTAATAACTGAGTTATGTTTAAAGGTAGGAGTTGAAGCGGAAAATAAGGACATGGTGACACCTAAGAAGCCGGCTACATCAATGAGACGAGATTGAGGGTATTCTTTGATTCGTTAATAAGACTCTCCCACTACCACAGTAGCTCCTGAGACTCGAGGAGTAATCGCTCAGGGGCAATATAATGAGTCAGTGAGAAAATACACAAGTTTGTTGGTTGTTCAACCATTGCTTCTTCATTCGATTATCCTTCTAATGATGTTCAGGGGAGTATTTCCCTCATATCACTTTATATCCTGATCTTGAACTTGTTTACCTTTTGATCTTTTATTAGTTAAGTTACTTTTTAGGTTAGTCTTCTTTGGATGCTACTAGTTCTTGAGATGATTGTCTTGTTGTCATGTGTGAAAAGTGCCATGTATGTGAGCTTAGTATATCCTTTTGTTCTAGCTATAGGTTTGTCCTATGCTTATTCAATGAAATCTTTTCTAAATTTTCAGGATGCTCATCTTGTCAATGAATTGCTTTCCCTTGTTCTTTGCTTTCCGCAGTGAAGACACAGTTTCCCTTATATTGGGAGGGGGGAGTTTTTGAAAGAAAATGTTGTTTACTTTTCAAAAAAAGAGTAAAAACAAAAATGCAAAAAACAAAAAAGTAGTTTAAAAATGAGTCAATTGCAAAGAAACAAAAATGAAAAAAAGAGTACAAGAAAAATATAATGTAAAAACAAAGAGCCTAGAGAGAAAATAAGAATAGGGAGAGAAAAATAAAGCGGCACAAAGACAAAAGTGGTAAGAAACTGAGAGGTAAGAAAATGCACTTAATTTTTGCGAGTCCCATTGTAGACGCTCATTTAGATTTAAATGGGTGGCATTAGCATCTTTGAGAGTAGTAGCCTTCATACTCAGCTGACTTTGTGAAATTCACTATTGACATCATTTTATGATCGGGTTGCCATCTCAAAAGTTTCTATGAGTGGCTGGTGGTTGGAAGCCGATGTTAGAGCGCTAAAAACCTCATAGGCTAGTAGCCGGTCCATGCATCTTTTTTTTATTTAAAATTTTGAAACAAAACGGAAGTGTTGAAATTCCTTGGTTCTATAAAAAGTTTTCCATTTTAGAAAGCAATGAGATTTTGAATCATTTTAATTTTCAAAACAAAAGAGTCGTTTATGGCATATTGGCTTGTGATTAAGGATAGGTAGTTTAGCTTGTGGAGTCCTTCATGAGAAAAAAATAATTCATTTACTGAGAGCATTTAGATTATTATTCATTCATATTTTTAGCATGCTTGTTTGGGATTTTTGTTGTTCTTTTTACTTGGGCACAAGCAAATAGCTAAGTTTAGAGGTGTGAAATCAAAACCAATTAGTTGGGTTCAATCTCAATACTCTCCTCCTACTTTGGTGGGAAGTTCAACCAACTTTAAAGCATTATTGAAGGAGAGCTTCCCTCGACTGTTTCCATTTTAGTCCTAGATGATGGATTAATTTCATTGTACTTTTCTCTCTTTCTTATTTTAATTCAAGTCCATTTTGTTTGTTCTTCATCTATTTTAGTCATTTAATGTTTAGCGAGTTTTAAGCTCCCTTCAAGCTCGAAAGAGAAGATGGTTACACCATAACTAATTGTACTTCGTTATTTTTTAAATTAATTCAATGGAAATTGTTTCTCTTTTTTCATCGAGCATTTTTTTCTTTAATTGTGCACTAAATTTAGTTTTCAACCACTATGTGGAATGCCTTAGCGAAAATTATTTAATTTTAACATGGTCGGGAAATGTTTAGATTCTGTCTGACACATTGATACGTTGGTTTCTAAAAGCTTTTCCATGAGTCATTTCTTAGGTTGATCACTGGGAAATTGATTTATACACCGAAGTCTAATATTGAGAAGGTCAGATTAAGTAAAATATTAGGAAACTAATATGGGATGTGACTTAGACATAAACGCATAAACCACGACCCTAGACATAGACTCTCTAACCCATAAAAGCAAATTAGTTGTTAGTTACATTCTGGGATTGTAATCACACATAGACATAGGATGGTAGGCTACACTACGTTCTGTAGCAACCAAAAGTGGTTCATGAAATAGTAGAACTCAAATTTCCAGAAAGTATCAAGTATCACCTATCGCTCTTTCCTGTAGTGTGTTTCTTTCCCTCAAAACTAAGACAACAAGCAGAGTGGTTGTGTTTTATTCTGTTATTGATAATTGAAAAACCAAATCACACTTCATCACCTACTTTTACTCATAAAACTCGATTGCAATTTGAAACATTTTATTTCATCGAATTCATTTTGAAATAAAAAAGTCACTGAGGATTCGATCATGGAACTACTTCCTTGTATTACTTGTAATGGTGTACGCTTACACGTGTCTCTTATCTTTTGAGGTAGAGAATATCTCGAACAACTAGCCTTTATATATAGGCTTAGCTTATGGGCCAATGGGCTTTAATTACAATAATGGTTAACTAAAGTTTACCAGAGCAACTAACTAATAAACTTACTAATCTAAAAAACCAAATACTTAAGCTAAATTAAAAAGAAAGCCCTAAAAATTTAAATACCTGAAAAATTAATACATTACAGGGCGCTTAGACCGAGGGCTCTCCCTTTTTGCTTCCGCTCATTGCACCATTTAGGTTTTATTCCCTAGGTTTCTTTGGTTGATTTTTTTCTATCATTTATCTTTTATTCTTTGGGTCTTATTTTATTGGAGTAGCCTTTGGTTTTCTGCTCGAATGTTCAACATGCATTTGAGAAAAGGAAAAGATACGACTAGTTAAGAGAAGTTTCATACCTATGGGTGCACATCCTTGCTTTTCTTATTGGTAGTACACTCGCTAGTGCTTCGCATTTCAAAGGTGGGGGAAATATCTCCCTTATAAGTCAGCGAACCTATACATGTAAGGATGGATGATTTCAGTCTCTTGGTTGGGACACCAAGGTTGGTCTTGGTGCTCTGCTAGTAGGTCCTTAGTGTTTTACATGACCTTTCATAAACACAAGGTCATTCACCTTGAAGCTTCTCTACTTTACCTTTGTGTTGAAGTACCATGAGATCCAATTTTTGTACTCAGCAATCCTAAGGCGTGCTGTTTCTCTAAATTCTTCGAAGAGGTATAGGTCAACCTAAGGCTCTCATCATTTTCACTTGTGTCGAAGTTCTCGGCTGATGCAAATCCAACCACGGATCCATTGAATGTACCCGATGGACCAATTACAAGAAGCAAAGCAAAGAAGATTCAAGAGATTTTCATAATACATCTTCAAAGGCTAGCTAATGCACACGAGGAGACAAAGATTTCTGAGGCCAAAATTCTTTACAATGTTAACTTAATGAGTCAAGAAAAGAATGGAGCAAAGATGGCACGGGAAAAATTGTCTATTTTGAGAGATAACACGGAGGACAAAAAAACAAGGAGACAGATTTCTGAGGCCAAAATTCTTTACAATGTTAATTTATTGAGTCAAGAAAAGAATGGAGCAAAGATGGCACGGGAAAAATTGTCTATTTTGAGAGATAACACGGAGGACAAAAAAAGTTTTTCAGATTGGTGAACAGGTGCCTTTGCAGATTGCACCTCTTGGGAGTTTGTGATGTCAAAGCTTGTCAAATCTCATCCAAACGTAAAGCGCCTCCTCCATGTGATTCCCAAGACAATTTAAAGCAATTCTACGTTTTTGGATTCACATTTAGGTGTCTAGTTTGATGTGCAATCATGTTTTAATTTGCATGTCTTATTTTCTACAATTTGCATTAAATAGGATTTGAAAGACTTTTGGTGTTCCTCATGTTGAATGACCCTTTGGTCTATTTAAAGGCTTGTAATCACCTTGTTTTGGCAGATTAAACATATTGGAATTCAAGAACTTTTGTTCCTTAACACATTTGGTGTTGCTTCTTTCAAATCTTGCTTTAGGTTTGATGTTAAACCGATTCATTGGATTAGTCTCGATCAAGCTAATTCTGGAGTGAGTCGTCTTAGGATCTAGGAGTGACCATCGTAGATTCTAAGTCCGATCTAAGAGTGATTCATCTTCTAACCTTACTCTTGGATAGAATCATTCGGTAAGTTAGTTGTTTTTGTGAATGTTTGCAAGGATCCTAGAACGACCTCTAGCTTTGTAAACCTGAGCAACCTTGGCGCTTATCATTTGGTATCAGAGCATTGGTCGACATCCTTTGGCCGGCTCTAGAGGTGAAATATCTTTACTTTATGTAATTTTATTTTTCTATTATTTTCCGTTTTCGAAAGTAGTTTCTTACAAAGTGTAACAAGACATAACTTGTCTTGAAATTCCTTTATTTTGCTCTCGGGTCATTAGCAAAGAAAAAAATTAGAAGCAAAAGAAAAAAAAAGAAAAAAGAACAGAAGCAAAAGAAAGAAAAAAAACTGTAGCAAAAAGAAAGAAAAACAGTAGCAAAAAGAAAGAAAACCGTAGAAAAAAAAAAGCATTTGAAGATCCGAGGAGCAAGAAAAGTTCTTTTCATTATGTTGTGTTTTATTTAAATTATCAAGTTGTTTATCCTAAGATTGAGTTGTTGTAGCCTTAGTTTGTAAGAGTTGATCATTGAATTAGTTATATCAAGCTTTAAGCAAGATTGCACCAAAATTTAAGCCAACCCTTACATCTTTGACCTAGTACCGAAAGCCTACCCTTGAGTGATAAACACGAGTGTCCTTGAGTGAAATCTTGGTGAGAAGAGTGGTAAGGTCCTTATTATCATTATTATTGTTTCTAAAAAAATGGCACAGGATGGAGTACCACAAGTACCGCAAGATCCTAACACGGTGATTCTTCAAGCAATTCAAAGAATGATGGAAATGATGATGGAAGATAGACAAGAAAGGAGAGCGCAACAACAAAAGGAAGAACGAGCCTTACAAGAAGATGATGCGTTTGACCTTGCTGAACAAGAAAGACAAGTTGGAGGAAGAAGAAATGGGAGAGGAAGAGGACGAAATAACTTTGCCAACGTTATGCAACCTAGAAAATTGGAAAGATTAAGCATAATGGAATTCAAGAACTTTTGTTCCTTAACACATTTGGTGTTGCTTCTTTCAAATCTTGCTTTAGGTTTGATGTTAAACCGATTCATTGGATTAGTCGTTTTTGTGAGTCGTCTTAGGATCTAGGAGTGACCATCGTAGATTCTAAGTCAGATCTAAGAGTGATTCATCTTCTAATCTTACTCTTGGTTGGAATCATTCGGTAAGTTAGTCGTTTTTGTGAATGTTTGCAAGGATCCTAGAAGGACATGTAGCTTTGTAAACCCGAGCAATCTTGGCGCTTATCATCGGCCACCCTAGATGAGGGGATGCCTAATTTGACTTGGACAATTGCCTCAAAGCCATAGGCTAGAGGGAACGAAGTTTCACTCATTGAGATACGAACGGTCACCTCTACCTTAACCAATAAGAGGTTATGTGAAGCGCACACGACAGCAAGTAATACATGAATACAT
Source organism: Momordica charantia (assembly GCF_013281855.1). NCBI lineage: Eukaryota > Viridiplantae > Streptophyta > Magnoliopsida > Cucurbitales > Cucurbitaceae > Momordica > Momordica charantia. The sequence goes on from NW_028275162.1 coordinate 11,344,740, forward strand.
ATTACAAGTTAGTATCCTCAGAAACTTTGATTAATAAAGAATGTTATAAAGACTTTCAACTTGCAATTAGGTTTATTGGTGTTGGGTGTGTTGCCCTAAACTCGTAGTTTGTATTTTGTAAAAACAAATATCTATTTAATAAAATTTTATTCAATAAATTTTTTGTTGAATCATAGCTCTGCATTATCCAAAATCCAATAAACTAAACATCCAAGGTTATTTTTGATGTAATCGGGACAGTATATATACTGGGTATATAGTTGATATATGGGGTATATATTTGACGTACCCCTGATATATGAATGAATAATGTCCCGTGAATAACCTAAAAGTTCTATAGTATATGGATAAGGCTGGGTACCTTATCTTGGCAACACTATGGATACGACCCACTCTGTAAAGGTTACAGACGACTCGATCCAGGTCGTTCGTGTGGAGATATGCGAGTGGGGGTATCCTATACAATGAGTTTGTATAAGACCGGTCCACAAAATAGGCAATCTTTAGATGTAACACCGTTAACTAATAGCTTGCTATTTCTTAGGATGACCAGGCAACTCATTCTCAATCCTGAGTGAGTTATGGACTCTTGCCCGTGAGGCTTCGTCCTTTGATCTGTATAGGTGAGAGTGGCCCGAGTCGCCGACTCAACATTCCTACCATTTTGGGGACGAGATCGAGTGGGGAGCTGGGAACATAACTTCACAAGATGGAATTCACTCCTCCCCGACTTTAGGGGAGTAGATGAGTGTTCCCTTAAATGCTGACTCCGGGACTTGAACAAGGGGCCCCATCCTTTCATTGGCCGAGACGGACTTCCGGTTATTGGTTGGACCATAACCGGGTTGTTTATTAGAGGAGCAGTAGTGTTTAAGGAGTAAGATGGAACTCAGGGGTAAAACGGTAATTTGACCCAACTTGAGTTACGAACATTCGTGAAGGATTGACTCGTCATTAATGGTCGTATATCCATGGACACGGAAACATTCTGCAGTGAGAAGAGTGCAACTGCGGGTCTTTAGTGGAATGACCCGTAGTTAACGAATCTAGATTAACTCGGTCAATGAGTTTGACCGATTAATCTTGCATCGTTGGAGCTTCTGATCTGTAGGTCCATTAGGTCCCCTTGCTAGCTCATAACGGGTAAAACGAGAATCATTTTTTTGGAAGAATTTGAATTGTTCAAATTACTTAAGGGATTATATGTATATTGTTACATTATAATATATAGTTAATTATAAATTAAAACTATATATTATGAGAGAAATTATTTGAATGAGATTCAAATAAAATTAATATGAATAAGATTCATATTAAAACTATAGGTTAAAAATAATGTGCATAAGATGTACATTAGAACTATAGGTTATACGAGAGAAATGTTATAGAATATGATTCTATTTTTTTGATAAATAATTAAGTGTTAATTATTTATTTGATTTATATATATATATATATATTAAATATTAATTGGATTAATAATTAATAATTATTTAATAACTAATATGATTAATTAATAAATTAATTTTATATTTTAATTATTATATATATATTAATAACTAATATATTAATTAAGAATTAGTCTGACGCTGCTTTTGTTTTTTGCAGTTCTGCAAAAGTTACAGAACACAGAACAAAGAAGAGGAACTCCCAGATCTCTCTCAACAAAAAGCTCTCTCTCTCAAAATTCTCCCTTACGTTCCAAATCGACGCTCCCACAAGCACGATCCCGAGACCCAAGAGGATAGCGAGGAAGACATAGTGGTGGTGTTCGAGGGAAACTTGTTGAAGAAACGTTCTTCAAAGGTAAAGTTTCCTCTGTATTTTCCCTCTTTCAATTTCGGTTTTGTATCCCGAAAATTAGCGACGAAGATCCGCTTCTGCTTCGAGATTCACATCCCTTCAATTGGTACAAATGAAAGTCTTGATTTAGGCTTTGAAAATATCAAGCTTCAAATTAAGGACAAGCTCTATGGCTCCTACCTTAGTTTTAGATGAAATAACACAAAGCGGAAAATTGTGGCAGGCGCTTTTCTGGCTTATGTTGGAAACTGAGTTCTACTCCTATCACAAACCTCTTTTGGTTGTTTTAGAACCTAGGGTAACCATTGGTTATATGTCTATGCATGATTACAGCCAAGAAATTACTACCAATTCATCTACTTTTATGGGTCAGAGGATTATATTTTATGTGCATCTATCTAAGCCACATCTCATATTAACTCCCTATTAAACACTTAACCTAACCCTTTCAGTATTATGCTTTAGTTTAGAAAATTGAGTCCTACTCCTATCACAAACCGCTTTTGGTTGTATTAGAGACTAGGGCAACCATTGGTCATATCGGGAAGAGCCAAATGTGGATTAATAGTCTAAGGAAAAATTAACAAGCTTACACCTAACCTGTGCAGCATCGCCTCGGTGTAGCTGTATGGCTGTATAAAATTCTTTGACCACCTTTTCGTATATGCGTTGTGATGGTTCAAACAATGTTTCGAACCTTGCTCTTCTAACTAATCCTTCACATATTTCAACGCTGACTCTTGGTCATGAAAATAAACCTTTATCGATAAGAAGATCTCTATCCTCGAAATTTGTCTTCTTTACTAGAATATGGACTGTCATTGTTCGAACAGTAGGTTGCCTGGCTACCTCTTGCTCACCTTCTTCATTTTGCTCAGATGCCACGGAACGGGATGTGATATCTCTACTAAAGTTGGAGCTTCTAGCACCATGTGAGGGCCCTGCACATGCTCTTTTGTATAGCCAACTAAGCCAATGCAGCCTTTGTTCTTGGTTTGTTGGAAGTAGTGCCAACCACCTTTTTAGGTTTCTTATTTCCTATCTTTAATTTGTTTGTGAAATAAGTTAGACATGTCCCATATTTTGAGCTCTCTACCACAAGCACAAAATTCAGGTCAGATGTAGAGAACCTCGAAATTGATGGACACAAACCTTTGGGTGATGAAGGAGTAGTGGCAGAAGATTCATGGGGTGCATCCATAAGACCGGATGGCTCCCTTCCCAAAGGTTAAGTGACATGTTCTTTAACAGCCTCATGCTAATCATGCTCTAACGATATCTTCGGAGTTCTCCTTTTAGCCTCATACTGCATTATGTCATTGTCTCCATCATCCTAATTAATAAAATCACAGATCTCTTAAGGACTAGCAATATTCTGCTCACAAACAGTATATGGAACTACTGGTTTCAGGTCAACATCCATCTCCTCATCATGGCCCAGTGCACCATCTTCAACTAACTCTCCCTCGACTAATCGCTCTTCCTTTATTTGAATCTTCAGTGCAGCATCAGGACCCACAGGTAATTCATAATTATGTTGCTCAAGAAAGGTAAATGATGAAATACCAGAAATTGAAGCATGTGGTGTGCTAAAGGAAATAACGCTAGACAATACTTTACTACAACTACAGTTTGGGGTCTTTGTGACGCTAATGAACAGTAAAAATGTTGAAAATAGAAAAAAAGATCACAAGATGTACAAAAAGTGTTCTTGGTGGGAGAAAACAAAGTGACGCTAATGACTTTTTATGATGCTAATGGATCTCGTGACGCTAAGAACTTTTCGTGACATTTTTTAACATCACAAAAAGTTGGCAATGAAAAAGTTTTTTTGTGATGTTAAAAAAACGTCATGAAAGGATTATATAGGTTTATGCCTTCTCATTATGTCTAAAAAAACATCACGAAAGGTTGGAAAACTACATTTTTCATGATGTTTAAAAAAGTCATGAAAGAGTGAGGTGTGTTTTTGGATGGAAAAGATGGAGCTTTTTAGATTTTTTTTTAACTTTTCCTGATCTTTTTAAACGGTTATAAAATGTTGGAAGAAAACACATTTTTCGTGATGTTTAAAAATTATCATGAAAGGATTCTCTTGATTTCGGCGATTTCAACATTTTTTGTGATGTTTTTTAAACGTCACGGAAATGTGAGATTCCTTTTTGATTGGAAAAGACGGAGTCTTTAAGATATATTGGCTTCTCGCGCAATCTAAAAAAGGTCACAAAAAGTTTGAAAACTACATTTTTCATGACGTTTAAAACGTCACTTAAAGTGAGTCTATTTTTTTTTGGTGGAAAATACATAATATTTGGCTTTTCATGACATTTAAAAAAGATTGTGGAGCTTTTTTTTTCAGGAAAATAAGAAGACTTCCAAATTTGCTGTCATTTGGGATGTTTTTTAAATGTCATGACACGGTGAGATATCTTTTTTGCTAGAAAATATTTTCTATTTATACTCATATTTTTTTGTCAATTTATGACATTTTTTAAACGATATTTAAAAATTTTAATCTATTTAAAAATTGTTGTAAAATTTTAAGCGTAATCACTAGATTGAAGTCGTAGAATTTTGAAGCTTAATTTCCTGATCCATGTCATCTGCTAATAAAACAACATTCAGAGGAGGTACTGGGACAGGTCGTATAGCTACATCTCCTGGTACTTTCTCTACTCTCAACTCTGGCGGATTTGGTGGGTTTGGTGGATTATCCATTTCAGTTTCCTCTCTACACTGGATTCCTAGCTGAACCCTTCATCTTCTTTAAGTTCATTTAATTTTTGGGTCAAACCCAAATTCCAAAGTAGGGAAATTTTTCATTCATTGCACAAATAAACAAGAGAGGCATTAAGAGAGTTCTTTAAACTCCATATTCTAAATTACTAAAATCAATGTAAAAAAAAACTTAGCCCCCGATAGTGGCGCCAAAAACTTGTTGCGTATCCACAACTCACGTGATATAGTGCAAGTGTACACAAATAAGACAAGGTCATTTCGACATGGACTAAGGCTACACTTTGTAGTTGTAAAATATAGTACCCCAATGAAAATAAAAACAAACAAAAGGTTCAAGTGGTATAAATGTTGTAACAGTAAATGACAACAATGAAAATTAAGTACATGATTGAAGTGTTATGTGATTATGTGCTGGAGCATCCAAAATAGAAAATAAACTCAAATGAGTTATATGATGTGATATTAAGATAAATCAAGGGAGAATCACTCTACTGCTCTCATTCACGACTAACTATGCTCTAGCAAACTCAAATGTCGAATGCCCAAACAAATTTTGCTCTCTCTCCAGATACCCAAGCATGCATGTTTATTCCCAACTTTTGCCGCAAGCATTACATACAGTTTATAAGCATGAAAGGATGGGCCTCATCTCTTTGTACTAACCATCCTACTTCAAAGAGAGGATTCTAACACAAATAGAGGCAAACGTGCATCAAGAGAACTTTTTACAAGTCTCAAACGAGCTAACAAACTAATAATGCTGGCCAAACACAAACACTAAGATGAAAGAATTGAAACACCTTTGTTAAATCAACAACAAGAGCTACTAAAACATAGTTAATCGAAAGCTACAGCAAGTTCATTCCCCCCTTCCAAAGGTGGTATTCATTTCATGGTAATAGATAATGAAACGATGGGTAGAAGAAAAACGAAGCCCATTTAGTAAAGAAGCTTTGGTAATGGTTGAGATTCTCCTAGCTCAATGATGATGCAAGGTGAAGCTCCTCATTCGTCAGACTATTCCTCGAAAATTGGTTAAGGAATGTTCTCTGATTTTGATGCCTATAGTGATTCTTCGTTCTGTCTCTCCCCTCCTACAGTTGGGCACTATTTCCGTTTTTTCGGACCTTAATTTTAGGGCAACACCTGGAAGCTGTACAGACGTGGTTAAAACTGGGACAAGAAGTTACTGCGCAATCACATATGCGAGAGCATCCAGCAAGCTCCAATAGGTTCCGGCGTAAAAAGTCTTCTTAAGCTCTAGCAGCACTTCAGTAGCCTTCATAACCCTTAGCGCAAATGTCCTTAATTCTACAAGTCACGCCCAAATAATCATAGAATCAGCTAAACTTCATTCAAATCAAAGATATGGAGAATTCTAAACAGCTTAGGGGCCTACTTCACTAAATTCTTTTCTTTTCTTGCTAATTGACCAAGGTCCCTTTACATTTCCACACCAAAATTGAGCAATGTATTCCACAAAACACTCTCTTATGGAGTGTTATCGAACCCCAAACTTAAAACCTTGCTTGTTCCAAAGCGCGATTAAATATAGCATCCCTAATATATGTAAAGCTTTTGCATCCATATTGAGTCTTGAAGATCCATGGGTAGATGGGTAAAAGAATTACCATAAGCATTGTGGTATTATCGAACAACCACACATGAGTCATCTAATGAGATACCCTTCTCTTTAGCTTTTGGGTTAGGAACATTTATACCTGTTGAGATTGACCTGTAGACAACTATAGTTCAGAAGTTCAACACTAGACAAATGATGAAGTTCTCATCTTAAACATCTACTTGCTCGAAGAAAAGAGAAAAGCTTCCCAATTAGAGCTTTTAAAATACCAAATAAAGATTGCTCGGTACTTATAACTCGAGAGTAAAAATATGCAGCTTCCGAACTAGAGTCCTTGTGCTATGGACGATATTACAACATGTATGAACCCTTGAATCCATTTGGGAACGACTCTACCATGTTAAGGATGCATTTCAACCTTGCACCTATGTTATGGCCGACCTCAGGGAAAAGTACGTCCAAATCTATGGAATGCAAAGCAGCTAAGGATCTACATGTAGTGAATACAACACTATTCTTCTCAAAGGGACTGTAAACCCATTATTAGGTGAAAATTATATAAAAAGCAGATTCACACACAATACTTCATACGAGTTGACATATAAGCAAAATACGTTTAAATAGGGCTATTATAGTGCTTTTTGACAAGACAAAACAAGCAAGCACAAAAGTTTTAAGATTTATTAGCGAGCTACAACTATTTGTTACATGCAGTTAACCACTTGAGCTGCCATGCAAATAAACAAACAGCTCGTGTTGCACGACCTGAAGTAGACTTTTGAAATTCTCAAGTTCACAAAGGTTAAAATAAAAAAAAAAATAAAAAAAGACTGAGCTTAAAAAGGGCATACTTAAATTGAGCGACTTGAATTGGTTAAGTGAGCTGTTAGAGTTGATTTTTTACTACAAAAATGTGTGTCGGTAGGCCTCTTTGACCATGAGTTTGACCCCTTTCCCATCTTTATTAGCTAAAAAAGCTTACATATTCTTAAAGTAGAACATGCATGGAATATTTCTGGATAATTTGCAATATATGGTGTAACGCCCCAGGATTTTCACCATCCAGGAATGGGGTCCATTACTAAAACAATCTAAAAAGTTCCACTTTATCTCCAAGGCCCCGACACTCCTCTATAGAAGCTTGGCATTTGACCTTGACATTTATCCCCAAGGCTTCGAACTGTGCATCGGCGCTTGACATTTATCCTCAATGCCCCGATGACTACTCAGCGTATTTGTCCTTGACTGCCACCACGTCAAGACCCAATACTCATCTTCAAATTAAGTCATCATGCCAACCCCCGACCTTTTATACTCAAAGCCTTGACACTCAACTCTACCAATACTGACCTATCGACCCCCGACCTTTTGTACCTGGAGCCTTGACACCCAATAGTGATATAATAGCCTCAACCACTTGCCCCGAGGCCATTCCACTCATGTACCCACCTTTCATTACACGAAAGACCACATATTCGAATCATGGTCCACTGCTAAGATTGTATCATATCATTTCCAAGTCATCCACAGTAACGACTCCGAACAACCAAATGACTAGTTTGCGTTATCATCACAGACAAACAAGAGAGTAACAAACCTCTAGTCCATCCCATCACCTCAAACCCGCCAACCAATCCCTCCAGGGCATCAACAAGTCATTCATACTACTAATCAGAACACAATTTTCCAGCATGCTTTTCATGGTACATAACAAAGAAATAACCCAATAGTTTCCAACTAAGCAAACATAAAACCAGCACATGCATTCGATCTCAAAACATGCTTTCAAACACTAAAGATTAATCACTTCCAACCATACCAACAGAAACTTTCCAGTCATACCCAACAATCACGATGCAAGACATTTTCATAAGGTATACATATAAAAAAAAAACAGAAGGATGCAATCCAACAATATCGACTAGCAACTCACCAATCTGTTGGGTGTGTTGCCCTAAACTCGTAGTTTGTATTTTGTAAAAACAAATGTCTATTTAATAAAGTTTTATTCAATAAATTTGTTGTTGAATCATCGCTTTACATTGTCCAAAATCCAATAAACTAAACATCCAAGGTTATTTATGATGTAATCGGGACAATATATATACTGGGTATATAGTTGATATACGGGGTATATATTTGATATACCCCTGATATATGAATGGATAATGTCCTATGAATAACCTAAAGGGTCTATAGTATATGGATAAGGCTGGGTACCTTATCTTGGCAACACTATGGACACGGCCCACTCTGTAAAGGTTACAGACGACTCGATCTAGGTCGTTCGTGTGGAAACATGCGAGTGGGGGTATCCTATACAATGAGTCTGTATAAGACCGGACCGCGAAATAGGCAATCTTTAGATGTAACACCGTTAACTAATAGATTGCAATTTCTTAGGATGACCAGGCAACTCATTCTCAATCCTGAGTGAGTTATGGACTCCTGCCCGTGAGGGCTCGTCCTTTGATCTGTATGGGTAAGAGTGGCCTGAGTCGCCGACTTAACATTCCTACCATTTTGGGGACGAGACCGAGTGGGGAGCTGTGAACATAACCTCACAAGATGGAATTCACTCCTCCCCGACTTAGGGGAGTAGATGAGTGTTCCCTTAAATGCTGACTCCGGGACTTGAACAAGGGGCCCCACCCTCTCATTGGTCGAGAGGGACTTCCGGTTATTGGTTGGACCATAACCGGGTAGTTCATTAGAGGAGCAGTGGTGTTTAAGGAGTAAGATGTAACTTAGGGGTAAAACGGTAATTTGACCCAACTTGAGTTTCAAACACTCGTGAAAGATTGACTCGTCATTAATGGCCGTATATCCATGGACACGAAAACATTCTGCAGTGAGAAGAGTGCAACTGCGGGTCTTTAGTGGAATGACCCGTAGTTAACGAATCTAGATTAACTCGGTCAATGAGTTTGACCTATTAATCCTGCATCGTTGGAGATTCGGATCTGTAGGTCCATTAGGTACCCTTGCTTGCTCATAACGGGTAAAACGAGGATCAAATTTTTTGGAAGAATTTGAATTGTTCAAATTACTTAACGGATTATATATATATTGATACATTATAATATATATAGTTAATTGTAAATTAAAACTATATATTATGAGAGATATTATTTCAATGAGATTCAAATAAAATTAATATGAATAAGATTCATATTAAAACTATAGGTTAAAAATAATGTGCATAAGATGTACATTAAAACTATAGGTTATACGAGAGAAATGTTTTAGAATATGATTCTAATTTTATAATAAATAATTAAGTGTTAATTATTTATGTATATATATATTTATTAATTATTAATTGGATTAATAATTAATTTTATTAATTAATTATATATATATATATATTAATTATTATATATATATTATTATATATATATTTTAATTATTATTATATATTATATATATATATATATATTAATATTAATATTAATATTAACTCCCCTGCAAGATTGCAGGGGAATGGGAGGTTTTGTGACGTGGGGAGTTACCCCACGTCACCCTTCTTCTTCTTCTCTAAGTGTTGGAGAATTAAACAGAAGATAACAGAACATAATAGAACCAAGGAAAACTCCCACCAATTCTCTCAAGAGTTCTCTCTATGTAGCACCCCGAGTCCCTCAGGTTAGTTAGTCTCGAATCAGGAGATTTTTTATTTATTTAATTTTTTTAATTAATTGGTAATTAAATTTATACATAATTATCGGGCTCTAAACTCCAATTAAATTTATTTTTTACGGACTCCGTGTGGTGGGTCTTGTTTTAAGATGAGATGAATTTCTTTTCTCTTGGGCTTGATCTTGTTGGGCCTTTATTGGGTTAAGTTGGTTTTAAAACAAAGAAAAGGAAAAAGGGAAAAAAGAAGGAAAACAAAAAGAAACCCTAGCACCCAAGTTCTCTTTCTTTCTCCTCCTTCTTTCTTCTTACCCTAGCCGCCCCCCGACTTCTTCTTCATTCCAAACCCCGCCGCCCCCTCCTCCCGTTTCTGGCAACTCATCCCACGCCTTGACGCAGCACCGGTGTTGCTAGCCCACTCATAACGGAACGACGACAACCACGAGCGGCGGCTGTCCAATTGTCCAATTGTCTGCAACATTTGGAACATCATTGGTTTAAGCTCAAAGTTTGTGTGGGCTGGAATAGGGTTGACTATCCCTGAATCAAAGTTCTGAAAAGCCGTGGCGGCATATTCTCGCATTGCCACGTCTCTGTTGTCCGCCATCTGGATATGGTTGAATTCATCATTTCTCGCATGATCCCTCATATTACCGTTAACAGCAGGTGGATCAACCGGATCACGAGGTGGAATATCTGCCATTGATGTGCTTGTACTCTCTACCTCACTTTCAGGACTGATTTCACCTTCTCTCTTTTTTTGCTTTTCTAGTTGTTTTCGAAGTCTTTGCTCCTTTCGAGTTTTTCGAAGGGTCCGCTCAATCTCAGGGTCAAGGGGTAGAAGAAAAGATCTTGTGCTCATGCACTTTAACTTACCCTTGTGAGATAAACGACCAAAAATATAGAACAAAAACGGTGGATGGAAATTACACCCAACAACAATTCACAAAAATAAAAACTAAAAGAATTTGAAAATAATTTTAAAACTAAAGTCCCCGGCAACGGCGCCAAAAACTTGACTGGGTGTTTATGCTGAACGCACGCGCTAAGCGTGGTAACAATTATATAGATGCAAGCGCACACCTGTCAGAGTAATATAAGATGGATGGAGTATCCAAGTATCGATCCTCAAGGACTTCTAAACAATTTCCAAACTCTAAAGTTTTAAAGAATAGTGAATGTTGGAATGAGTGATTCTTGTAAAATGGGAAGTGGTCACAAATAATGGTTTGGATTTGGGATTTGGACTTAGAATAATAAAACCTAGCCCGATTTACTTCAAGTTAGCCAACAAAGAATCAAGGACATGCTAAGGATAATATGCATTTTACTTTAGAAACTAACGACTACGCTTCTCACTTTACTTATGTCTAAGCAAGTTCAAAGTCCTAAGACATTCCCTAATATGTCTATTATGAGAGATATCTTAGTTTTAGGATGGAAATAGTCGCAACCTCGGGTTAAGGTCCTATGTCTAGGCTACTTAAGCGGAACCCTTATGTCTAAGGCACTCCTCTCCTCGGTTTAACCACTCAACAATGCAAATAAGCAACCTTTTCAGTATTGACTTGTTAAGACTTACAGTGGCCTTCTCTAAATCCTAACTTTTTGGGAAAACATGTTGAGCAATGAATGGAAAGCAAAAACACTTCTTCTTAGCAACCCTTTTTAGACATAAAAGGCTAACTATCCATAACCGGGCTAGAGACGGGAATTTAGAAAGACATATTGAAGAAAATACAGCAAGTAAAATGGTTGAATGTGGAATGCATGTGTGAAAAACAAAAGTTAACTAACGGAGAGTTTTTATCGGGATTGAGAGCTTCGCCCTTCTCTTTCAAGCAAGGGAGAGTGTCACGTGCTCTTTCCTCCAAAAATACAACTCTCTAAACTAAAAATAAAGTAAAAGCAAAGGGAAGAGAAGCAAAGTGCTAGATTTTTATATATTTGAATAAGTAGTAAATAACTAAGTACAAATGGAAACAAAACAAAGCTCAATAAAAGAATGTAAAGTATTCGGGATTTAAAAACGAAAAGCAACTAATGAAAGCAACTCAAAAGTACTTAGAAAGCAACAAAGAAACACTAAAAATGATCAAGAGAAGGAAGCAAGGCTTGATGATTTTGGTGGAGAAGTTGCTGGAATTTATAGCTGTGCAGAATTGGTTAGGTAGGTCCTAAAACGATGGTGAATCACCCATTTCCAACTCTTTTGACTGACCAAATCGTGCTCAAACTGATAGTGGAACACTTCTTCTACACGTATGCATCGGTTGGAACCACCAAAACGCATTGAAATACGCGTTTCATTAAGGGCAAAGTTGGAAGAAAAACTGTTTTTCTGCAGGCACGCAGGCGCCTGGCGCCTCCCATGATACTTTTTCGTCTTTTTGCTTCTTTTGATTAATTTGCACTCCCAAATGGTCCTAAAATGTCATAAATACAACATAAGCCATCCACAAACCATAGTATATGAATTTTGCATGAATTGGAACTCAAACGATCGAGAAAAATCCGAAACAAAGCTGAAACATAGTAAAAACAGCATCTAAAACCTTCTTTTTACGCATGTAAACAAGCGTAATCAACTACTGGCAGGATCAACCAGGTAGCATTCCTACACGACGTCGCGACCCGCCCGCCACCGCAACGACACGCCTCCCCTTCCTACTAAAGAGCAGATTCTAGCTAACAAGAGGGGCGACGCGACGAGGGGCGGCAGTGCGGGCGCGAGCGTCATTCGTTCGGGCTTTCAACGAGCGGGCGAGCAACGGCAACACGTGCGTCTGGGATTCGACCCCCCGAGCGCACGACGCCATTCCACCATCGAATGCACTGCATCCGAGAGAGCGAGCAATCGACGCCGCGGGCCGCCACGAGCCAAGTGCACTGCACGGCCGAAACGAAACGCGACGCGGGCTTCGAGGTTCGTCGTGCACCCCGCGAAGGGTGCTGACAGAAAGGGACCGACCAACGAGACTCGACGCTTCCATAGCGCGAGGTAAACAATGCAAGAACCGATCCACATTGCGGCCACTCGAAGTACCACTACTTCGGGACACGTCGAATCAATGAGGAGGAGCCGTGCCGACAGTTCGATGCCCGAGCACCCAGCCTACTGACCCAACCTACCGATTCACCACTCACGCGCCGTACGTCGAACAACGGACCCGGGCGACACCCCACTATTCGCGCCCCTCCGCCGAGCCGAGGCAGGGCGGGGGCGCGAAATCGTCGGGCAAAGCCGAGCCCGCAACGTCGTGCGCGGTCTTTCACTTCCTTCCTTCCTTCATTTTGTTGCAAGACACGAGCCCTTCCATCGAGTGGGGGAGCGAAAGCGGGCGATCTCGTCTCACTCAAAGCAAGCGTGCCGCGACTATGCATGCCAGGCTATTTCTCATCTTCGAAAGGCAACCAACGAAACAGCCACGTGCAATCATCGTCAAAGCAGCCCACCTCGAGTTCGACTCGACAGCCCACGAGCGTCACCCCCGCCCGATGGGAGGGCTCGGGTATCCGTCTGATCCGATCCGGTTGGAAGCCGTTGGGGCGTGGGCGGCATCGACAATCGGCATCGCGCATTCCGACGTCCGTCTTGCAAGCGCTCTGCCAACTGCCCATCCCGCCCACGACCGACGCCGAGGCCCGAGGCCCAAGCATGCCACCGCCCCGAATGGGATGGAAAGACTCGCTTGGAGCTCGAGAACCGACCTCGGAGCGGATGCCCTCAGAACGGAGAGCGACACAGCAACATCCCACGCCCAACGAGGCTCATACCGAGCGCCCATGGCACCCGGCCCCACCCCATCGAGCACGGTCCAACGCCGTCCCGCCCGCCACCTCGGGCCTCCGACCGCCGTGCCCACGCCCCAAGCAAATGCCCGTGACATCGTGCATACTGCTTGGGGCGTGGGCGCGGCCATATAGGGGAAGCCCCGTGCCATGCCCAAGCAGGCATGTCACCCCCCTATATAGTACATTCTAAGGCATTTTTGGTCTGGCAGGCGTGAACACGCAAATTGGCGAGGAGTCACTCGATCAAAAATCTCAAGTTCTAGGATGTTTTAATCCATAAACTTTGTTGATCTATCATTGGGACATTCAAATGAGTCTAAAAAACAAGTTTCATAATTTTTCAACCAACACGTTATTTTTTATGAATTTATGAATTTTTAAAATTTTAAAAAAATTAAAAAATAACTAGAGGTTGACAAAAATTCTAATTTTTTGTGGGCAGCGTTCTTTTGTGATGTTTAGGTCCCAGAAAAAATTTCAGATCAATCGAAGTTTTCTAGATATATTTTCTACAATCTTGGGTGTCGGGTGGCCATGGGCGGGCATGGGTGGACTTGGTGGATGCAGCATGCCTTGTGGTTAGTAATAGCCTCCACGTTACATGGAAAAAATTGAACAAGTTTGATAGCACTAAGCGGATGTGCCATTTCTTTGCCTATCTTATAACAACCACGACACTAAATAAATGAGTTTTATGTGTTGCGAGGGACGAATAAAAACAACGAATGACGTAGTGTATTGTGGAAGCAAGGCCACTCTACTCTGTCACTCATAGTACCCTTTCGTGTATTTAAGCCGACAATGATAGCATTCTAACATTTTGTGGGCAACGTTCTTTTATGATTCTTAGTTCCAAAAATAAATATGACTACAATCACGCTTTCTAGATATAGTTTCTAGTGTGATGGGTGTTGGGTGGAATGGCAACTACACGGGTTGTGGATTGGTGTGATGTGACTAAATTCTTACAATCTTGTTTCACCATGATCCTTCCATCGCTTTCCAGATATAGTTTCTCGTGTGATGGGTGTTGGGTGGGATGGCAAGTGCAGCGATCGTTGCTTGGTATCATGTGGCTAAAACCTTACAATCTTGGGGCACCACGTTTCTCTCATACAATCTTAAAATATAAAGTACAACTTAGAGTTTGCACGGATTTAAAAGGATTGTCCAACAAATGAATAATTATTTTGAAAACTCCGATGACGGGAATTGCAACCCTCCAATTTACTCGAGGTGCTTGATTTTTCTAATGACCTTCGTGTCACTCATACATATTAATTCATATCTTTCGTGTCACTCATACATATTAATTCATATCTTATAACAGAGTGTGAATCAATATAACATGGGACATCGATCAAAACAAAAATATTTTTTTCTTGGACCAAATAAAATAATAGGATAATTTATGATAAAATGTGGTACCGTATTCGAACGGGTGTCGTAGGGTGCTAACACCTTCCCTACACTCAGTCGACTCCCGAACCAACAATCTGTGTTCGCAGACCTTGTTTTTTTTTTAGGTGACCAATCACATCTCGTAGATGATTGGTGGCGACTCCAAACCCTTATCTCGAAAGAGACCCTTCAGGGGATGACGTCGGCCGCTCCGCGTCGCGATGACGTTGCGACAGCTTGGCGAAACCAAAATCTTGAGAATTTGAAGAGAAAGCAAAGGGGAAAGGTGTTTTAAAGGTATATATTTAAAACTTTTTTATATTTTATAAAACAACAGTTGTAATTTATTTACCTTTAAAATTGAACTCACAAACCATATTATGTCAGATTTTGGATGACTATGCTACAAAATCATTTGTAGAGGGGAAAAAAGATATCCCACAGAAAAGAAGCGGTGAGGTATGCAATATTTACTTATGTACCATGTTTATCACATATTTTTTATTAGGTGTCATGAATGTTAATGGGTATGTTTGAATGAATGGAAACTGAGTATACCTAATAAGAGAGTAATTCTTGATGAGGTAAATAGGTCCAAATACATGCATTTATGTACTATGTTTTAATTTTTTTTAAGATATAGAAAAACTTATTTATTTTATATTATGAACAGGTAAAAACCAATATGAGACATGAACGAAGGCCTGGACAGGATGGTAAATTGGATAGGGGAACAACAACTCATAACATTTAACAAGAATCACGAGGAATTTATATAGATGCCCTAACAGAAACGCATAACAAGACAACAACAACACCTCCTTTAGAATTTTATGAACCTTCATCCCACCTCTTATGTCAGCCAAAAGAGAAATTAATTGTTTCTAAGTATTTCATTCGGCTTATTAAAACTGTATTATGATATTAGTCTATCTATTTATGTCTTGGGAGTTTATGTTTGATAGAAACTATTGCTTGAATGTAATGTGTTTTATGTTTGTTCTTTTATTTAAGATAGCTTAATCAATTTTATAAATTGATTACTTTTGTTTTAAAAATATTTTGTGAAATATGGTGCATACAGATATATAGATGGAGATGTCAAACTCTTGGACGAGGAGATTGTTTAAGTGCTTCTGACATGGAGGTTTATGTTGAATCAAACTATTTGTTTGGATCTTAATGTGTTCTATGTCGTTTTTTTTATAATATTTTTAGATGACTTAAATTCTTTCTAAATTGACTGTTTTTGTTCTAAAAATAGATTTAGACATATGGTGCATGGTATATATAGTTGGGGATATACATTCCTTAGAAGAGGATATTGGTTAAGAGTACAAGTCTGTATTCTAAATTTAACTAATCTTAATAATCATCTTCTCAACGATTTGAGTGAATATACCATTGTTTATATTCATATTCTTGTAGTCTAATTATTTTCCCTTCTAAATATCTGGATAAACATTATAGATACAGGTTATATGACTTGTCCTTTGGGAAAATATATTAAAATATTGAAACATTGCTATTACGACATCTATATTGAAACATTAAACCAAAATCTTTGAAATGTCATAATTAAAACCCAAAGTTTTATTGAGATTCTTGCATGATCTTCGATTATGCCCAACTTGCCCACATCGATCACATTTGATAATTGCATTCCTTTCCAAACGAGAAAAAGCCTTTTTTTTCCGTGGTCTTCTAGCACACCGTTTGACGTTGGGATGAAAAATGATTGGTTCATCATGCATGTTGGATAAGGGTTTACATCGTCCAATTGGGTATACATCGCTACTATATATTTGCTTCAGCGTTGAAAAATAGTAGAACACATCTGCAAAAATATGTAAATCCATACCTCTACGGGATGAGATCAGATCCCATTGTCTGCAGCTACAGGTTCATGAAAGAATATTGACCTCGAACCGTTTGTGGCGGTCCTGAATTTCAAATTAATGCTGATTAATAGGGTATATATAAGCAATTATAATAAGATATAAAAATGAGTAGAAAACACTAAACATTCACCATATAGAAAATAGTAATAAGGAATTAATAGTAAATAAAACCAAACATACATCCATTGTCTGGCTATATTTTAATCTTCAGCGAACTATATTATTTGTCCATGGTGTAAGATGTGTTTGTTGAAAACTTGAGAAACTTCTACGCTCGTAAAACCATCTTTGAATCAAATCCCTTATATAATCAAGAAGAGGTATAATTGGGAACTCTCGAGCATCTTTCAAGTAAGCATTCATGCTATCGAAAATGTTGGTAGTCACCAAAGCATATCTTTTCGTATCATAGAAAGCACGAGACCACCTAGAGGGACCAATTCCCTCTAATTCTAACCGAATGGATGTAACAATGTTTTCAAGCTGCCTCGTGTAATATTCAAACTCATTAGATGTATAAGCCTTGGCACACATAAGAAATGGAAAGTCGATGGGTTTAGATTTGTGCTTTTGTTTAAGGTTTTTCAACAAATCGTAGATACAAAGACAGTGGACAGTAGAATCATATACCCTAGCAACTCCTTTGGGTATGCTATTATGTCCATCGAAAATTATAACAGGATTATCAGGCTCACTCAAAGCTGATTTTAAGTTCCGGAAAAACCACTCCCAATAAGAATAATTTTCAGAGTCCACTATAGAAAAAGCAAGGGGAAATATCTGTGAACTACCGTCTAACGTGCATGCTGAAAGTAAAGTACCATAAAATTTTTTCTTTAAATAAGTTCCATGGATGGAGATAGCTGGCAAAAAATGTTTCCACTCATTAATAGACGAAACCAAGAACATAAAAAAATATTTGAACCTCCCTTCGGAATCAACCTCGAATTCCGTATAAGTTCCTAAAAAGGTATTGTGATTGTTAACAATTAAATATATATTTACAAATACAGATATATACATGTACATGGTATGTGTAAGAATTTACGTTGTATAAGTTAACAAATATAAGCATATACTTGCATTCTTCGAAATTAAGCAAGCAACAAATGATGGAATACGAGCGTATGATTCTTCAGGAGACCCCATGATAGCTCTAAGAGCATCTTCCCGTCCTCTCCAGGCTTTACCATAACTAATATTAATCCCATGTTTTTTACGCATGTAATCGACAACATCTCGTGGTCAACATTGTATCTTAGTATTAGTCTTTAGAAAGGATTTAACACATTCACTAACCATAAATGATGTAGCTTGTCTGTGATCATTCTGCACCACATCAATGGCACAATCATGGTGGGCAACAAACTTCCTAATAATCCATAACTCACTGTCTTGATATCGGGATGAACGGAGATACCACTTGCAATTTTCATCAATACACCAAACAACTAACTGTTTTTTATTGGATTTAATAGTCTTAAATTGAAAACTACCTTTCAAAGCAAGAGCAAAAAGAACTTTTTTCAATTCAAACTTACTTTGAAAGACACAATATTCTTTTATCAAGAAATCCAATGTCAAGGAGTCAACTTGAATGATGTCCATAAACTTATAATCCTTCTTTTGGTGTAGAGACTTAAAACTTCTAGCTACATACCCTGTATTTGTGGTATCGTCCACTTCAACATCATTAGCATCAACGACAACACAATAATCATTGCATATATCACTTGAAATGACAGATAAAACCCAAAAAACATTCCCATTTTCCAGTATCCTAATGATTGTCGATTTATTATAACCATTCCTATATAACGTCAAGCATGTGATTTTTTGTCTAGGACGGATATGGAGCTCTTTCAATATGCAATCATTAAATTGAGAAATTGAAGAATCCACAGGAATGAAAATATCAATAACATGAAAATTCGTGTAAACATTCTTTTCATCCCATTGACCATTGTATAAAAAGGTCACACATTGAACCTTGTGCATAGTCATGTCTGAAAAAAGAGGTGATGTGTAAGATAATAGAAATTGAATGACAAAGATGATTGAAAATGACGTTGTAAGTTTAGGATATAAATAGAAAGAAAAAGTAATACGACATTTTAGAAATTATTAATAAATAAAGTTAACAAAAGTTAATAAAATTTGGAAGAATAAAAATATAAGTTAAAACTTTTGATTTTAATAAAGAACAAATCTTACCAAAATAACAAAATATGTTGAAGCTAATTTTAAAGTGGAGATGGTTACTAGAATCCAGGAGAGAAGATGTACAAACTAAAATGAGAGATAATGTAGGCAACAAAAATAAAAGAAACAGTTTCTAAGAATTTAAGAGATAGTATTATATTTAATTTAAAAATAATAAGGAAATAGGAAGGGTAAAGAGGTCTAATAAAAACTTGTGAAACAGTTAGAATAATACAAATAGACATTTTTTATTAACAAAAATCATTTAACCATTTTTTAACACACGGTGACAAATAGGGACATCCACTATAATTTCTCATTTGATTATCTCTATGGGTCGTGAGACAACTAATGGTCGGCAATTAAAGCTTCATTGAAGTTTGAAGATCACTTATCATTCTGTCAAAAAAAAAATATCATTTATCTTATGTGCGCATGAATACGAAACTTGTCACCTCAATTTTTTCATTCATTGACTAAATGTCAAACTCCACTTTGTTTGAATATGTCGTGTATTTGAGTGTTTCAATTGAGAAACAACACTTGAATTTTGGATACTTACAAGATGACATAATGTGCACTTGGGTTGCTAATTTGCATAGTTTTCAGAAATAACAAAACAATATAAACAATCTAAACCTTCTATTTACAATTTGATTTGATCAAAAGAACTAATCTAGTGCCAAATTACTAAACAGTCCATTTGCAAACCACCACATATCACATATATATGATAAAATTGAAGTACCATAAACATATACTTTATATTGTAAAGATATCTCTAAAAGCAATTGTTATAACGAACTAAAGTTAACTGTAAAGATAAAATTAAAGTACCCATAAACATATAATTTCAGTCTACAGCGAAATTATTGTATCGGCATTGAATTTTTCTTAGAAACTAAATTAGTTGAGAGCGGCAAATATCTTTGCAGAACCTCTCTACAAGATCTTTGTAACGACCCATAATTTTCCGCACACCTCTAGGTCACATTAACTACCCAATTAATCAAAATTTAACTCCGACAACAGCCTGCCAACTTTACTATGCACACATCTTATGAATTCAAGTTTCAATCCCCATGAATCTAACGATAAAACAGTCTCATGGAATAACATTCAACAACATTCGTGAACCACTTCACGAAGCAAGTTTATTATTCAATCTATATAAAACTAAACAAATGGAATAAAACTCAAACAGGCACCTATCCCGAAGTAAAACTAACCACAAGGAACAAATCTCACAATAAATCGAATACAAATAAACCGTTTATTGACCACAACATAAGGCCTTAACCAATGACTTAAACTAAACAGGGATAACTAAGCAGCCTATGGTCCTCACTCGTCATGTCTCCTCCGTTCCATCACCATGGTCACCCACAAGTCCTTCACCTGAAATAGTGATTGTAGAGGGGGGGTGAGTATATAAAATATACTCCGTAAGTAGCCCTCACCAAGCACACACAAACATCATGCTTATAACCATAAAGGAAACATACATTATCATACTCTATCATTACAATATGCGAATAAACATAGACATGCTCTGCTATTACATTATACATTCAACCATAAACATGCTCCACAAGACCCGATGCTAACCACACTCATATAAAAACAACTACCGCCCACTTGGCTCCCTAACACCTCAAATACATCTATGTTCGCCTTAGCTATTCAAGCTCTTCGAAATCCATTCTATTGGTAGTGTCGGCCCCTGACCATTTATACCCAGAGCTCCGACACTAGTGCATCGACCCTCGACCATTTATACCCGAG
The DNA here is from genome assembly GCF_013281855.1 of Momordica charantia. Lineage (NCBI taxonomy): Eukaryota > Viridiplantae > Streptophyta > Magnoliopsida > Cucurbitales > Cucurbitaceae > Momordica > Momordica charantia. The sequence continues at coordinate 11,365,584 of NW_028275162.1, forward strand.
GCCTCAATGTCTTACAATCTATTGGCCCTTGACCATTTATACCCAAGGCCCCAATAGTTCTCCTTTCGAAAGACTCCTCGCATCGACCTCCGACCATTTATACCCGAGGCCCCGACGCTCATCTTTATCCAATATTGGCATATCGACCCCCAACCATTTATACCCGAGGCCTCGATACCCAATTAGTGATGTATCAGCCCCCGACCATTTATACCCGAGGCCCTGACACTCACCCATTCACTTCATAACTTTCATAATTCCACGTAACATTTCTAGCCTCCAACCAAGATTTCCGTACTACTTTCCTAATAGCACCAACCACCACAACGCCCATCGACAACAACACCACTAGTATGATTTCGATGCATCTCCCAGCTCACCAACACAATTCAGCATGCTTTCACAACATAAACATCATTCTAAAAGCAAAACAATAAACCAACATGCTTTCACAACATACCAAATCTTAACTACAGCGCCACAGTGAGTTTAGTCATAACAGAGCATAGCCAACAAATTACAAACGATTGGAGCCCAACACAATTCATCCAAACACTTAATATCCAACGCCCATATTCCATAAGCACTGCTAGATATAATAAAACTCATGAGACACGCCAAACACTTCATACATATTCGGACAACAAACATTTCCAAAATAAATTCACCTTAACGAACATTCCCTACAAACATACATCATTCTACAACAGATCTCAGCAGTTCAACAATACAAAATTCCCACTATTATCACCGACGAACATTCAACACTAACCAGGCATACAAAACAACATAAACGATAGTTACGCTACACAACCACGTATCAGAACCAATATTAAGCAATATAAAGAGCACATCGGCAACCAAATAACAACCATCAACGCACGCACCCACCCCCGTGCCACTTACAACACTTGTCCTAAAGCTCCTAAGCTCGTTGAACACTTCCTACTACAAAAGAGCATGATCTCGAGGTTAGTAACTAATTAGAAACATTTAGTTATAAACGAAACCGAGTTTAGGTAGAGTCGTTACCTACCAACTCACACTAAAACAACTTGGGTTAGGAGTGGGTTGACTTCGAAGGGGTTCGGGCTCCCAATCTAAGTTCCAAAAGGCCTTCAGCTTGCTGTCCCGATGTCTAAAAGTGATGGGTAAAACTGATTTGGGTCCAATTAGAGGTGGGTCAACGCCGAACCCATGCCAAAAAGAGTGGGTAACTAGATTGGGCTCCGATTGCGCGTGGGTCAGCGTCAAACTTCACCGCGCCGTGGACTGCTGCAAAGCCGAGAGGAAACGCCGCGCCGTGGACTGCTGCAAAGCCGAGAGGAAACGCCGCGCCGTGGACTGCTGCAAAGCCGAGGGGAAACGCCGCGCCGTCGCACACTGCACCGAGTAGCGCCACCGTGGAGCTGCTGTAGCGCTGCCGGATCCGACCCGAGCCCGACGAACCCAACAGACCCGTTCAGATCGCGGATCTGAGGACGCGGCCGCCGTGGGTCGAACACCGTTCGTGAGCCGCCGCGAGCCGCTGCAGGAGGCCGGAGATGCTGCTGCCGCTGTGCCGCTTCGCCGGAGAAGAGGAGGTCGCCGGCTGTAATGCTCCAAGAAGAAGAAGAAGAAGGAGGAGAAACTTGGGGGGGGGGGGCTGTCGGCTAAGAAACAAAGGGAGGGAAAGAGGAAAAAGAAAAGTGTTAAGGTTTCCCCCTTTTGTTTTGATTTTAAAACAATTTTCCCATTAAGCCCAATCATCCAAGCCCAAGTCCAAAGAAGGAGGAGTCCATTCCCTCAACCCAAGACCCAACATACCAAGCTCGGTTAATAATCATTTAATTGGATTGTTAGAGCCCGATAATTATCGACAAATTAAATTCACATTCACTTTGAAATTTAAATGAAAAAAAATCTCCCGATTCGAGACTAACTGACCTGAGAGACTCGGGGCGTTACAATCTTCCTTGCTATGCTCGAATAACGAACCAAAGTTAGTGGGAATCTCCTTGAAATAAACAAATGAATTACAGAGAATATGAGAGAATTGATATACAATGAGTGCGATTCTCGCTTATACCAAGTGGTGGGAAATTAGTGGAGCCAAACACTAAAAATGAAAAGGGCGTTACAAGTTGTTGGGCTCAGAAATCATAAGGCCCAACTATTGTTACTTTACCAAGTTAGTTTGCTATAAGTATTTTTTCTCTTTTCATTTAACTTAGCCGTGTTGGAACATATTTTGAAGGTGGCGGCAGTGATGCTTTTGGTAGAGAAGGAAAAAAAAAGAACTTGGGTTGTAGTGCATCGTCGGCAACTGTTCTCGTGAGTATTTGGTAAGGTTTTTCATTATTGTATTTCTTAGGATTGTATTTGTTGTAGTTCATAGAAGCTAGTTGGCTTTTGTCGAGGCCTATGGATTTGAGAGATTGTATTGCCCATTATATTTATGTCAATATCGTAGTAGAACCCGTTGTCACAGAAGACTAGACGTAGCCCATAGTTGGGGTGAACCAATATAAAATCTGCTGTGTCATTTTATCTTGTGCTTTACAGTTTTTTTCCTATTTGCATATTTTTGTTGTGTTTGGATATTTTTGTGGAATGAGAAATTATAGAGGACAGTTAATTTCTCAACAAGTGGTATAACAGCATAGGTTGCGGAGTCATGGGAGACAAATATCAAGCACACCATTACTATGAACGGATTCTGCAATGGAAAGAATTTCAGTTTTTGGAAGATGCAAGTAAAGGATCTTCTTACGTGCAAGAAGATATACAAGACTTTGGGAGAGAAACCAACAGATATGATAGACAAATCTTGGAATGCAAATATCAGAATGACACTATTAACGGGGGTATGCAGTCTCGTGGTGAAAGAGACGACTGCAAAAGAGTTGTTGAAGGCATTGCAAGACAGGTATGAAAAACCTTCTGCCAATATAAAAATACTTCTATGGACGAATTATTTTAATATCCACATGGAGGAGGGCACCTCGGTGAATTCCCACACTAATGAACTCACCGATATCTTGAACAAATTAGAAGAGATGAGTGTCAAGATTGAGGAGGAGGTGAAAGCTATGAAGCTGTTGACGTCTTTACCTGACAATTGGGAGATGATGAAGACCGCGGTGTCGAATTCGCTAGGAGAAAATAGCTTGAAATTTTAAGCTATTTGTGATGCCGCCTTATCTGAGGAAGCCCGAAGAAAATTAGGATAAATGTATGCAATTACTTTAGGGGCAGAAAATGAGGTTGAATCAGCTTTGGTAGCTCAGTTTAAGGGGAAGGGCAAGATGAAGTACAACGGGAAGCAGCAAAATAGGAATAATAGGGGTAATGGGAGTTCTAATGGATAAGTTGAATGTTTTTACTGCCATAAGAAGGGTCACTTCAAGAAACACTACAAGAAGCTTAAGAAGGATCAAGAAAATGAGGACACTTTAAATTACGTGTCAGAAGAGGTGTTAGCTTGTATTGAAGGTAACACAACACCTGTAGACCGGTCATCAAAGTGGGTAGTGGACAGTGCAGCATCGGTCCATGTATCTTCAAACAGGAGTTGGTTCACATCTCTCACTACAGGCAGTCATGGCATGGTGAGAACAGGGAATGAGAGACTCTCCAAGGACAGAGGAATTGGAGAGGTGCATTTGATGACTGACAGTGAGACTGAGTTAATACTACATGATGTCAGGTATGTACCCAATTTTAGGATGAATTTGATATCAGCGGGGAAGCTGGATAAGAAAGGCTACAAAAGTGAGTTTGCAAATAACATATGGAAACTCATGAGGGGATCCGAGGTAGTGGTTGTTGGCCACAGAAAAGCTTTAGTGTATGTTTTGAGGTTTGATGTTGCCAGAGGATTAGAGAGACGGATTATGCACAAGACTGCAGATAGTTAAGGGGGAGACTTGAAAGAACTAGCAGCATTGACAGTCAGAATAGATTAGAAGAATCTGCCATCAGTTCAAGTATAACAGCTGGGAAGTAGAGGAAAGGGAAAGGGGAACAGCTCATTGAGGCGTTCAACAGACTGTCAGTTTCAAACACCAGTTGTCAGACGGATTAGCAAGCGGATGAAGTCGCGTAGGGAAATAGTGCATTGAAAAAGACTACAGTTGGTGTCTCTAAAGTGGCAACGACTTGAGTGGGGGTGCCAAGTCAATAGTGAAAAAGCTTTCCTTCAAGAGTCGTTTGGTGCAAGTAAAGAAGGAAACGTCAGGGTCTACTTAGTTCGAGTGGGAGGACGTGGCTATGTCTCTTACGTCTGTGAGACAAGACTACGTAGGATTACTCAGTCTCAGAGCAAGGACAGATGGAGCCTTGGTTGGTGCTAAGAAGAAGTTAGAAACTATGTGTACAGTGGGAGTTGAGCATTGGTTGGTGCCAAGAGAACGTTGTTTAGTTGGAAGTTGTTGATGCATTCAGAATTGAGTTATGAGGGATACTATTCTCACAGTAGGAATTATAATTGTTTTTGTCTCCAAGTGGGAGATTGTTGGGAAATTAGTGAAGCCAAACACAAAAAATGAAAAGGGCAATACAAGTTCTTGGGCCAAGAAATCATAAGGCCCAACTATTGTTACTTTACCAAGTTAGTTTGCTATAAGTGTTTTTTCTCTTTTCATTTAACCTAGGCATAAATTGTTGGAGCATATTTTGGAGGGGCGGCATTTTAGTTATTTGGAAAAAGAGAAATTGTGGCGGCAGTGATGCTTTTGGCAAAGAAAGGAAAAAAAGAACTTGGGTTGTAGTGCATCGTCGACAATCGTTCTCGTGAGTATTTGGTAAGGTTTTTCATTATTGTATTTCCTAGGATTGTATTGTTGTAGTTCCTATAAGCTAGTTGACTTTTGTCGAGACCTCTATATTTGAGAGATTGTAGCCCATTGTATTTTTCCCAATAACATAGTAGAACCCGTTGTCACCAAAAACTGGACGTAGCCCATAGTTGTATTTTCTCTATGTCATTTCTGTTCTTTTCCCTATATTTATCTTATTGTGTGGTTGATTGTATTTTTCACTGACGAATTGTGGAGGGGAAAATATTATTGGTAAGTAAATTTTCCCAAGACCAAGGGTTCTAGGAGTTTGACATACAGAGTTTTTTAATATCTTATGTTAAAATATTTATATTATTTGATTCACATAAATATTTTATCTTAATAAAATATTATATTTTTTCTTTTAATGTCTCAAATACATTAATTAGGATTGCATTTTTAGCCCAATTAAATATTTTAATATCTCATATTAAAATTTTATATTATCTTATCCTGATTCAAATAATCATTTGAAGTGTATATCTTATATATTAACAATATATTAATTTTCCTTTAAATGTATCTGTTGATGCAGAAATTTGGCCTTCTAGGTTTCTGCCAAATTCACACCAATCTTCAAGAATAAAAGGGATCGACGAGACCTGCAAAACAGAAGAGCACTAAAGACTGGTGTGGCTCTTGCCACACATACTTCGATGCTTAAGTCAGAATCGGAGCAGTCGAGCATGGAGAGTGTGGAAGTTCAACGTAGCAAGAGTAGAGATTTGTAGCCTACTTCAACTATGAATATTTTTCTTCTATTTATAGAGGGGAAAACTTAGTATCACTAGGATATCTTATCTGGATCTAGAGACAATCTTGAGGCCATTAGGATATCTTATTCTTTTGAATATTTGATATCTTCTCCTGAATCTTAAGGCCATCAGGATATCTTCTCCAGAATCTTAAAGCCATCAGGATATCTTCCCCTTTTGAATTCCTTAAATATAGGAAATTTGAATTGTAGAAAATATGAATTTTCTCATCCATAACAATAGCCTCCTGCTCTCAAAATTGAAGATAATAAGTTATTCAAAATGTCAGACGTCTACTTTGAGAGTATTTTTTCCTTCATGGGCTAACCACTTTTATAGAACAGCCCCACACCAGTCTCTCGAGCTCTGTCATACAGTTAATTTAACTGTTTCGTTTTTTTTTGTTGACCTTAGGATATAACTTTAAGTTGGGCCAGCGATACCATCTTTGGGTTTCTAACCTGTTTAACTTTTGCCCAAGAGTTTATACAATAGGATTTACTCTTAGGTTTCTAACCTATTTGACTTTCGCCAATAATTTTATACCCTGAGTTTAGTTGACAAACTACAACAAATTTGCCTTTTCATGACGGGCATTACTCGTCATTAACGAGTAACCATGTCGGTTGACTGAGGTTATGCTGAACGCATGCACTAAGCGTGGTAACAAAACAAAGCTCAATAAAGGAATGTAAAGTGCTCCGGATTTAAAAACTAAAAGCAACTAATGAAAGCAACTCAAAAGTACTTAGAAAGCAACAAAGAAACACTAAGAATGATCAAGAGAAGGAAGCAAGGCTTGATGAATTTGGTGGAGAAGCTGCTGGAATTTATAGTTGTGCAGAATAGGTTAGGTAGGTCCTAAAACGCTAGTGGATCACCCATTTCCAACTCCTTTGACTGACTAAATCGTGCTCAAACTGATAGTGGAACACTTCTTCTACACGTATGCATCGGTTGGAACCACAAAAACGCATTGGAAGACGCGTTTCATTAAGGGCAAAGTTGGAAGAAAACCAATTTTTCTGCAGCCTCCCAGGCGCCTGGCGCCTCCAATGATGGTGTTTCCAACTTTTTGCTTCTTTTCATTAATTTGCACGCTAAAATGGTCCTAAAATGTCATAAATACAATATAAGCCAACCACAAACCATCATATATGAATTTTGCATGAATTGGAACTCAAACGACCGAGAAAAAGTCCGAAACAAAGTTTAAACATAGTAAAAACAGCATCTAAAACCTTCTTTTTACGCATGTAAACAAGCGTAATCACACCCCCAAACTTAACTTTTTGCTTGTCCTCAAGCAAAACTTAGCAACTTTAATCGACTTTCTAACACATGGACAAGGTAAAGCAAAAGCAACCGAGATCTTCAATCATAAATTGTCTCAGGGAAAAGATGTCAAAGCCTACCATTCTATTTTCTTTGTAAGCTTAGTCACTATAAACCAAGTTTGAAATGATAATAACTTTTTCTTTCAAAATCCTTTTTCCTTTAAAAAACAGAAAACATTTTCAAATACCCCTAAGGAATCTGCACACTCCCTTTTTACATTGAGACTTTTACATCTGAAAGACCGGCTACTAGCCCCTAAGGGTTCCACACACTAACATCGGTTTCAACCATAGCTACTCGTAGAAAGACTTTGAAACTAACAGCTAGGTCATAAGACGACGACAATGAGAAACACGAAGTCACTTATCACCATCCTTACTGCTATTTTCAAAGTCAACACCCAACCTAAAACTAAATGGGTGTCTACAGTAGGACTCGGAAATCATAAATACATTTCTTTAACTCTCATTGTTTTTACCACTCTTTTCTTTCTAACACAAGTATTTTCCCCACTCCTATTTTCTCTCAACAAGACTCTTTTTACTCTTTTGCAACTTTTGTCTCTTTTTTTTAATTTTTTTTTAAGCTAAGTGCTTTTCAACACTTTCTTTCTTTCCAACTGACTCTTTTTCAAAAGAAAATAACATGATTTTTCAAATATAAATAACACTTTATCTTTCTGAAACAATGACTGACACAACGACTGTCCCCCTCAAACTTAAGAGAGACAGTGTCCTCACTGGGAAAAGACTTTTGCATCTGATGAAAAAGGCTTAACAGTAAAAAGGACAAGGACTTCCTATATAGGGGCAAAGAAAAAGTTTAAAGTCTGTAAAGATCAAAAAGACATAAAAGAAAATGGGTTTATCACATAAACGAAGGAAATAGCTCAAAGCTTAGTCAGGCATATAACAGAAAACTCAACAATCTCTTAGAATCATCATTGACATGAAATCACATGCACAGCACAGATGCTTCAAAGTAGGCATGTGAAAAGCTAAACTAAGGTTAAGTGAAGGCATACTTTAAGTGATCAGAAGATAAACGATACTAAATTATACATGCTTCAACTGAGCTCGAAACATAATCAATACAAAAAACATGCGTAGTAAGGCTAGAATATGCAAACAACGTCATTAACCAAAAGAATGAAACACAAAAAAATAGCAAAGAAGGAACCTCCCCTTCATGAAGTTGGAGGTTGTGGACTAGGATCAGTGCCGGTACTGGAAGATGGATGACCAAGGATAGCAGCTAGCGCTGGAGGCCATGAAGGTAAAACCGCAAAATCCAATGAAGCCCTCAAGTTGTATATATGTTGCACGACTTCTCGAACCTGATCTCGCAGCTGTTGGTTCTCCTGTCGGAGACGACGGATCTCCGATGTAGAAGACGTCCCAGTACCTTCCCTTCTTTGTAGCGCATGTGCGATAATTCTCCGAATATTCTTCTCTCCACAACTGGGGCATCTCTCTTAATTTTATCCTCAGGGAGCTGCACACCTTGTCGCAAGCATAAAGAAGTGACCAAGCGTGGGTGATAAAGCTTACCACGTGTCTGGTGGGCACACTCATGAATACTGGTATTGATCAATTCTCCAAAATTCACATCTATGCCCTTTAGCATGGCATAAACCAGCAGTGCCCTATCCTGAGTGACATGCTCATCATGCTCCGTGGCCAGAATTCTGTTTTTGACTATACATAACCATCCTGCAACAGCTAGTGAAACATCCTCGAGTTTTGGTCGTACCTTGCCATGAGTAGTCAAATCCCAAGTGGCAGAGGGCTTCCCAACACATCCTAGAGCCTCACCGAGCTGTTCTAGAGTCGGAGTCACTAACATCTTATTTCCCACAGCATCTCTGATATTCTTAATGTTGAAGGTGTAGTTGATCTGAGTGGCATCAAACCTTATTTCCTTCCCATGCACTATGGCTATATGTGACTAGGGATGGACAGCAACGTAGAACTCTCTGACTAACTCCAAAGCCTTACATTGTATGGGTTGAATGAGTGGTCTCCATTCTTTATCTCTTACGGTCTCCCTCCAATCGTCAGGCACATCTCCTAGATTGAGGTCGAATCCCAATTCTGTCATAATCTTACGGGATTTCATTAATGAAGTTGGAGTGGCTAAATTCGCCGTGTTCCATTGCGTCTCGACCTCCTCTCCCTCAGACAAGTCTAGTTCGATTGTATCAACTGGCTCAGGTGCCACTACCTTCTTCTTAGCTTCAGCTGCTTTAGCTTTCGCTGCTCTCGTTTTAGGTTCATTCACAGGCACTGTCGGCTTCTTAGTCTGAACTGCACGACGTTTTGAACTATTTTTCTCCCGCCTCTTGTATTGGAACATTTCCCTTAACGTCTGCGTGTCCTCAGGATCATCGTTTCTGGTAGGTTCTTGAGTACTATTCTCCCCAACCTTGGATCTACTTGTATCACACCCAAGCGGGTTAACTGCATTAGAAGGAATAGCGTGAGCATCCCTTACACCTGGTAGAGTGGCTATCGGTGTGATATACTCATCTGTTGCCAACGGAGTAGACCCAGTTGCCCAGTAGGCAACTCTTGGTGACTACAAAATGCTCCGTCTGTAGGTGTATCCAATGGGTAAGGTTCCTGAGTATCTTTTCTTACCACTTCGTTCTCGGTATCCTTCGTTTCCGGCATATTCGAACAATTGCCTCGTGAAACCAGTAGAAAATCATCATTACCATCTCCCGGTGTAATAATCAATGGAGAGGAATAAAACTGCTCCTCATCCCTGTTCTCCATAGATGAATCCTTAGGCGTCAGACGCCTACTACTCCCATCTTCCTCAATTTCTGGGCCCGTCAGCACCTCCTTGCCCTTCCTCTTTTGCCCTATCGAGACCTCGGGCTCTAGCCTCTAGCTATGGCTCTTCTCTTGCTCTCCTCCATGCTCAACTCCTGTATCCATTGGCATATTGGTTGGGATTGGCATCATAGGAGGCTCTAAGGGTCTTAGGTGTCCCATGTTGAAGGTGCTCAATATGTTAGGGTTCAATTGGGGTGCTTGAGGTCCTCTTTCTAGGAATAGAAGTTGAGGTGGTGGGGGAACCCTAGGTAAAATCATCCCATAATTGGTTGGAGGTACCCAATGACCCATTCCATAATAAGGTGGAAGGCTAGGAAATAGAGTAGATGAGTTAGGCATTCCACAAGGATGAACACTAGCTGGAATTTGTATTTGGGACAAGGGAAAATGATAGGAAGGAATCGGGTTAAACATAAACGGTTGGTACATACCCGGATTGATCATTGGAGGAAGTTGTTGAGAATTTTCAGCCCTAAACTCACTGTTTTGAGGTATATTAAGGGTGGGTAGCTGCTGAAAATTTACATAACCATGTGGACCCATCATAGGAGGTTGTGTAGGAGCTTGGGAAGGAGAAGTAGGGAGTGAAGTGTGTTGAGAAGAAGAAGCCATAGAAAGAAATAAAGGCTAGAAATTTCTGTTTCTTCTTGGTTGTGGCCGAAATCGAAAATAATGGTGGTGAGGGAGTGGTTTTTTCGAGAAACAAAGGGGAGGAAGAAAGTTGTGTGGGTTTGTGTGGAGTTGTAAAGCTTAGGCAATGGGTCTATTTAAAGCTTTCCCCAAACTAAATCCTAAATGGAAAGGGATTGAGTTTTAAGTTCAAACTAGGTTTCGTAAACCTAAAAGGAAAATAATAATAATAATAATAAGTTTGAATTTCAAATAGGATTAGGGAAACAAAATTTGAAGTATTTTTTAGTTTAAGGAGAGATGTGAAACTTAAATCACAAAGGAGTAATGTGTGACCCAAAATAAAACGCACAAATTTCGAAATTGAAACCCAAACCACGAAGGAAGAAGAATTTTCGAAATGCTGGAAAAACAGGGCAGGCGCCAGGCCCCTACGTAATTTTTTTTATTTTTTTTTCAATGTTTTCAAGAACATTCTCTTAATAAGCAAAACTTTTTATGATTAAACAAAAAGAATATAAGATACAAAACTTCCTTCCTTTACTTTTGTTCTTTCAAAACGGATAAGAAGGAAAAACATTTTTCGCAAAAATTTATTGTCCTGAAAGTTGAATAGAGGTTTTTCCTCTATCCACTGGTTCTCCAAAATATGGCTTAAGTCTTTGCCCATTTACTTTAAAAATACTTCCCTTAGAGTCAACTAGATCCACTGCCCCATATGGGTAGACTTTAAAAATTTTAAAGGGACCAGTTCATCTAGACTTAAGTTTCCCAGGAAAATGTTTCAACCTAGAATTGAATAACAGAACCAGATCACCTTCTTGAAGATTGTTCGGTCGAAGACGCCTATCATGCCACTGTTTAGTTTTTTCCTTAAACAGCTTAGCATTCTCATAAGAAAATTGCCTGTGTTCTTCTAATTCCAACAATTGTAACGTCCTCGCTTCACCTGCAGTCGACAAATCAAAATTTAACTTCTTAGTAGCCCAAAATGCTTTATATTCTAGCTCAAGAGGCAAATGACATGCTTTTCCAAAGACTAGCCTATAGGGGGACATGCCGAGGGGAGTCTTAAATGCTGTCCTATATGCCCAAAGTGAATCATCAAGCTTAAAAGACCAATCCATACGGTTAAGATTTACAGTTTTTTCTAAAATGTTTTTTATCTCCCTATTAGATATTTCGGCTAACCCATTCGACTGAGGATGATATGCTGTTGCAACCCTATGACGCACATTGTATTTAGCCAGCAACTTTTGCATAGACCTATTCATAAAATGAGCCCCCCATCGCTTATCAGACAACGCGGGGTTCCATAACGCGTAAAAATGTGCTTTTGCAGAAAACAAATGACAACTTTAGAATCATTGGTAGCAGTTGCAATGGCTTCTATCCATTTCAAAACATAATCTACTGCTAACAATATATAAAGCTTACCATTAGAAGATGGAAATGGACCCATAAAATCTATACCCCACACATCAAATATTTCAATCTCAAGGATCGGGGTTTGAGGCATTTCGTGGCGCTTAGATATATTACCTGTCCGTTGGCATTTGTCACAAACCTGGGCAAACTTATGTGCATCTTTGAACATAGTGGGCCAAAAGAACCCACTTTGCAAAACTTTGGCTGCAGTTTTGTGTCCTGCAAAATGTCCTCCATATGGAGACATATGACAAGCGTCTAATATCGCCTCATGCCCTTCTTCTGCTACACACCTGCATAAGATATTGTCAGGTCCTAGCTTATATAAAAAAGGTTCATCCGAACAATAAAATCGAACTTCATTTAGAAATTTCTTTACCTGTTGCTTGTTAAACTCATAAGGAACTATTCGACTTACCAAATAATTTGCTATATCGGCATACCACGGAACTGAATCAACTCGCAAGAGTTGCTCGTCAATAAACTGTTCACGTATAATAGTTCCATCATCACAGAGCGGGGATTCCAATCTAGACAGGTGATCAGCCACTTGGTTTTCAGTACCCTTCCTGTCCCTAACTTCAATATCAAACTCTTGAAGTAACAAAATCCACCGTATCAAACGTGGTTTCGCATATTTTTAGCAAATAAATATTTTAAAGCAGAATGGTCAGTAAAAACAATGACTTTTGTGCCTATCAAGTAAGACCTAAACTTATCAAAGGCGAACACAACTGCTAACAGTTCATTTTCAGTAGTTGTGTAATTGAGTTGTGCACCGGTCAGAGTCTTACCAGCATAATACACAGGATGCAAGATCTTGTTTTTACGTTGTCCTAACATAGCTCCTATTGCATAATCACTAGCATCACACATGAGCTCGAAAGGTAAATCCCAATTAGGTTCGATAATTATAGGGGCTGAACTTAAAACAACTTTCAACATTTCAAATGATTTTAAACAGTCATCATAAAAAACAAATGGTCTATCATGTTCTAACAATTGACACAAGGGTTTAGAAATTTTAGCAAAGTCTTTTATAAAGCGGCGGTAAAATCCCCCATGCCCTAAAAAACTTCTAATCCCTTTAACATTCGTGGGAGGAGGTAGCTTTGAAATGATGTCTATCTTAGCGTGGTCTACCTTTATTCCTTGCTTGGAAATTTTGTGACCCAAAACAATACCCTCTTGTACCATGAAATGACACTTCTCCCAATTTAGGACTAGGTTTGTTTGTTCACATCTCTCCAATACTCTCTCCAAATTAACTAAACATGCGTCAAAAGAATTTCCAAAAACAGAAAAGTCATCCATAAAAACTTCTAGAATATTTTCTACCATGTCAGGGAAGATGGCCATCATACACCTCTGAAAAGTCGCGGGTGCATTGCATAATCCAAAGGGCATTCGCCTGAAAGCGAACGTACCATACGGACACGTAAATGTTGTATTCTCCTGGTCTTCTGGAGCAATAGTAATTTGATTATAACCCGAATATCCATCTAAGAAACAATAGAAATCCTTACCTACCAGACGGTCGAGCATCTGGTCAATAAAGGGTAGAGGAAAATGGTATTTCTTCGTTACCTTGTCGAGTTTGCGATAGTCAATGCAAACTCTCCACCCAATCACAGTTCGGGTTGAGGTGAACTGATTCTCCTCGTTGGCCACCACGGTTATACCCCCTTTATTTGGTACACACTGTACTGGGCTTACCCAGCTGCTGTCGGATATTGGGTATATAACACCTGCGTCAAGCCATTTAAGAATTTCTTTCATCTTCAGGATCAACCGCCTTTGACTCTCAATAGAGTTCTTAGCATCTTCTTCCAATAAGATTTTGTGCATGCAAAAGGCTGGGCTTATCCCTCGGATATCTGCTATCGTCCATCCAATGGCCTTTTCGTGCTTCTCCAAAATCTGCAATAAAGAATATTCATTAGTAGGTGATAAATTGGAAGCTATAATAACTGGTAAAGTGTCGTTATCCCCTAGATACGCATATTTCAATTGCAACGGCAATGGCTTCTGCTCCAACGTGGGTGGTTCCACTATGGACGGAAGGAACGACTTTCATTCTTCTTTTTGTATTTTTTCAACAGGATTAGTCACATCTTCCAGTCTTTATGCTATCTTATCAAGCTCTTCTTCAATCTCTGTAACTAACAAGTCATGAAACTCATCAAACATAACAAGATTCAAGCTAGTTATAGCAGAGCACTCTTCAAAGTCTCCTAGTAATTTCATGGCGTCTAGATCGTTAAATTTAACTTCTTCATTATTTACCCTCATTGTAATTTCTCCCTTCTTCACATTAAAAACTGTATCCCCAGTGGCTAGAAATGGTCTTCCTAAAATAATGGGAACGTCTAAGTCTGCCTCGCAATCTAGAATGATAAAGTCCGCAGGGAAAATGAATGTGTCCACCTGGACTAAAACATCTTCTATCTTTCCCTAAAGTCTTATGATAGATCTATCTGCTAGTTGGATGGTAACCGTAGTAGGTCTAGCTTCTCCTATGCCAAAAGATTTGAAAACTGATAATGACATAAAATTAATTCTAGCGCCTAGATCACATAATGCCCTACCAAAGTTTTTCCCTCCTATGGAACATGGAATGGTAAAACTGCCAGGATCGTTACATTTCATGGGTAGCAGGCTGCCTACAGCTTCACTACTACATTTTGTCATGGCTACCAGTTCATGCTCTCTTATCTTTTTCTTCCTAGAAACTATATCTTTCAAAAACTTTGCATAATTTGGCATCTGTTCTAGAGCATCTACTAATGGTATATTTATATGCAATTGTTTTAAAATATCTAAAAATTTTCTAAACTGGGAATCATTATTTTTCTTAACTAATATTTGTGGAAACGGGGGAGTAGCGGTAAAAGAAGGTTGTACTTGTGGAGGAACACTCGGGGTGTCCTCATTACCTTTTCTAATATTTTCTTTTTCTGGTGTTGTTGGATTCTCTGGTCTCTTTACAGTTGGTTCAGTGGATGGAATCTGTACATCTGTTGTTGGCATTGTTGGTCCATCATATGCCAGTCCACTCCTAAGGGTGACAGCTTTGCACTGTTCTTTCCCTTCTCGTTTTGGTAATTCAGTATGGCCTGGAAAAGAACCTTGTGGTCTATTCATCAATTCATTGGCGAGCTGTCCCAATTGGGTCTCGAAATTCCTCATTGATGCCGCTTAGGATTGTATCACTGCGTCGGTTCCGGCCATGTACTCCTTCATCGTATTCTCAAGATTTGAGTTGTTATTTTGAACTGGTGGAGTCTGTGTTCTCTGATTGTACTGCTGTTGTGGTGGCAGGATGTATTGTTGTGTAGGTGGAACATAGGGCTGCTTATTCTGCTGGCTCTGCCCTTGATTAAAACCGCTCGAACCTCATTGACCTCCCCATGAGAAATTAGGGTGGTGCCTCCAACCTGGGTTGTAGGTGTTCGAATATGGGTTAAAGTTCCTATTGTTCCCATGTCTTACATAAAAAACGGAAGCAGGGTTATGTGGACAATTATCATAAATATGGTTTTCACTACAAAATGAACAAATGAGATCGTTGACTTGGCAAACAGGGGCAGGAGTGCAATAATCCAACTGCACAGGTTGTATTGGCGTGGCTAATGGATTTTTTATTCCCAACGCCATCTCTTTCAGCCTCTGGTTCATTGTAACCATCTCTTTTTGCATCGAGGTCGCAATGTCCAGAGCCAAAACTCCAGCTGGATCTTGCTTCTTTGGTGCTGCCCTAGATCTTTGCGGACACCACAGTTCATTGTGTGAAGCTAAGTCATTTAGGATGTCGACTATCTCGTTGAATGTATTCTTTGTAAAGGCTACGTTGGCAGCATTGTTTAGCATCATCTTAGTAGGATGATCTAAACCTCTAAAGAAATGTTCTATCTGGATGTATGCCGGCAAGCCATGGTTCGGACATTTCCTGATTAGTTCTTTAAATCTTTCCCACGCCTCGTGAACAGCTCACGATCATACTATCTAAAGGAGATGATCTCCTCTCTGATATCAACGTGGCGAGTAGGTGGGAAGAATTTTGTTAAGAACTTCTCCACTAACGACCCCCATGTGGTGATGGATCCCGGTGGAAATGCATTGAGCCATGCTCTAGCTTGGTCCTTCAAAGAAAATGGAAAAAGTGTTAGTCTAAGAGCATCGTCTGTTATACCAGGTAATCGAAATGCATTTGCAATTTGAATGAATGATTTCAGATGATCATGTGGATCCTCATGTTCCTGGCCTCCAAAATGTCCAATTGTCTGCAAAATTTGGAACATCATTGGTTTAAGCTCAAAGTTTGCGTGGGCTGGAATAGGGTTGACTATCCCTGAATCAAAGTTCTGAAAAGCCGTGGCGGCATATTCTCGCATTGCCACGTCTCTGTTGTCCGCCATCTGGATATGGTTGAATTCATTATTTCTTACGTGATCCCTCATATTACCGTTAACAGCAGGTGGATCAACCGGATCACGAGGTGGAATATCTGCCATTGATGTGCTCGTACTCTCTACCTCACTTTCAAGACTGATTTCACCTTCTCTCTCTTTTTGCTTTTCTAGTTGTTTTCGAAGTCTTTGCTCCTTTCGAGTTTTTCGAAGGGTCCGCTCAATCTCAGGGTCAAGGGGTAGAAGAAAAGATCTTGTGCTCATGCACTTTAACTTACCCTTGTGAGATAAATGACCAAAAATATAGAACAAAAACGATGGATGGAAATTGCACCCAAAAACAATTCACAAAAATAAAAACTAAAAGAATTTGAAAATAATTTTAAAACTAAAGTCCCCGGCAACGGCGCCAAAAACTTGACTGGGGTTATGCTGAACGCACGCACTAAGCGTGGTAACAATTCTATAGATGCAAGCGCACACCTGTCAGAGTAATATAAAATGTGTAACGCCCTGAGTCCCTCAGGTTAGTTAGTCTCGAATCGGGAGATTTTTTTTCATTTAAATTTCAAAGTGAATGTTAGTTGAATTTATCTATATTTATCGGGCTCTAAAAATCTAATTAAATTAATATTTACCGAACTTGGTATGTTGGGTCTTGTTTTGAGGGAACAGACTCCTTCTTCATTGGGCTTGGATGGTTGGGCTTCCATTGAGGGAAAATTGTTTTGAAACAAAACAAAAGGGAAACCCTAACATTTTATTCTTCTTCTTTTCTCCCTTTTCTTCTTCCCCATTCCTGTCCCTAGCCGACAGCCCCCCCCCCCCCCCCAAACTTCTTCTTCTTCTTCTTCTTCTTGGAGTATTCCAGCCGGCAGCCCTTCTTCTCCGGCGAAGCGGCACAGCAGCAGCAGCATCTCCACGCCGGCGTCCTCCTGCAGTAGCTCGCGGCGGCGCACGAACGACGGTGTCCGACCCACGGCGGCCGCGTTCCTCAGATCCGCGACGAGCCCCATCGGAACGGGTCTGTTGGAGTTCGATGGGCTCGGGTCGGATCCAGCAGCGCAACAGCAGCTCCACGGCGGTGTGCAACGGGCGACGTTCCGTTACGGTGGCGCACGACGCATGGGTCAGCTCAACGGCGGTCTCGACGACCTGCTGCTTTAACCTGAACCCCGACGACGTGCGCAACTCCCGACGGCTGCCTCCGACGAACAGCAGCTCCGGCGACTCGTTCTTTTTGCAATCCGACGCGAACAGTAGCAGATTCGAGAAGATGTCTTCATCCCAACACATTTTGACATTGACCCACACCCAAACGAAGGTTGATTTGAGTTACCCATCACTTTTAGACGTCGGGACAGCAAGCTTAAGGTCTTTTGAACTCAAATTGGGAGCTCGAACCCCTTCGACGTCAACCCACTCCTAACCCAAGTTGTTTAGTCTGAGTTAGTAGGTAACGACTCTACCTAAACTTGGTTTCGTTTATAACTAAATGTTTCTAATTGGTTACTAACCTCGAGATCATGCTCTTTTGTAGTAGGAAGTGTTCAAGGAGCTTAGGAGCTTTAGGACAAGTGTTTGTAAGTAGCACGGGGGCGGGTGCATGCGTTGATGTTTGTTATTTGGTTGCCGATGTGCTGTTTATGATGCTTAATATTGGTACTGATACGTGGTTGTGCAGTGTAACTCTTGTTTATGTTGTTTTGTATGTATGGTTAGTGTTGAATGTCCATCGGTGATAATAGTGGGAATTTTGTATTGTTGAACTGCTGAGATCTGTTGTAGAATGATGTATGTTTGTAGGGAATGTTCGTTAAGGTGAATTTATTTTGGAAATGTTTGTTGTCTGGATTTGTATGAAGTGTTTGACGTGTCTCATGAGTTTTATTATATCTAGCAGTGCTTATTGAATATGGACGTTGGATATTAAGTGTTTGGATGAATTGTGTTGGACTCCAATCGTTTGCAATTTGTTGACTATGCTCTGTTATGACTAAACTCACTGTGGCGCTGTTGTTAAGATTTGGTATGTTGTGAAAGCATGTTTGGTTTATTGTTTTGCTATTAGAATGATGTTTCTGTTGTGGAAGCATGCTGAATTGTGTTGGTGAGCTGAGAGATGCATTGAAATCATACTAGTGGTGGTGTTGTTGATGGGCGTTGTGGTGGTTGGTGCTGTTAGGGAAGTACTACTGAAATCTTGGTTGGAGGCTAGAAATGTTATGTGGGATTATGAAAGTTATGAAGTGAATGGGTGAGTGTCATGGCCTCGGGTATAAATGGTCGGGGGCTGATACGTCACTAATTGGGTATCGAGGCCTCGGGTATAAATGGTCGGGGGTCGATACGCCAATATTGGATAAAGATGAGCGTCGGGGCCTCGGGTATAAATGGTCGGGGGTCGATGCGAGGAGTCTTTCGAAAGGAGAACTATTGGGGTCTTGGGTATAAATGGTCAAGGGCCAATAGATTGTAAGACATCGAGGCCTCGGGTATAAATGGTCTAGGGTCGATGCACTAGTGTCGGGGCTCTGAGTATAAGTGGTCAGGGGCCGACACTACCAATAGAATGGTTTCGAAGAGCTTGAATAGCTAAGGTGAACATAGATGTATTTGAGGTGTTAGGGAGCCATGTGGACGGTAGTTGTTTTTATATGATTGTGGTTAGTATCGGGTCTTATAGAGCATGTTTATGGTTGAATGTATAATGAAATAGTAGAGCATGTCTATGGTTATTCGCATACTGTAATGATAGAGCATGACAATGTATGTTTCCTTTATGGTTCTGAGCATGGTGTTTGTGTGTGCCTGGTGAGGGCTACTTACGGAGTATATTTTATATACTCACCCCCTTCTACGATGATTGTTTCAGGTGAAGGACTCGTGGGTGACCATTGTGATAGGACGAAGGAGACATGACTAGCGAGGACCATAGGCTGCTTAGTTATTCCTGTTTAGTTAAGTCATTGGTTAAGGCCTTATGTTGTGGCCAATAAACGGTTTATTTGTATTTGAATAATTGTGAGATTTTTCCTTGTGGTTAGTTTTGCTTCGGGATAGGTGTCTGTTTGAGTTTTATTCCATTGGTTTAGTTTCATATAGATTGAATAATAAACTTGCCTCGTGAAGTGGTTCACGAATGTTGTTGAATGTTATTCCATGAGATTGATTTATTGTTAGATTGATGGGGATTGAAACTTGATTTTATAAGTTTGTGTGCATAGGAAGTTGGCAGGCTGTAGTCGGGGTTAAATTTGATTAGTTGGGTAGTTAATGTGACCTAGAGGTGTGCGAAAATTTCTGGGTCGTTACAAAATGGATGGAGTATACAAGTATCGATCCTCAAGGACTTCTAAATAATTTCCAAACTCTAAAGTTTTAATGAATAGTGAACGTTGAAATGAGTGATTCTTGTAAAATGAAAAGTGGTCACAAATAATGGTTTTGGATTTGGGATTTGGTCTTATAATGCTAAAACCTAGCCCGAATTACTTCAAGTTAGCCAAGAAAGAATCAAGGATACGCTTAGGACGATATGCATTTTACTTTAGGAACCAACGACTACACTTTTCACTTGACTTATGTCTAAGCAAGTTCAAATTCCTAAGACATTCCCTAATATGTCTATTATGAGAGATATCTTAGTTTTAGGATGGAAATAGTCGCAACCTCGGGTTAAGGTCCTATGTCTACGCTACTTAACCGGAATCCTTATGTTTATGGCGCACCTCTCCTCGGTTTAACCACTAAAAAATGCAAATAAGCAACTTTTTCAGTATTGACTTGTTAAGAGTTACAGTGGCCTTCTCTAAATCATAACTTTTTGGGAAAACATGTTGAGCAATGAATGGAAAGCAAAAACACTACTTCTTAGCAGCCCTTTTTAGAAATAAAAGGCTAACTATCCATAATCGGGCTAGAGACGGGAATTTAGAAAGACGTATTGAAAACAATACAGCAAGTAAAATGGTTGAAATTGAAATGCATGTGTGAAAAACAAAAGTTAACTAATGGAGAGTTTTGCTCGGGATTGAGAGCTTCGCCCTTCTCTTTCAATCAAGGGGGAGTGCCACGTGCTCTTTCCTCCAAAAACACAATTCTCTTAACTAAAAATAAAGTAAAGGCAAAGGAAAGATAAGCAAAGTGCTGGATTTTTATATATTTGAATAGATAGGAAATAACTAAGTACAAACAGAAACAAAACAAAGCTCAATAAAGGAATGTAAAGTGCTCGGGATTTAAAAACTAAAAGCAACTAATGAAAGCAACACAAAAGTACTCAGAAAGCAACAAAGAAACACTAAGAATGATCAAGAGAAGGAAGCAAGGCTTGATGAATTTGGTAGAGAAGCTGCTGGAATTTATAGTTGTACAGAATTGGTTAGGTAGGTCCTAAAACGCTGGTGGATCACCCATTTCCAACTCGTTTGACTGACTAAATCGTGCTCAAACTGATAGTGGAACACTTCTTCTACACGTATGCATCGGTTGGAACCACCAAAACGTATTGGAAGACGCGTTTCATTAAGGGCAAAGTTGGAAGAAAACCAGTTTTTCTGCAGCCTCCCAGGCGCCTAGCGCCTCCAATGATGGTGTTTCCAACTTTTTGCTTCTTTTGACTAATTTGCACTCCCAAATGGTCCTAAAATGTCATAAATACAATATAAGCCAACCACAAACCATCATATATGAATTTTGCATGAATTGGAACTCAAACGACCGAGAAAAAGTCCGAAACAAAGTTAAAACATAGTAAAAATAGCATCTAAAACCTTCTTTTTACGCATGTAAACAAGCGTAATCAGGCACTACCCAGGAGGGCACTCCTTCTCAACAGAACGGATCTCAGGAGGTCAACCTTCTGGGCTCTCAAGGCGAGCTATCTTCTCTCCTCGGGAGCGGCTGAGCTTCCTCGTCTATTTTGTTGTTGTTTTTTGTAAGTCTTTGGGCAGAGCTACAAGGTATACAAGCCTTGGCTCTGTCCTTTTAATCAATGAAACTTCCATTTCTCTATTTTTGTCTATTCTTTTACTGCTTTTCCCTTAATCTTTTTAAACTTGCTTTTGTAAGCTGGAACTGATCTATGAATAATTTCCATCTCGCACCTCTTAACTCGTAAGTTTGAAGGATTGAGCTTGAGATACTTTTTCACATTGCACCCTTAAGGTTTGAATCTGAGTTTCTTTAATTGGTCTTTAATATTTCTCCTCGAACTCAGAAGTCCAGAAGATTATACTAAGCAACAATTTGAACTTCCTACATCGCACCTTTAACTTGAACGTCTAAACGGTTGAATTTTTAGTCCATAATTAATATTCACATCGCACCTCGAACCCATAGGTTTAGAGGACCGAATTTCCTGAACCTTCAACATCGCACCTTTAACTTGAACGTTTAAATGGTTGAATTTTTGGTTCTACTTGATTTTGACATCGCACCTCGAACCCGTGGGTTTTGAGGATCGAATTTGATCAATTTTTGCCTTTACCTTACCGATTTTAAGTCTTAAGCCTTATGGGAGTCCGTGGCCCCCATTTAATTTCTGATCCAACTCGGAGTCATGCAATTAAATAACTCCGTTTATTAAAATTTTTACAAGTCCATTTCAGGACTATTTTGACATTTCAAGGGTAATAGCGCTTCAAGTGCTCTGCGTTCCATGGATGCGCAAGCACTCTTCCTTTCAGGTCGGCCAGCATATACGTTCCAGGTCGGACTATGCCTTTAACCTCGAACGGTCTCTCCCAACTTGGGTCAAGGGTGCCCACATGACATCCAATTCTCCTTAAGACCAAATGTCCAACTTGGAAGCTTCGAGGTCGAACTCGGGCATTGTAATGTCTGGCCATTCTGTTTTGATACTCTGTTAGGCGCAGTTGAGGCATTTCCCTTTTTTCTTCCAATAAGTCCATGTTAAGGAGTAGCTCTTCTTCGTTCTTCGTTGGCTCGTACTGCTCTACCCTGTCTGTCGGTACGCCGATCTCAACCGGCATAACGGCTTCTGACCACAAAACTTCAGGTAGCTCCTCGACCCATCTTCCCTTTATGGAGTCCAACCTTAGCTTGAGTCCTCGCTTTATGATTTTGTTTACCACTTCAACCTACCCATTTGCTTTTGGATGCGCAGGGGACGAACTGAGGTGGCTTATGCCCAGTTTTCTGCAAAAGTCCTTGAACTTTGCATTGTCAAACTGATTTCTGTTGTCCGTCACAATAGCATTGGGTATACCAAAGCGGCATACAATGTTTACCCATATGAAAGATGTGACTCTGGACTCTGTGATGTGGGATAGTTCCTCGGCTTCGGCCCACTTGGTGAAGTAGTCCACAGCGACAACGACGAACTTTGTTTGTCATTTGCCCAAGGGAAAATGACCTATGATGTCTACCCCCCATTGCGCAAATGGCCATGGGGCCAAGATGGGGGTGAGCAGTTCAGGAGGTTGACGGATAATGTTTGTGAAACGCTGGCAGTTGTCACAAGCTTTCACAAATTGCTTTGCATCCTGCTCGACAGAGGGCCAATAGTACCCTTGTCGAACCACCTTGGCCGATAACGACCTGGCGCCTGAGTGGTTTCCACACACTCATTCATGGATTTCTCTAAGAATGTAAAGGCCTTCTTCGGGAGTAACACACTTAAGCAGAGGCAGGGAGAAGCCATGTCGGTACAACGTTCCTTCTTGGAGTGTGAACCGAGCTGCTCTCCGTGCCATCTTCTTTCACTCCTTCGGTTCTTGCGGTGGATTTCCTTTGATGAACTCCACGATTGGGTCCATCCAAGAGGGTGATGGAGTTTCAACCTCCATCACATCTGGCTCCAAGATTGAAGGACTGTCCAAGATCTCGACCGGGACCGATCTAGCCAGGTCGGTCTCATATGCTGACGCCAATTTGGCTAAGGCATCCGCATTGGAGTTTTCAGATCTTGGAACTTGACTCACCTCGTAAGTCTTGAACTGAGCGAGGTGAGATCTGACCTTGCTGATGTACTTTTCCATTCGGGCGTCCTTCGTTTGGTACTCCTCCTTAATCTGATTTATGATTAATTGGGAGTCACTAAAGACATTGATGTGCACGGCCCCCCAGTCCTCTGGCAACGCGCAGGCCTGCTATAAGTGCTTCATACTCAGCCTCATTATTTGAAGTCCGAAAGTTGAACTGCAGAGCATACTCAAATCGCTCACCACCTGGTGCGAGCAAGAGGATTCCTGCCCCGCACCCCCTTTCATTGGAAGATCCATCAACGTAGATCGTCCACGAGAGGTTGGACTCGGTTGACTGGGACGGTGGGGTAAGCTCCGCGATGAAGTTCGCCACTACTTGCCCTTTTAACGCGGTTCTAGGCCCGAACTGGATGTTGTACTCGCTTAATTCCAATGCCTACTTCATCAGACGTCCTGATGTTTCAGGCTTAAGGAAGATATTCTTGAGGGGTAAGTTTGTAAGTACTATAACAGTGTGCGCTTGGAAGTACGGCCTAAGTCTTCGGGCCGAGGTGACTAAAGCGAGGGCCAGCTTCTCCATTTGGGGGTATCTGGTCTCGGCCTCAGCCATGGCCTTACTGGTGTAATAAACGGGACTTTGGCGCGCACCCTCCTGCTTGATCAATGCTGAGCTGACGGCGCAATCAGATACTGTCAGGTATAAGTGGAGCTTCTCTCCTGGCATTGGTTTTGCGAGTAGAGGTGCCGATCAGAGATAGTTTTTTAACTGCTCTAGTGCTTGCTCACACTCTACCGTCCATTCGAATGGTCCCTTCTTCTTAAGAACCTTGAAGAAAAGAAGGCACTTGTCCGTTGATCTTGACACGAACCTATTCAAGGCTGCAATCCTGCCATTGAGGCACTGAAGCTGTTTTAGAGTCTTGGGCGCCTCCATCTCGAGCACGGCCTTTGTCTTCTCTGGGTTAGCTTCAATCCCATGGTTATTTACCATAAAACCAAGGAACTTTCCTGAGGAGACTCCAAAGACGCACTTGGTCGGATCGAGCTTCATTTGGTACTTGCGTAACACTCCAAAGGCTTCAGTCAGATCGGAAAGATGCGACTTTGACTGCTTACTCTTGACAAGCATGTCGTCGACATACACTTCCATATTCCGACCGATCTGCTTGGCGAACATTTTGTTCACCATGTTTTGGTAGGTCGCACCTGCGTTCTTTAGGCCAAAAGGCATCACCTTGTAGCAGTACAGACCTTGGTCTGTTATGAACGCAGTATGATCTTGGTCTGGCAAGTGCATTTTAATTTGGTTGTATCTAGAGTAGGCATCCATGAAGATGAGCAGCTCGTGCCCGGCTGTTGCGTCCACGAGCTGGTCGATCCTTGGCAGGGGGAAGCAGTCCTTTGGGCATGCCTTATTTAAATTTGTGAAGTCGACGCACATCCTCCACTTCCCGTTGGATTTTTTAACTAATACTACATTAGAGAGCCACTCGGGATACAGAATTTCTCGTATATATTCAGCTTTTAAAAGTTTGTTTACTTCCTCAACAAATACATCACTCCTCTCCTTATTTACAGGTCTTCTTTTTTGCTTTACAGGTCGGAATGATGGGTCTATATTGAGGTGATGCACCATAATCTTTGGGTCGATGCCTGGCATGTCCTCGTGAGACCATGCGAAGACGTCCGAGTTGGACCTGAGGAAGTTGATCAGCTCTTCCCTATCAGTGGCCCCCAGCTTGGTTCCTATGCTTACTTGTTTTCAGGGCTAAGTAAGGGAACAAGCTCGAGCTCCTCTGTTGGTGGGGAGAACTGCCTTTTGCCTTCTCTCGGAAGGTCGTCTTGACTGGTTTGCTCTTCCAGGGCACATACTGACGATCCTTTGAGCGCTGATGCGTAACACTCCCTTAAAGTTTTTTGCTCACCTCGGACCGTGCCGACTCCATTAGGGGTTGAGTACTTCATGACTTGATGCAGTGTGGAGGGGATGGCCCGGAATGAGTGGATGATGGTCTCCCAAAGATGGCATTGTAAGACGACCTGCCATCGATCACTACGAACTCAGTCATCTGCGTTACTTGGGTAGCATCTTGTCCGATCGTGACCGGTAGGTCGATACACCCTTCAGGGGAGACCGATTCTCCAGAGCATCCAACCAAAGGTGTTGGACTTTTCTTCAACTGAGACGTGGTCCACCCCAAGGCAAGATATGTCCGGAGGCACAGGATGTTGGGAGACGCGCCTCCATCTATCAACACTCTTCTGACCAGGACGTGATCGATCAGAGGGGCGATCACAAGTGCATCGTTATGGGGCAAGTGGACCCCCTCCAGGTCGGTATCGCCGAAGGTGATGGAACAAGTAGGTTTCTGCTCCCTGATGATGCATACCTCGCGCCTGGCCTCGCGAGGTAGCACTTTCCTTTTGTTTCCGGACTGGCCCCCACTTGGGCCTCCGAAAATAGTGTTGATGACCGCAGGTCGGTCCTCTCGTCGAGGCGGCGTTCTTGAACGCTTCCTCTCTTCTTTCTTTTCGATCGAGTTAGACCTCGGGTTACCCACAAACTTTTTCAAGTAGCCATCTTGAATGAGGTCTTCAATCTGGCGCTTCAGCTCCCAGCAACTTGTCGTGTTACGGCCGTGATCGCGATGAAAACGGCAATATTTATCTTTGTTGCGCTTTTCTGGGTCTCCTCGGAGCTTCTCAGGTCACTTGAAGAGTTTTTCCATTCTGCTCTCCTTGATGTTCGTGAGTATCTCGAAGATGGCGATGGTGGTTGGGGTATACCGTTCATAAGGGCGGCTCCGGTTGGGGCCGCTCTCCGACCTACGATACTCGGCTCTGCCGCCAGAAGAGGACGATCCCTTGTCCTTAGACTTAGAATCAGCCTTCCTCTTTTCTTAGCTTGGCTTCTTCTGGTCAATCTGCTTCTCAGGTCGGCCAGTCTTGGTTCGGAGGAGCTCTTGTCCATCGATGATTTTCTTCGTCTTTTGCAGGCTTTCGGCGAAGGTTGCTGGAGCCTCCTCTCCGAGCTTCACGGTGAGGGTCTCATCGGTCACGCCGGTAAGGAAGTAGCACATGGCCGAATCGTCGGAGCAGTGCACGACCTTCAGCTGTTCCTCCTGGAACCTCGTGACATACTCTCTCAGCGTCTCTCCCTTCTTATGGCTGATGGTGGCGAGGTAAGTCGCTGTCTTTCTATCGTAATGACGAGAAAAGAATTGGCTAATGAATTCTGTCCTCAGTTGGGAGTAGATCGAGATCGACCTGGCCGGCAGTCTCCGGTACCACAGGGGCGCGCTGCCGGTGAGCGCGATCTGGAAGGCACGACATTTTATCGCATCTGTTGCTGCTTGAAAGTCCATGAGGCATTCGAATACCTCAACATAAACCTTCGGGTCCTTAGACCCATCATAAGGTTTCATGGCGGGAGTTTTGAACTTTGGAGGAATTGGGGCCTTCAGGATGTCCGAGGTGAGTGGCGATTCTCCCAAGTCGCCATCGTCAAACTAACACTCTTTCTTCTCGCACCTGGCCTTGAGCGCTTCGACCTGCTCGTCGAACCTGTGCTTCATCAGGTCGAACTCTTCCCTGGTGATCACAGCTTCTGGTGTTAGAGGCTTATACTTTGATTGAGCCTTGAGGTCAGAATTGGAGAACTCTCGGGAGTAGGACGGAGAGTCTTCCGGCTCCCGAGATGCTCTCTTCTTCTTATCGGTGAGGTGCTTTCTCAAATCGTTATCCCGCAAGCTATAATCCACCCCCTCATTGTTGGGAATGGGCTCGCGGTCGCCAGGGTGGAGAGATGGAACCCGACCTTCATTCTCTCCAGGTGCGCT
The DNA here is from genome assembly GCF_013281855.1 of Momordica charantia. Classification (NCBI taxonomy): domain Eukaryota; kingdom Viridiplantae; phylum Streptophyta; class Magnoliopsida; order Cucurbitales; family Cucurbitaceae; genus Momordica; species Momordica charantia. Next base: position 11,392,593 of record NW_028275162.1, read on the forward strand.
TGGGACCCTTGAGGGAGACGCTATTCAGTTGGCCCGCCTTGCCTCGGCGTACATTTCTTCAATTGTGTGCAACCGTTGGCGCATATCATCCAACTCGCGCTGGACAGTAGACAAAGCCTCAGGGTCTGCCATCGGGTTGGCTCTTCAGGAGGTCTCTCTCGAGGTCCCACCTCGACCTCGGTTGGCCTTTGAGGGTATCGGGTGAGCAGGGGGTAACCCTTGGTTCTCGTGGCGGGCAGATCTGCGCGACAGATCTCCCTCTTGTCCCGCTCGGACCTGGTTCTCCACCATTCTTGCGTCAAGGTCTCGCTGAGTGCCATTATCAGCGTTCAAATCCCTCCGTTCTGTCGTGTTAGCAGAGTTTGCTGGCTGCACCATCTTTGCGTATGTTTCTTAGGTCGGGATGACTTAGGTTGTTTTTCTTCCCCACAGACGACGTCAAATGTTTATGCAAGAGTTTGCACAACAGTTTTTCACGAATCGAGCTCGAACCCGGTCTCCGGCTCCGACCTGAACACTAGAGTGGACCTGCACAAGAGGGTAAGCACTCTGACGCTCAAGTCAGTATATATCGGATTCTGTATTCAGTTCGAGGTGAGATTCGATACCTGAGCGTGAAATGAAGCCCTCTATTTATAGGTGATGGATCCGACAGTACACACGACCGGCGGTTATATGTCTTTTCTCATGTCGAACCTGTCGGGTTCCAAGCAGGTCGGACCCAAGCCAGGTCGAACCGTAATGCCTATACTTAGCTTTTTTTGTAATTGGCGAACCCTGTCTCCTCGGCAGGGCCTAGGTGGACCTAGGCAACTCTTATTTAGTTTCCACGAACACCAATAAGAGTCCTCCACGTGTCCCAGGCACATTTTATGTAACGACCCAGAATTTTCCGCACACCTCTAGGTCACATTAACTACCCAACTAATCAAATTTAACCCCGATTACATCCTGCCAACTTCCTATGCACACAAACTTATAAAATAAAGTTTCAATCCCCATCAATCTAACAATAAATCAATCTCATGGAATAACATTCAACAACATTCGTGAACCACTTCACGAGGCAAGTTTATTATTCAATCTATATGAAACTAAACAAATGGAATAAAACTCAAATAGGCACCTACCCCGAAGCAAAACTAACCACAAGGAAAAAAAAATCTCACAATTATTCAAATACAAATAAACCATTTATTGGCCACACATAAGGCCTTAACCAATGACTTAAACTAAACAGGAATAACTAAGCAGCCTATGGTCCTCGCTCGTCATGTCTCCTCCGTCCCATCACCATGGTCACCCACGAGTCCTTCACCTGAAACAATCATTGTAGAAGGGGGGTGAGTATATGAAATATACTCCATATGTAGCCCTCACCAAGCACACACAAACATCATGCTCATAACCATAAAGGAAACATATATCGTCATGCTCTATCATTACAGTATGCGAACAACCATAGACATGCTCTACTATTACATTATACATTCAACCATAAACATGCTCTATAAGACCCGATGCTAACCACAATCATATAAAAACAACTACCGTCCACTTGGCTCCCTAACATCTCAAGTACATCTATGTTCACCTCAGCTATTCAAGCTTTCCAAGACCATTATGTTGGTAGTGTTGGCCCCTGACCATTTATACCCAGAGCCCCGACACTAGTGCATCGACCCTCGACCATTTATAACCCTGGCCTCGATGTATTTTAAACTATTGGCCCTTTACCATTTTTACTGAATGCCTCAATAGTTCTCCTTTCAAAAGACTCCTCGTATCGACCCCCGACCATTTATACCCGAGGCCTCGACGCTCATCTTTATCCAATATTGGCGTATCGATCCCCGACCATTTATACCCGAGGCCTCGATACCCAATTAGTGACGTATCAGCCCTCGACCATTTATACCCGAGGCCGTGACACTCACCCATTCACTTCATAACTTTCATAACTCCACATAACATTTCTAGCCTCCAACCAAGATTTCAGTACTACTTCCCTAATAGCACCCACCAGCATAACGCCCATCACGACACAACCACTAGTATGATTTCAATGCATCACAGATCTCAAAAACACAAAGTTTGACAACAACCAACCTGCTCACAGCATAGTGCACACAAAGCTTCAACAAACAACCCTATGGCATTCTTCACATAACATGCTTTTCACAACATAACAAATCCTAATAACTTCCAACCATACAATATCAGTAAGTTCCTAAAGTTACAGACAACAAACATGAATACCAGTCATATACATATCCCATATATAAAATAACAGCAACTTACAATAACAACATCGACCTCACAAACCTGTCCAACAATTAAAATAATAAGAGAAAACATGTTTATAATGTAAAATCAGCAAGAATGATTTCTATTAGCACACAACAACGCACACACCCGCCCCCGTGCTACTTACGAACAAATGTCCTAAAGCTCCTAAGCTTGTTGAACACTTCCTACTACAAAAAGAGCACAATCTCGAGGTTAGTAGCCCATCAGAAACATTTAGTTATAAACGAAACCGAGTTTAGGTAGAGTCGTTACCTACTAACTCACACTAAAACAACTTGGGTTAGGAGTTGGTCGATGTCGAATCAATGCCGAGGGAGGTGGGTGTTGCAAATCGGCTTCGAACGGGTGTGGGTCGATGCCAGAACATAACAAAACGAAGAAATCGTCGCGAACTACTACTGCTCGGGTGCTGACCGTGAGGTTCGAGGTCGCCGGAGGGGAAAAACACGTCGAATATGATCGACCGTAGCTGCTACTTCAAGAGTCGGGGAGGAATATATCGCAGATTTGGCAGTGTGGGTGCTGCAGAACACGTCGAATCTGCTCGACTGCACCGTTGCTACCGACAAGGCCGCCGGAAATCTCACCACGAATCGACGCCTGACGCTACTGCTGCTTCTCGAGATACCACGCCGCCATGAAATCATCGGATCTGGGCTGACCGTAGCTGCTGTGGAACACCCGAGGATGAAGCTTGCGCCGCCGGAGCCGCTGTGCGCTGTCACCGTTGGTTCGTCAAGCGCCGCCGCCGGCTGGGTCTGAGGAGCGTCACTGCTCGTGGAGGCGTGGTCGGGTTCGTGAGCGTGTTGCCAGTGCCGTCACCGCGGATCGGAGGAAGCGTCGCCGGAAAAGTGAAGGGAGAACAACTCGCTGCTGCCGTGCTGCTTCGTCGGAGAACAAGAAGGAGAAGGGTGGGCGGCGGCTAGGGCTAGGAATGGGGAAGAAGAAAGGAAGAAAAAAAGAAGAAGAAGAAGAAATGTTAGGGTTCCTTTTTGTTTTGTTTTATTTTACATTTCTTTTTTTCTTTTTTTTTATTATTTCCTTTTGTTTTGTTTTAAAACAAATTTTCCCTCAATGAAAGCCTAATCATCCAAGCCCAAAGATGAAGGAGTCCATTCCCTTAAAACAAGACCCAACATACAAAGTTCGATAAATTATAATTTAATTGGATTTTTAGAGCCCGATAAATATAGATAATTTAATTAACAATCGATTTAGTATTAAATGAAAAATCTCCTGTTTCGAGACCAACTAACCTGAGGGACTCGGGGCGTTACAGACTTCCCTCCTTCAAAAACTTTCGTCCCCGAAAGTTGACTGTTCTAGCAGTTTAGGGTACCTCGCCTTGATATCGTCCTCCCGCTCCCGAGTAGCTTCTTCCACTTGGTGGTTTCTCCATAAAACCTTAACCAAGCGAATCGTCTGGTTCCTCAACAACTTGGTTTCTCTTGCCAAAACTTTGACGGGTACCTCTTCGTAGCACAAGGACTCATCCAGTTGCAATGGTTCGGGGTCCAAGACGTGCGAAAGGTCATGAATATACTTCCTCAGCATAGACACGTGAAACACATTGTGAACCGCTGCCAACGATGGTGGCAAGGCCAACCTATACGCGACTGGGCAGATCCGTTCCAAAATTTCAAAAGGCCCAATGAACCTTGCGCTGAGCTTGACCTTCTTCCCAAATCGTAAAATCCCTTTTACGGGTGCCACACGAAGAAACACCCGTTCACCTACCACAAACTCGAGCTCCCTACGCCTGACGTCCGCATAACTCTTTTGACGCCTCTGTGCGACTTGCATTCTTCCCCTGATCTTTTGAATGGCGCTGTTAGTCGCCTGCACCAAATCCGGTTGACTGGGTGTTTATGCTGAACGCACGCGCTAAGCGTGGTAACAATTATATAGATGCAAGCGCACACCTGTCAGAGTAATATAAAATGGATGGAGTATCCAAGTATCGATCCTCAAGGACTTCTAAACAATTTCCAAACTCTAAAGTTTTAAAGAATAGTGAATGTTGGAATGAGTGATTCTTGTAAAATGGGAAGTGGTCACAAATAATGGTTTGGATTTGGGATTTGGACTTAGAATAATAAAACCTAGCCCGATTTACTTCAAGTTAGCCAACAAAGAATCAAGGACATGCTAAGGATAATATGCATTTTACTTTAGAAACCAACGACTACGCTTCTCACTTTACTTATGTCTAAGCAAGTTCAAAGTCCTAAGACATTCCCTAATATGTCTATTATGAGAGATATCTTAGTTTTAGGATGGAAATAGTCGCAACCTCGGGTTAAGGTCCTATGTCTAGGCTACTTAAGCGGAACCCTTATGTCTAAGGCGCTCCTCTCCTCGGTTTAACCACTCAACAATGCAAATAAGCAACCTTTTCAGTATTGACTTGTTAAGACTTACAGTGGCCTTCTCTAAATCCTAACTTTTTGGGAAAACATGTTGAGCAATGAATGGAAAGCAAAAACACTACTTCTTAGCAACCCTTTTTAGACATAAATGCTAACTATCCATAACCGGGCTAGAGACGGGAATTTAGAAAGACATATTGAAGAAAATACAGCAAGTAAAATGGTTGAATGTGGAATGCATGTGTGAAAAACAAAAGTTATCTAACGGAGAGTTTTTATCGGGATTGAGAGCTTCGCCCTTCTCTTTCAAGCAAGGGAGAGTGTCACGTGCTCTTTCCTCCAAAAATACAACTCTCTTAACTAAAAATAAAGTAAAGGCAAAGGGAAGATAAGCAAAGTGCTAGATTTTTATATATTTGAATAAGTAGTAAATAACTAAGTACAAATGGAAACAAAACAAAGCTCAATAAAAGAATGTAAAGTACTCGGGATTTAAAAACTAAAAGCAACTAATGAAAGCAACTCAAAAGTACTTAGAAAGCAACAAAGAAACACTAAAAATGATCAAGAGAAGGAAGCAAGGCTTGATGAATTTGGTGGAGAAGTTGCTGGAATTTATAGCTGTGCAGAATTGGTTAGGTAGGTCCTAAAACGATGGTGAATCACCCATTTCCAACTCTTTTGACTGACCAAATCGTGCTCAAACTGATAGTGGAACACTTCTTCTACACGTATGCATCGGTTGGAACCACCAAAACGCATTGGAAGACGCGTTTCATTAAGGGCAAAGTTGGAAGAAAACCTGTTTTTCTGCAGGCATCCCAGGCGTCTGGCGCCTCCCATGATACTTTTTCGTCTTTTTGCTTCTTTTGATTAATTTGCACTCCCAAATGGTCCTAAAATGTCATAAATACAACATAAGCCATCCACAAACCATAGTATATGAATTTTGCATGAATTGGAACTCAAACGATCGAGAAAAATCTGAAACAAAGCTGAAACATAGTAAAAACAGCATCTAAAACCTTCTTTTTACGCATGTAAACAAGCGTAATCACCGGTCCCAAGAGAACTCTTTCTCTGACTTCGTCCCAATTAACCGGAGGCCGACACTCCTTCCCATACAGTGCCTCGTATGGGGCCATCCCAATCGTGGCCTGAAAACTGTTATTATAAGCGAACTCTATTAGGTAGAGGTACTTATCCCAACTACCACCAAAGTCTAACATGCAAGCTCTGAGCATGTCCTCCAAAACCTGGTTCACACGCTCCGTCTGACCATCGGTTTGGGGGTGAAACGCCGTGTTAAAGTCCAACTTAGTGCCCAGGGACTTGTGTAATCTTCGCCAAAAAATCGAGGTGAAACGCGGGTCTCGATCGGACACTATGGATACCGGTATACCATGTAGCCTGACAATTTCCTGTAAATACACTATGGATACCGGTATACCATGTAGCCTGACACGAAGTTAAAAATCGTGTTGGGTGTGTTGCCCTAAAGTCGTAGTTTGTATTTTGTAAAAACAAATGTCTATTTCATAAAGTTTTATTCAATAAATTTGTTGTTGAATCATAGATTTGCATTGTCCAAAATCCAATACACTAAACATCCAAGGTTATTTATGATGTAATCGGGACAGTATATATACTGGGTATATAGTTGATATACGGGGTATATATTTGATATACCCCTGATATATGAATGGATAATGTCCCATGAATATAGTATATGGATAAGGCTGTGTACCTTATCCTAGCAACACTGTGGATACGGCCCGCTCTGTAAAGGTTACAGACGACTTGATCCAGGTCGTTCGTGTCGAGACATGCGAGTGGGGGTATCCTATACAATGAGTTTGTATAAGACCGGACCGCGAAATAGGCAATCTTTAGATGTAACACCGTTAACTAATAGATTGCCATTTCTTAGGATGACCAGGCAACTCATTCTCAATCCTGGAGTGAGTTATGGACTCCTGCCCGTGAGGGCTCGTCCTTTGATCTGTATGGGTGAGAGTGGGCCTAGTCGCCGACTCAACATACCTACCATTTCGGGGACGAGACCGAGTGGGGAGCTGGAAACATAACTTCACAAGATGGAATTCACTCCTCCCCGACTTTAGGGGAGTAGATGAGTGTTCCCTTAAATGCTGACTCCGGGACTTGAACAAGGGGCCCCACCCTCTCATTGGCCGAGAGGAACTTCCGGTTATTGGTTGGACAATAACCGGGTCGTTCATTAGAGGAGTAGTGGTGTTTAAGGAGTAAGATGTAACTCATGGGTAATACGGTAATTTGACCCAACTTGAGTTACGAACACTCGTGAAGGATTGACTCGTCATTAATGGTCGTATATCCATGGACACGAAAACATTCTGCAGTGAGAAGAGTGCAACTGCGGGTCTTTAGTGGAATGACCCGTAGTTAACAAATCTAGATTAACTCGGTCAATGAGTTTGACCGATTAATCATGCATTGTTGGAGCTTCGGATCTGTAGGTCCATTAGGTCCCCTTGCTAGCTCATAACGGGTAAAACGAGTATCAAATTTTTTGGAAGAATTTGAATTGTTCAAATTACTTAAGGGATTATATGTATATTGATACATTATAATATATATAGTTAATTGTAAATTAAAACTATATATTATGAGAGATATTATTTGAATGAGATTCAAATAAAATTAATATGAATAAGATTCATATTAAAACTATAGGTTAAAAATAATGTGCATAAGATGTACATTAAAACTATAGGCTATACGAGAGAAATGTTTTAGAATATGATTCTAATTTTATAATAAATAATTAAAATAATTAAGTGTTAATTATTTATGTATATATATATTTATTAATTATTAATTGGATTAATAATTAATTATATATATATATTAATTATTATATATATATATATATATATATTATTATTATTATATATATATATATATATATATATATATTAATTATTATATATATATATATATATATATTAATATTATTATTATTAATATTAACTCCCCTGCAAAATTACAGGGAGTGAGAGGTTTTGTGACGTGGGGAGTTACCCCACGTCACCCTTCTTCTTCTGCAAGTGTTGGAGAATTAGACAGAAGGTTACAGAACAAAATAGAACTAAGGAATACTCTCACCAATTCTCTCAAGATTCTCTCCATCTCTCCCTCTCGATCCAAAGAAATTCTCCCACAAGAACGATCTCGTACCCAGAGGATAGCGAAGAAGGCTCGGTGGTGGTGTTCGTCGGAAATTTGTTGAAGAAACGTTCTTCAAAGGTATTGAATTTCCTCTGTATTTTTCTTCTTTAAATTTCGATTTTGTATCCCGAAAATCAGCAACGAAGATCCGCTTCCTCTCCGGAAATCACATCCTTTCAGGTGAGTGACTGGTGGTTATGCTGAACGCACGCACTAAGCGTGGTAACAATTATATAGATGCAAGCGCACACCTGTCAGAGTAATATAAAATGGATGGAGTATCCAAGTATCGATCCTCAAGGACTTCTAAATAATTTCCAAACTCTAAAGTTTTAAAGAATAGTGAATGTTGAAATGAGTGATTCTTGTAAAATGGGAAGTGGTCACAAATAATGGTTTTGGATTTGGGATTTGGACTTAGAATGATAAAACCTAGCCCGAATTACTTCAAGTTAGCCAACAAAGAATCAAGGAGATGCTAAGGACGATATGCATTTCACTTTAGGAACCAACGACTACGCTTTTCACTTGACTTATGTCTAAGCAAGTTCACAGTCCTAAGACATTCCCTAATATGTCTATTACGAGAGACATCTTAGTTTTAGGATGGAAATAGTCGCAACCTCGGGTTAAGGTCCTATGTCTAGGCTACTTAAGCGGAACCCTTATGTCGAAGGCGCTCCTCTCCTCGGTTTAACCACTCAACAATGCAAATAAGCAACCTTTTCAGTATTGACTTGTTAAGACTTACAGTGACCTTCTCTAAATCCTAACTTTTTGGGAAAACATGTTGAGGAATGAATGGAAAGCAAAAAACACTACTTCTTAGCAACACTTATTAGAAATAAAAGGCTAACTATCCATAACCGGGCTAGAGACGGGAATTTATAAAGACACATTGAAGAAAATACATGTGTGACAAACCAAAGTTAACTAACGGAGAGTTTTTCTCGCGATTGAGAGCTTCACCCTTCTCTTTCAAGCAAGGAGGAGTGTCACGTGCTCTTTCCTCCAAAGACTCAACTCTCTTAACTAAAAATAAAGTAAAGGCAAAGGGAAGATAAGCAAAGTGCTAGATTTTTATAAATTGGAATAGGTAGAAAATAACTAAGTATAAACGGAAACAAAACAAAGCTCAATAAAGGAATGTAAATTGCTCGAGATTTAAAAACCAAAAGCAACTAATGAAAGCAACTAAAAAGTACTTAGAAAGCAACAAAGAAACACTAAAATTGATCAAGAGAAGGAAGCAAGGCTTGATGAATTTGGTGCAGAAGTTGCTGGAATTTATAGTTGTGCAGAATTGGTTAGGTAGGTCCTAAAACGATGGTGAATCACCCATTTCCAACATCTTTGACTGACTAAATCGTGCTCAAACTGATAGTGGAACACTTCTTCTACACGTATGCATCAGTTGGAACCACCAAAACGCATTGGAAGAAGCGTTTCATTAAGGGCAAAGTTGGAAGAAAACCAGTTTTTCTGCAGGCACGCAGGCGCCTGGCACCTCCTATGTAAGTATTTCCGACTTTTTGCTTTTTTTGATGAATTTTCACTCCCAAATGGTCCTAAGATGTCATAAATACAATATAAGCCAACCACAAACCATCATATATGAATTTTGCATGAATTGGAACTCAAATGACCGAGAAAAGTCCAAAACAAAGCTAAAACACAGTAAAAACAGCATCTAAAACCTTCCTTTTACGCATGTAAACAAGCATAATCACACCCCCAAACTTAACTTTTTGCTTTTCCTCAAGCAAAAGTTAGCAACTTTAATCAGCTTTCTAACACATGGACAAGGAAAAGCAAAAGGAACCGAGATGTTCAATCATAAATTGTCTCAAGGAAAAGATGTCAAAGCATACCATTCTATTGCCTTTGTAAGCTTAGTCACTATAACCCAAGTTTGAAATGATAAAAACTTTCTCTTTGAAAATCCTTTTTCCTTTCAAAAACAGAAAACGTTCTCAAATACCCCTAAGGAATCTGCACACTCCCTTTTTACATTGAGACTTTTACATCTGAAAGACCGGCTACTAGCCCCTGAGGTTTCCACACACTAACATCGGTTTCAACCACAGCTACTCGTAGAAAGACTTTGAAACTAACAGCTAGGTCATAAAACGACGACAATGAGAAACACGAAGTCACTTATTACCATCCTTAGTGCTATTTTCAAAGTCAACACCCAACCTAAAACTAAATGGCTGTCTACAGTAGGACTGGGAAATTATAAATACATTTTCTTTAACTCTCATTGTTTTTACCACTCTTTTCTTTCTAACACAAGTCTTTTCCTCACTCTTATTTTCTCTCAACAAGACTCTTTTTACTCTTTTGCAATTTTTTTGTTTTTTTTTTGTTTTGTGTGTTTTTTTTTTGTTTTCAACACTTTCTTTTTGTAATAGCATTTGTTTTTCCAACTGACTCTTTTTCAAAAGAAAATAGCATGATTTTTCAAATATAAATAACACGTTATCTTTCTGAAATAACGACTGTCCCCCCCAAACTTAAGAGAGACAGTGTCCTCACTGGGAAAATACTTTTGCATCGGATGAAAAAGGCTTAACAGTAAAAAGGACAAGGACTTCCTATATAGGGGCAAAGAAAAAGCTTAAAGTCTGTAAAGATCAAAAAGACATAAAAGAAAATGAGTTTATCACATAAACGAAGGAAATAGCTCAAAGCTTAGTCAGGCATAGAATAAAAAACTCAACAATCTCTTATAATCATCATCGACATGAAATCACATGCACAGCACAGATGCTTCAAAGTAGGCATGTGAAAAGCTAAACTAAGGCTAAGTGAAGGCATGCTTTAAGTGATCAGAAGATAAACGATACTAATTTATACATGTTTCAACTGAGCTCGAAACATAAAAAACATGCCTAGTAATGCTAGAATATGCATACTACGTCATTAACCAAAAGAGTAATACACAAAAAAAAAAAAATAGCAAAGAAAGAACCTCCCTTTCATGAAGTTGGAGGTTGTGGACTAGGATCAATGTCGGTACTGGAAGATGGATGACCAAGGATAGCAGCTAGCACTGAAGACCATGAAGGTAAAATTGCAAAATCCAATGAAACCCTCAAGTTGTAGATATGTTGCACGACTTCTCGAACCTGATCTCGCAACTGTTGGTTCTCCTCTCGGAGACGACGGATCTCCGATGTAGAAGACATCCCAGTACCTTCCCTTCTTTGTAGCGCATGGGCGATAATTCGCCGAATATTATTCTCTTCCACAATTGGGGCATCTCTCTTAATTTGATCCTCAGGCAGCTGTACACCTTCTCGCAAGCATAAAGAAGTGACCAAACGTGGGTGATAAAGCTTACCACGTGTCCGGTGGGCACACTCATGGATACTGGTATTGATCAATTCTTCAGAATTCACATCTATACCCTTTAGCATGGCATAAACCAGCAGTGCCCTATCCTGAGTGACATGCTCATCATGCTCCGTTGGCAGAATTCTGTTTTTGACTATGTATAACCATCCTGTAGCAGCTAGGGAAACATCCTCGGGTTTTAGTCGTACCTTGCCATGAGTAGTCAAATCCCAAGTGGCAGAGGGCTTCCCAACACATTCTAGAGCCTCATCAAGATGTTCTAGAGTCGGAGTCACTAACATCTTATTGCCCACAGCATCTCTGATATTCTCAATGTTGAAGGTGTAGTTGATCTGAGTGGCATCAAACCGTATTTCCTTCCCGCACACTATGGCTATATGTGACTGAGGATGGACAGCAGCATAGAACTCTCTGACTAACTCCAAAGCCTCACATTGTATGGGCTGAATGAGTGGTCTCCATTCTTTATCTCTAGCGGTCTCCCTCCAATAATCAGGCACATCTCCTAGAGTGGGGTGGAATCCCAATTCTGTCATAATCTTACGGGATTTCATTAATGAAGTTCGAGTGGCTAAATTTGCCGCGTTCCATTTCGTCTCGACCTCCTCTCCCTCAGACAAGTCCAGTTCGATTGTATCAACTGGCCCAGGTGCCACTACCTTCTTCTTAGCTTCAGCTGCTTTAGCTTTCGCAGCTCTCGTTTTAGGTTCATTCATGGGCACTGTCGGCTTCTTAGCCTGAACTGCACGACGTTTTGAACTCTTTTTCTCCGCCTCTTGTATTGGAACATTTCCCTTATCGTCTGCGTGTCCTCAGGATCTTCTTCGCTGGTAGGGTCTTGAGTACTATTCTCCCCAACCTTGGATCTACCTGTATCACACCCAAGTGGGTTAACTGCATTAGAAGGAATAGTGTGAGCATCCCTTACCCCTGGTAGAGTGGCCATCGGTGTGACATACTCATCCGTTGCCAACGGAGTAGATCCAGTTGCCCCAGTAGGCAACTCTCGGTGACTACAAAATGCTCCTTCTGTAGGTGTATCCAATGGGGAAGGTTCCTGAGTATCTGTTCTCACCACTTCGTTGTCGGTATCCTCTGTTTCCGGCATATTTGAACAATTGCCTCGGGAAACTAGTAGAAAATCATCATTGCCATCTTCCGGTGTAATAATCAATGGAGATGAATAAAACTGCTCCTCATCCCTGTTCTCCATAGACGAATCCTTAGGCGTCAGATGCCTACTACTCTCATCTTCCTCAATTTCTGGGTCTGTCATCACCTCCTTGCCCTTCCTCTTTTGCCGTATCGAAACCCCGGGCTCTAGCCTCTGGCTATGGCACTTCTCTTGCTCTCCTCCATGCTCAACTCCTGCATCGATTGGCAAATTGGTTGGGATTGGCATCCTAGGAGGCTCTAAGGGTTTTAGTTGTCCCATGTTGAAGGTACTCAATATGTTAGGGTTCAATTGGGGTGCTTGAGATCCTCTTTCTAGGAATGGAAGTTGAGGTGGTGGGGAAACTCTAGGTGAAATCATCCCACAATTATGTGGAGGTACCCAATGACCCATTCCATAATAAGGTGGAAGGCTAGGAAATAGAGTAGATGGGTTTGGCATTCCATAAGGATGAACACTTGCTGGAATTTGCATTTAGGACAAGGGAAAATGATAGGAAGGAACCGGGTTAAACATAAACGGTTGGTACATACCCGGATTGATCATTGGAGGAGGTTGTTGAGGATTTTCAGCCCTAAACTCACTGTTTTGAGGTATATTAAGGGTGGGTAGTTGCTGAAAATTAACATAACCATGTGGGCTCATTATAGGATGTTGTGTAGGAGCTTGGGATGGAGGACATTCAAATGTTTGAGAGCGGGTTTCCTCCCCTAATAGCAGCTAGCCTAGAATTTGGAACCATGTGGTGTTGGAAGTTCTCCAATGGTGGAAAGGGAATGCTTGTGGCATTTGGAGCTTGAGTAGAAGAGGTAGGAAGTGAAGTATGTGAGAAGAAGAAGCCATAGAAGTAAGCAAATGCTTGAAATTTCTTCTTCTTTTTGGTGGTGGCTGAAAATCGAAAACAAGGGTGATGAAGGGAGTGGGTTTTGCCGAAAAAACAAGGGGAAGAAGAGAGTTGTGTGGGTTTTGGTGGAGTTGTAAAGCTTAGGCAATGGGTCTATTTACAGCTTTCCCCAAACTAAATCCTAAATGGAAAGAGATTGAGATTTAAGTTCAACTAGGTTTCCTAAACCTAAAAGGAAAAAATAAGATTGAATTCCAAATAGGATTAGGGAAACAAGAATTGAAGTATTTTTTGAGTTTAAGGAGAGATTTGAAACTTAAATCACAAAAGATTAATATTTTACCCAAAATAAAACCCATAAAAGTCGAAAAATGAAACCCAAATTACGAAGGAAAAAGAAATTTGAACTGCTGGAAAAACAGGGAAGGCGTCAGGCGCCTGCGTGATTTTTATTTTCGAAAAGGGCAGGCGCCAGGCGCCTGCGTAAATTTTTTTCAACGTTTTTTTTTTCTTTCTTTCTTTTTGTTTTTCAACGTTTTCAAAAACATTCTCTTAATAAGAAAAACTTTTTATAATTAAACAAAAAGAAAATACAAGATACAAAGACTTCCTTCCTTTACTTTTGTTCTTTCAAAAACGGATAAGAAGGAAAAAACATTTTTCGCAAACATTTATTGACCTGAAAGTTGAATAGAGGTTTTTCCTCTATCCACTGCTTCTCCAAAATACGGCTTAAGTCGCTGCCCATTTACTTTAAAAATACTTCCCTTAGAGTCAACTAGATCTACTGCCCCATATGGGTAGACTTTAAAAATTTTAAAGGGACCAGACCATCTAGACTTAAGTTTCCCAGGAAAAAGTTTCAACCTAGAATTGAATAATAGAACCAGATCACCTTCTTGAAGATTGTTCGGCCGAAGACGCCTATCATGCCACTGTTTAGTTTTTTCCTTAAACAGCTTAGCATTCTCATAAGAAAATTGCCTTTGACTCTCGATAAAGTTCTTAGCATCTTCTTCCAATAAGATTTTGTGCATGCAAAAGGTCGGGCTTATCCCTCAGACATCTGCTATCGTCCATCCAATGGCCTTTTTGTGCTTCTCCAAAATCTGCAATAAAGAATATTCATTAGCAGGTGATAAATTGCAAGCTATAATAACTGGTAAAGTGTCGTTATCCCCTAGATACACATATTTCAAATGGGACGGCAATGGCTTCTGCTCCAAAGTAGGTGGTTCCACTATGGACGGAAGTAACGACTTGCATTCTTCTTTTTGTATTTTTTCAACAGGATTAGTCACATCTTCTGGTCCTTCTGCTATCTTATCAAGCTATTCTCCAATCTCTGTAACTAACAAGTCATAAAACTCATCAAACATAACATGATTCAAGTTAGTTATAGCAGAGCACTCTTTAAAGTCTCCTGGTAATTTCATGGCGTCTAGAACGTTAAATTTAACTTAATAGGATGTGCTCGTACTCTCTACCTCACTTTCAGGACTGATTTCACCTTCTCTCTCTTTTTGATTTTCTAGTTGTTTTCGAAGTCTTTGCTCCTTTCGAGTTTTTCGAAGGGTCCGCTCAATCTCAGGGTCAAGGGGTAGAAGAAAAAATCATGTGCTCATGCACTTTAACTTACCGTTGTGAGATAAACAACCAAAAATATAGAACAAAAACGGTGGATGGAAATTACACCCAACAACAATTCACAAAAATAAAAACTAAAAGAATTTGAAAACAATTTTAAAACTAAAGTCCCCGGCAACGGCGCCAAAAACTTGACTGGTGGTTATGCTGAACGCACGCACTAAGCGTGGTAACAATTATATAGATGCAAGCGCACACCTGTCAGAGTAATATAAAATGGATGGAGTATCCAAGTATCGATCCTCAAGGACTTCTACATAATTTCCAAACTCTAAAGTTTTAAAGAATAGTGAATGTTGAAATGAGTGATTCTTGAAAAATGGGAAGTGGTCACAAATAATGGTTTTGGATTTGGGATTTGGACTTATAATGATAAAACCTAGCCCGAATTACTTCAAGTTAGCCAACAAAGAATCAAGGACATGCTAAGGACAATATGCATTTTACTTTAGAAACCAACGACTACGCTTCTCACTTGACTTATGTCTAAGCAAGTTCAAAGTCCTAAGACATTCCCTAATATGTCTATTATGAGAGATATCTTAGTTTTAGGATGGAAATAGTCGCAACCTCGGGTTAAGGTCCTATGTCTAGGCTACTTAAGCGGAACTCTTATGTCTAAGGCGCTCCTCTCCTCGGTTTAACCACTCAACAATGCAAATAAGCAACCTTTTCAGTATTGACATGTTAAGACTTACAGCGGCCTTCTCTAAATCCTAACTTTTTGGGAAAACATGTTGAGGAATGAATGGAAAGCAAAAAACACTACTTCTTAGCAACCCTTATTAGATATAAAAGGCTAACTATCCATAACCGGGCTAGAGACGGGAATTTAGAAAGACATATTGAAGAAAATACAGCAAGTAGAGTGGTTGAATGTGGAATGCATGTGTGAAAAACCAAAGTTAACTAACGGAGAGTTTTTCTCGGGATTGAGAGCTTCGCCCTTCTCTTTCAAGCAAGGGGGAGTGTCACGTGCTCTTTCCTCCAAAAACTCAACTCTCTTAACTAAAAATAAAGTAAAGGCAAGGGGAAGATAAGCAAAGTGCTGGATTTTTATAAATTTGAATAGGTAGAAAATAAGTAAGTATAAACGGAAACAAAACAAAGCTCAATAAAGGAATGTAAAGTGCTCGGGATTTAAAAACCAAAAGCAACTAATGAAAGCAACTAAAAAGTACTTAGAAAGCAACAAAGAAACACTAAAAGTGATCAAGAGAAGGAAGCAAGGCTTGATGAATTTGGTGGAGAAGTTGCTGGAATTTATAGCTGTGCAGAATTGGTTAGGTAGGTACTAAAACGATGGTGAATCACCCATTTCCAACATCTTTGACTGACTAAATCGTGCTCAAACTAATAGTGGAACACTTCTTCTACACGTATGCATCGGTTGGAACCACCAAAGCGCATTGGAAGAAGCGTTTCATTAAGGACAAAGTTGGAAGAAAACCAGTTTTTCTGCAGGCACGCAGGCGCCTGGCACCTCCTATGTAGGTATTTCCGACTTTTTGCTTCTTTTGATTAATTTCCACTTCCAAATGGTCCTAAAATGTTATAAATACAATATAAGCCAACCATAAACCATCATATATGAATTTTGCATGAATTGGAACTCAAATGACCGAGAAAAGTCCGAAACAAAGCTAAAACATAGTAAAAACAACATCTAAAACCTTCCTTTTACGCATGTAAACAAGCGTAATCAGTGAGTGTTCCCTTAAATGCTGACTCCGGGACTTGAACAAGGGGCCTCACCCTCTCATTGGCCGAGATGGACTTCCGGTTATTGGTTGGACCATAACCGGGTTGTTCATTAGAGGAGTAGTGGTGTTTAAGGAGTACGATGTAACTCAGGGGTAAAACGGTAATTTGACCCAAATTGAGTTACGAACACTCGTGAAGGATTGACTCGTCATTAATGGTCGTACATCCATGGACACGAAAACATTCTGCAGTGAGAAGAGTGCTACTGCGGGTCTTTAGTGGAATGACCCGTAGTTAACGAATCTAGATTAACTCGGTCAATGAGTTTGACCGATTAATCTTGCATCGTTGGAGCTTCAGATCTGTAGGTCTATTAGGTCCCCTTGCTAGCTCATAACGGGTAAAACGAGGATCAAGTTTTTGGAAGAATTTGAATTGTTAAAATTACTTAACGGATTATATGTATATTGATACATTATAATATATAGTTAATTGTAAATTAAAACTATATATTATGAGAGAAATTATTTGAATGAGGTTCAAATAAAATTAATATGAATAAGATTCATATTAAAACTATAGGTTAAAAATAATGTGCATAAGATGTACATTAAAACTATAGCTTATACGAGAGAAACGTTAGAATATAATTAAGTGTTAATTATTTATGTATATATATATTTATTAATTATTAATTAGATTAATAATTAATTATATTAATTAATTTGATTAATTAATTATTATATATATATTATTATATATATATTTTAATTATTATTATATATTATATATATATTAATATTATTATTAATATTAACTCCCCTGCAAAATTGCAGGGGAGTGGGAAGTGTTGTGACATGGGGCGTTACCCCACGTCACCCTTCTTCTTCTTCTCCAAGTGTTGGAGAATGAGGGAGAAGGTGTTACAGAACAGAAGAAGAAAAACTCCCAGGATTTCTCTCAAATTCTCTCAATCTCTCCCTCTCTTCGATCAAGGTGCTACCACAAGCACGATCCCGAGACCTAATAGGATAGCGAGGAAGATCCGGTGGTGGTGTTCGAGGGGAATTCTCTGAAGAAACGTTCTTCAAAGGTTTGGAATGTAATGACGTATGCAACAATTAACCCCACACTTCTATGTCACGTTAACTACCCAACTGATTGAACTTAACCCCAAACGCATGATGTCAAATCCTATGCAACAATTACATACAATCAAGTTCCACCTTTGGTCAATTCAACAATAAATCAATTTCATAGAATATCATTCAACAACATCCGTGGACAACCTCACGGGGCAATTTTATTATTCAAACTAGGCAAAACTCAATGAATGGTAGAGAACTAAGATAGACACCTATCCTGAAATAAAGTCAATACCAAGTGGGAACCTCCCAAATTATTCAAACACGAACAAATAGTTTATTGACCGTAACATAAGGTCTTAATTAATAACTTAAGCTAAGCAAGAATGACTAAGCAGCCTATGGTCCTCGCTCGTCATGCCTCCTCCGTCTCATCACCATGCTCGCCCAAGAGTCCTTCACCTAAAATAATCATTCTAAAGGGGGGGGGGGGTGAGTATATAAAATATACTCCGTAAGTAGCCCTCACCAACAACACACACACATCATAGTCATGCCTTTCATCACATCATGCATTCAAACATAGACACATCCCATAAAATTTGGTGACAACCACAACCAGGAACACGTTAACTACCAACCTCTAGTCTCCCTAACATCCCAAGTACCTCTACGCTTATCACAGCTATCCTAGCCTTCCACAGTTAACTCATTCGAGTAGAGTCGGCCCCTGACCATTTTTACCCAGAGCCCCGACACTGCTGCATCTTCCCTCGACCATTTTTACCCGAGGCCCCGATGACTTTACCATCTATTGGCCCTTGACCATTTTTACCCAAGGCCCCAATAGCCTTCCTTCCAAAGGACTCCTCGTATCGACCCTCGACCGTTTTTACCCGAGGCCTCGATACTCAATTAGTGACGTATCAGCCCCCGACCATTTATACCCGAGGCCCTGACACTCACTCATTCATTTCCTCCAAGAATCCAACTCTCACCTGAGTCTTACTATATACTTTCTTAAGCCATTACCCCTGCATCTTTCAACTCACAACTACAAATCAGCATGCTTCCACAACATAAACAACATTCTAATAATGAAATAATAAACCAATCATGCTCTCACAATATAACTTTTCTTAACAACGGCTCCACAATGAGGTTCCTCGCAACAAGGCATAACCAAACAAATTTTAAACCATTGGAATCCGACACAGTTCACCCAAAACACCTAATATCCAGCATCAATATTCAATAAGCTTTACTAAGTATCATAACACGCAAGACACGCCGAACAACTCATGCATATTCAGACCACAAACATTTCCACAGCAATACTCAGCAGTTTAGCAAAGCAGAAACCTCACCATTTTCAGTGACAAATATCCAACACTACTCCAATTATACCGATTAACACAAGGAGAATTATTTAGCACAATGACGTAACAAAATTAGTATTAAACGCCACAAAATCAGCACATTAGAGACCATTTAGCATACATTAACGCACGTACACGCCCCTTGTCTACATACTCACAACCGCGCCCTTAAGTTTTGTGTCGACCTCACACCTAAGCACTAAAACAGAAAAATACAGCAAGTTACGTACACTATTTAGCCTTCGAAATCAATTCTAAAAGGGTTCAAATGACTCATTACCACCAAAACCGACTTCGTATAGATGTGGGTCACCTAGATCTAGCTCGCCAAGGTGTGGGTAGCCTAAATCGAGCTTCGAACGGATGTGGGTCACCGCCAAACGTCCTAAACGCTGTTGTAAAGCACAAATCCTGCCGCTGGAGTTGCTGTTCGTCGGATCGTAGCAGCAGGTAGTCGAGGTTCGCCGCTGTAACAACCCGTTCGCCATGCGCCGCCGCGGATCTGACCCGTCGCCGTGTGCCGCCACGAGGAGGAGCCGTGCTGGTTCGTTGCAGACCGCCGGGGAACGCGCCGCCACTGCTGCAGATCGCCAGGACGTCGGGGAAGTCGCGCCGCCGCCGCTGCTGCTACAGATGCCGCCGCTGCTGCTACTACGGGTGTGGTCGTCGGCCGCCGCTGCTGCTGTTTCGAGGAGGCACCGCTGCTTCCGTCGCCGCCGTGAGGTGTGGTCGCCGATGAACAAGAAGAAGAAGAGAGGTGGGTGACGGCTAGGGCAAAAGGAAGAAGGTATAATGCCCCAAGATGTTATATAACATCCTAGGTAATGCCAAATAATCCACCTGTCTAACCTTAACTCTAAACACGAGATAACCAACTCCCTGGGAAATAATTTAAATAAAATAAACCTTCGACTCCCATAATTCCACCAAAAATATCAATTTTATAAACTGTCAAAACTTCGCTCTCCGTGGGCAATTTCAAGAAAAACATCTCATGTCCGCCTTACTGGCTGAAATTCTTAAATAAATAAAACAATCGTACAGCTAAACTCCAACGACAACAGTGACGCGTTTAACAATAACATAAAAAAAATAGTTATAAAGAAAACAAAATCGCTCCTCGGGTCCACACCTAGCAATAAAATAAATCCCAACACTACTCGTACCAAACGACCCTTCCCTCTATCCTGACTAACTCCACTAGTGATCCCTCCTCGGTCAAGCCCCCTCCACGTCATCACCACAGTCGGCCCTGTTCACACTTGAAAACAAATA
The DNA here is from genome assembly GCF_013281855.1 of Momordica charantia. Lineage (NCBI taxonomy): Eukaryota > Viridiplantae > Streptophyta > Magnoliopsida > Cucurbitales > Cucurbitaceae > Momordica > Momordica charantia. Next base: position 11,412,950 of record NW_028275162.1, read on the forward strand.
AGGATAAAAAGGGGGGGTTAGTACATAAGGTACTTCGTAAGTAGCCCTTCCTAACTAACACAAAAATCATGCTCACAGTCACGGCATATAAAATAAAACGATGGCAAGACAATTAAATAGACAGCGAGAGATAAAAAAAACAATAACTTGACATTTAAATACAACAACCATGCGTCGGAACTACCAAGACTACAACCATATGATTCACTAGCCCTTGTCCCACAATACTAAACTTCCCTCTACACCCCCTGTGATACTCCCCGTTTAACTTCTTGAGGCATGACGGCTCTTGACATTTATTCCCAAGATACCGCCCCCCCCCTTTGACAGTACTTGATGTTCGACCTTGCCATTTATTCCCAAAGCCTACCACCACTACTTCGCAAGCACCACTCTACTTTAGTCCTTCAAGCCTAACTCCTCGAGTCGCATTGGCCCTTGACATTTATCCCCAAGGCCTCAATACTCCTCTACAGAAACTTGATGTTCGGCCTTGCCATTTATTCCCAAGGCCTAAACTGTGCACCGGTCCTTGCCGTTTATCCCCAAGGTACCGATGACTTCCCAGCGTATTGGTCCTTGACATTTATCCCCAAGACCCCAATACTCATTTACAGAAATTTGACGTTCGGCCTTGTCATTTATTCCCAAGGCAACTACTCAAGGCTTTGAACCTCCAAGCGATTTATATGCATTTTCAGTTCAGACCACCCATAGTTTGGAGGTTCAAAGTCTATGGGTAGCTCGACGCGCAGATCAGCTCCACGGTAGCTCGACGATCTGCTGCTACGGCCTCAACCTCGGCGACATGCGCAGCTCCCGACGGCTGCCTCCGACGAACAGCAACTCCGGCGACACGTTCGTTTTGCAATCCGACACGAACGGTAGCAGATTCGCGAAAATATCTTCGTTCCGATACATTTGGCATTTTCCCACACCCACACGGACCTTGACTTGCATTACCCATCCCTTTTAGACATCGGATCAGCAAGCCCGAAGCCTTTCGAACTCGATCTTGGAATCTCGAACGTTTCCGGAAGTGACCCAACCATATCCAAAGTATTTTGGCGTGGGTTCGTAGGAACCTTGCGGCGAGCTTAGGAGCTTTAGGAACAAGTGTTGATAAGTAGCACGGGGGTGGGTGCGTGTGTTGGTGTTTATTATTTAGTTGTCGATGTACTATTTATGATGTTGAAAATGGTTCTGATACGATGTCCAGCGGTGTAACTCTCGTTTATGTTGGTTTGTATACCTAGGTAGTGTTGAACGTTCGTTGGTGATAATAGTAGAAACTTTGTATTGTTCAGCTGCTGAGATCTGTCGTGGAATGATGTGTGTTTGTAGGGAATATTCGTTAAAATAAATATTATGGTGGGGATGTTTGTTGTCTGAAATCTGTATGAAGTGTTTGGCATGTCTTACGAGTTTTTATTATATCTAGCAATGCTTAATGTTTGCGGATGTTGGATAATGAGTGATTGGGTGATTTGTGTTGGACTGTTGTCGTTTAAAAATTGTTGACTATGCTCTATTATAACTGAGCTCACTGTGGCGCTGTTGTTGAGAATTGATATATTGTGAAAGCATGTTTGGTTTACTGTTTTGCTATTAGAATGATGTTTATGTTGGGGAAGCATGCTGATTTGTGTTGGTGAGCTGAGAGATGCATTGAGATCATGCTAGTGGTGGTGTTGTTGATGAGCGTTGTGGTGGTTGGTGTTATTAGGGAAGTAGTACCGAAATCCTGGCGGGAGGCTAGAATTGATATGTGAAGTTATGACAGTTACGAAGTGAATGGGTGAGTGTCAGGGCCTCGGGTATAAATGGTCGAGGGCTGATACGTCACTAATTGGGTATCGAGACCTCGGGTATAAATAGTCGGGGGTCGATACGCCAATATTGGTTAAAGATGAGCGTCGAGGCCTCGGGTATAAATGGTCGGGGGTCGATGCGAGGAATCTTTCGAAAAGAGAACTATTGGGGCCTTGGGTATAAATGGTCAAGGGCCAATAGATTGTAAGACATCGAGGCCTCGGGTATAAATGGTCGAGGGTCGATGCACAGTTCAAGCCTTAGGGATAAATGGCAAGGTCGAATGCCAAGCCTCTATAGATGAATGTCGGGCCTTGGGGTTAAATGGCAAGAGTCGATACGATTCGAGGAGTGAGACTTGGAGGACTAACATAGTGTGAGAGGTTATGAGTTGTTTGGAGGCCAAAGACCAATACGCCGATTGTTGAGAAGACATTGAGGCCTCGGGTATAAATGGTCGAGGGTCGATGCACTAGTGTCGGGGCTCTGGGTATAAATGGTCAGGGGCCGACACTACCAACAGAATGGTCTTGGAAAGCCTGGATAGATGAGATGAACATAGAGTTGCTTGAAGTGCTAGGGTGTCAAGTGGACTGTAGTTGATTTGTATACGATTGTGGTTAGCATCGGGTCATATAGAACACGTTTATGGTTGAATGTATAATGTCACTGTAGAGCATGTCTATAGTTGTTCGCATAATGTAATGATAGAGCATGACGATGTATGCTTTCTTTATGGTTTTTGAGCATGATGTTTGTGTGTGTTTGGTGAGGGGTACTTACGAAGTATATTTTATATACTCACCCCCCTCTACAATTGCTGTTTTCAGGTGGAAAGTTCATTGGCGACTACGGCGATGATGTGGAGGAGACATGACAGGAGAGGACCATAGGCTGCGTAGTGATGTTAGCTTAGTTTAGGATTAGATGGTTTTTTTTTAATTTTATTTATGATTGTTTGGCAATAAACTTTGTTTCAGGTGAATTGAGGGGAGATCCCACCTATTGTTTAGACTTGACTCGGAATAAGTGTTTTCTTTTATTTTTCTTTCGTTCATTGAAATCGTTTAGTTGGAATAATGGATGTTGCCTGGTGGTGTTGTCCACGAAGGACGCTTGATTGATAGTTTATAGAATTGATGTTTTATTTATGTTGTAGTTTGATGTGTCGAACTGAGTTGAAACTATGTATTTATAACTCGTTCCCAGGGAGTTGTTTATTTCGAATTTAGAAAATAACATTTGACAGAGGAAAATGAATAACGTTACCTAGAATAGTGTAAAAAGTTCTGGGGCATTACAGTTGATGTTAAAGCTTATCGAGGTATGATCGAATTTGTACTCCTATTATGCATATTGTTTATCTTTTTTGGGGGAGTAATTATCTTTATAATTTCTTATAAAATTGATGCCCTTAATTTTCTTGTTAATTTTTTTTAGAAGACATCTTGATTGTGGGAGTTTTTATAAAAACTTGTGCTAAATGTCTTTTTGTCCAGTATTAAGGGGAGTGATAAATTGCTTTAGAATTGATGAGCTTTCATGTCTTTATTTATTTTTCTAAATGTCGTTTTTTATTGATTCCAAAAGAGGGAGATGTAATAAGAAAAATTAATTAATTTGTGAGAAATTAACTTTTGAATGAATTTCAATTATGATTCTTATGGTGATACGTGGGACTTAATGTTGTTATTATTTATTGTCTATGCATTTTTCGTTACCAGTTTGTCATCGTAAACAAGGGGGAGATTCTTGGCTTTTTGCCCCTTAATCTCGTATTAGTTAATTAATTAATTAATCTTTTGATGATAACAAACTTAATTTTGTTATTTGACAATTTTATTGTTTTTTGATGTGTCCACAGCATAGAGCTCGAAACGACGATTTCAACGGATTTTGAATTACCCAAAGGGGAGCTCAAACGAAAAAAATTATGGTCAAAAGAAGTCGAAAGGAAAAATACACAAAGTGAATGACGTGGTAGCTAAATCATTGCAACGGTCATTGAGAAATCGACATGTGGCCTAATTTGTATTGATAAAAAAAATCTGAAGGAGTTGTTGGAGAGAGTTATTATTATTATTATTATCATTATTATTAAATAACAACATTTGATTTTTAATCATTTCAAATCTAATGGTCCAAATTTCTTCCCAACTTTTCCTCCTCTGTTTAAACCCCTCATTGTGTTAAACTTTAAAAACTTTCTCTCCAATTTTTTTCTACAATTTCTACATTGTTAATCTCTCTTCAAAGCTTTAATTTTTGTTCTAAATTCTTGAGGGAGATTTTACTTGAGAGATATTTGTGCTTCTAATTTTATTTTCTCTTAGCCATTTTAGGGCTTTTATTTGTAAGAATTTTTCTTACAAATTTGTGAACAAAAATTTGTAAATCCACTATTTGAAAGAGTTTGTAAGTTTGTTCTCAAATTTCCATATTTTTTGTAAGGGTTGCTCTTGAGCTCGAAAAATAATGTTGTAACAGTTTGATCCTGAGTCGTGGAAAGGATCGGGTTTGTTCTTGCTCCCGAAAAAAAAAATTGTACCGGTTCGACTCTAAGCCATGGAAAGAGTCAAGTTCTTCAATTGAACACCGAAGAGGAACTTGGGAAGTGAAGTAGGCCGATTGTTGCCGAACTACTATAAATTTTCTGTGTTATTTTCTCTAACCTTTATATATGCAATTAATTTTCTTTATTATAAATTGCATGACATTAATTGCTATAATTTGTTATTCATGGTTATGTGCAATATTTAGGTTGAAATTAATATGGGTTCTTGAAATGTTATCTTTAATTTATTGATTAATTTTGTGTTCGTAAAAAGTTTACTTATTTGTTTAATTTCGGCCCACTGTTAAAAAAGTTCAAAAAATTTCATTAAACCCTATTCACCCCCCTTTAGGGTTGTCATACCGATCCAACAGCTGAGGCATATGAGTGGCTGTGTAAGCGGGACTTTTTCTTCAAAAAATGTTTCGTTCGAGTTGGATCTGGTGCCTCCATTCATCCAGGACGTCATTGACTGGAATGATTGATCCTACTTCTGCACTCCACCTGGGCCTTTACTTCCAAGCCTTGTAAAGGAATCCTATGCCAACCTCAGTACCGACAACATTAGGAAAACAATTGTGAGGGAGGTCAAAGTCGATTGGAGCCCAGAGAAAATCAACAATACCCTCCATTTGCCTTCCAACCCCATTGCCGAGTTCAACCAAATGTTGGAGCAACCCACTAAAGAGCAATTTGCTCATGCGCTCACAATTGTAGCCCACTTCGGAGCATCATATAGTATTGCCCACCAAGGATTCATTTCTCTTCCTTCCAACTTTCTCATTCAGAAGACAATGTGTGGCTCTACTTCCTGAAGAACGGAATCATGCCCACCACGTATGATTCGTGTGTCACGAAGAAGAGGGTCCTTGTCCTAGCCTGTTTAATGGAGGGTAGAAGCATCGATGTAGGCCAGCTCATCTAGCATGAAATTGCCCAGTACGCCACCAAAAAGCTAGGGCATCTGTTCTTCCCCAACCTCATTTACAAAATGTGCATGAAGAGGAACGACCCAGTTGTACAAGATGAGAAGGCGCTCTATGAGAAGCGATTCCTTGATAAGCCCCTACTCAACCGCTTGAAGACTAACTAAAATCACCTGATGCAACGCCATTCCAATTAGGACCATCAATGAAATGATGGCCTACTAGACTAGAATTTTGGCAGAGTTGGTTGAGCTCAAGTCCATGGTGGCAGCATTAGCCGAGTAAATCACTGCTCATGACGCTGAACTCAAGAGCCTTCTTGACCGCTTGGTGAAGTCAGATGCTTCGGCACTATCTGCACCACGCCGTACATTAGACTCATTGTTGGAGCATCGCTCTAGGAGAGCGAAAGTAGTTCCCCCCCCCCCCCCCCAATATGTGGAGAGTAGATTTGAATAGAAATATGCTGATTCTATTTTATACAATTCTCTTGTGTTTTATCTACTTTCTTAAGTAGCATCTCTACCAAAGCATCATAAGCTATCCCTCAAGTCTTAAGTTAGTAGCGTCCGCTTGGGAGCAGCAGTGGCCCTTGCTTTTTAGCCTTGCCTTAGTCCAAAGGCCCTAGCATTTACTAGAAAGTACGATTCAGAAATCGAGAGACCCTAGTAATAACCTTCTCAATGGCCTATCCAAGCGGACCTTTGCCTATCTATTTCTCACAATCTTTTCCTTCAATCCTCTAACCACTCTCTATGTCCCTTTATACCACATTGATCATATTTTAGCAATATTTATGCTTCTGTACCTAGACTAGCATTAGTTCTAATTTTGGGGGTATGCTGGGGCATCCAACACCATTCTTTGTCACATGGGGACAATGCTCTCTTCTAAGTTTTGGGGTGTGCATTCATATGTATAGTGATTGTTGGGTGTTGCCCTAAACTCGTAGTTTGGATTTTGTAAAAAACAAATGTCTATTTAATAAAGTTTGATTCAATAAATTTGTTGTTGAATCATATCTTTGCATTGTCCAAAATCCAATAAACTAAACATCCAAGGTTATTTTTGATGTAATCGGGACAATATATATACTGGGTATATAGTTGATATACAAGGTATATATTTGATATACCCCTAATATATGAATGGATAATGTCCCGTGAATAACCTAAAAGGTCTATAGTATATGGATAAGGCTGAGTACCTTATCCTTGCAACACTATGGATACGACCCACTATGTAAAGGTTACAGACGACTCGATCCAGGTCGTTCGTGTGGAGACATGCGAGTGGGGGTATCCTATACAATGAGTTTGTATAAGACCGGACCGCAAAATAGGCAATCTTTATGCAACGCCCCGAGTCCCTCAGGTTAGTTAGTCTCGAATTAGAAGATTTTCATTCAATTTTAAAGTTAAACTTTAATTAAATTTATGTATATCGTGTTTCGCGTGATGGGTTTTATCTTAGGTTGGGATGGGTTTTCTTCTTTTGGGCTTGTTTATGTTGGCTTTTAGTGGGTTGGTTTGGTTTTAAAACAAAGGCAAAGAAAAAAAAAGAAAACCCTAAGTTCACTTTCTCCCTTTTCCTCTTTCTCGTGTTGCTCCAGCCGCTCAAGCCCCCCATTTTTCGTTAATCTTCACGCCGGTGAGCAGAACAGCAGCGGCTCCTCGGATTGACGGCGGGCCGACTTCGGCAGCGAACGACGTGACTTCGTCGTGCGGCGGGGCGCACGATTCCGGCGGAGACCCACGAACGGCGGCGCGAACTTTCTTCCTCGGCGGCGTTCGTCTATCCCCGACAATCCCATAGCAGCGGCGGACTGGAGTGTGGCGGCTGTGTTTGGGTGTTTTTGGCGGCGTCTCAAAGTTTCGGTGATAATCCACAACCCATGGAAGCGTGGTTTGGATGACCCAGACGTTGTTTTAGCGTTCAACAGCGTCGAAAGAGGAGTTGGAGTATTTTTTCCTCTGCTGCAACTCATGGACAGCAGCGTTTCAGTGGCATTCGGGCTTACCCACATCTGTTCGAAGCCCGATTTAGGCTACCCACACCTTGGCGAGCTAGATCTAAGTTACCCACACCTTTACAAAGTCGATTTTGTGGTAATGAGTCATTTGAACCCTCTTAAAATTGATTTCGAAGGCTGAATCGTATATGTAACTTGCTGTTTTTTTTCTGTTTTAGTGCCTCGGTGTGAGATCGACGCAAAATAACTTAGGGGAGCAGTTCTGAGTAAGTAGACAAGGGGCGTGTGCGTGCGTTAATGTGTGCTAGTTGGTTTCTAATGTGTTCTTTTGTGATGTTTAATATGGATTTTCATACACTATTGTGCTAGGTAACTCTCGTTTGTGTTAATCTGTATACTTGGTGTAGTGTTGAATATTCGTCGGTGATAATGGTGGAATTTTGCCTTGCTAAACTGCTAAGAATTGTTGTGGGATGATCTATGTTTACAAAGGATGCACGTTAAAATAGAATTATTGTGATTATGCTCTCTTATGATGTGGGCGTGCTTGTATAGTTTATATAAATGTTTCTTAATGTTGCGAGCGTGCTGGTCTGAGTCATATTATTTTCTTATGAGATGTGGGTGTAATAGAAGTATATTTTCGGACCCTGTTTGCAGGCTAGGGGTTGATGTGGAGTTGGTTATCATGAGGAACGTTGGATTCTTGGGGAAAGGGAATGTGTGAGTGTCACGGCCTCGGGTAAAAATGGTCGAGGGTCGATGCGAGGAGTCTTTTGGAAGGAAAACTATTGGGGCCTTTGGTAAAAATGGTCAAGGGCCGAGAGATGGTGAAGTCATCGGGGCCTTGGGTAAAAATGGTCGAGGGCCGATGCAGTAGTGTCGGGGCTCTGGGTAAAAATGGTCAGGGGCCGACTCTACTCGAAAGAGTTAGCTGTGGAAGGCTAGGATAGCTGTGATAAGCGTAGAGGTGCTTGAGATGTTAGGGAGACTCGAGGTTGTAACTAATTGGTCAATGGTTGTGGTTGTCGCCGGATCTTATAGAGTTTGATGATGTGATGATGAGCATGACTATGAATGTTTCATGATTTTTGTTTGCGCATGATGTTTGTGTGTTGTTGGTGAGGGCTACTTACGGAGTATATTTTATATACTCACCCCCCCCCCCTCTACAATTATTGTTTCAGGCGGAGGATTCGTTGGCGACCATGGTGATGAAGTGGAGGAGACATGACGAGCGAGGACCATAGGCTGCGTAGTTACTTTTGCTTAGCTTAGGTTTAAGTGAACTTAGTTATTTTCTACTTATTCAAATTTATAACAATCCAGCACTTTGCTTATCTTCCCTTTGCCTTTACTTTATTTTTAGTTAAGAGAGTTGTGTTTTCGGAGGAAAGAGCACGTGACACTCCCCTTTGCTTGAAAGAGAAGGGCAAAGCTCTCAATCCCGAGAAAAACTCTCCGTTAGTTAACTTTTGTTTTTCACACATGCATTCCAATTTCAACCATTTTACTTGCTGTATTTTCTTCAATATGTCTTTCTAAATTCCCGTCTCTAGCCCGGTTATGGATAGTTAGCCTTTTATTTCTAAAAGGGGTTGCTAAGAAGTAGTGTTTTTGCTTTCCATTCATTGCTCAACATGTTTTCCTAAAAAGTTAGGATTTAGAGAAGGTCACTGTAAGTCTTAACAAGTCAATACTGAAAAGGTTTCTTATTTGCATTGTTGAGTGGTTAAACTGAGGAGAGGAGCGCCTTAGACATAAGGGTTCCGCTTAAGTAGCCTAAACATAGGACCTTAACCCGAGGTTGCGATTATTTCCATCCTAAAACTAAGATATGTCTCATAATAGACATATTAGGGAATGTCTTAGGACTTTGAACTTGCTTAGACATAAGTCAAGTGAAAAAGCGTAGTCGTTGGTTCCTAAAGTAAAATGCATATCGTCCTTGGCATATCCTTGATTCTTTGTTGGCTAACTTGAAGTAATTCGGGCTAGGTTTTATCATTGTAAGTCCAAATCTCAAATCCAAAACCATTATTTGTGACCACTTCCCATTTTACAAGAATCACTCATTTCAACATTCACCATTCTTTAAAACTTTAGAGTTTGGAAATTACTTAGAAGTCCTTGAGGATCGATACTTGGATACTCCATCCATTTTATATTACTCTGACAGGTGTGCGCTTGCATCTATATAATTGTTACCACGCTTAGTGCGTGCGTTCAGCATAACCACCAGTCAAGTTTTTGGCGCCGTTGCCGGGGACTTTAGTTTTAAAATTATTTTCAAATTCTTTTAGTTTTTATTTTCGTGAATTGTTGTTGGGTGTAATTTCCATCCACCGTTTTGGTTCTATATTTTTGGTCGTTTATCTCACAAGGGTAAGTTAAAGTGCATGAGCACAAGATCTTTTCTTCTACCCCTTGACCCTGAGATTGAGCGGACCCTTCGAAAAACTCGAAAGGAGCAAAGACTTCGAAAACAACTAGAAAAGCAAAAAGAGAGAGAAGGTGAAATCAGTCCTGAAAGTGAGGTAGAAAGTACGAGCACATCAATGGAAGATATTCCACCTCGTGATCCGGTTGATCCACCTGCTGTTAACGGTAATATGAGGGATCACTGACTGGCTGTTTATGCTGAACGCACGCACTAAGCGTGGTAACAATTATATAGATGCAAGCGCACACCTGTCAGAGTAATATAAAATGGATGGAGTATCCAAGTATCGATCCTCAAGGACTTCTAAATAATTTCCAAACTCTAAAGTTTTAAAGAATAGTGAATGTTGAAATGAGTGATTCTTGTAAAATGGGAAGTGGTCACAAATAATGGTTTTGGATTTGGGATTTGGACTTAGAATGATAAAACCTAGCCCGAATTACTTCAAGTTAGCCAACAAAGAATCAAGGATATGCTAAGGACGATATGCATTTCACTTTAGGAACCAACGACTACGCTTTTCACTTGACTTATGTCTAAGCAAGTTCACAGTCCTAAGACATTCCCTAATATGTCTATTACGAGAGATATCTTAGTTTTAGGATGGAAATAGTCGCAACCTCGGGTTAAGGTCCTATGTCTAGGCTACTTAAGCGGAACCCTTATGTCTAAGGCGCTCCTCTCCTCGGTTTAACCACTCAACAATGCAAATAAGCAACCTTTTCAGTATTGACTTGTTAAGACTTACAGTGGCCTTCTCTAAATCCTAACTTTTTGGGAAAACATGTTGAGCAATGAATAGAAAGCAAAAACACTACTTCTTAGCAACCCTTATTAGAAATAAAAGGCTAACTATCCATAACCGGGCTAGAGACGGGAATTTAGAAAGACATATTGAAGAAAATACAGCAAGTAAAACGGTTGAATGTGGAATGCATGTGTGAAAAACAAAAGTTAACTAACGGAGAGTTTTTATCGGGATTGAGAGCTTCGCCCTTCTCTTTCAAGCAAGGAAGAGTGTCACGTGCTCTTTCCTCCAAAAACACAACTCTCTTAACTAAAAATAAAGTAAAGGCAAAGGGAAGATAAGCAAAGTGCTAGATTTTTATATATTTGAATAAGTAGAAAATAACTACGTACAAATGGAAACAAAACAAAGCTCAATAAAAGAATGTAAAGTGCTCGGGATTTAAAAACGAAAAGCAACTAATGAAAGCAACTCAAAAGTACTTAGAAAGCAACAAAGAAACACTAAAAATGATCAAGAGAAGGAAGCAAGGCTTGATGATTTTGGTGGAGAAGTTGCTGGAATTTATAGCTGTGCAGAATTGGTTAGGTAGGTCCTAAAACGATGGTGAATCACCCATTTCCAACTCTTTTGACTGACCAAATCGTGCTCAAACTGATAGTGGAACACTTTTTCTATACGTATGCATCGGTTGGAACCACCAAAACGCATTGGAAGACGCGTTTCATTAAGGGCAAAGTTGGAAGAAAACCAGTTTTTCTGCAGGCTTCCCAGGCGTGTGGCGCCTCCCATGATGGTTTTTCCGTCTTTTTGCTTCTTTTGATTAATTTGCACTCCCAAGTGGTCCTAAAATGTCATAAATACAATATAAGCCAACCACAAACCATAATATATGAATTTTGCATGAATTGGAACTCAAACGACCGAGAAAAATCTGAAACAAAGCTGAAACATTGTAAAAACAACATCTAAAACCTTCTTTTTACGCATGTAAACAAGCGTAATCACACCCCCAAACTTAACTTTTTGCTTGTCCTCAAGCAAAACTTAGCAACTTTAATCAGCTTTCTAACCCATGGACAAGGAAAAACAAAAGCAACCGAGATGTTCAATCATAAATTGTCTCAGGGAAAAGATGTCAAAGCCTACCATTCTATTGCCTTTGTAAACTTAGTCACTATAAACCAAGTTTGAAATGATAAAAACTTTCTCTTTCAAAATCTTTTTTCTCTTTCAAAAACAAAAAACGTTTTCAAATACCCCTAAGGAATCTGCACACTCCCTTTTTACACTAAGACTTTTACATCTGAAAGACCGGCTACTAGCCCCTGAGGTTTCCACACACTAACATCGGTTTCAACCACAGCTACTCGTAGAAAGACTTTGAAACTACAGCTAGGTCATAAGACGACGACCATGAGAAACACGAAGTCACTTATCACCATCCTTACTGCTATTTTCAAAGTCAACACCCAACCTAAAACTAAATAGGTGTCTACAGTAGGACTCGGGAATCATAAATACATTTTCTTTAACTCTCATTGTTTTTACCACTCTTTTCTTTCTAACACAAGTCTTTTCCCCACTCTTATTTTCTCTCAACAATACTTTTTTTTTTTTTTTTTACGCTTTTGCAACTTTTGTTTTCTTCCTTTCTTTCGTTTTTTTTTTTTAGCTAAGTGCTTTTTCAACATTTTCTTTCTTTCCAACTGGCTCTTTTTCAAAAGAAAATAGCATGATTTTTTTAAATATAAATAACACCTTATCTTTCTGAAACAACGACTGACACAACGACTGTCCCCCCCAAACTTAAGAGAGACAGTGTCCTCACTGGGAAAAGACTTTTGCATCAGATGAAAAAAAGGCTTAACAGTAAAAAGGACAAGGACTTCCTATATAGGGGCAAAGAAAAAGCTTAAAGTCTGTAAAGATCAAAAAGACATAAAAGAAAATGAGTTTATCACATAAACAAAGGAAATAGCTCAAAGCTTAGTCAGACATAGAACAGAAAACTCAACAATCTCTTATAATCATCATCGACATGAAATCACATGCACAGCACAGATGCTTCAAAATAGGCATGTGAAAAGCTAAACTAAGGTTAAGTGAAGGCATACTTTAAGTGATCAGAAGATAAACGATACTAATTTATTCATGCTTCAACTGAGCTCGAAACATAATCAATACAAAAAAAACATGCGTAGTAATGCTAGAATATGCAACTACGTCATTAACCAAAAGAATAAAACACAAAAAAAAAATATAGCAAAGAAGAAACCTCCCCTTCATGAAGTCGGAGGTTTTGGACTAGGATCAGTGTCAGTACTGGGAGATGGATGACCAAGGGTAGCAGCTAGCGCTGGAGGCTATGAAGGTAAAACCGCAAAATCCAATGAAGCCCTTAAGTTGTAGATATGTTGCACGACTTCTCGAACCTGAGAGTTTTCGAAATGCTGGAAAAACAAGGCAGGCGCCAAACGCCTGTGTAAGTCTCTTTTTTTTTTTTTTCAACGTTTTTTTTCTTTCTTTTTTGTTTCTTTTTTTTTTTCAACGTTTTCAAAAACATTCTCTTAATAAGAAAAACTTTATAATGAAACAAAGAGAAAATACAAGATACAAAGACTTCCTTCCTTTACTTTTGTTCTTTCAAAAACGGATTAGAAGAAAAAACATTTTTCGCAAAAAATTATTGACCTGAAAGTTGAATAGAGGTTTTTCCTCTATCCACTGGTTCTCCAAAATACGGCTTAAGTCTCTGCCCATTTACTTTAAAAACATTTCCCTTAGAGTCAACTAGATCCACTGCCCCATATGGGTACACTTTAAAAATTTGAAAGGGACCAGACCATCTAGACTTAAGTTTTCCAGGGAAAAGTTTCAACCTAGAGTTGAATAACAGAACCAGATCACCTTCTTGAAGATTGTTCGATCGAAGACGCCTATCATGCCACTGTTTAGTTTTTTCCTTAAACAACTTAGCATTCTCATAAGAAAAGTGCATGTGTTCTTCTTATTCCAACAATTGTAACTTCCTCGCTTCACCTGCAGCCAACAAATCAAAATTTAATTTCTTAGTAGCCCAAAATGCTTTATATTCTAGCTCAAGAGGCAAATGACATGCTTTTCCAAAAACTAGCCTATAGGGGGACATGCCGAGGGGAGTCTTAAATGCTGTCCTATATGCCCAAAGTGAATCATCAAGCTTAAAAGACCAATCCCTACGGCTAAGATTTACAGTTTTTTCTAAAATGTTTTTTATCTCCCTATTAGATATTTTGGCTAACCCATTCGACTGAGGATGATATGCTGTTGCAACCCTATGACGCACATTGTATTTAGTCAGCAACTTTTGCATAGACCTATTCACAAAATGAGCCCCCCCATCGCTTATCAGACAACGCGGGGTTCCATAACGCGTAAAAATGTGCTTTTGCAGAAAACGAATGACAACTTTGGAATCATTGGTAGCAGTCGCAATGGCTTCTATCCATTTCGAAACATAATCTACTGCTAACAATATATAAAGCTTACCATTAGAAGATGGAAATGGACCCATAAAATCTATACCTCACACATCAAATATTTCAATCTCCAGGATCGGGGTTTGAGGCATTTCGTGGCGTTTAGATATATTACCTGTCCGTTGGCATTTGTCACAAACCTGGGCAAACTTATGTGCATCTTTGAACAGAGTGGGCCAAAAGAACCCACTTTGCAAAACTTTGGCTGCGGTTTTGTGTCCTGCAAAATGTCCTCCATATGGAGACATACGACAAGCGTCTAATATCGCCTCGTGCTCTTCTTCTGCGACACACCTGCGTAAGATATTGTCAGGTCCTAGCTTATATAAAAAAGGCTCATCCCAACGATAACATCGAACTTCATTTAGAAATTTCTTTACCTGTTGCTTGTTGAACTCATAAGGAACTATTCGACTTACCAAATAATTTGCTATATCGGCATACCACGGAACTGAATCAACTCGCAAGAGTTGCTCGTCAATAAACTGTTCACGTATAACAGTTCCATCATCACAGAGCAGGGATTCCAATCTAGACAGGTGATCAGCAACTTGGTTTTCAGTACCCTTCCTGTCCCTAACTTCAATATCAAACTCTTGAAGTAACAAAATCCACCGTATCAAACGTGGTTTAGCATCTTTTTTAGCAAATAAATATTTTAAAGCAGAATGGTCAGTAAAAACAATGACTTTTGTGCCTATCAAGTAAGACCTAAACTTATCAAAGGCGAACACAACTGCTAACAGTTCCTTTTCAGTAGTAGTGTAATTGAGTTGTGCACCGGTCAGAGTCTTACTAGCATAATACACAGGATGCAAGATCTTGTTTTTACGTTGTCCTAACATAGCTCCTATTGCATAATCACTGGCATCACACATGAGCTCAAAAGGTAAATCCCAATTAGGTTCGATAATTATAGGGGCTGAACTTAGAGCAACTTTCAACATTTCAAATGATTTTAAACAGTCATCATCAAAAACAAATGGTCTATCATGTTCTAACAATTGACACAAGGGTTTAGAAATTTTAGCAAAGTCTTTTATAAAGCGGCGGTAAAATCCCCCATGCCCTAAAAAACTTCTAATCCCTTTGACATTTGTAGGAGGAGGTAGCTTTGAAATGATGTCTATCTTAGCGTGGTCTACCTCTATTCCTTGCTTGGAAATTTTGTGACCCAAAACAATACCCTCTTGTACCATGAAATGACACTTCTCCCAATTTAGGACTAGGTTTGTTTGTTCACATCTCTCCAATACTCTCTCCAAATTAACTAAACAAGCGTCGAAAGAATTTCCAAAAACAGAAAAGTCATCCATAAAAACTTCTAGAATATTTTCTACCATGTCAGAGAAGATGGCCATCATACACCTCTGAAAAGTCGCGGGTGCATTGCATAGTCCAAAGGGCATTCGCCTAAAAGCGAACGTATCATACGGACACGTAAATGTTGTCTTCTCTTGGTCTTCTGGAGCAATAGTAATTTGATTATAACCCGAATATCCATCTAAAAAACAATAAAAATCTTTACCTGCCAGACGGTCGAGCATCTGGTCAATAAACGGGAGAGGAAAATGGTCTTTCTTCGTTACCTTGTTGAGTTTGCGATAATCAATACAAACTCTCCACCCGCTCACAGTTCAGGTTGAGATGAGCTCATTCTCCTCGTTGGCCACCACGGTTATACCCCCTTTCTTTGGTACACACTGTATTGGGCTTAGCCAGCTGCTGTCGGATATTGGGTATATAACACCGGCGTCAAGCCATTTAAGAATTTATTTCCTTACAACCTCTTTCATCTTCGGGTTCAACCGCCTTTGACTCTCAATAGAGTTCTTAGCATCTTCTTCCAATAGAATTTTGTGCATGCAAAAGGCCGGGCTTATCCCTCGGATATCTGTTATCGTCCATCCAATGGCCTTTTTGTGCTTCTCCAAAATCTGCAATAAAGAATATTCATTAGTAGGTGATAAATTGGAAGCTATAATAACTGGTAAAGTGTCGTTATCCCCTAGATACGCATATTTCAAATGCGACGGCAATGGCCTCTGCTCCAACGTGGGTGGTTCCACTATGGACGGAAGTAACGACTTGCATTCTTCTTTTTGTATTTTTTCAATAGGATTAGCCACATCTTCTGGTCCTTCTGCTATCTTATCAAGCTCTTCTTCAATCTCTGTAACTAATAAGTCATAAAACTCATCAAACATAACAGGATTCAAGCTATTTATAGCAGAGCACTCTTCAAAGTCTCCTTGTAATTTCATGGCGTCTAGAACGTTAAATTTAACTTCTTCATTATTTACCCTCATTGTAATTTCTCCCTTCCTCACATTAAAAACTGTATCCCCAGTGGCTAGAAATGGTCTTCCCAAAATAATGGGAACGTCTAAGTCTGCCTCGCAATCTAGAATGATAAAGTCCGCACGGAAAATGAATTTGTCCACCTGGACTAAAACATCTTCTATCTTTCCCTCAGGTCTTATGATAGATCTATCTGCTAGTTGGAGGGTAACCGTAGTAGGTCTAGCTTCTCCTATGCCTAAAGATTTGAAAACTGATAATGGCATAAGATTAATGCTAGCGCCTAGATCACATAATGCCCTACCTAAGTTTTTTCCTCCTATGGAACATGGAATGGTAAAACTGCCAGGATCATTACATTTCATGGGCAGCGGGTTGCCTACAGCCTCACTACTACATTTTGTCATGGCTACCAGTTCATGCTCTCCTATTTTTTTCTTCCTAGAAACTATATCTTTCAAAAACTTAGCATAATTTGGCATCTGTTCTAGAGCATCTACTAATGGTATATTTATATGCAATTGTTTTAAAATATCTAAAAATTTTCTAAACTGGGAATCATTAGTTTTCTTAACTAATCTTTGTGGAAACGGGGGAGTAGGGGTAAAAGAAGGTTGTACCTGTGGAGGAACACTCGGGGTGTCCTCATTACCTTTTCTAATATTTTCTTTTTCTGGTGTTGTTGGATTTTCTGGTATCTTTACAATTGGTTCAGTGGACGGAATCTGTACATCTGTTGTTGGCATTGTTGGTCCATCATATGCCAGTCCACTCCTGAGGGTGACAGCTTTGCACTGTTCTTTCCCTTCTCGTTTTGGTAATTCAGTATGGCCTGGAAAAGAACCTTGTGGTCTATTCTTCAATTCATTGGCGAGCTGTCCCAATTGGGTCTCAAAATTCGTCATTGATGCCGTTTGAGATTGTATCACTGCGTCGGTTCGGGCCATGTACTCCTTCATCATATTCTCAAGATTTGAGTTGTTATTTTGAACTGGTGGAATCTGTGTTCTCTGATTGTACTGCTGTTGCGGTGGCGGGATGTATTGCTGTGTAGGTGGAACATAGGGCTGCTTGTTCTGCTGGCTCTGCCCTTGATTAAAACCGCTCGAACCTCCTTGTCCTCCCCATGAGAAATTAGGGTGGTGCCTCCAACCTGGGTCGTAGCTGTTCGAATATGGGTTAAAGTTCCTATTGTTCCCATGTCCTACATAAAAAACGGAAGCAGGGTTATGTGGACAGTTATCATAAATATGGTTTTCACTGCAAAATGAACAAATGAGATCGTTGACTTGGCAAACAGGGGCAGGAGTGCAATAATCCGACTGCACAGGTTGTATCGGCGTGGCTAATGGATTTTTTATTCCCAATGCCATCTCTTTCAGCCTCTGGTTCATTGTAACCATCTCTTTTTGCATCGAGGTCACAATGTCCAGAGCCAAAACTCCAGCTGGATCTTGCTTCTTTGGTGCTGCCCTAGATCTTTGCGAACACCATAGTTCGTTGTGTGAAGCTAAGTCATTTAGGATGTCAACTATCTCGTTGAATGTCTTCTTTGTAAAGGCTCCGTTGGCGGCATTGTTTAGCATCATCTTAGTAGGATGATCTAAACCTCTAAAAAAATGTTCTATCTGGATGCATGCCGGCAAGCCATGGTTCGGACATTTCCTGATTAGTTCTTTAAATCTCTCCCACGCCTCGTGAACATGTTCACGATCATACTGTCTAAAGAAGATGATCTCCTCTCTGATATCAGCGTGGCGAGTAGGTGGGAAGAATTTTGTTAAGAACTTCTCCACTAACGACCCCCATGTGGTGATGGATCCCGGTGGAAATGCATTGAGCCATGCTCTAGCTTGGTCCTTCAAAGAAAATGGAAAAAGTGTTAGTCTCAGAGCATCGTCTGTTATACCAGGTAATCGAAATGCATTTGCAACTTGAATGAATGATTTCAGATGATCATGTGGATCCTCATGTTCCTGCCCTCCAAAATGTCCAATTGTCTGCAACATTTGGAACATCATTGGTTTAAGCTCAAAGTTTGCGTGGGCTGGAATAGGGTTGACTATCCCTGAATCAAAGTTCTGAAAAGCCGTGGCGACATATTCTCGCATTGCCACGTCTCTGTTGTCCGCCATCTGGATATGGTTGAATTCATCATTTCTTGCATGATCCCTCATATTACCGTTAACAGCAGGTGGATCAACCGGATCACGAGGTGGAATATCTGCCATTGATGTGCTCGTACTCTCTACCTCACTTTCAGGACTGATTTCACCTTCTCTCTCTTTTTGCTTTTCTAGTTGTTTTCGAAGTCTTTGCTCCTTTCGAGTTTTTCGAAGGGTCCGCTCAATCTCAGGGTCAAGGGGTAGAAGAAAAGATCTTGTGCTCATGCACTTTAACTTACCCTTGTGAGATAAACGACCAAAAATATAGAACAAAAACGGTGGATGGAAATTACACCCAACAACAATTCAAAAAAATAAAAACTAAAAGAATTTGAAAATAATTTTAAAACTAAAGTCCCCGGCAACGGCGCCAAAAACTTGACTGGCTGTTTATGCTGAACGCACGCACTAAGCGTGGTAACAATTATATAGATGCAAGCGCACACCTGTCAGAGTAATATAAAATGGATGGAGTATCCAAGTATCGATCCTCAAGGACTTCTAAATAATTTCCAAACTCTAAAGTTTAAAGGAATAGTGAATGTTGAAATGAGTGATTCTTGTAAAATGGGAAGTGGTCACAAATAATGGTTTTGGATTTGGGATTTGGACTTAGAATGATAAAACCTAGCCCGAATTACTTCAAGTTAGCCAACAAAGAATCAAGCGTATGCTAAGGACGATATGCATTTCACTTTAGGAACCAACGACTACGCTTTTCACTTGACTTATGTCTAAGCAAGTTCAAAGTCCTAAGACATTCCCTAATATGTCTATTACGAGAGATATCTTAGTTTTAGGATGGAAATAGTCGCAACCTCGGGTTAAGGTCCTATGTCTAGGCTACTTAAGCGGAACCCTTATGTCTAAGGCGCTCCTCTCCTCAGTTTAACCACTCAACAATGCAAATAAGCAACCTTTTCAGTATTGACTTGTTAAGACTTACAGTGGCCTTCTCTAAATCCTAACTTTTTGGGAAAACATGTTGAGCAATGAATGGAAAGCAAAAACACTACTTCTTAGCAACCCTTATTAGAAATAAAAGGCTAACTATCCATAACCGGGCTAGAGACGGAAATTTAGAAAGACATATTGAAGAAAATACAGCAAGTAAAACGGTTGAATGTGGAATGCATGTGTGAAAAACAAAAGTTAACTAACGGAGAGTTTTTATCGGGATTGAGAGCTTCGCCCTTCTTTTTCAAGCAAGGGAGAGTGTCACGTGCTCTTTCCTCCAAAAACACAACTCTCTTAACTAAAAATAAAGTAAAGGCAAAGTGAAGATAAGCAAAGTGCTAGATTTTTATATATTTGAATAAGTAGAAAATAACTAAGTACAAATGGAAACAAAACAAAGCTCAATAAAAGAATGTAAAGTGCTCGGGATTTAAAAATGAAAAGCAACTAATGAAAGCAACTCAAAAGTACTTAGAAAGCAACAAAGAAACACTAAAAATGATCAAGAGAAGGAAGCAAGGCTTGATGATTTTGGTGGAGAAGTTGCTGGAATTTATAGCTGTGCAGAATTGGTTAGGTAGGTCCTAAAACGATGGTGAATCACCCATTTCCAACTCTTTTGACTGACCAAATCGTGCTCAAACTGATAGTGGAACACTTCTTCTACACGTATGCATCGGTTGGAACCACCAAAACGCATTGGAAGACGCGTTTCATTAAGGGCAAAGTTGGAAGAAAACCAGTTTTTCTGCAGGCTTCCCAGGCGCCTGGCGCCTCCCATGATGGTTTTTCCGTCTTTTTGCTTCTTTTGATTAATTTGCACTCCCAAATGGTCCTAAAATGTCATAAATACAATATAAGCCAACCACAAACCATAATATATGAATTTTGCATGAATTGGAACTCAAACGACCGAGGAAAAACCGAAACAAAGCTGAAACATTGTAAAAACAGCATCTAAAACCTTCTTTTTACGCATGTAAACAAGCGTAATCAATCACGTAAGAAATAATGAATTCAACCAGATCCAGATGGCGGACAACAGAGACGTGGCAATGCGAGAATATGCCGCCACAACTTTTCAGAACTTTGATTCAGGGATAGTCAACCCTATTCCAGCCCACGCAAACTTTGAGCTTAAACCAATGATGTTCCAAATGTTGCAGACAATTGGACATTATGGAGGGCAGGAACATGAGGATCCACATGATCATCTGAAATCATTCATTGAAATTGCAAATGCATTTCGATTACCTGGTATAACAGACGATGCTCTTAGACTAACACTTTTTCCATTTTCTTTGAAGGACCAAGCTAGAGCATGGCTCGATGCATTTCCACCGGGATCCATCACCACATGGGGGTCGTTAGTGGAGAAGTTCTTAACAAAATTCTTCCCACCTACCCGCCACGCTGATATCAGAGAGGAGATCATCTCCTTTAGACAGTATGATCGTGAACCTGTTCACGAGGCGTGGGAAAGATTTAAAGAACTAATCAGGAAATGTCCGAACCATGGCTTGCCGGCATGCATCTTGATAGAACATTTCTTTAGAGGTTTAGATCATCCTACTAAGATGATGCTAAACAATGCTGCCAACGGAGCTTTTACAAAGAAGACATTCAACGAGATAGTCGACATTCTAAATGACTTAGCTTCACACAACGAACTATGGTGTTCGCAAAGATCTAGGGCAGCACCAAAGAGGCAATATCCAGCTGGAGTTTTGGCTCTGGACATTGCGACCTCGATGCAAAAAGAGATGGTTACAATGAACCAGAGGCTGAAAGAGATGGCGTTGGGAATAAAAAATCCATTAGCTACGCCGACACAACCTGTGCAGTCATATTATTGCACTCCAGCCCCTGTTTGCCAAGTCAACGATCTCATTTGTTCATTTTGCAGTGAAAACCATATTCATGATAATTGTCCACATAACCTTGCTTCCGTTTTTTATGTAGGACATGGGAACAATAGGAACTTTAACCCATATTCGAACACCTACAACCCAGGTTGGAGGCAGCAACCTAATTTCTCATGGGGAGGTCAAGGAGGTTCGAGCGGTTTTAATCAAGGGCAAAGCCAGCAGAACAAGCAGCCCTATGTTCCACCTACACAGCAATACATCCCGCCACCGCAACAGCAGTACAATCAGAGAACACAGACTCCACCAGTTCAAAATAACAACTCAAATCTTGAGAATATGATGAAGGAGTACATGGCCCGAACCGACGCAGTGATACAATCCCAAGCGGCATCAATGAGGAATTTCGAGACCCAATTGGGACAGCTCGCCAATGAATTGAAGAATAGACCACAAGGTTCTTTTCCAGGCCATACTTAATTACCAAGACGATAAGGGAATGAACAGTGCAAAGCTGTCACCCTTAGGAGTGGACTGGCATATGATGGACCAACAATGCCAACAACAAATGTACAGATTTTGTCCACTGAACCAACTGTCAAGATACCAGAGAATCCAACAACACCAGAAAAAAAAAATATTAGAAAAGGTAATGAGGACACCCCGAGTGTTCCTCCACAGGTACAACCTTCTTTTACCCCTACTCCCCCGTTTCCACAAAGATTAGTTAAGAAAAATAATGATTCCCAGTTTAGAAATTTTTTAGATATTTTAAAACAATTGCATATAAATATACCATTAGTAGATGCTCTAGAACAGATGCCAAATTATGCTAAGTTTTTGAAAGATATAGTTTATAGGAAGAAAAAGATAGGAGAACATGAACTGGTAGCCATGATAAAATGTAGTAGTGAAGCTGTAGGCAGCCCGCTACCCATGAAGAGTAACGATCCTGGCAGTTTTACCATTCCATGTTCCATAGGAGGAAAAACTTAGGTAGGGCATTATGTGATCTAGGCGCTAGCTTTAATCTTATGCCATTATTAGTTTTCAAATCATTAGGCATAGGAGAAGCTAGACCTACTATGGTTACCCTCCAACTAGCAGATAGATCTATAATAAGACCTGAGGGAAAGATAGAAGATGTTTTAGTCCAGGTGGACAAATTCATTTTCCCTGCGGACTTTATCATTCTAGATTGCGAGGCGGACTTAGACGTTCCCATTATTTTGGGAAGACCATTTCTAGCCACTGGGGATACAGTTTTTAATGTGAGGAAAGGAGAAATTACAATGAGGGTAAATAATGAAGAAGTTAAATTTAACGTTCTAGACGCCATGAAATTACCAGGAGATATTGAAGAGTGCTCTGCTATAAATAGCTTGAATCCTGTTATGTTTGAGGAGTTTTATGACTTGTTAGTTACAGAGATTGAAGAAGAGCTTGATAAGATAGCAGAATGATCGGAAGATGTGATTAATCCTGTTGAAAAAATACAAAAAGAAGAATGCAAGTTGTTACTTCCGTCCATAGTGGAACCACCCACGTTGGAGCAGAAGCCATTACCGTCGCATTTGAAATATGCGTATCTAGGGGATAACGACACTTTACCAGTTATTATAGCTTCCAATTTATCACCTACTAATGAATATTCTTTATTGCAGATTTTGGAGAAGCACAAAAAGGCCATTGGATGGACGATAGCAGATATCCGAGGGATAAGCCCGGCCTTTTGCATGCACAAAATTCTACTGGAATAAGATGCTAAGAACTCTATTGAGAGTCAAAGGCGGTTGAACCCGAAGATGAAAGAGGTTGTAAGGAAATAAATTCTGAAATGGCTTGACGCCGGTGTTATATACCCAATATCCGACAGCAGCTGGGTAAGTCCAATACAGTGTGTACCAAAGAAAGGGGGTATAACCGTGGTTGCCAACGAGGAGAATGAGCTCATCTCAACCCGAACTGTGAGTGGGTGGAGAGTTTGCATTGACTATCGCAAACTCAACAAGGTAACGAAGAAAGACCATTTCCCTCTACCGTTTATTGACCAGATGCTCGACTGTCTGGCAGGTAAGGATTTCTATTGTTTTTTAGATGGATATTCGGGTTATAATCAAATTACTATTGCTCCAGAAGACCAGGAGAAGACAACATTTACGTGTCCGTATGGTACGTTCGCTTTCAGACGAATGCCCTTTGGACTATGCAATGCACCCGCGACTTTTTAGAGGTGTATGATGGCCATCTTCTCTGACATGGTAGAAAATATTCTAGAAGTTTTTATGGATGACTTTTCTGTTTTTGGAAATTCTTTTGACGCATGTTTAGTTAATTTGGAGAGAGTATTGGAGAGATGTGAACAAACAAACCTAGTCCTAAATTGGGAGAAGTGTCATTTCATGGTACAAGAGGGTATTGTTTTGGGTCACAAAATTTCCAAGCAAGGAATAGAGGTAGACCATTTTTAGTGTTTCTTTGTTGCTTTCTAAGTACTTTTGAGTTTCTTTCATTAGTTGCTTTTGGTTTTTAAATCCCGAGCACTTTACATGCCTTTTTTGAGCTTTGTTTTGTTTCCATTTGTACTTAGTTATTTTCTACTTATTCAAATTTATAACAATCCAGCACTTTGCTTATCTTCCCTTTGCCTTTACTTTATTTTTAGTTAAGAGAGTTGTGTTTTCGGAGGAAAGAGCACGTGACACTCCCCTTTGCTTGAAAGAGAAGGGCGAAGCTCTCAATCCCGAGAAAAACTCTCCGTTAGTTAACTTTTGTTTTTCACACATGCATTCCAATTTCAACCATTTTACTTGCTGTATTTTCTTCAATATATCTTTCTAAATTCCCGTCTCTAGCTCGGTTATGGATAGTTAGGCTTTTATTTCTAAAAGGGGTTGCTAAGAAGTAGTGTTTTTGCTTTCCATTCATTGCTCAACATGTTTTCCTAAAAAGTTAGGATTTAGAGAAGGCCACTGTAAGTCTTAACAAGTCAATACTGAAAAGGTTGCTTATTTGCATTGTTGAATGGTTAAACTGAGGAGAGGAGCGCCTTAGACATAAGGGTTCCGCTTAAGTAGCCTAAACATAGGACCTTAACCCGAGGTTGCGATTATTTCCATCCTAAAACTAAGATATGTCTCATAATAGACATATTAGGGAATGTCTTAGGACTTTCAACTTGCTTAGACATAAGTCAAGTGAAAAAGCGTAATCGTTGGTTCCTAAAGTAAAATGCATATCGTCCTTGGCATATCCTTGATTCTTTGTTGGCTAACTTGAAGTAATTCGGGCTAGGTTTTATCATTATAAGTCCAAATCTCAAATCCAAAACCATTATTTGTGACCACTTCTCATTTTACAAGAATCACTCATTTCAACATTCACTATTCTTTAAAACTTTAGAGTTTGGAAATTATTTAGAAGTCCTTGAGGATCGATACTTGGATACTCCATCCATTTTATATTACTCTGACAGGTGTGCGCTTGCATCTATATAATTGTTACCACGCTTAGTGCGTGCGTTCAGCATAACCACCAGTCATAAACGATGACTAAAATTTATAGGAATAAGAGTTATTCTGGTGTAAAATTTAGTTGAGAATGTCTCAATTCAGTGAAAGAGTACCTGTCCGCCCTACGGTAACTGTTGCTCTAAATCACTGAAGCATCGTTGCAAAACAATTTTGTTAGGGTGCTTAATTACTTTTGCTAAAATTTTTATTGGGTTTAAAATGTTAATGCATGAAACTAATATAGATTTGTTTTTACTTTCAGCATGTCTACTTCCATTATTGCACTCTTAGCCGCGCAAAGACTTAATGGCAAAAATTACAAACAATGGAAGTCAAACCTAAACACTATTCTCGTGATAGATGATCTTAGGTTCGTCTTGCAAGAGGATTGTCCTCAAGCTCCTACGCCTAATGCCACTATGGCGGTGCGCAATGCCTATGACAGGTGGATCAAGGCCAATGACAAGGCCAAGGTCTACATCTTGGCAAGCATATCTAATGTTCTTGCCAAGAAGCACGAGGACACGGTCACCGCTAAGGAGATCATGGACTCGCTGCAGAGCATGATTGGACAACCGTCCTCACAGGCTTGACATAAAGCCCTTAAGTTCGTTTACAACTCCTGCATGAAGGAGGGTTCATCAGTGCGAGAACACGTTCTCAACCTAATGGTCCACTTGAACGTGGCTGAGTCGAATGGGGCCGTCATAGACGAGCAGAGTCAGATCAGCTTCATTCTGGAATCTCTTATGAAGAGTTTCCTGCCATTCCGCAGCAATACAGTTATGAATAAGTTGGAGTACACTCTTACCACGCTCCTAAACGAGCTGCAGACTTACCAGTCTCTTATGAAATGTAAGGGACAAGAAGGGGAGGCAAATGTTGCCACCTCAAAGAGGTTCAACAGAGGATCATCCTCTGGAACCAGGTCTGCGCCCTCTTCTTCTGGAAGTAGGACTTTTAAGAAGAAGAAGGCTGCTGGTAAGGGGTCTAAACCTGACTCAGCTGCTGCTGCCCAGAAAGGCAAGGTCAAGTTTGCAGAGAAAGAAAAATGTTTCCACTGCAACATGGACAGGCATTGGAAGCGCAACTGCCCAATGTACTTGGCCGAAAATAAGAAAGCCAACGAAGGTAAATATGATTTACTTGTATTGGAAACATGTTTAGTGGAGAATGATGACTCCGCCTAGATACTGGATTCAGGAGCCACTAATCACGTTTGTTCTTCATTTCAGAGAATTAGTTCCTGGAGGCAGCTTGACGCTGGAGAGATGACTCTCAAGGTCGGAACGGGAGAGGTCGGAACGGGAGAGGTCGGAACGGGAGAGGTCGTCTCAGCTGTGGCGGTAGAGGAGCTCAAGTTGTTTACAAACAAGAATATGTATATATTATTAGATAATGTGTACGTTGTTCCTAAAATTAAAAGGAACTTAATTTCAATTTCTTGTTGGTTAGAACAGATGTATTCAATTTCATTTCATTTAAATGAAGCGTTCATTTCAAGAAATGGTGTTAATATTTGTTCAGCTTTACTTGAAAACAACTTGTATGTGCTAAGACCAACCATAACTAAAGCAGTTTTAAATACCGAGTCGTTTAAATATGCTAGAACTCAAAATAAAAGGCAAAAAGTTTCTCAAAAGGAAGAGACCTATCTTTGGCACTTAAGATTAGGTCACATTAATCTCAATAGGATTGGGAGGTTGGTTAAGAATGGCATTCTAAGTGAGTTAGAAGACGATTCTTTACCACCATGTGAGTCTTGTCATGAAGGCAAGATGACAAAAAGACCTTTTACTGTAAAAGGTTATAGAGCCAAAGGGCCCTTAGAACTTATACATTCAGACCTTTGTGGTCCGATGAATGTTAGAGCTCGAGGAGGGTATGAATACTTCATCTCTTTTATCGATGATTATTCGAGGTATGGTTATTTATACCTAATGCAACGTAAGTCTGAAGCCCTTGAAAAGTTCAAGGAGTACAAGACTGAAGTTGAAAATCAATTAGGTAAAACCATTAAAACACTTCGATCAGATCGGGGTGGAGAGTATATGGACTTGAGATTCCAGGACTATATGATATAACATGGAATCACGTCCCAACTCTCAGCCTCTGGTACACCTCAACAAAACGGTGTATCAGAAAGGAGAAACAGAACCCTGTTGAACATGGTTCGATCAATGATGAGCTATGCTCAGTTGCCTAACTCGTTTTGGGGTTATGCAGTGGAGACTGCAGTTTATATTTTGAACGTAGTTCCATCAAAGAGTGTTTCTGAAACACCTTTTGAGCTGTGGAAGGGTCGTAAACCTAGTTTACGTCACTTTCGCATTTGGGGATGCCCGGCACACGTGCTCGTGACTAACCCAAAGAAACTGGAACCTCGTTCAAAAGTATGCCTATTCGTAGGTTACCCTAAAGAGACGAGAGGTGGTCTCTTCTTCGATCATAAAGAAAACAGAGTTTTTGTATTGACAAATGCTACTTTCTTAGAAGAAGGCCATGTTCGAGATCATAAACCACGGAGTAAGGTAGTAATTAACGAGATTTCCGAAGAGGCTACAAACACGTCAACAAGAGTTGTTGATCAAACTGGCACTACAACAAGAGTTGTTGATGAAGCCAGCACATCGCGTCAGTCACATCCACCTCAAGTGTTGAAGGTGCCTCGACATAGTGGGAGGATGGTGTCACAACCTGACCGCTACGTGGGTTTAACTGAAACTCAAGTTGTCATACCTGATGACGGCGTCGAGGATCCATTGACCTATAAGAAGGCAATGGAAGATACTGACAAGGACAAATGCGTCAAAGCAATGGACCTGGGAATGGAGTCGATGTACTTCAATTCAGTTTGGAAACTTGTAGATCAACCTGACGGGGTAAAATCAATAGGGTGCAAATGGATCTACAAGCGAAAACGAGACGCTGAAGGGAAGGTACAGACCTATAAGGCGAGACTTGTGGCAAAAGGCTACAGACAAAGGGAAGGGATGGACTATGAAGAAACCTTCTCCCCTGTAGCTATGCTTAAGTCTATTAGAATACATTTGTCTATTGCCACATATTATGACTATGAGATATGGCAAATGGACGTCAAGACTGTTTTTCTGAATGGCAATCTAGAAGAAAGTATTTATATGTCTCAACCCGAAGGGTTCATAGAACAAGGTCAAAAGCAAAACGTTTGCAAACTTAAATGGTCCATATATGGACTCAAACAAGCATCTCGATCTTGGAACATAAAGTTCGGTACTGCGATCAAATCTTATGGTTTTGACCAAAACGTTGGTGAGCCTTGTGTATACAAGAAGATCATCAACAACACCGTAGCCTTCTTAGTGTTGTACGTGGATGATATCCTACTCATTGGGAATGATGTAGGATACCTCACTGACATAAATAAGTGGCTAGCGACTGAGTTCCAAATGAAGGATTTGGGAGAAGCTCAGTATGTTATTGGCATCCAAATCCTAAGGGATCGCAAAAACAGAACGTTAGCCCTCTCTCAAGCAACTTATATCTACAAGATGCTTGCTCGATATTCGATGCAGAATTCCAAGAAAGGTTTATTACCCTTCAGGCATGGAATTCATCTGTCTAAGGAGCAGTGTCCTAAGACACCTCAAGAATTTGAGGATATGAGACGTATACCCTATGCTTCAGCAGTGGGCAGCCTGATGTACGCTATGCTGTGCACTAGGCCTGACATTTGCTATGCGGTAGGGATAGTCAGTAGGTACTAATCCAACCCAGGATATGATCACTGGACTGCTGTTAAGGGAATCCTCAAGTATCTTAGGAGAACGAGGGACTACCAGCTCGTGTATGGCACTAAGGATTTGATCCTTACGGGATACACTGACTCTGACTTCCAAACAGACAAGGATTCAAGGAAATCCACATCGGGGTCAGTATTCACTCTTAACGGAGAAGCGGTAGTTTGGCGAAGCATCAAACAAGGATGCATCGCAGACTCCACGATGGAGGCTGAGTATGTTGCAGCTTGTGAAGCAGCACAAGAGGCGGTTTGGTTTAGAAAGTTCTTGACAGACTTAGACGTCGTTCCAAACATGAACTTGCCCATCACACTTTATTGTGATAACAATGGTGCTGTGGCAAATTCTAAAGAACCTCGAAGCCATAAGAGAGGCAAACACATCGAAAGGAAGTACCACCTTATACGGGAGATAGTGCAGCGAGGAGATGTGATTGTCATGAAGATCGCTACAGAGCACAATATTGCTGATCCTTTTACAAAGGCACTCACGGCTAAAGTGTTTAAAGGCCATCTAGAAAGTCTAGGTTTACGAGCTTTGTACGGTTAGTTTAGGGCAAGTGGGAGAAATGTAATTGGGTATAGTGTATGCCCTAATTTATTCTATTTTCCCTTTGCTTTATGATAATGTACACCCCACTCGAGTTTAGTTCAAGTGGGAGTTTGTTGGGTGTGTTGCGCTAAACTCGTAGTTTGTATTTTGTAAAAACAAATGTCGATTTAATAAAGTTTTATTCAATAAATTTGTTGTTGAATCATAGCTTTGCATTGTCCAAAATCCAATAAACTAAACATCCAAGGTTATTTTTGATGTAATCGGGACCGTATATATAGTGGGTATATAGTTGATATACGGGGTATATATTTGATATACCCTTCATATATGAATGGATAATGTCCCATGAATAACCTAAAGGGTCTATAGTATATGGATAAGGCTGGGTACCTTATCCTGGCAACACTATGGATACGGCCCACTCTGTAAAGGTTACAGACGACTCAATCAAGGTCGTTCGTGTGGAGACATGCGACTGGGGGTATCCTATACAATGAGTTTGTATAAGACCGGACCGCGAAATAGGCAATCTTTAGATGTAACACCGTTAACAAATAGATTGCCATTTCTTAGGATGACCAGGCAACTCATTCTCAATCCTGAGTGAGTTATGGACTCCTGACCGTGAGGGCTCGTCCTTTGATCTGTATGGGTGAGAGTGGGCCGAGTCGCCGACTCAACATTCCTACCATTTTGCGGACGAGACCGAGTGGGGAGCTGGGAACATAACTTCACAAGATGAAATTCACTCCTCCCCGACTTTAGGGGAGTAGATGAGTGTTCCCTTAAATGCTGACTCTGGGACTTGAACAAGGGGCCCCACCCTCTCATTGGCCGAGACCGACTTCCGGTTATTGGTTGGACCATAACCGGGTTGTTCATTAGAGGAGCAATGGTGCTTAAGGCGAGATGTAACTCAGGGGTAAAACGGTAATTTGACCCAACTTGGGTTACGAACACTCGTGAATGATTGACTCGTCATTAATGGTCGTATATCCTTGGACACGAAAACATTCTGCAGTGAGAAGAGTGCAACTGCGTGTCTTTAGTGGAATGACCCGTAGTTAACGAATCTAGATTAACTTGGTCAATGAGTTTGACCGATTAATCTTGCATCGTTTGAGCTTCGGATCTTTAGGACCATTAGGTCCCCTTGCTAGCTCATAACGGGTAAAACGAGGATCAAATTTTTTGGAAGAATTTGAATTGTTCAAATTACTTAAGGGATTATATGTATATTGATACATTATAATATATATAGTTAATTGTAAATTAAAACGATATATTATGAGAGATATTATTTGAATGAGATTCAAATAAAATTAATATGAATAAGATTCATATTAAAACTATAGGTTATACGAGAGAAATGTTTTAGAACATGATTCTAATTTTATAAATAATTAAGTGTTAATTATTTATGTATATATATATTTATTAATTATTAATTGGATTAATAATTAATTATATTAATTAATTTGATTAATTAATTATATATATGTATTAATTATTATATATATATTATTATATATATATTATTATATATATTTTAATTATTATTATATATTATATATATATACTAATATTAATATTAATATTAACTCCCCTGCAAAATTGCAGGGGAGTGGGAGGTGTTGTGACGTGGGGAGTTACCTCACATCACCATTCTTCTTCTTCTCCAAGTGTTGGAGAAGGTGAAGAACAGTAGTAACATAACAGAAAAAAAAAAAGAAAACTCCCAACGATTTCTCTCAAAGTTCTCTCAATTTCTCCCTCTCTTCGATCAAGGTGCTACCACAAGCACGATCCCGAGACCCAAGAGGATAGCGAGGAAGATCCAGTGGTGGTGTTCAAGGGGAATTCACTGAAGAAACATTCTTCAAAGGTTTGGAATTTCCCCTGTATTTTTTTCTTTAAAACTTGATTTTGTATCCCGAAAATCAGCAACGAAAATCCGTTTCCGCTCCGGGATTCACATCCCTTCAAGTGATAAGGATAGGCTTCAATTGTAAGTCTTTGTATCTTTGTAGGCTTGTAATTCAGCCTTTATATTATTCATCTAAAAAAGAAAGAAAAAGTATATATATTTGGAATATTAAGAGGCTGTAGGTCTACAAAGGGCTAGTAGCCCATAGTCAAAAGCTATAAGGAAATAGCAGGCAAAAAAAGCTTAGGTGAATGAAAGTAGTTGAGAAGTACAGTGCTAGGCAAATTGAAGTCTTTTAGGAGGAAACTAGGCAGATGCTAGTGTTGTAGGAAATACTATTTGCTAGAGTTGGAGCAAGGGTTTAGCTGCTCTCTTGAGGATGCTACTAGAGAACAGAGTTGTAGTTTTAGGTATGAGTAAACAATAGGTGCAAAAATCAGAAAGCAGAGTTGATGGAAGAGGCACTCTCATTGGATGCAGACTTTATCATATTTCTAGGGTTGTAGAGTAATCTTGCTTTTGGACAAGCAAGGTTGTAGGTTTGGGGGTGTGGGTTTAAGGGTGTGATAACTCACCATACTAGCTTTTCGTGGGCTATTTGGGTTATTAAGCCTGCGGAAATGTGAGGATCATTATCAATAAACCAAGGAAAATGTGAGAAATCACTGAGTTGGACCCCCAAGCTGTTAGAATTCTTTAATTCATCAACTGCAATGCTTTATGTGCAATCATTGATGATTTCTGCAAAAATTGTCGAATTAGCTAAGGACAAGAGGAGTGCTGCCAAGGTCGTGGGGTCTATGTTGGAGGGCAGTTGGAAGAGGCGTGATTGTTGGAGACTATAGTCGCTCGGATGCTCAGCACTTATGACAACACAGTAACTTGATGAATTTGAGTTTTACCGCATCCATATAGTTTCCAGAGGGTACCCTAAATTTCATGGACCCGGTATATAAAGAAAAGATACCCTAGCTGCAAAAGAGGACATAGGGGTGATTCATTTTGGGAAGGACCGATTTCAGGGAACATTCCCCTACGACATCATCTGTTTTTCATCAAATAAGGTGCTGGACAAGTTGCTACTTGCTTGTGGGACACACTATTCTCTTAAGGAAGCTTCATATTCTCTGCCATCTACATGAACAATGGAGGCCGCTTATGTCTTTTTCATTTCTTTTCTCTTCGGCATTATGAACTAAACCTCACTTTGGGGGGGGGGGGGGGGGGGGGGGGGGGGGGGGGGGGGGGGATAAGCTTGTTGTAGATTTCATGTTTACTATGTGTTAGAACATTGATACTGATTTAATAGAAGTGTGTTTAACTTCGCATCTCACTAAATTCGTGTGGCCAACTTGTTTAGTGCATTTACTTGCTTCAGGCTCGGGAGGTTCCTTGTTGAGTGTGTTTACTCCTATTAGTTGTAGATTTATCTCTTTGAAGTATGATGGTGAATACTCAGCGATGAGGTTGACCCTATTGTGCCTACAGATTGATTTTATTGCTCGCTTTAATCACAGCGGGAGTTGAGTTAAAGCATGTTTGGGTATCTCGGGAGAGAGCCATGATGGTCTAGGCAATCAATATTTTTAGATTATTTTGCATGATTGAGGATAGAGTGAGCGAAATTTCCTCCGATTTACTTTCAAACCATTTCTTCATATAACTTTTGTGTTCTCTTTGTGGATGTTGCGGAGTCTTGTCTAGAATTCATTTGTTGTGTTCCAAGCTATTGTTTCTTATTTTTATGTCAATTTAAATGTAAGAGCGTGATTCAAAGCAATTATTTTATTTTACTCTTTGGTATTCTGAAATCATTAAATGAATTTATAGCCTATTTCCATGAGGAGACGACCTTGTTTATTATACTACAACATGGTATTTAGTATAGACTTGCATTATCTTTTCGTAGTTGTGAGGATGCGAACAAGTTTTTGGCATTGCTGCTGGGGAAATAGATTTCATATTTTGATTAAGATTTTGGAATAAGTTCAACAGTCCCTCACTTTTGTTTCGGGTAATTTTTGCAGTGAATGAACAATTCTCCTACATTTGAATTTCTGTCTGATGTTACAATTCTCCTACATTTGAATTTCTGTCTGACCTAGAACATGATCGTACCTGACCCATAACCAGAATGTACATTAAGATGAAGAAGGGTGAACAGAGGGTAAAGTGTAGAGGGGTTGTAATGAATCCAGATGCATCAATTCCTCCTGAAATGGAAGTAGAGATGATAGAAGGGGCTGGAGGTGGCCAAGTTGTGCCAGTACCTCCCCTCAATGTTGTCGTGCTAACTGATGACACAGAGCAGGAGATTAGAGCATACGCAGCTCCAGTTTTCTATGACTTCAATCCCGTAATTGAAGCTAATAGGTTTGAGTTGAAGAAAGCAATGTTTCAAATTCTCCTGACAGTAGAGCGATTCCATAGGATTGCATCAGAAGATCCTTATAGGCATTTACGATATTTTATGCAAGTGGCAGATTCATTCAATGTAGAAGAAGTCAGAGTAAGGAGGCTATGCGCTTGAAGTTGTTCCCTTACTCTCTGAGGGACATCGAGGGAGTTGGTTGGACTCCTTACCTACCGAGTCTGTTACTTCATGAAACGATTTAGCTTATAAATTTTTTATGTAGTACTTCCCACCATCCAAAAATGCAGAGCTTATGAGCAGAATCAATAACTTTCAACCGCTTCATAAAGAGTCCTTATGCCGGTCATGGGAAAGATTTAAAGGATTGCTCCAAAAGTGCCCTCATCATGGGATACCATGCTGCATACAAGTTGAAACTTATTACAATAGATTGAATGATGTGACATAGTTGGTGATAGATGCCTTGGCAAATGGAGCATTGTTGAAAACCATATGGAGAAGCATTTGGAATTTTGGAGAAAAATTCGAGCAACAAGCATCAATGGTCAATGTAACGCCCCGAGTCCCTCAGGTTAGTTAGTCTCGAATCAGGAGATTTTTCATTTAATTTTTAAATTAATTGTTAATTAAATTTATCTATATTTATCGGGCTTTAAACTCCAATTAAATTAATATCTACCGGACCCCGTGTGGTGGGTCTTGTTTTAAAGGGGGATGGATTTCTTATCTTTTGGGCTTGGACTTGTTGGGCCTCTATTGGGTTAATTTGGTTTTAAAACAAAGGAAAACGAAAACAAAAAAGGGAGGGACTTCATCTTCTTCTTCTCCTTCTTCCTTTTGCCCTAGCCGTCACCCATCCCTCTTCTTCTTTTTGTTCACCGGCGACCACACCTCACGGCAGCGACGGAAGCGGCGGCGCCTCCTAGAAACAGCAGCAGCGGCGGCCGGCGACCATACCCGTAGCAGCACCAGAGGTGGCGCGACTTCCCCGACGTTCCCCGGCGGTCTGCAACGAACCAGCACCGCTCCTCCTCGCGGCGGCACACGGCGACGGGTCAGATCCGAGGCGGCGCACGGCGAACGGGTTGTTACAACGGCGAACCGGCAGCGCACGACGAACGGGTCAGATCCGCGGCGAACCTCGACGACCTGCTGCTACAATCCGACAAACAGCAACTCCAGCGGCGAGATTTGTGCGTTACAGTAGCGTTTAGGATGTTTGGCGGTGACCTACATCCGTTCGAAGCTCGATTTAGGCTACCCACACCTTGGCGAGCTAGATCTAGGTGACCCACATCTATACGAAGTCGGTTTTGGTGGTAATGAGTCATTTGAACCCTTTTAGAATGTATTTCGAAGGCTAAATAGTGTACGTAACTTGCTGTATTTTTCTGTTTTACTGCTTAGGTGTGAGGTCGACGCAAAACTTAAGGGCGCGGTTGTGAGTAAGTAGACAAAGGGCGTGTGCGTGCGTTAATGTATGCTAAATGGTCTCTAATGTGCTGATTTTGTGGCATTTAATACTAACTTTGTTACGTCATTGTGCTAAATAATTCTCGTTGTGTTAATCGGTATAATTGGAGTAGTGTTGGATATTTGTCGCTGAAAATGGTGAGGTTTCTGCTTTACTAAACTGCTGAGTATTGCTATGGAAATGTTTGTGGTCTGAATATGCATGAGTTGTTCGGCGTGTCTTGTGTGTTATGATACTTAGTAATGCTTATTGAATATTGATGCTGGATATTAAGTGTTTTGGGTGAACTGTGTCGGATTCCAATGGTTTAAAATTTGTTTGGTTATGCCTTGTTGTGACGAACCTCATTGTGGAGGCGTTGTTAAGAAAAGTTATATTGTGAGAGCATGATTGGTTTATTATTTCATTATTAGAATGTTGTTTATGTTGTGAAAGCATGCTGATTTGTAGTTGTGAGTTGAAAGATGCAGGGGTAATGGCTTAAGAAAGTATATAGCAAGACTCTGGTGAGAGTTGGATTCTTGGAGGAAATGAATGAGTGAGTGTCAGGGCCTCGGGTATAAATGGTCGGGGGCTGATACGTCACTAATTGAGTATCGAGGCCTCGGGTAAAAACGGTCGAGGGTCGATACGAGGAGTCCTTTGGAAGGAAGACTATTGGGGCCTTGGGTAAAAATGGTCAAGGGCCAATAGATGGTAAAGTCATCGGGGCCTCGGGTAAAAATGGTCGAGGGCCGATGCAGCAGTGTCGGGGCTCTGGGTAAAAATGGTCAGGGGTCGACTCTACTCGAAAGAGTTAACTGTGGAAGGTTAGGATAGCTGTGATAAGCGTAGAGGTACTTGGGATGTTAGGGAGACTAGAGGTTGGTAGTTAACGACTGGTTGTGGTTGTCACCAAATTTTATGGGATGTGTCTATGTTTGAATGCATGATGTGATGAAAGGCATGACTATGAATGTTTCATGATTTAGTTGAGCATGATGTGTGTGTGTTGTTGGTGAGGGCTACTTACGGAGTATATTTTATATACTCACCCCCCCCCCTCTACAATGATTGTTTCAGGTGAAGGACTCGTGGGCGACCATGGTGATGAGACGGAGGATGCATGACGAGCGAGGACCATAGGCTGCTTAGTCATTCTTGCTTACCTTAAGTTATTAATTAAGACCTTATGTTATGGTCAATAAACTATTTGTTCATGTTTGAATAATTTGGGAGGTTCCAACTTGGTATTGACTTTATTTTAGGATAGGTGTCTATCTTAGTTCTCTACAATTTATTGAGTTTTGCCTAGTTTGAATAATAAAATTGCCCCGTGAGGTTGTCCATGGATGTTGTTGAATGATATTCTATGAAATTGATTTATTGTTGAATTGACCAGAGGTGGAACTTGATTGTATGATTGTATGTAATTGTTGCATAGGGAGTTGGCATCATGCGTTTGGGGTTAAGTTCAATCAGTTGGGTAGTTAACGTGACTTAGAAGTGTGGGGGAAATTCTGGGTCGTTACAATTGGTATCAGAGCGGAGTTGTTCCTGTAGACTATCCTAGAATCTAGGTCGATAGGGTATGGTCCTTGTCAGTCTCCTCGTCATCACCAGGTACGTTTCCTAGTTCTGTTGTTCGATCATGAATATCTTACATTGCTTATATGGTTGAGATGTCATTGTTGTCTGATATTAGATAGGTTGGCGTGTTTTTCCCTGGTTCATTATATAGACTTGTTTGAACTTCGCACTTGTGTTGTGCCCCGGTTAGTGCGTTAATGACATTGGTGCTCTGTTCTTTTAGACAATGGCTTTTCGGCGGAACACGAGAGCTCACAACTATGGGGAACCGAATCCTAGGGGTGAGGGAGCAGCGGATCCGAATGTTCCCCCAGCAGTTCCTAGAGGGGTAGCACCCCCGGGCCCTCAGGCAGCTCCTCAGGGAGTTCCCCAGGTGAACCCCCAGATGGCGTTGCTAGCTGAGGCATTGCAAGTGTTGCTGGATAATGCGAACGGAGCCGGTGGAGCTCAAGTGCAGTAGCCTCACCGGGCACAAATTCCGCAATAGGAGGTTCGGTTTATCAGGGATTTCAAACGCTTTGGGCCATCCATTTTCAACGGGGTGAGTGAGAGGCCTACTGCGGCCGAGTAATGGGTCAGGGAGTTGGAAGCCCTTTATGTGTATTTGGGATGCTCCGACGATTTCAAGGTCGCGGAGCAGTGTTTATGCTTCGAGGAGAAGCAGTAAATTGGTGGGAGTCGATGGCGGCAGCGGAGGATCACGCCAACGTACCCGTCACATGGGCAAGATTTAAGGACCTACTCTATGAGTACTATTTCCCCGTGACTGTGAGGAATGAAAAACGGGCAGAGTTTCTCCGTCTCACTCAAGGGAGCCTAACTGTGGCCCAATACGAGAGGAAGTTCACCGACCTGTCCCAGGCTAGCTGAAATAGTAATGCAGTGTAATCCCCAAAATTTTCAACATCCTAAACGGGGACCATTACTAAAACTACCTAAAAAATTCCACTTAAACAAGAGCAATAAACCACAACAACCAAGAACAAGCAAGAAAACACCACGCTTCCACTGTTTTACTTTGATTTCCACACTCACGAAAGCTTCAACAATACAAACTAACAAACTTAAGGCGTTTACAGTTAATAACTAACAACCCAACCTCATACAAACTTCTCAATGAAACCGACGACCTATCTTTGAAAAATAAATTAAATTAGAGAGTAAATCGAACAAAAAATCTACGAACTGCCTGAAAACTTCACACAACTAGTGTTCTATGAAGAGAGCATAAATCGAAACAAAAGAAACTTCTAACAACCTATCATAAAAAACGTAAAGCAAAATGGAAGCTGCTATGGTCTCTCTTCTCGAGTCTCCTCCACCCTATCACCATACACATGTGCTTCCCCACTACCTGCAAAATTTGGAGGGAAAAAGAAGGGGTGAGTTCAACTACGGTACTCAATAAGAAGCTCATACTTGAAGGTCATGCACAAACAACGTACTTTTAAAAACATCATACAACATGCTCATTAATATTACACGCTTTACATAACTAAAACATAAATGAACTAAACATGAATCTATATGCCAAACCCATTCCTCCAATCTCACCGACCCTTGACGACGCATAGCCAGGGCCTCGACACTTATCTAATGTCACTAGTTATCTTTCTTATTTCTCGAAGACTTACTTCTTCGACTCGTACCAACCCTTGACCATGCATAGCCAAGGCATCGACACTTCTGTACGGTGTTTGGCGTTTGATCCTTGACCTCTATACCCATGGCGTAACTAAGCATCAACCATAGCAACACATAAAACAACAAATCAAGCATAAACAAATCAAGCCAACTATAAGAGAATAATAAGTCCATAATTTGGTAAACTATAAGATACAAGTTCACGTACTTGGTGATGGAGAGAAGACTAAGAAAGACCATAAACTAAACGACCTGGGTTCTAGGCCAATCTACAGGACCAACTCCGCTTTGATTCCAACTGTAACGCCCCTGAATTTTGATAACTTACACGGGGAACATTACTAAACTCACTTGCTCCATACTTTCCCCCAAGGCATAAAGTCCACTAAACGAACCTAAATAATTTACCTTCTTATTTGCTAATTCAGCTTTTTAATTGCCCAACTTAAACTTGTGAACACTGAGCTTGTCAAACGAATGAAACCACTTGTCCTCCATGAACAAGCGACACATAACTCTCTTATCTATGTCAAAACAAAGCTAAATCAAGTAAACGACAATAGACAACAACCTACTCGATATAAGGATAACCCTGTAGACACAGAACCTACTC
Organism: Momordica charantia; assembly: GCF_013281855.1. Classification (NCBI taxonomy): domain Eukaryota; kingdom Viridiplantae; phylum Streptophyta; class Magnoliopsida; order Cucurbitales; family Cucurbitaceae; genus Momordica; species Momordica charantia. The sequence goes on from NW_028275162.1 coordinate 11,451,661, forward strand.
GATAGAAGCATAACACTGCAAGATGATAACGAAAAAACTAAGCAAATAAATCCACCACGCTACCACTGCGCCACTCTGATAAACAAAATAGTAATCTAAGCTTCAACCTTTCCAAGTTAGCAAATCCAATAACGTTAAACATACTCCCCAAGATTGTCAACGAAACCAAATACCAAATCTTTACAAGAGTCCAGACTTAAAAGAAAAGTCATCTAAAACATTCTAAAAACTCCTTGAACGTTACACAAATCCATGCTCAAAACAGAGGACATAAACTAATTCATCAAGAACTCCTAACAACCTATTTTAGACAAGTGAAGTCTAAACGAAAGCTAGCTATGGTCCTTCTTCTCGAGTCTCCTCAGCACCATCACCATCATCATGAACCTGATCTTCACCTGAAAACAATAATTTGGGGGGGGGGTAAGTATATAAAATACTACGTAAGTATTCCTCTCTAACTACACACAAACAACACACTAAGGATACAACAGTCGTTACAAAATATTAAATCGACAACTATTCATCAGTAAATCATAATACTCATTAACCCACACATGCAATCAAGGGAACCCCGACCACAAGGCCCACTAGTACCTCTCACTAACTATACACAAACAACATACTCGTAATTGCAACTATCATCAAGATACGATAACTAATAATCATGCAATGATAGATCATAACAGTTATCAATACACACACATAAGCACACCAGGTATCTAGACTCACGTAACTTCGACCATACGCCCCGCTGATCTATAGCCCATCCAAGCTACTCCTAACTCATCACATTATGTTAGTCCCCCAAATCTAACTCTTCGAATCGTACCGGCCCTTGACCTTTTGAACCCAAGGCCCCAACACTTCTCTATAGAAGCTTGGTGTTCGACATTGACCTTTATATTCTCGGTCTTGAACTGTCCATCGACCCGTGACCTTTTGTACTGAAGCCCTCGACGACTACTCAACGTATTGGTCCTTGACCGCCACCACGTCAAGACCCAATACTCATCATCCAATAGACTCAGTATGCCGACCCTCGGTCTTTTGTACCCGGAGCCTCAACACCCAATAGTGACGTAACAGCCTCGACCATTTACTCCCGAGACCTCGAACTGTGCATTGATTACGCTTGTTTACATGCGTAAAAAGAAGGTTTTAGATGCTGTTTTTACAATGTTTCAGCTTTGTTTCGGATTTTTCTCGATCGTTTGAGTTCCAATTCATGCAAAATTCATATATTATGGTTTGTGGTTGGCTTATATTGTATTTATGACATTTTAGGACCATTTGGGAGTGCAAATTAATCAAAAGAAGCAAAAAGACGGAAAAACCATCATGGGAGGCGCCAGGCGCCTGGGAAGCCTGCAGAAAAACAGGTTTTCTTCCAACTTTGCCCTTAATGAAACGCGTCTTCCAATGCGTTTTGGTGGTTCCAACCGATGCATACGTGTAGAAGAAGTGTTCCACTATCAGTTTGAGCACGATTTGGTCAGTCAAAAGAGTTGGAAATGGGTGATTCACCATCGTTTTAGGACCTACCTAACCAATTCTGCACAGCTATAAATTCCAGCAACTTCTCCACCAAATTCATCAAGCCTTGCTTCCTTCTCTTGATCATTTTTAGTGTTTCTTTGTTGCTTTCTAAGTACTTTTGAGTTGCTTTCATTAGTTGCTTTTGGTTTTTAAATCCCGAGTACTTTACATTCTTTTATTGAGCTTTGTTTTGTTTCCATTTGTACTTAGTTATTTTCTACTTATTCAAATATATAAAAATCTAGCACTTTGCTTATCTTCCCTTTGTCTTTACTTTATTTTTAGTTAAGAGAGTTGTGTTTTTGGAGGAAAGAGCACGTGACACTCTCCCTTGCTTGAAAGAGAAGGGCGAAGCTCTCAATCCCGATAAAAACTCTCCGTTAGTTAACTTTTGTTTTTCACACATGCATTCCACATTCAACCGTTTTACTTGCTGTATTTTCTTCAATATGTCTTTCTAAATTCCCGTCTCTAGCCCGGTTATGGATAGTTAGCCTTTTATGTCTAAAACGGGTTGCTAAGAAGTAGTGTTTTTACTTTCCATTCATTGCTCAACATGTTTTCCCAAAAAGTTAGGATTTAGAGAGGCCACTGTAAGTCTTAACAAGTCAATACTGAAAAGGTTGCTTATTTGCATTGTTGAGTGGTTAAACCGAGGAGAGGAGCGCCTTAGACATAAGGGTTCCGCTTAAGTAGCCTAGACATAGGACCTTAACCCGAGGTTGCGACTATTTCCATCCTAAAACTAAGATATATCTCATAATAGACATATTAGGGAATGTCTTAGGACTTTGAACTTGCTTAGACATAAGTAAAGTGAGAAGCGTAGTCGCTAGTTTCTAAAGTAAAATGCATATTATCCTTAGCATGTCCTTGATTCTTTGTTGGCTAACTTGAAGTAAATCAGGCTAGGTTTTATCATTATAAGTCCAAATCCCAAATCCAAAACCATTATTTGTGACCACTTCCCATTTTACAAGAATCACTCATTTCAACATTCACTATTCTTTAAAACTTCAGAGTTTGGAAATTATTTAGAAGTCCTTGAGGATCGATACTTGGATACTCCATCCATTTTATATTACTCTGACAGGTGTGCGCTTGCATCTATATAATTGTTACCACGCTTAGTGCGTGCGTTCAGCATAAACGCCCAGTCATGCATCGACCCTTGACCTTTTATACCCAAGGCCTCGATGACTACTCGACGTATTGGTCATTGACCACCACCACGCCAAGACCCAATACTCATCATCAAATAGACTCATCATGCCGACCCTCGACCTTTTATACCCGGAGCCTCAACACTCATCTCTACAAAGACTGGTGTATCAAACCTCGACCTTCTGCACCCAAAGCCTCGACACCCAATAGTGAGGTATCAACCCCAACCTTTTTCACTTAGGGCCCTAGCACTCATCCAATATCCTTTTCGTAGCAAACAAACACCGACATCCAATTCCTAGTTCTAATTAAGGATCCTAGCACAAGTCATCACATCATGCTAGTTACAGTAAGGAAATCCAATATTTTTATATCTAGTCAAACGTAACCACAATTAGTCTTTCATAATATTAGACATTCTACTCACATGTTTAACAACAACACACCACTTTCCATCATGCTAAAAGATGCAGCAAACCCAACATATTTAACCGACCAATATAATACATGCATTATGCCCAGGGATCATTCCATAACACTTACCCACAACAAGCCAATACATATTATCAAACTAGGAATAGCCATAAAGGATCATCGAACATATCCCATAAAATTGACACACCAGTGACACTAAAAAAACATAAGATCCAACGGATGCCTCACAACATTCTAGCCAACCACAACTAATCTAGCTCAGTAGCAATAGTCAACGATTAAGAAAACTAAGTCCAACATTGACAAATATAAAACGATCATTTTCAAAATCAAGCACAACAAGACATAACGCCTACAACGATTAATAAAAGTAGACATACAAGTTTAGAGTAATGAAAAACAACAACGCAAGGACTTATTTGATAACATCAACACACGATCACTCACGCACCCGCCCCTGATACTACTTACAAACACGCCTAAAAGGTGCTATCTCTTGTGTTGGGTCGACCCCTAGGCAAAAAAAAAACCGCATGTTATAACTCAATCCCGACCACAGTAAACAATTCAAAAAGGATATTCAAAGAGGTCGTTACCCACTAAACTTTATTGAAACGATTGGGTCTTTGCTGGAACTGTTGGGTGTGTTGCCCTAAACTCTTACTTTGTATTTATGTAAAAATAAATGTATATTCAATAAATTTGTTGTTGAATTCATAGCATTGCATGGTACAAATCAAATAAACTAAACATCCAAGGTTATTATCATGTAACCGGGATAGTATATATACTGGATATATATTTGATACACTAGGTATATATTTGAGACACCCCTGATATTCTAGGTATATATTGAAGGGATGTGAATCCCGGAGCGGAAACGGATTTTCGTTGTTGATTTTCGGGATACAAAATCGAATTTTACAGAGGGAAAATACAGAGGAAATTCAAACCTTTGAAGAACGCTTCTTCAGTGAATTCCCCTCGAACACCACCACCGGATCTTCCTCGTTATCCTCTTGGGTCTCGGGATCGTGCTTGTGGTAGCACCTTGATCAAAGAGAGGGAGAGGTTGAGAGAGTTTGAGAGAAATCGTTGGAGGTTTTTTTTCTGTGTTTTGTTCTGTAAAACCTGTTCTTCTCTTCTCCAACACTCTTGAAGAAGAAGAAGAGGGATGACGTGGGCTAACTCCCCACGTCACAAAACCTTCCAGTCCCCTGCAATTTTGCAGGGGAGTTAATATTAATATTAATAATAATTTTAATATTAATATATATATATATATATAATATATAATAATAATTAAAATATATATATATAATAATATATATAATAATAATTAATATATATATATATATATAATTAATTAATCAAATTAATTAATATAATTAATTATTTATCCAATTAATAATTAATAAATATATATATACATAAATAATTAACATTTAATTATTTATAAAATTAGAATCATATTCTAAAACATTTATCTCGTATAACCTATAGTTTTAATGTACATCTTATGCACATTATTTTTAACCTATAGTTTTAATATGAATCTTATTCATATTAATTTTATTTGAATCTCATTCAAATAATATCTCTCATAATATATAGTTTTAATTTACAATTAACTATATATTATAATGTATCAATATACATATAATCCCTTAAGTAATTTGAACAATTCAAATTCTTCCAAAAAATTGATCCTCGTTTTACCCGTTATGAGCTAGCAAGGGGACCTAATGGACCTACAGATCCGAAGCTCCAACGATGCAAGATTAATCGGTCAAACTCATTGACCGAGTTAATCTAGTTTCGTTAACTACGGGTCATTCCACTAAAGACTCGCAGTTGCACTCTTCTCACTGCAGAATGTTTTCTTGTCCATGGATATACGACCATTAATGACGAGTCAATCCTTCACGAGTGTTCGTAACTCAAGTTGGGTCAAATTACCGTTTTACCCCTGAGTTACATCTTACTCCTTAAACACCACTGCTCCTCTAATGAACAACCCGGTTATGGTCCAACCAATAACCGGAAGTCCCGGAGTCAGCATTTAAGGGAACACTCATCTACTCCCCTAAAGTCGGGGAGGAGTGAATTTCATCCCCAAAATGGTAGGAATGTTGAGTCGGCGACTCGGCCCACTCTCACCCATACAGATCAAAGGACGAGCCCTCACGGGCAGGAGTCCATAACTCACTCAGGATTGAGAATGAGTTGCCTGGTCATCCTAAGAAATGGCAATCTATTAGTTAACGGTGTTAAATCTAAAGATTGCCTATTTCGCGGTCCGGTCTTATACAAACTCATTGTATAAGATACCCCCACTCACATGTCTCCACACGAACGACCTGGATCGAGTCGTCTGTAACCATTACAGAGCGGGCCGTATCCATAGTGTTGCCAGGATAAGGTACCCAGCCTTATCCATACACTATAGACCTTTTAGGTTATTCACGGGTCATTATCCATTCATATCTCAGGGGTATATCAAATATATACCCCATATATCAACTATGTACCCAATATATATACTGTTCCGATTACATCATAAATAACCTTGGATGTTTAGTTTATTGGATTTTGGACAATGCAAAGTATGATTCAACAACAAATTTATTGAATAAAACTTTATTAAATAGACATTTGTTTTTACAAAATACAAACTAGGAGTTTAGGGCAACATACCCAACATATATTTGATATACCCCTGATATAATAAGTATATATTTTATATACCCCTGATATACGAGTGGATAATGTCCCGTGAATAACCTAAAAGGTCTATAGCGTATGGATAAGGCTGGGTACCTTATCTTGGCAACACTATGGATATGGCCTACTTTGTAAATGTTACATACGATTCGATCTAGGTCGTTCTTGTGGAGACATGCGAGTGGGGGTATCCTATACAATGAGTTTGTATAAGACCAGATTGCAAAATAGCCAATCTTTAGATGTAATACCGCTAACTAACAGATTGCTATTTCTTAAGACGACCGGACAACTCATTCTTTGTAACGCCCCGCGTTCTCTGACTCGTTCATTTTATGATTTAAAATTTTGCCGTTGGATTTCTTCTTTTTCCTCGTTAAGTGAAATTATTGGAACTTCTTATTTTGGAGTTTTAATTTTGGATAATTTCGAATCAAGTTATTTTCGTTTGATTTAGATAATTAAGTTCTAAAATTTTGAAAAGAGATTTTAAATACAACTTAATTAAACTTTTGAAAATTTAATTTTTTCCTTTTGGATTTCTTTTTTTATTGTTGTGGGTTTTATTTGATTTCTAGAGTGTAATTTTGGGGCTTATTGCTTGGACCATTGTGGTTTTAGTTGGGCCTCCTTTAAGAAGAAGAATTCAAACAAAATAAAATAAAATAAAATAAAAAGAAACCCTAACAACATCTTGTTCTCTTTTTCCCCTTGCCAGCCGCCCCCCCACCCCTTCCCCCCCCGGATTTCTTCTCCTTCTTCAACCCCAGCCGCCCCTCTCTCAGTAGCCACCCATTCTTCGGCAGCACTTCTCCATCCAACGAGCAGACCCACGAACAGCGGGCGTTTGTAGCGACGCACCCTCGGCGGCGGCGCGATTTCCAGACAGTAGAGGCGGCGCGACAAGTTCTGCAGCAGCCACAACTGCATAACGGAGTACCCACGACCCGAACCAGTGGCAGCGACGATTTGGGCATTCTCCGATGGCTCAGCATTGCGCGCGGCCAGTTCTCAGATGTGATCTGTAGCGAAAACAGTGCGGCGGCGCCGTCTTGCAGCAGCTGAGGCTTGGGGTCAGCAGCATTAGGTGGTGGTGGCTCACGAACCGCGATAGTACTCGACGAACAGAAGTTACCCACGACCGACCAGTGACGTTCCAACGAGAATTTACAATACAGTAGTGTTTTTAGGACATCCGGCAGTGACCCACTCCTATTTGGACCTGAGTCAACGTTACCCATAGCTTTTCGGCATCAAACCAGCAAGTCCGAGACCATTCGAGCTCGGATTGGGAGCCTGAACCTCCTCGGCGTCGACCCACTCCTTACCCAAGAGGTTTTATGGTGAGATAGTAGGTAACGGATCATCGAAACTCACATTCAATGCAAACTAAGTGTTCTAACATGAATTCTAATCAAGTTTGGTTTGCTTTTGGATTTAGGAACCCTTCGGTGAACTTGGTAGCGCATTAGAACTTTGGAGTAAGTAGTTTCTTACTGAAGGGGTTGGTTGTTGTGTGCTGATATGATATGGTTGTTTGCTCGTGTGCCTATGTGTGATATTTGCATGTTGCTTGTCGTTGTTATCATTTACTAAACGTTATTGTTGATAAAACTGTTGATATATCTTGGGAAAATTATGTGGTTGTGTGAATAAATTGTAGCCAAGTAATCTTGGATAACTATGATTGAATAGTTGTTATGTTCTAATTGGTTTTCATGATTAAATATGTATACCGATACTATAATCTGTTGTTTTGAAAGCATATTGAATATTTATGAGAAGTCGGTTGTGTTTGATGTATCTGGGTATCTATCAGTTTTATTTTGTTAAGTTGTTGGTTCTGCCTTTTCTGTGAACGAAGCCTGTTGGAGCTATCGGATTATGTCGGACTATTTTAAATTGATTGGTTTTTGCATATGATCATTTTGGAGTATCGCATGTTGGACTGTTATGAGATTGTTGATGCATGAGGCATGGCGTAGTAGTAGGTATGACTCTTGTGAGAGTTTTGAGACATAACAAAGTAAGTAGAACGGGGGCGGGTGTGTGCGTTGATGTGTGTTAATAGAAATTTTTGTTGCTGGTTTTACATTATAAACATGTTTCTCTTATTATTTTAACTGTTGGACAGGTTGGTGAGGTCGATGTTGTTATTGTAACTTGCGGTTATTTTATATATTGGATATTTGTATGACTGGTATTCATGTTTGTTGTCTGCAACTTCAGGAACTTACTGATATTGTATGGTTGGAAGTGATTAGGATTTGTTATGTTGTGAAAAGCATGTTATGTGAAGAATGTCATAGGGTTGTTTGTTGAAGCCTTGTGTGCGCTATGCTGTGAGCAGGTTGGTTGTTGTCAAACTTTGTGTTTTTGAGATCTGTGATGCATTGAAATCATACTAGTGGTTGTGTCGTGATGGGCATTGTGGTGGTTGGTGTTATTAGGGAAGTAGTACTGTAATCCTGGTTGGAGGCTACAAATGACATGTGGAGTTATGAATGTTACGAAGTGAATGGGTGAGTGTCAGGGCCTCGGGTATAAATGGTCGAGGGCTGATACGTCACTAATTGGGTATCGAGGCCTCGGGTATAAATGGTCGGGGGTCGATGCGAAGGAGTCTTTCGAAAGGAGAACTATTGGTGCCTTGGGTCTAAATGGTCAAGGGCCAATAGATTGTAAGACATCGAGGCCTCGGGTATAAATGGTCGAGGGTCGATGCAGAGTTCAAGGCCTTGGGGATAAATGGCAAGGTCGAACGCCAAGCCTCTGTAGATGAATGTCGGGCCTTAGGGTAAAAATGGTCGAGGGCCGATGCAGTATTGTCGGGGCTCTGGGTTAAAATGGTCAGGGGCCGACTCTACTCGAAGGAGATAACTGTGGAAGGTTAGGAAGCCGTGATAAGCGTAGAGGTACTTTAGATGTTAGGGAGACTAGAGATTGGTTGTTAACGTGTTTCCTGGTTGTGGCTGTCACGAAACTTTATGGAATGTGTTTATGTTTGACTGCATGATGTGATGAAAAGCACGACTATGAATGTTTTATGATTTGGATGGGCATGACGTGTGTGTTGATTCTTTAATAAGCATGACACGTTGTTCCTTGATAAGTATGCTGTTTGTGCGTGACCCTTCAGATAAGGGCTGCTTACTGAGTACTGTGGTTGTACTCATCCCTCTTTTTCCCCTCCAGCTTGCAGGTATCGAGCTAGCTCTTGGAATGGTGATGGCGAGGAGGAGACTTGATCGGAAAGACCATTAGCTATGCCGCATGCAATTAATTTCTTTTAGTTAGGGTAGTTGTGGCTATTTAATCGTGTAGTTGAGTTGTTAGCGGTTGGTCTTGTTTAGTTTTATGGTCTAAAGGATGTTGTAAGGTTGCCGATTCATTATTCTCTTTAGAGCATTAATTGTGTTAGCTTGTTGAACTACGAGATTGTAACCTAATTATGATATTTATGAATACATTTGTTTAAGTTGATCGTACTTGAATAAGTTTTTGCTACATTGTCATTCGAGATGTTAATTTTCATTTAGTGGATGGTTTATAGTTAGTAGAGGTCTCCTTGAAGGGTATGTTGATGTGAAGTCGGTATTTAAAGGTTTGTCTGTATAGGATGTGCGTTTCTCTTAAATCTTTAGTGGTGTGGTTCTAATTGTTCAAGCTCTTGTGAGTGTTGAAAATCAGAGTAGCGCAGCAGAAGCGTGGTAGCTTTATTGCTTAGTTTTGTTGTGAAGACAATTCTCTTGTTTATGTGAAAATTTTAGGTAGTCTTAGTAACGGTCCCTGTTGGGAAATGGTGAAATTCCTGGGGCGTTACATTCTTAATCCTGAGTGAATTATGGACTCCTGCCCGTGAGGGCTCATCTTTTGATCTGTATGGGTGAGAGTGGCCCAAAATGCCGACTCAATATTCAACCATTTTGGGGACGAGACCGTGTGGGGAGCTGAGATCATAACTTTACAAGATGGAATTCACTCCTTCCCGACCTTAAGGGAGTATATGAGTGTTCTCTTAAATGCTGACTTCGGGACTTCAACAAGGGGCCCTACCCTCTCACTGGCCCGAGAAGGACTTCCGGTTATTGGTCGGACCATAATCAATTTGTTCATTAGAGGAGCAGTGGTATTTAGAAGCAAGATGTAACACAAGGATGAAACGGTAATTTGACCCATCTGTGGTTACGAACACTCGTGAAGGATGGACTTGTCATTAATGGAAGTATATCAATGGACATGAAAACATTCTACAGTGAGAAGAGTGCAACTGCGGGTCTTTAGTGGAGTGACCCGTAGTTAACGAATGTTGATTAACTCGGTCAATAAGTTTGACCGATTAATCTCCTACTGTTGGATCTTCTGATTTGTACGTCCATTAGGTCATTTTGCTAGCTCATAACAGGTAAAACGAGAATAAAGTTTTTTTAAGAATTTGAACTGTTACAATTGCTCAAGGGAAGTTAATTCTAAATTAAAACTATATATTATGAGAGAAATTATTTGAATGAGATTCAAATAAAATTAATATGAATAAGATTCATATTAAAACTATAGGTTAAAAATAATGTGCATAAAATGTACATTACAACTATAGGTTATACGAGAGAGATGCATTTGAATAAGATCCAAATATATGGGTTTAATTAAATATATGATATTTAATTTTAAATAATTAATTGTTAATTATTTATTTAATTAATATTAGATTTAATTAATTATTAATTAGATTAATAATTAATAATTAAATTTATTTTATTAATAATTAATTAATTAATTATTAATTATTATATTAATTGTTAATTAAAAACTCCTCTACAAAATTACAGTGGAGTGGGAAGTTATGACGTCGGGAGTTACCCCACGTCACATTTGCTTACACTGTATAGAATTAGTTCTCTACGGTTGTTCTTCGTTTGCAAGTAAATGAAATACTCTCTCAATCAAGCTCTCTTTCTTAATTCTCCCTGAAGTTCAAAACAAAAACGCTCCCACAAGCAACAATCTGGTACCCAGAGGATGGCACGGAAGATCATTTGGTGGTGTTCGGGAGATTAAATCATTGAAGAAAAGTTCTTCAAAGGTAAGGGAAAACATTTTCCCCTATACATTCATTTTTTCACACGTTTGTTTTTGTTTCTCAAAATTGATTAACAAAGATCTGCTTCTGCTCCGGGATTCACATCCCATCAATTGGTATCAGAGCTGCGTTGATGTTCTGATTTTTTGGGAACAAAATCGGTGTTCTTGGTGGGTGTTTTCCTATTTTCGAAATATGGGTTTGCGGGTTGGAAATTTCCCAGTTTTTGGAATTTAGATAGTATTTTCCTTCTTGATTTGGTCATGTAAGGCACGATATTTTGGGCATTGCGTTTCTGTATCGAGTCTGTAAGTTTGGGTAGCTCGAAAGCTGTTCGTGGCGTCAGATTGGGCGAAAAATTGCACAAATAGCGAATAAGACGAAGCAGGCCGCGCAAGTAGCGCCATGGCGCTCAGGGACAACGTGCAGCGCCACGGCGCTGCATTGTAGCGCCATGCCTGTAACGCCCCGCGTTACTCAGGTTAGCTTGCCTCGAGTTCCGGGAAATTTTTATAACAAAATAGATTTTATTTATTTATTTATTTCATTTTATTTTGTTTGATTCATCAGTTATCTTTATTTAATTTAAGTGTGGCATCTCGGCTATTGTGTATTGCTACAGATTTAGTGGTGAGTTAGTCGTGTGTACTTATTTATCAAATTATGGTTTAGTACGGATTCCGCTATGTGACACTTGTTTTGGGCCATTGGGCCAATTACGAAATTATATTATTGGCTTGTTTTAACAACGAGGGGTTGGGTAAGTGGGCCTTAAACAAAAGGAAAAGAACCCAAGCCCAAAGGAGTTAAAAGTTTAAAACAAAAAAAAACCCTAGCCCTTGTTCTTTTCCTCTTCTTCTTCCTCCATTTCCCTCTCTTGTTGAAGCCGCCGGCCACCCCCACTCGGATTCTTCTTCTCCGGCGAGCAGCTCCGTTCAGGCAACGCGACGAACAGCGGCGGCATCGGAGCAGCAGGTGCGGCGTCGGGACAGCAGTACGGCAGCAGCAGCAGGCAGCGGCGCGTGGTCTGGGGCAGCAGCAGGTGCGGCAGCGGCGGCGCGTGGTGGCTGTTCACGGTGTTTTCCCTTGATCCGACAAACTCCAACAACTCGAATAGCTTAGATCCGGGAAGCCCGGTAATTTTCTTTGACCCACCCTTGTTCGAAGTTAGATTTGAATTACCCACACCTAAACGAAATCGATTTGGAATACCCACACCTAAGCGAAATTGTTTTGTAGTAACGGACATCAAATCGAAGCCGTTGGAGGTCATTTTAGGGCGTTTTTCGCTACTGTAAAAACGTGGACAGCAGTGTTTTGGGTGGTGTCCGGTGATTATCTTCATCCGTTCGAAGCCCGATTTACGCTACCCACCCCTTTGCAAGCTAGATCTAATTTACCCACACCTACACGAAGTTGTTTTGCGGTAATGAGACCCTTTGAACCCTCTTAGAGTTGTTTTCGAAGGCTGAACAGTATATTTATATTGGTGTATTTTTTCTGTTTTGTGCGTAGGTGTGAGTTCGACGCAAACTTAAGGACGTGGTTGTGTAAGTAGCACCAGGGGGCGAGTGCGTGCGTTATTTAGAGTTAACGGAATGGTTTTGATGCTGATTTTTAGCTAAAATAATTTAATTGAGCATGTAGGGATTGTTAGTTTTGATTTGTGAACTTCTAGTGATTTTGTTGCTGTCTTTCTATTATTGAACACTTATGAGGAACATGCTTTCTATTCTTATTGTTGGAGGTGACTAGTAGGGTCTGAATTGTTGTGGTTAAAAGTAACTGGCTCATGACGTTTTGCAAACATGTTGTAAATGAAATGCTCGCGTTGTTAAACTGATAATTAGTTTATATTGTTTTAGTTGTGAGCTGTTGGGTGGTGACTTGTTTATTACAAAGAAAAGCATGCTTGTGAACTGTGCAGTGAATTGGAATGTGGGAAATATACTTGTAGGTGGTCTTGGGAGGGTCATGCCTCGAGAAGTTAAACGGGGAGTATCACATGGGGGTGTAGAGGGAGGTTTAGTACTGTGGGACAATGGCTAGTGAATCATTGGTTGTAGTCTTGGTAGTTCCGACGCATGGTTGTTGTATGTAAATGTCAAGTTATTGTTTTTTTTATCTCTCGCTGTTTATTTAATTGTCTTGCTATCGTTTTATTTTATATGTCGTGACTGTGAGCATGATTTTTGTGTTAGTTAGGAAGGGCTACTTACGAAATACCTTATGTACTCACCCCCCCTTTTTATCCTTATTTGTTTTCAGGTGTGAACAGGGTCGACCACGGTGATGACGTGGAGAGGGCTTGGCCGATGAAGGATCACTAGTCGAGTTAGTGAGGATAGAGGGAAGGGTCGTTTGGTATGAGTAGCGTTGGGATTTATTTTATGGCTAGGTGTGGACCCGATGAGCGATTTTGTTTTCTTTAGAACTACTTTTATTTTTTTTATGGATGTTATTGTTAAACGCGTCACTGGTGTCGTTGGAGTTTACGTGTACGCTTGTTTTATTTATTTAAGAATTTAGCCACTGAGGCGGGTATGAGATGTTTTTTTTATTTGCCCACGGAGAGCGAAGTTTCGGCAGTTTATAAAATTGATATTTTTGGTGGAATTATGGGAGTCGAGGCTTTATTTTATTTAAATTATTTCCGGGGAGTTGGTTATCTCGTGTTTAGAGTTAAGGTTAGACAGGTCGATTATTTAGCATTACCTAGGATGGTATATAACATCCTGGGGCGTTACAATGCCGCTATGCTGCAGCATCGCAGCGCTACCCTTAGGCACCGCGGCGCTGTCCCGGGTGTTTTTTGACGTGTTTCCATTGCTTCGATTCGCGGTTGCGGTCGTTTTCTTAATTTTTTGTATTATTTTGCTTTCTTAGGCTACCAAAAATCGATCTAACTTTGCTATTTAATTATTTTATGCATTATGAATGTGTATTTTAATTAAAAGCATATTGCATATTGTATGCCATATAGTTTAAATTCCCACCATAGGTTACATATATAATATGTATGTTTGATATATGGCATGTATGTATGATCATGCATCATATGGTTATAAATGTTAATGTATGAATGCATGTTTTATTTTCATGATTAATATAAGTGTTGTATTAATTAGATGAAAATAAAGTTACATTGAGAATGACATTACTTTGGTTAATATGATTGTTATATTAATGGATGATTACAATGCATGATTATAGTTTTAATTTCTTAAATTTTATAAGAGTTACCAAATTTGGTAGATAGAAATTAAAATCTATAATAAAGAATTGCATGCAAACATAGGGTGTAAGTTAATTAATTTTAAAAGGGTTTAAAATTAATTAGACCTTAGGTTATATCTTCTGATATGATTAGGGGGTAGTCTTTTATTTTGTTTTAATTCGGTTTAAAATGAAATGATAAAAGACTAAATATAATATATTGTTTATAAGGGAGCCCTGTCTAAGGAAGGTTCTGTCTAGGATGAGGTATTTAAGCTGACCGTAAGGGAACACCTCTACCTGGGAAGTAACCTGGGGGTTGAATTAGTCAATATTTTATATGCATGCAATAATGTCCTTAGTTTATTAAATCGTTTAATAAACTAAAACATTAATGTACAACTACCAATATAATAGTTATATTGGGCCGACTAAAAACTCACTTAGTTAATTTCACTTAGCCGAAATTTATCTAAGTAATATACCCTAGTCTTAGAATACTAAGTGGGAGCAAAAGATAATATGTAATATACTGCGTATATATTTGATATACAAAGTATATATAACATACTTTTCTCTCTCTCTCACGTTCTCTTTTACATTCACACTATGAGTTCCATGCTCGGCCTTATGTCGCCCTGGGCGAGGTCTCCCTACGGAAGATATTTACATGATTCAATATCGAGGTGAATGGAGATAGTATTTATAGTAAGTGAAAGAAGGACGTGTGACAACATATCCTGCAGTCTCCACTATTGGTTTGCACCGTGAGGTTTCATACATGACCTACGTGTCGTCTTGGAGCGACCATCCCTACGGAGGGTTCATTATATGGAATCAAAACCAAGGCAAACTCCATAAATGTATAAGGGTCTCTTATGTTTTGCTCCAATATTTTCCTTCCATACGGCGGGTTATTGCGGCGGACCTCTGCGGTTCGAAAATGATGGTTCACACTTATGAGGAGTTGTTAAGTTAGTTAGCAATTTCCTAACAAATAAACGATGACTAAAGTTTATAGGAATACGAGTTATTCTGGTGTAAAATTTAGTTGAGAACGTCTAAATTTAGGGAAGAAGTAGTTGTCTGTCCTACGGTAGCTGTTGCTCTAAATCACTGAAGCGTCGTTGCAAAACAATTTTGTTAGGGTGCTGTTAGGGTTGACTTTTTATTGTAGAAACATGTGTCGGTAGCCCCGTTTGACTACGTTTTTACCCCTTTCCCATTATTATTCGCCAAAAAGGACCACATATTGTTAAAGTAGAACATGCATAGATCATTTCTGCATAAAAGTCAAACTACGGTACTTTAGAAAAAATATGAGATAAATGCAGTCAAAATTGGA
This sequence comes from Momordica charantia, assembly GCF_013281855.1. Classification (NCBI taxonomy): domain Eukaryota; kingdom Viridiplantae; phylum Streptophyta; class Magnoliopsida; order Cucurbitales; family Cucurbitaceae; genus Momordica; species Momordica charantia. The sequence goes on from NW_028275162.1 coordinate 11,467,164, forward strand.
AGAAAATAACAGAATTATGTTTTTATAGAATTGCGCCCGGCGCATTTTTGGAGGGCAAATTGTGAAAACGCACGTTTTGATTAATGAAGGGCAAGGAGGACATTTCACACATGTTCAAAATCGTGAGTCCAAGTCCAAGTGAGGTGGTTAGGTGAATCTCAACCCTTTTCCACCTAAAATGGAGGGGAGTTTCAACCAATCTATGGTGCTATAAAAGGAAGCCATCCATCCCTCAGCAAATCATCCCTTCCAAGCTTCATTTCATCTTCTTTTAGATGCTCTCTAATTGTAGAACACGTTTTTAGGGTTTATGTTCATGTTTTAGTTGTTCATTTCTTCATTTTTCACGCTTTTACCTTTCGTATTGCTTTTAATTCAAGTTCTTACTTTCGGTCTTTGTTCATTCTGTTGTTTTAAAGTTCTTTAGCGAGTTTCAACTCCCCTCATGATTGAGAAAGAAGAGGGTCAAGCTAGAACTCTTTGTACGACTTATTTATTCATTTAAATTCAATGAAAAATACTTTCTTTATGTTTTCATGCATTTACATTCATTTAATTATGTTCTAAATTAGTTATCAACCTCCTTGTGGAATGTCTTAGTCAAATGATTTGATTTTCAACACGCTCGGGATTTTTGCTAGATTATGCCTGATACTTTTTTGGATTGGTTTCTAAAAACTTCTCTTTACGTCTTTTTTCCATTTGGCCAGTGAGAACTTGATTTATACATCAAAGTCCAACCTTCGGAAAGGTGAATTAGGTAAAATAATAGGAAACCAATATGAGATGTGACTTAGGAATAAGCGCATAAAACATGGTCCTAGGCATAGACCCTTTGACCCATAATGCAAATGAGTTGGTAGATATTATCTAGGATTGTAATCACACATAGCAATATGATTGTAGATTACCCTAGCCTCTGCAGCAACCAAAAGCGGTAGTGAAAGAGTAGAACTCAAATCCCAAGAAAAGTCAAGAATTGCGCCTGGTGCATTTTCCTAGCATAGCGTGTTTTCCATGTTTTGCATCAAAACTAAGGTAGGAGACAAGGAGGTTGAGTTTCATTAGATTGCTCGTTAGTTAAAGCCCCAAACGAGAACATTTCATCACATTTTTGTTCCTAAATCACAATTGCATATTTGAACCATTTCACTGCATTACTTGATTTTGAAAAGCAACAAGTCCCTGAGGATTCGACCTTGGATTACTTCCGAGTATTACTTGTGACTGTGTGCGCTTGCACGAGTCTCTAATCTTTTTAGAGGTAGAGAATGTCCCGACAAGTTTTTGGCGCTGTTGCTGGGAACCTAAGTTTTCAAATCATATTCTTATCAAGTGAATTGTTTCATGTGTGATTGTTGCATACCACTGTCATTGTGCTTAATTGTTATATCTAACCTTTAAGGGAGTTGTGTAGGAGCACAGGGTTTGGTTTGTTGACCTTTGATCCAGAGATTGAATGAACCCTTAAGAGGATAAGGCGTGAGCAGAAGTTGAGAAAAGATCGTGGAAAAAAAAAAGAAAGAAGTAGAAATTGAAGAACAAACCATCGAGATGAATAGAAAACAACAAGATCCTCCACCGCCACAAAATCCACCTGTGAATGGAGATGTGGCAGGTGAAGGAGCAGCAAACCGAGCAGGAGAAATTCCCAATCCAATCCTTCTAGTAGATAATCGAAATGTAGCCATGCGGAATTATGTCACTCATGCGCTCCACAACCTAAATTCAAGGATAAATAATCCTTTACCCCAAGCCGCACAGTTCGAGCTCAAGCCAGTCATGTTCCAGATGTTACAGACGATGGGCTAGTTCGGAGGATTGAATAACGAAGATCCTTACTCCCATCTTAAATCCTTTATTGAAATAGCTAATGCATTTCAACTTCCTGGTTTCTCTGAGGATGCACTAAGATTAAAAATGATTCCTTTTTCTCTCAGGGATGGTGTAAGGACTAGGCTAAATGCGTTAGAACCAAATTCTATCAACACATGGGCGGAATTGACAGAGAAATTTTTGGCAAAGTACCACACTTTGACCATGAATGCAAACCTTCATGAAGACATTGTGTCTTTTAGACAGAAGGAGAACGAAGCAGTTCAAGAAGTTTGTGAGCATTTTAAGGAGTTACTTATAAGATTCCCGAGCCATGGATTGCCCGAATGTGTGCATATTGAACAATTCTATAGAGAATTGAATCCTTCATCAAGGATGATGTCAAACACTCCAGCCAATGGCTCGTTGTTAGAGAAGTCGATAAATGAGATCGTTGATATCTTGAATAAGATGACAGACATTAATGACCAAGGGGAAATTGGAAGGTCATTACCAAAGAAGTAAATATTAGCCGGAGTCTTTAAGTTAGACAAAATAGCTTCAATGCAAGCTCAAATGGCGGCCAGATGTTAAAGCAGTTGACAATGGAGAAGGAAACCAAAACCACAATTTCAGCAATACCTAAACCCTCTCCTGTTTTACAAATTTCAGATATATCTTGTGTCTATTGTGGTGATAACCACTTGTATGAGAACTGTCTAGCTAATCCAGTGTTTATTTTCTATATAGGTCAAGGTGCCCAGTGGAATTTCAACCCGTATTCAAACACTTACAAACCTGGATGGAGGCACCATCCAAACTTTTCCTGGAGTAACCAAAGAGTAGCTAGTAGCAGTACGCAAGCACCCGCTCAACAATACAAGCAAAACTACACTCCTCCTCAATTTCCAACTCAACCAGTGTTGCAGCCTCAACAATACAATCAGCAAAGAGGTCAAAATACTACTCAGTAAAGTGGTAGCAATGCAAGATTAGAGGCCATGATGAAAGAGTTCATGACAAGAACTGATGCTGCAATAAGAAGCTTGGAGATGAAAGTGGGGCAGATAGCTAATTGACTGCGCGTTTTTGCTGAACGCACGCACTAAGCGTGGTAACAATTATATAGATGCAAGCGCACACCTGTCAAAGTAATATAAAATGGATGGAGTATCCAAGTATCGATCCTCAAGGACTTCTAAATAATTTCCAAACTCTGAAGTTTTAAAGAATAGTGAATGTTGAAATGAGTGATTCTTGTAAAATGGGAAGTGGTCACAAATAATGGTTTTGGATTTGGGATTTGGACTTATAATAATAAAACCTAGCCCGAATTACTTCAAGTTAGCCATCAAAGAATCAAGGACATGCTAAGGACAATATGCATTTTACTTTAGAAACCAACGACTACGCTTCTCACTTGACTTATGTCTAAGCAAGTTCAAAGTCCTAAGACATTCCCTAATATGTCTATTATGAGAGATATCTTAGTTTTAGGATGGAAATAGTCGCAACCTCGGGTTAAGGTCCTATGTCTAGGCTACTTAAGTGGAACCCTTATGTCTAAGGCGCTCCTCTCCTCGGTTTAACCACTCAACAATGCAAATAAGCAACCTTTTCAGTATTGACTTGTTAAGACTTACAGTGGCCTTCTCTAAATCCTAACTTTTTGGGAAAACATGTTGAGCAATGAATGGAAAGCAAAAACACTACTTCTTAGCAACCCTTTTTAGACATAAAAGGCTAACTATCCATAACCGGGCTAGAGACGGGAATTTAGAAAGACATATTGAAGAAAATACAACAAGTAAAATGGTTGAATGTGGAATGCATGTGTGAAAAACAAAAGTTAACTAACGGAAAGTTTTTATCGGGATTGAGAGCTTCGCCCTTCTCTTTCAAGCAAGTGGGAGTGTCACGTGCTCTTTCCTCCAAAAACACAACTCTCTTAACTAAAAATAAAGTAAAGGCAAAGGAAAGATAAGTAAAGTGCTGGATTTTTATATATTTGAATAAGTAGAAAATGACTAAGTACAAATGGAAACAAAACAAAGCTCAATAAAGGAATGTAAAGTGCTCGGGATTTAAAAACCAAAAGTAACTAATGAAAGCAACTCAAAAGTACTTAGAAAGCAACAAAGAAACACTAAAAATGATCAAGAGAAGGAAGCAAGGCTTGATGATTTTGGTGGAGAAGTTGCTGGAATTTATAGCTGTGCAGAATTGGTTAGGTAGGTCCTAAAACGATGGTGAATCACCCATTTCCAACTCTTTTGACTGACCAAATTGTGCTCAAACTGATAGTGGAACACTTCTTCTACACGTATGCATCGGTTGGAACCACCAAAACGCATTGGAAGACGCGTTTCATTAAGGGCAAAGTTGGAAGAAAAACTGTTTTTCTGCAGGCACGCAGGCGCCTGGCGCCTCCCATTAAGCTTTTTTCGTCTTTTTGCTTCTTTTGATTAATTTGCACTCCCAAATGGTCCTAAAATGTCATAAATACAATATAAGCCAACCACAAACCATAATATATGAATTTTGCATGAATTGGAACTCAAACGACCGAGAAAAATCCGAAACAAAGCTGAAACATTGTAAAAACAGCATCTAAAAGCTTCTTTTTACGCATGTAAACAAGCGTAATCACTAATGACCAGAAATCTAGACCCCAAGGTACATTGCATGGACACAAAGAAAACCCGAAGCGAGATCGTGAGGGAAAAGAGCATTGTAAGGCGGTTATCACGAGAAGCGGATTAAGTTATGAAGGACCCTCACTTTCACACGAAGGAACTGATAAGTTACACCTGTTCCTGCATCCACCTCCAATCCACAACAAGAAGAGAAAGCAGAACTCGTAAGTTCAGAAGAAAAAGGTAAGAAGGCGGATAAAGGTAAGCAGGTAGTGCCCAGCACTACTCCATAGGTAGGTAATATTGAGATTCCTCCACCTTTCCCTCAAAGGCTGGTTAAAAAGAATCAGGATAGTCATTTTAAGAAGTTCTTTGAGATTCTAAAACAATTGCATATAAATATACCTGTCATAAATGCTTTAGAACAAATGCCTAACTACACGAAGCTTTTAAAAGACATCATATCTAGGCGTAAGAAGTTAGGTGAGCATGAGATGGTAGTCTTGACAAAGTGTAGTAGTGATGCTCTAGGAAATCCATTGCCTGTTAAATGTAAGAACCCAGGTAGTTTCACTATTCCTTGCTGAATAGGAGGTAAGAACCTAGGAAGAGCATTGTGTGACTTAGGAGCAAGCATTAATCTTATGCCTCTTTCTGTCTTTAAAGAGTTAAATATAGGAGAAGCTCGTCCCACTACTATCACTTTACAATTTGCTGATAGGTCAATAAAGAAACCGGAAGGGAAAATAGAAGTTGTGCTTGTTAAAGTTGATAAGTTTATTTTTCCCGTCAATTTCATAATTTTTTATTGTGAAGCAGATCTTGAGGTGTCGATCATTCTTGGGAGGCCATTTTTAGCAACTGGAAATACAGTTTTCAATATTTGGGAATGAGAGATCACGATGAAGGTCAATAATGAGCAGGTAACCTTTAATGTCCTCGATGTGATGCGTCTCCCGGATGAAGTTGAGGAGTGCTCTACAATAGGGGCAATCATGGAGGAACTCCATTAAATGATTGTGGAAGACTTAGAAGCAGATCTGGAGGCCGCAGAAAAAGAATCCAAAATTGCACCTGGCACAATTTTGCCCCAATTTGAGCATTTTGAGTTTTTGCAGCCGACAATAGCAGATTTGAAGACCTTGCAACCTTCCATCATTGAACCTCCAGAATTGGAGAAGAAACCCCTACCTACTCATTTAAAATATGCTTATTTGAGTTTAAACGACACTTTTCTCGTTATCATTTCTTCATATTTGTCTAATGAACATGAATATTTGCTTTTACAGGTTTTATCAAAGTACAAGAAGGCTATTTGATGGACCATAGCGGACATAAGAGGAATTAGCCCTACATTTTGCGTGCACAAAATCATCCTAGATGAAGGAGCCACCAATTCTATCGAGTGCCAAATGAGGCTTAACCCCAAAATGAAAGAGGTGGTCAAAAAGGAAATCATAAAATGGTTAAATGTTGAAGTGATCTACCCCATCTCGGATAGCAGTTGGGTTAGCCTGGTTCAATGCTTTCCCAAGAAGGGTGGTATGACGGAGATTACAAACGACGACAACGAGTTGATCCCAACTACAATGGTGACTGGTTGGAGAGTGTGTATTGACTACCATCGGTTAAACAAGGTAACTCGTAAAGACCATTTTCCATTACCCTTTATTAACCAAATGCTTAGTCGTCTGGTGAAGGAATGCTATTATTTCCTCAATGGGTATTCTAGTTACAACAAGATTACTATAGCTCCAGAGGACCAAGAAAAAACCACATTCATGTGTCCCTATGGACATTTTCGTTCCGGAGAATGTTGTTCGGTCTTTGTAACGCTCCCGCTACCTTCCAGATTTTCATGGATGATTTTTCTATGTTTGGTGAGTCGTTTGATGTTTGTTTAGAGAACTTAGAGAATGTTTTAAAAATATGTGAAGAGACTAACATTGTGCTTAATTGGGAGAAGTGCCTTTTATGGTACATGAAGGTATAGTCTTAGGTCACAGAATTTCAGAAAAAGAAATTGAGGTTGATAGGGCTAAAATAGATGTGATTGCTAAACTATCCCCTCATACAACTGTAAAAGGTGTTAGAAGTTTCTTAGGACACGCAGGTTTCTACCGCCGTTTTATAAAAGATTTTGCGAAAATTTATAAATCTTTGTGTCAGTTGTTGGAAGTGGATCGACCTTTTGTTTTTTATGAACATTGTTTGAAAGCTTTTGAGACACTTAAGAATGCACTTAGCTCAGCATCTATCATAATTGAACTAGATTGGAACTTGTCATTTAAACTAATGTGTGATGCAAGTGATTTTGTTGTACGTGTGATGTTGGGTAAAAAAAAAGGTAAAGTTCTTCATCCTTTTATTATGCAAGTATTGAATAGTAGTCAGTTAAACTATACTGTAACTGAGAAAGAACTTTTTGCTGTTGTTTTCGCATTTGATCAGTTTCATTCATATTTGATTGGGACAAAAGCGTTAGTGTTTACCGATCATTCTGCACTTAAATACTTGTTTACTAAAAAAGAAGCTAAGCCTAGGTTGATTAGATGGATATTATTGCTACAAGAGTTTGACTTAGAGATAAAAGATAGAAAAGGAACAGAAAACCAAGTAGCAGATCATCTATCAAGGCTAGAGTCTTCTTTGCAGCATGATAATTGTAAGATTAAAGAGCATTTTGTGGATGAGTATCTTTTAGCTATTTCTGAAGTCCCTTGGTATGCTGACTATGCGAACTATCTGGTGATCAAAATAATTCCTAATTATATGAGTAAGCACTAGATAAAGAAGTTCTTTCATGATGTTAGGTTTTATAGATGTGATGAACCTTTCTTGTTTAAACTAGGACCTGACAATATTCTTCGTAGGTATGTTGCTGAGCATGAACATAAGGAGATTCTAGAGACATGCCACAAATCACCATATGGTGGGCAGTTTGTTGGACGTAAGACTGCAGCAAAGGTCCTCCAAAGTGGTTTCTTTTGGCCGTCTCTATTTCGAGATGCTCACATATTCGCTTAAGGATGTGATCGCTATCAAAGATCAGGTAACTTGACAATGAAGCATGAGATGCCCTTAAACCCAATATTGGAAATTGAACTTTTCGATGTTTGGGGCATCGACTTCATGGGTCCGTTCCCACCTTCATTTGGTAAGAATTACATTCTCTTGGCTATTGATTATGTCTCGAAATGGGTTGAGGCTTTGGCCACACCTACTAACGATGCCAAGGTAGTTTCTCTCTTCTTGTAAAAGTTTATTTTCACTAGATATGGTACACGTAGATGCTTGATTAGTGATGAGCATACGCACTTTTTGAATAGGGCAGTAAGTAATTTGCTTAAAAAGTATAACATTCACCATAAGATTGCTACTGCATATCAGCCACAAACTAATGGACTAGCGGAGGTATCAAATACGGCAATAAAGTCTATTTTAGAGAACTCTGTGAATGTAAATAGGAAGGACTGGGCTATTAAACTTGATGATGCTTTGTGGGCGTATAGAACTGCTTATAAAAGTCCATTAGGCATGTCCCCATATCGCATTGTTTTTGGTAAAGCATGTCATCTTCCGTTAGAATTAGAACATAGAGCATATTGGGCTACGCGGAAACTAGATTTTGATTATGTGGCTGTAGGTGAAGCGAGATTGCTCCAGTTACATGAGTTGGATGAATTTCGTCAGTTTTCTTATGAGAATGTCAAGATGTACAAAGAACAAACTAAGAAATGGCATGATAAAAAGATAATGGACAAGAATTTAGAACATGGAAACTTAGTTTTGCTTTTTAACTCCAGATTAAAGTTGTTTCCAAGTAACCTTAAGTCTAAATGGTCGGGCTCATTCGTAGTTGAACATGTTTATCCACATGGAGTGGTGGGTTTAAAGGGTTCCAAAGGTAATATCTTTAAGGAAAATGGGCATCGGGTCAAGAAATATTATGGTGAGTATATTGACAGAGGTAAAACCTCAGTAATACTGAAAGACCCATGAGAAAACAGTGGAAACAGTACATCGGACAGTTTGGGGGGCGTTTTTATGTAAAATATTTTTTGTCTTCTTTTTGCAAAATTTTTACATTTTCTTTAAGGCTTTTTTGTGTAGATTCCAAATCTAATTTTTGTTTTTGCACTTGAATTTGAATTTTGCAGGATCAAGATCCAACCCTGGTCAAAATTGCGCGAACAGCAATTTAAGAGACAAAATCGATTTTTTTTTAGTTATGGTTAGGGCTTTCGTGGGCTTTATGTGGTTTATGTTTAAATGGGCTTTAGGTTGTTTTTAAATCTAAAGGAGGCCCAATTTTAAACCCAATTATATCTTTAATATGTTTTAAAACATAAAACAAAAAGCCCTAGGATTTTAAAACACCCCATTCACGATATTTACCAAAATTTTCTCACTTGTTTTCAAATCTTCTCTCAACTAATCTTAAAGAATCTCAAAGTCTCTCTCATCTCTCTCTTTTTCGGCACCTTTAGGGTTTATTGGAGGGATTTTCATTGTCGATCGTGAAGCAAACTCAAGAACCATGGAAGGTTCATCTTCCTGCAAGCCACACGACAAAGAGAAGGAAAAGAAGAGAGTGTTGTTGCCTCCACCAACTAAACCGGGTATAATTCCTCTTGAACCTACTAGGATTTCTCATGAAAAGTTAGTTTTTGATCTTATGGAACAAAAAATAAAATATGAGGAAGCTATAAGAATGAACCCTAGGAGAAATCTATCCATATAGGTGGTACAAATTCTGAAAAAATTAATATAGAATCTAAGGATGCTAGGGTTAATAGAGAGGGTCATAGTGAGAAGAAATCAGGAGGAGTTAATAGAGTCTATCTTCGAAAAAATGATGTTGTAGATGAAGAAATAGCTAGACTTCAAGAGAGAGCGGAGATGTTCAATAAAAATAACAAAATTAGGGATAAAGAGAATGAGAGAGTTTATCCGAAAATTGAGGAACTAAACATAAAATGACAAGAATTCATGGAAAACTCAAAGAAAGTGAGTGGGGAGATTCAACTTGAGTTAAATAGCATGAGTACACGTCGTAGGACGAATCTTTCTCAAGATAACCCCGTTTTCGAGTCTTTAGAATTGTCTATCCCTCTCCCTCTTTCCACTACTGTTGCTGTGCATGTTAAAGGTCAAGAACAGGTTAGTGGGGATTCAGATCATGACACGGAGCCCTTGGAGCACTCAGATTCGACCACAGTCGAAATTTAATGCCAAATTACGCCTGACGCAATTATAGATGAGACCCCACCGGCTACTCTACACGTTATCTTGTCTCCATATTTTCCATATCCTATCTTGACTAAAAAGCCCCTACTTTTTTATGATTTAGAACAGGAAAGGACAACGCCGAATATTGCCAAAATTTTGGTGGCGTTGAATGAAGCAAGGTGAGAAGATCAATTAGAGGATGCTGGAAACAGTGGGGCAGCACAAGGACAATTAAATGTTGATGGAGAGGATGAAGATCTTGGAGAATTACCCCAAGAAATGCATGGAGATGAGTTTGAGGACCAAGAAGAAAATGACGATATCTCTCAATATGAAGTGAGAGTACGAACTCTGGTGCACGAATCTCAGCAAGATGATGAGGAGCCCCCTGCACAACAGCAAGAAGGAACATCCGGTCCTATGGATGTCCCTAGTGAGGCCATGGAGGAATCATCTTCCTCTTCTTCACAAGGTAAAACCCCTTCTTTGTCGAGTTTAAATGTTTATGACCCAAACTTTGTTACTACTGCAGAGACTTCAGATGAGGTGGTGAGTTTGACAAAAGTGGTAAAGAAAACACAAAAGAAGAAAAAAGTGGCAGAAATTGCGCTAGCGCAATTTCTAGGCCTAGGACCCGAGCCGTTGTAGCACGTTTGGCTGCCCAAAAAGAAGCCAAGACTGGTCCATCTAAAAAAGCCAAGAGGGCTAGGGTGCAAAGAGGAGCAGAAGAGCCGCTTGAGAAGACCAATGAAGAGGAGCCCAATTCTACCGAGCAAACACCATCAAAAGTAAAAAGGGTGAAATTGGAGTTGATGAGGCCCACTTTAACAACAGGTGATATCCTCCTCGAGAGAGGTTTAGATGAGGCCCAAAAGCCGGTGCCGGAATATTTTAAGAGGAAGATTGTAGAGAATGGTTGGGAGACGTTGTTTGCCCCAACTACATGTGTATCAGACACCTTGGTGAAAGAGTTTTACACTGCCATCAACCCAAACCGAGAGGATGTAGTGAGAGTACGGGGTAAAGTGGTAAAATTCTCACCTTCCATTATTAATACTCACTATGGTTTGTTGGATGTTTTTAATGCCATACGTAATGATATTTTGGTGCATCCATCGGACGAGCAAGTGGAGGAGGTGCATAGACTTATTTGTAGACCACATAAGACATGGACTGTCTCAACAATGGGAAAGCTTTCCTTAAAGCCCCTTGACATTAATGAGCAAGCAACAGTTTAGATGTATGTGGTGAAGAATCGGTTGATACCTACATCCCACGATTCTTCCATTAAGCGCAATAAGGCGATGATGATGTACATCCTCATAAAGGGCATTGAGTTCAATTTTGGGGAGCTCATAAGGAACGAGATTCGGAGTTGCTCCGAGAAAATGGTAGGTCCTCTTGTTTTTCCTTGACTAATAACTGAGTTATGCTTACAGGCGGGAGTAGAGGCCGATGATGCTGATGTTGTGATGCCCAAGAAGCCGTTCACATTCCTAAGAAGAGTTCGGGGGTATTCCATTGTTCGAGAGGAAGATTCTCCTATTATCGCCGTGGATCCCGAGACCCGAGGGGTGGTGACTAGGGAGCAGTATGACGAGCTTAGGCATAAGTACGAGCTTATTTTGGTTACTCAACGTGCCACATGTGAGTTCCTCAAGAAGATATACGGTGATGAAGCACCTTCATTCCCCGATGAGCTTGCGGCCGACTTACCATCTTCTTCCTGTTTTCCTACCAATTCCACCGACGATGAGTCTTCTGATGATGAATAGGGGAGTATCTCCCACTTTTTGTTTGATATATGGATCTTTATTTTATATGTTAGATTGTTTAGATTAGCTTGCATATTAGGTTTGTAGTTTGTTGTTTTTTCTTTTAGTTTGCATGTTAGGTTGTTTAGTTTTAGTTTTAGGTTAGTTGTTGGGATTTTGTGCTGTTAGGAATGCATATAAGTTATGTTTTTGCATATGTTTAAAGGTCAAGCTTGCATGCTTCCTTGTTTTAGCCACTAGCTTGTCTTTAGCTTCTTCAATGCATCTTTTCTAAACTCTCAACATGTTCATCTTTTTAATGAAATGCTTTCCTTTGTTCATTGTTTTTGTATCATGTCGATGAAGATTCTTAAGGGCATGAATAGGTTAGATTTTCTAGTTTTATGATCAAGCCATAAGTCATTTTCCATTCTTTTTGTTTTGGTTATAAAACTGTGTTCTGCTTCTTTTTGTTTTGAAACATTAACTTTTTCATTGCTTTGGAAGTCCTTGTCCTTTTTGTGCCAAAGTTTTGCATCTCTCAAAATTTCTTTCCCCAGTGAGGACACTACTTCCCTTAAGTTTGGGGGGGACGGTTTGCGTCTTTTTGTTTTAAGGAAGAAAATGCATTTTATGTTTTGGAAAAAGAGTCAAGAAAGAAAATGCAAGCAATAAAAGAGTTTTATGCAAAAAGAGTCATATGCAAGAAATTTTTTTCGAAAGAAAGAGTATGAAAAAAGAGTCCAAAATAAGAAAAGCAAGTCAAAAAAGTGCCATGAGTGAAAATAAGAGTGGGGGAAACAAAAATAAAAGTGAGAGTAAGAAAAGAGTGGTAAGAAACATCAGAGTAAAGAAAACACACTTACTTTTTTATGAGTCCTACTATAGACATTCATGTTCTTTAAATGGGTAGCGTTAGCATCTTGGAGGGTGGTGGTAGCCTACATATTAAGGTGACTTCGTGAAAACTATCTTTAGCATCTTAAAGGGTGGTAGCCTAAAATATGACTGGGTCTAAAGGCTAATGCATGAAACTAATATAGGTTTGTTTTTACATTCAGCATGTCTACTTCTATTATTGTATTCCTAGCCGTACAAAAACTTAACGGCAATAATTACAAACAATGGAAATCAAATCTAAACACTATTCTCATGATAGATGATCTTAGGTTCGTCTTGCAAGAGGATTGTCCTCAATCTCCTACACCTAACGCCACTATGGCGGTGCGCAACGTCAATGACAGATGGATCAAGGCCAATGACAAGGCCAAGGTCTACATCTTCGCAAGCATATCTGATGTGCTTGCTGAGAAGCACGAGGACACGGTCACCGCTAAGGAGATCATGGGCTCGCTGTAGAGCATGTTTGGACAACCGTCCTCATAGGCTAGACACGAAGCCCTTAAGTTCATTTACAACTCTCGCATGAAGGATGGTTCCTCAGTGCGAGAACACATTCTCAACCTGATGGTCCACTTCAACGTGGTAGAGTCGAACGGGGCTGTCATAGACGAGCAGAGTCAGGTCAACTTCATTCTAAAATCTCCTCCGAAGAGTTTCCGTCCATTCCGCAGCAATCCGGTTATGAATAAGCTGGAGTACACTCTTACCACACTCTTAAACGAGCTTCAGACCTACCAGTCTCTTATGAATAGTAACGGACAAGAAGGGGAGACAAGTGTTGCCACTTCAAAGAGGTTCAATCGAGGTTCGTCCTCTAGAACCAAGTCCGTGCCCTCTTCTTCTGGAAGTAAATCATTCAAGAAGAAAAAGGCTGCTGGTAAGGGGTCTAAATCTGACTCTGCTGCTGCCGCTGCGAAGAAAGGCAATACCAAGGTTGCAAAGAAAGGAAAGTGTTTCCACTGGAATATAGAGGGCATTAGAAGAACAATTGCCTAAAATACTTGGCCGAAAATAAGAAAGCAAACAAAGGTAAATATGATTTACTTATTTTGGAAACATGTTTAGTGAAGAACGATGACTCCGCCTGGATACTAGATTCAAGAGCCACTAATCACGTTTGTTCTTCATTTTAGGGAATTAGTTCTTGGAGGTAGCTTGACGCTGGAGAGATGACTCTTAAGGTCGGAATGGGAGAGGTCATCTCAGTTGTGGTGGTAGGGGAGCTCAAGTTGTTTACAAACAAGAATATGTATATGTTATTAGATGATGTGTACGTAGTTCTTAAAATTAAAAGGAACTTAATTTCCGTTTCTTGTTTGTTAGAACATTTGTATTCCATTTCTTTTAATTTAAATGAAGCGTTCATTTCAAGAAATGGTGTTAATATTTGTTCTGCTTGAAAACAACTTGTATGTGCTAAGACCAACAATAACTAAAGTAGTTTTAAATACCGAGTTGTTTAAAAATGCTAAAACTCAAAATAAAAGGCAAAAAGTTTTTCAAAAGAAAATACCTATCTTTGGCACTTAAGATTAGGTCACATCAATCTCAATAGGATTGGGAGGTTGGTGAAGAATGGCATTCTAAGTGAGTTAGAAGACGATTTTTTACCACCAAAGAGCGCTTAGAACTTATAGCGCCAAAGAGCCCTTAGAGCTTATACATTCAGACCTTTGTGGTTCGATGAATGTTAAAGCTTAAGGAGGATATGAATACTTCATCTCTTTTATAGATGATTATTCAAGGAATGGTTATTTAAACCTAATGCAACATAAGTCTGAAGCCCTTGAAAAGTTAAAGGAGTACAAGAATGAAGTTGAAAATCAATTAGATAAAGCCATTAAAACATTTTGATCTGATCGGGGTGGAGAGTATATGGACTTGAGATTCCAAGACTATATGATATGTAACGCCCCGCGTTCTCTGACTCGTTTATTTTAAGAGATAAATAGTGTCTTTGGATTTTTCCCTAAGTTGATAACTTTAATTCTTGGATTTTCTAACTTTGAAATTCTAATTTTTGGCTAAATTAGAATTAAGTTTAATTTCTTTGGATTAAGATAATTTAAGTTCTCGACCTGTGTAGGAGATTTTTAGTTAAATTCTAAATTCACGAGTTTTAGGATTTTGCTTCCTAAATTCTACTTTTCTTTGAATTATTATTCTTAGGTTTTAGAGTTTAAGTTAACTATTTTATTTCGGGTTGTTGGGGGGTTTATTTTATTTCTAAAGCATAATTAGTGGGCTTTTGTTTTGGACCATTGTAGTTTTAGTTGGGCCTCATTTAAGATTTGAGAATTGGGCTATTGGTTTTAAAACAAAATAAAGAAAAAAAAAACCCTAAATCTATTTTGTTTTTTTTCTTCTTCTTTTTCTTTTTTCTTTCTTCTTCTTCTTCCTCTCATTTTGGAGCCGCCGCCCCCCCCCCCCTTGCTTTTTCTTCTCCGGCGAAGCAGCACTGGCAACAGCTCCCTCCGGCGACCCAACCCTCCAGCGACGACGTCGCCCATGAGTTCAGGTTCTTCTCCGGCGGCGGCTGACATCGAGCAGACCCACGAACAGCGGGCGTTTGCAGCGACGCATCCTCGGCGGCGGCGCGATTTCCTGACAGTAGGGGCGGCGCTACGAGTTCTGCAGCAGCCACAACTGCATAACGGAGTACCCACGACCCGAACCAGTGGCAGCGACGATTTGGGCATTCTCCGATGACTCGGCATTGCGTGCAGCCAGTTCTAGCGAAAACAGTGCGACGACGCATCTTGCAGCAGTTGAAGCTTGGGGTCGGCAGCAATAGGTGGTGGTGGCTCACGAACCGCGATAGTACTTGACGAACAGGAGTTACCCACGAGCGACCAGTGACGTTCCAACGGGAATTTATAATACAGTAGTGTTTTAGGACGTTCGGCAGTGACCCACTCCTTTTTGGACCCGAATCAACGTTACTCATCGCTTTTGACATCGGAACAGCAAGCATAAGGACATTCGAGCTCAGTTTTGGATGCCCAAACCTCCTCGGCGTCGACCCACTCCTTACCCAAGAGGTTTTATGGTGAGATAGTAGGTAACTGATCATCTAAACTCACTTTCGATGCAAACTAAGTGTTTCTAACATGAATTCTAATCAAGTTTGGTTTGCTTTTGGATTTAGGAACCCTTCGGTGAACTTGGTAGCGCATTAGAACTTTGTAGTATGTAGTTCTTACTGGAGGGATTGGTTGTCGTGTGCTGATATCATATGATTGTTTGCTCGTGTGCCCATGTGCGATATTTGCATGTTGGTTGTCGTTGTTATCATTTAGTGAACATCGTTGTTGATAAAACTATTGATATATCTTGGGAAAATTATGTGGTTGTATGAATAGATTGTAGTCAAGTAATCTTGGATCACTATGATTGAATTGTTGTTATGTTCTAATTGGTTTTCATGATGAAACTTGTATACCGGTACTATAATCTATTGTTTCGAAAGCATGTTGAATGTCTATGAGAAGTCGGTAGTGTTTGATGAATGCTGGGTATCTATCAACTATATTTTGGTTAAGTGGTTGATTGTGCTTTTTCTGTGAACGATGCCTGCTGGAGCCGTTGGATCATGTTGGACTATTTTATATTGATTGGCTTTTACATATGATCATTTTGGTGTATCGTATATTGGACTGTTATGAGATTGTTGATGCATGAGGCATGGCGTAGTAGCAAGTAGGACCCTTGTGAGAATTTTGGGACATAACAAAGTAAGTAGCACGGGGGCGGGTGCGTGCGTTGATGTTTGTTATTTAGTTGCCGATGTGCTGTTTATGACGTTTAATATTGGTTCTGATACGTTGTTGTGCAATGTAACTCTTGTTTATGCTGGTTTGTATGCTTGGGTAGTGTTGAATGTCCGTCGGTGATAATAGTGGGAATTTTGTATTGTTGAGCTGCTGAGATCTGTTGTAGAATGATGTATGTTTACAGGGAATGTTCGTTAAAGTGGATTTATTTTGGGATTGTTTGTTGTCTGAATTTGTATGAAGTGGTTGGCGTGTCTCATGAGTTGTTTATTATATCTGGCAATGCTTATTGGGTATGGACGTTGGATATTAAGTGTTTGGACGAATTGTGTTGGGCTACAATCGTTTGCAATTGGTTGACTATGCTTTGTTATGACTAAACTCACTGTGGCGCGGTTGTTAAGAATTGATATGTTGTGAAAGCATGTTTGGTTTATTGTTTCGCTATTAGAATGATGTTTATGTTGTGGAAACATGCTGAATTGTGTTGGTGAGCTGAGAGGTGCATTGAAATCATACTAGTGGTGGTGTTGTTGATGGGTGTTGTAGTGGTTAGAGTTATTAGGGAAGTAGTACTGAAATCTTGGTTGGAGGCTAGAAATGTTATGTGGAGTTATGAAAGTTAGGAAGTGAATGGGTGAGTGTCAGGGCCTCGGGTATAAATGGTCGAGGGCTGATACGTCACTAATTGGGTATCGAGGCCTCGGGTATAAATGGTCGGGGGTCGATACGCCAATATTGGATAAAGATGAGCGTCGAGGCCTCGGGTATAAATGGTCGGGGGTCGATGCGAGGAGTCTTTCGAAAGGATAACTATTGGGGCCTTGGGTACAAATGGTCAAGGGCCGATAGATGGTGAAGTCATCGGGGCCTCGGGTATAAATGGTCGAGGGCCGTGGAGCAGTGTCGGGGCTCTAGGTAAAAATGGTCAGGGGCCGACTCTGCTCGAAGGAGTTAACTATGGAAGGCTAGAGAAGCTGTGATAAGCGTAGAGGTACTTGAGATGTTAGGGAGACTAGAGGTTGGTAGTAAATGTGTTACTGGTTGTGGTTGTCACCGAAGTTTATAGAATGTGTCTATGTTTGAATGCATAATGTGACGAAAAGCATGACTGTATATGTTTGAATGCATAATGTGACGAAAAGCATGAGTAAATGTTTCATGAAGGGCTGCTTACTGAGTACTGTGGTTGTACTCATCCCTCATCTTTCCCCTCCAGTTTGCAGGTATCGAGCTAGCTCTTGGAATGGTGATGGCGAGAAGGAGACTTGATCGGAAAGACCATTAGCTATGCTGTGTGCAATTAATTTCTTTTAGTTAGAATAGTTGTGGCCATTTAATGTTGTAGTTGAGTTGGTAGTGGTTGGTTTTGTTTAGTTTTATTGTCTAAAGGATGTTGTAAGGTTGCCGATTCATTATTCTTTTAGGGCATTAATTTTGTTAGCTTCTTGAACTACGGGATTGTAATCTACTTAGGATATTTATGAATACATTTGTTTAAGTTGATCGTACTTGAATTAGCTTTTGCTTCATTGCCATTCGAGATGTTAATATTCATTTAGTGGATGGTTTATAGTTAGTAAGGTTTCCTTGAAGGGTTTGGTTAATGTGAAGTCGGTATTAAACGGTTTATCTGTATAGGATGTGAGTTTCTCTTAAAACATTAGTGTTGTTGTTCTAATTGTTCAGGCTCTCGTGAGTGTTGGAATCAGAGTAGCGTAGCAGAAGCGTGGTAGTTTTATTGCTTAGTGTTGTTGTGAAGAAAATTCTCTTGTTTATGCGAAAATTTTAGGTAGGCTTAGTAACGGTCCCTGTTTGGAAATGGTGAAATTCCTGGGGCGTTACATGATAGAACATGGAATCATGTCCCAACTCTCAGCCCCTGGTACACCTCAACAAAATGGTGTATCAGAAAGGAGAAACAGAACCCTGTTGGACATGGTTCGATCAATGATCAACCATGCTCAGTTGCCTAACCCGTGTTGGGGTTACAGAGTGGAGACTGCGGTTTACATTTTGAACGTAGTTCCATCAAAGAATGTTTCTAAAACACCGTTTGAGCTATGGAAGGATCATAAAGCTAGTTTACGTCACTTCTATATTTGGGGATGCCCGGCACACGTGCTCATGACTAACCCAAAGAAATTGGAACCTCGTTCAAAAGTATGCCTATTCATAAGTTACACTAAAGAGACTCCTCAAGTAAACAGAGTGTTTGTATCGACAAATGCCACTTTCTTGGAAGAAGACCACGTTCGATATCATAAACCACAGAGTAAGGTAGTGATTAACGAGATTTCCGAAGAGGCTACAAATATGTTAACAAGAGTTGTTGATCAAACTGGCACTACAACAAGAGTTGTTGATGAAGCCAGTACATCACGTCAGTTACATCCACCTCAAATATTGAGAGTGCCTCGACGTAGTGGGAGACTTGTGTCACAACCTGACCGTTACATGGGTTTAACTGAAACCCATGTTGTCATACCTGATGACGGTGTTGAGAATCCATTGACCTACAAAAAGGTAATGGAAGATACTAACAAAGACAAATGGGTCAAAGCAATGGAGTCGATGTACTTCAATTTCGTTTGAGAACTTGTAAGATCAACCTGACGGGGTAAAACCCATAGAGTGCAAATGGTTCTATAAGCGAAAACGAGACGTCGTAGGAAAGGTATAGACCTATAAGGCTAGACTTATGGCAAAAGGCTACACACAAAGGGAAGGGGTGGACTATGAATAACCTTCTCCCCTGTAGCTATGCTTAAGTCCATCATAATACTTTTGTCCATTGCCACATATTATGACTATGAGATATGGCAAATGGACATCAAGACTGCTTTTCTGAATGGCAATCTTGAAGAAAGTATTTATATGTCTCAACCCAAAGGGTTCATAGCACAAGGTCAATAGCAAAAGGTTTGCAAGCTTAAACGGTCCATATATGGACTGAAACAAGCATCTCGATCTTGGAATATAAGGTTTGATATTGCGATCAAATCTTATGGTTTTGACCAAAACGTTGATGAGCCTTGTGTATACAAGAAGATCGTCAACAATATTGTATCCTTCTTAGTGTTGTATGTGGATGATATCCTACTTATTGGGAATGATATAGGATACCTCATTGACATAAAGAAGTGGCTAGCGACTGCGTTCCAAATAAAGGATTTGGGAGAAGCTTAGTATGTTCTTGGCAACTAAATTCTAAGGGATCGCAAGAACAAAGCATTAGTCCTGTCTCAAGCAACTTATATCGACAAGATGCTTGTTCGATATTTGATGCAGAATTCCAAGAAAGGCTGATTACCCTTCAGGCATGGAATTCATCTGTCTAAGGAACAATGTCCTGAGATACCTCAAGAGGTTGAGGATATGAGACGTATACCCTATGCTTCAGCAGTGGGCAGCCTGATGTACGCTATGTTGTGCACTAGGCCTGACATTTGCTATGTAGTAGGGATGGTCAGTAGGTACCAATCTAACCCAGGATATGATTACTGGACTGCTGTTAAGGGAATCCTCAAGTATCTTAGGATAACGAGGGACTACAAGCTCGTTTATGGCTCTAAGGATTTGATCCTTACAGGATACACTGACTCTGACTTCCAAACAAATAAGGATTCAAGGAAATCCACGTCAGGGTGAGTATTCACTCTTAACGGAGAAGCGGTAGTTTGGCGACGCATCAAACAAGGATTCATCGCTGACTCCACCATGGAGGCTGAGTATGTTGCAGCTTGTGAAGCAGCAAAAGAGGCGATTTGGCTGAGAAAGTTCTTAACAAATTTGGAAGTCCTTCTAAACATGAACTTGCCCATCACAGTTTATAGCGGTGCTGTGGCAAATTCTAAAGAACCTCGAAGCCACAAGAGAGGCAAACACATCGAAAGGAAGTACCACTTTATATGAGAGATAGTGCAACAAGGAGATGTGATTGTCACAAAGATTGCTTCGGAGCACAATATTGCTGATCCTTTTACGAAAACGCTCAAGGCGAAAGTGTTTGACGGCCATCTCGAAAGTCTAGGTCTACGAGCTTTGTACAATTAGTCTAGGGCAACTGGGAGAAATGTAATGGGTATAGTGTATGTCCTAGTTTATTGTATTTTCTCTTTCTCTTATGATAATGTACACCTCACTCGAGTTTAGTTCAAGTGAGAATTTGGGAACGATGTCGAATGGGTTCGACTCTATAAAAGCGACACCGAAGGGGTCCGAGCTTGTTGGTCCTACACTAAAGAGGGATGGGTAATCCAAATCTAGTCCCGTTTGGGTGTGGGCAAGCGTCAAAAGTCACCGGAAAGAAGAATAACACCATGAAGGTTTCTGGGCTTTACGGATCTGGGCTATTCGAGGTCGTCGGAGGGCCACGTCACCAGTCACAACATAACGGCGTCGGAGAGGCCACGTATCTGGTTTGCTCGGCTGCTGCAGGTGTCGAAATTGATGTAGGTGATTACGCTTGTTTACATGCGTAAAAAGAAGGTTTTAGATGCTGTTTTTACAATGTTTCAGCTTTGTTTCGGATTTTTCTCGATCGTTTGAGTTCCAATTCATGCAAAATTCATATACTATGGTTGGTCGATGGCTTATATTGTATTTATGACATTTTAGGACCATTTGGGAGTGCAAATTAATCAAAAGAAGCGAAAAGACGAAAAAACATCTCAGGAGGCGCCAGGCGCCTGGGATGCCTGCAGAAAAACAGGTTTTCTTCCAACTTTGCCCTTAATGAAACGCGTCTTCCAATGCGTTTTGGTGGTTCCAACCGATGCATACGTGTAGAAGAAGTGTTCCACTATCAGTTTGAGCACGATTTGGTCAGTCAAAAGAGTTGGAAATGGGTGATTCACCATCGTTTTAGGACCTACCTAACCAATTCTGCACAGCTATAAATTCCAGCAACTTCTCCACCAAAATCATCAAGCCTTGCTTCCTTCTCTTGATCATTTTTAGTGTTTCTTTGTTGCTTTCTAAGTACTTTTGAGTTGCTTTCATTAGTTACTTTTGGTTTTTAAATCTCGAGCACTTTACATTCCTTTATTGAGCTTTGTTTTGTTTCCATTTGTACTTAGTCATTTTCTACTTATTCAAATCTATAAAAATCCAGCACTTTGCTTATCTTCCCTTTGCCTTTACTTTATTTTTAGTTAAGAGAGTTGTGTTTTTGGAGGAAAGAGCACGTGACACTCCCCTTTGCTTGAAAGAGAAGGGCGAAGCTCTCAATCCCGATAAAAACTCTCCGTTAGTTAACTTTTGTTTTTCACACATGCATTCCACATTCAACCATTTTACTTGCTGTATTTTCTTCAATATGTCTTTCTAAATTCCCGTCTCTAGCCCGGTTATGGATAGTTAGCCTTTTATGTCTAAAAAGGGTTGCTAAGAAGTAGTGTTTTTACTTTCCATTCATTGCTCAACATGTTTTCCCAAAAAAGTTAGGATTTAGAGAAGGCCACTGTAAGTCTTAACAAGTCAATACTGAAAAGGTTGCTTATTTGCATTGTTGAGTGGTTAAACCGAGGAGAGGAGCGCCTTAGACATAAGGGTTCCGCTTAAGTAGCCTAGACATAGGACCTTAACCCGAGGTTGCGACTATTTCTATCCTAAAACTAAGATATATCTCATAATAGACATATTAGGGAATGTCTTAGGACTTTGAACTTGCTTAGACATAAGTAAAGTGAGAAGCGTAGTCGTTAGTTTCTAAAGTAAAATGCATATTATCCTTAGCATGTCCTTGATTCTTTGTTGGCTAACTTGAAGTAAATCGGGCTAGGTTTTATCATTATAAGTCCAAATCCCAAATCCAAAACCATTATTTGTGACCACTTCCCATTTTACAAGAATCACTCATTTCAACATTCACTATTCTTTAAAACTTTAGAGTTTGGAAATTATTTAGAAGTCCTTGAGGATCGATACTTGGATACTCCATCCATTTTATATTACTCTGACAGGTGTGCGCTTGCATCTATATAATTGTTACCACGCTTAGTGCGTGCGTTCAGCATAAACACCCAGTCAGTAGGCCACGCTGAAGCTATCTGAACATGTCGAATATGGCCTAAACACGAATCCCGTCATTGCTCGTGGGTAACATTGGAGAGCGTCGGGAATGACATGGGTCGCTAAAAGACGTAATCGTTTGGCTGGGAGATTGACAGATAACGCTGAAATCTTCGGATGTTCGTGGAGAGATCACGTGCCGCAGCCTCCTGCTATCGTCAGGTTGTCACTGGCTGCGGGGGAGTCGCGCTGCTGCTCGACACTGGCCGCCACAGGTCGCTGGAACTGCTAGGGTGGGCAGCTTAGAGAAATCTAAGAGGAGAGGGGGCAGTTTAGAGTCTTGGATGAAGAAGACAAAGAGAGTGAAGGAAAAAGCTAGGGTTTTGGTATTTTAATTTTTGTTTTGTTTTCTTCCTTTTCCTTTTTCTTTTATCAAACCTTTTTCACTTATTTGTTTGAAAAGTAGAATCCCAATAACCCAAAAATCTAAAAGAAAGTCCAACATTACCCTTTAGTACCGAACTAAAACTCACCGAAACCTATGTCAAAATAATTAGCTTAGCCCCTAAAACCCAAGAGTTAAATTCCAAAATTATACATAAATTTCCAAAAACCTTGGATTTAAGATTAAATTAAAAATATGTTCCCAAGATTGAAAACTCAATTTATCATAATCGAACGCAATTAGACTTTAAATTCTAATTTACCCAAAACAGAAACTCCTAAATAAGAATAAATCCAAGAATTTAATTTATCCGCTTAGGGGAGAATCCAACGACATAACTTAAATCTTAAAATAAATTAGACAGAGAACGCGCGGCGTTACATTAATCAACCATATTATAATCAAATTCTAGTATACATCTCTTTCGTAATTTTGAATCAAATTCAAAATTAACTTTACATTATAATATATCAACATACATTATGTTAATTGCATCTCATACAATTAACTTTGATTCTCGTTAACAAATTTGAACAATTCAAATTCTTTTTAAGACTAAATATTCTTAACCATCCTTTACGAGCTAGCAATGGGACCTAATGGACCTATAGATTAGAAACTCCAACGATACGAGATTAATTGATTAAATTCATTAACCATATTAATCAACATTCTTTAACTGTCGGTCACTCCAATAAAGACCCACACCTGCACTCTTCTGACTGTAGAATTTTTTTTTTGCGTCCACGAATTTTTACCATTAACGACGAGTCGATCCTTCCATAGTTTTCGTAACCACAGTTGAGTCAAATTATCATTTTACCCCTGTATTACATCTTGGATCTTAAGTACCGATAATCCTGTAATGAACAACCTGGTTATGGTCCGACCAATAACTGGAAGTCCCTCTCGAGTCAGGGAGAGGGTGGGCCCCTTGTTCAAGTCTTGGAGTTAGCACTTAAGAGAATACTCATCTACTTACCCTAAAGTCAAGAAGAAGTGAATTTCATCTTGTGTAGTTATGCTCCCAGCTCCCCACTCAGTCTCATCCCCAAAATGGTAGGAATATTGAGTCGGCGACTCGGGCCACTCCCACCCATACAAATCAAAGGACGAGTCCTAATAGGCAGGAGTCCATAACTCATTCAGGATTGAGATCTAGTTACCTCGTCATCCTATTGAAATATTAATCTATTAGATAACGGTGTTACAGCTAAAGATTAACTATTTTACGGTCTGGTCTTATACAAATGCATTGTATAGGATACCCCTACTCGCATGTCTCCACACGATCAACTTGGATCAAGTCATTTGTAACTATAACAAAGTGGGCAATATCTATAGTGTTACTAGGATAATGTACCCAACCTTACCCAAATAATATAGACCCTTTAGGTTACTACTGGAACATTATCCACCTGTATATCGAATATATATTGTATATATATACATTGTATATCAAATATATACGTTGTATATTAACTATATACTGTATATCTGTTATATACTATTCCAGTTACATGACATAACCTCGGATGTTAGTTTATTGGATTTAGTTTAATGCAATTCCAAGAGAAACATCAATTACAACTCTATTGAATGAATATTTGTTTTATGTTTACAAACCACGAGTTTTGGATATAAAACCCAACATACTTTTCATTTATGTTGCTAGTTGGCCTATCTGCACTTCCATCATTCTCAATGATGTTGCCCGACTCTGCAGCAATGCCACTTGATTTCGGATATTAGCCTCATTTTTAGTCATATAAGCCTTGAATATCTCCTCTAGGGTCATCAACTCTGAATGCTTTGGACTAGCTTGTAGATTTTGTCCATAAAAACCATGTGGGCAACTGAGCCTTCTGATGATATGGTTGAGCATTTCTAGTTCCAACGCTTCGCCCTTCCTGATTGCCACCATAGCTGAAATTTGGATGGTTCCTCCAGCTTGAATTATATGTGTTCCCATATACACTGTTTCTATTTTGTTGTGGATTCCCCAAATAACACACTGATGTAGGGTTGCTTGGACAATTCTCGAATTGGTGCTCTCCTTCGCAATAAGAGAATGATAAACTTTGTACAACATTCACTTTTTGCCTTGGAAGCTCTAGCATCACCTAGAGTTGCATTTTTCATCAATATATCAGCTAATCAAGAGATGTTAGAATTCATATCTACTACCACATCGTCCTCTATTAAGCCCTTAGGTGTCGTTGTCAAAGCAGCTCTGGACTATGACCACTGGTGCTTATTGCACAAAATTCTTTCTAACATATCGAAGGCTTCAGTATAAGGCTTTGACAATAATGCCTTATTTGTAGAGGCATTTATCACTAACTACGTACCATCATTCAACCTATTATAATACGTTTCAATCTGAGAGCAATCCCTTGAATCGTTCCCATAAGGCTTTGACAATAATGCTCCATGGTGTGGACATTTCTGGAGTAATCCATTGAATCGTTCCTATGAATCACTCGGTGATTGTCCTGGGAGTTGTTGAAAATTGTTCATCTTGCTCCTGAGCTCCATATTTTTATATGGTAGGAAGTATTTCATCAGGAACTTTTCAGCTAAGTCATTTCATGAAGTTATTGACTCGGCCGGTAGCTAATCTAACCATGTTTTAGCAGTATCGCTCCGAGAATAAGGGAATAACTTCAGGCGCATAGCTTCCTTACTTACTCATTCTCCCTTCAACGAATCTGCTACTTACATGAAATACCATAGGTGTCTGTGAAGATCTTCTTATGTAAGCCCATGGAATGGTCCTACAATCTGGAGCATCTAAAACATTGCAGACTTCAACTCAAATCTATCAAGTTCAATGATAGGATCTGCAATCACTAGGTTAAAGTCGTAGAATGCTGGAGCCGCGAAAGCTCTAATTTCCTGCTCTAAATCATAAGCGAGCAAGACAAAATTCCTAGGAGGTACTGGCACAACTTGGCTAGCTCCAACATCTGAAACTCTCTCTACTTCCATTTCTGGCGGATTTGGTGCGTTCAGATTCATTTCAGCTTCTTCTCTATGATGGACTCTCTATTTAGCCCTCCTCCTTATAAAGGTACGCTCAATTTCTGGGTCAAACTCAAATTAAAACATCGGGAAATCGTTCATTCACTGCAAAAATCCACCAAAAGAAAAGTTAAAGATCTCGTTAAGCACCGTATTCCAAAATGCTAAAATCAAAATATAAAATCTAAATCCCTGACAATGGCACCAAAACTTGTTCGCTTCCTCACAACTAGGAGAAAAATTGTAACGCCCCGAGTCCCTCAGGTTAGTTAGTCTCGAATCGGGAGATTTTTCTTTTAAATTTTCAAAGTGAACGTTAATTGAATTTATTTATACTTATCGGGCTCTAAAATCCAATTAAATTAATATTTACCGGATCCCGTGTGGTGGGTCTTGTTTAGGAGGGGGGTAGATTTCTTATCTTTGGGCTTGGATTTATTGGGCCTCCTTTGGGTTATTTTGTTTTTAAAACAAAGGGAAAAAGAAAGAAAACAAAAACAAAAAAACCCTAGCCCATTCCTTCTTCTCTCTTTTCTTCTTCTTCTTCTCCCTAGCCGCCCCCCCCCCCCCCCGTTCTTCTTCGTTTTCCGGTTCCCGCCGTCCCTCCCTTCGTTTTTCGGCAGCCCCCCCGACGCTCGACGCAGCACCGGTGCTGCTAACCACTCCAACCGGGACGTCGACGTGTAGCAGCGGCGGACGAAGGACCACGCGCGGTGGCCGGTGACCGAACAGCAGCAGCGGGCGACGCGACCTCAACGTTCCGGTACCTGCAGCAGCGTCGGCGAGTTTCCCCGACGTCGGCAACGGACCAGTGCAGCTCCTCTCCGCGGCAGCACACGGCGGCGACCCAGATCTGCGGCGGCGCACGGTGGACGGGTGTACAGCGGCGAACCGGCGGCGGTCGGCTGCTTCAATCTGACGGACAGCGACTCCAG
Source organism: Momordica charantia (assembly GCF_013281855.1). Taxonomy (NCBI): domain Eukaryota; kingdom Viridiplantae; phylum Streptophyta; class Magnoliopsida; order Cucurbitales; family Cucurbitaceae; genus Momordica; species Momordica charantia. The sequence goes on from NW_028275162.1 coordinate 11,493,696, forward strand.
CGGCGGGATTTGTACGTTACAGCAGCATTTAGGACGTTTGGCGGCGACCCACTTCCGTTCGAAGCTCGATTTAGGCTACCCACACCTTTGCAAGCTAGATCTAGGTGACCCACATCCGTACGAAGTCGGTTTGGTGGTAATGTGTCATTCGAATCCTTTTAGAGTTGAATTTCGAAGGCCAAATAGGTTGTTTAATGTGCTGTATTTTTTGTTTCGGTGTGCTTAGGTGTGGAGTCGGCGCAACATTTAAGGGCGCGGTTGTGTGTAAGTAGCATGGGGGCGGGTGCGTGCGTTGGTGTATGTTATTTGGTTGCCGATGTACTGTCTATGATGCTTAATATTGGTTCTGATACGTGGTTGTGCAGTGTTATTCTTGTTTATGTAGTTTTGTATGTCTGGTTAGTGATGAATGTCCGTCGGTGTTAATAGTGTGAATTTTGCATTGTTGAACTGCTGAGATCTATTGTAGAATGACGTATGATTGTAGTGAATGTTCGTTAAAGTGAATTTATTTTGGAAATGTACGTTGTCTGAATTCGTATGAAGTGTTTGGCGTGTCTCATGAGTTTTTATTAAATCTAGCAGTGTTTATTGAACATAGACGTTGGATATTAAGTGTTTGGATGAATTGTGTTGGGCTCTAATCGTTGGAAATTTGTTGACTATGCTCCGTTATGACTAAGCTCACTGTGGCGCTGTTGTTAAGATTTGGTATGTTGTGAAAGCATGTTTGGTTTATTGTTTTGCTATTAGAATAATGTTTATGTTGTGGAAGCACGCTGAAATGTGTTGGGGAGTTGTGATATGCATTGAAATCATACTAGTGGTGGTGTTGTTGATGGGCGTTGTGGTGGTTGGTGTTATTAAGGGGTTTGTACTGGAATCTTGGTTGGAGGTTAGAAACGATATGTGGAGTTTTGCAAATTATGAAGTGAATGGGTGAGTGTCAGGGCCTCGGGTATAAATGGTCGGGGGCTGATACGTCACTAATTGGGTATCGAGGCCTCGGGTATAAATGGTCGGGGGTCGATACGCCAATATTGGATAAAGATGAGTGTCGAGGCCTCGGGTATAAATGATCGGGGGTCGATGCGAGGAGTCTTTCGAAAAGAGAACTATTGGGGCCTTGGGTATAAATGGTCAAGGGCCAATAGATTGTAAGACATCGAGGCCTCGGGTATAAATGGTTGAGGGTCGATGCACTAATGTTGGGGCTCTGTGTAAAAATGGTCAGGGGCCGACACTACCAAAAGAATGGTTTCGAAGAGCTCGAATAACTGAGGTGAACGTAGTTGTATGTGAGGTGTTAGGGAGCCAGGTGGACGGCAATGGTTTTTATATGATTGTGGTTAGCATCGGGTCTTGTAGAGCATGTTTATGGACGAATGTATAATGTATTAGTAGAGCATGTCTATGGTTGTTCACATACTGTACTGATAGAGCATGACGATGTATGTTTCCTTTATGGTTATGAGCATGATGTTTGTGTGTGCTTGATGAGGGCTACTTACGGAGTATATTTTATATACTCACCCCCCCTCTACAATGATTGTTTCAGGTGAAGGACTCGTGGGTGACCATGGTGATGGGACGGAGGAGACCTGACGAGCAAGGACCATAGGCTGCTTAGTTTTCCTGTTTAGTTTAATTCATTGGTTAGGGCCTTGTGTTGTGGCCAATAAACGGCTTATTTGCATTTGAATAATTGAGAGATTTTTCCTTGTTGTTAGTCTTGCTTCGGGTTAGGTGCCTATTTGAGTTTTATTCCTCTTGCTTAGATTCATATAGATTGAATAATAAACTTGCCTCGTGAGGACGTTCACGAATGTTGTTGAATGTTATTCCATGAGATTAGTTTATCGTTAATTTGATGAGGATTGGAACTTGATTTTTTTTTTATAAGTTTATGTGCATAAAAAGTTGGTACGATGTAGCCGGGGTTAAATTTGATTAGTTGGGTAGTTAATGTGACCTAGAGGTGTGCGGAAAATTCTGGGTCGTTACAAAAATGGTGCAAGTATGCACTAAATGATCGATTGTATTACTAAACAATATCGTCTCCACAGGGATTTGAGCTATATTTCAATTTAGTAGTTTATAATACAAAAAATGGTTTGATTAAAGTATTGTGACTGCTTTAAAAGTAAATTGTAAAACAGTGAAATAAACAGCTACACTAATCTTTTAGGTACGATGTTGGAGCATCTAACACAGAAAATACGCAGTTGCAAAGAAAAAGTGATTTAAGGGTTAATCGAGGGGGATCCGTTCAGTTGCCTTCACCCTTGTTTTAACTATGCTCTAGTAACTCAAAAATATTGAATGCCCACACCGGCGTGGTTCTCTCCCGAGATACCCAAACATGCTTAAACCTAACTTTCGTTGTAATAAAAGCAAACAATAAAATCAGTCTATCAGCATAATAGGGTCAACTTCATCCCTGAGTACTCACCATCCTACTTCAAATAGAAGAATCTAAAGTTAATAGAAACAATCACATTCAACAAGGACTCTCCCGAGCCTTAAGCAAGCAATACACGCTCAATAAGTTGGCCAAACGAATTCAGTGAGATGGAAGAATAAAAACACTTATATTAAAATAGTATTTAAGGTCACTAAAACACAGCAAGCAAAAAGGCTGCAATGAGCTCATCCCTCCCGAATGTGGGGTTTAGTTCATTACGGAAGAGAATAAAGAATAAACAGAAACGAAATGGTTTCCATCACTGAAGTATTTTCATAATTGGAATACATGGGGTGGATAATGTTCAAAATTGAAAAAAACGAAGCATTTTTTTCTCTCTCTTATTGGCAATTTATTCTTATTCATCATAATTTGAATGCAATGCATATAGAAAAAAAATTATTCGACAATATATTCGGAATGTTGTCAGATGACCAAAATAAAAAAAAGGATAATTTGAATGCTCGCTTCGATCTTCAGTTATTGATTATAAGAAATGAACTTCATCCTCAATATCGTTGATCAAATAAATTGGGTTTACCTCCTGCATGCTACTTATTGACTGCTGGAGAGAAAGATATATTTTGTTGTGTGCTTAAAAGTGTCAAGGTTCCAGATGACTACTTTTCGAATATTTCTTGGTGCATTGATCTTAAGCAAAAAAAAACAAAAAAAAAACAAAAAAAACAAAACCAAACGAAACAAAACAAAAAAATTCGCTAGGAATTAAAGATCTTATTCTCATATCATTATGGACCAACTTCTGCCTATAGCTTTACGAAGTGTGTCGACAAAAAAGTTGTGTTCTCCGATACTTCATATGGATGATCTTGTCAAACTTCAATGTTGTATCATCACCACACATTGTCAAATGGAAAAAATATTTCCTCCATCGTTTTTTAGGAGTATGGTCCATTTATTTGTTTATCTACCTAAGGAAACTAAACTTGGTGGTCTGGTTCAATATAGGTGGATGTATCCCATTGGGAGGTACCTATGAAGTTTACATTTTAAAACATTATCTCTAGTAATTATGTTATTCTCTAATTTATATAAACACTAATGCTAAGGTTTTTGGGCAAACTCAAGTCATATGTGAAAGCACATTCGGAAGGTTGATAGCTAAAGGTTATGTGATAGATGAGTGTGCAATATTTTGTTCATTATATCTAGGTGATGTTGAAACAAAATTCAATCGTTTGAAAATAACTGATGACTTGATTTCAGAGAATGAAACACAAAATTCATGTTTATTCCCAATATTAGGAAGACCAATTAAAAATGGTAGTGTAAATTTTTTTTCTCAATGAGATGAGTTGGATATAAGAATCGATATGTATTGGTCAACTCTAAACTTAAAGGCACCTTTTGCATGTGGCCCTTTTTGTTATTTTTGAAACTTACTTTGTTGTAATGAAATGTAAATTTAAGAAAAATATTCTTATATGTAGAGACTAAGAAGACAATAGTGAAGAGGCTTAATCGCAATCGTCAACCATCTCGAAATGACATTGATAAAATTATCAATGAAACATTTAAGGAATGGTTTCAATCCCATGTAAGTATGTGAACAAGCTTCATTTCATACATGTTATATGAAATTAGAGACCATGGTGAGTTATGTTTTTTTCTCAATTTCCATACCAAGAAATTAGGTGGCTTGTTAGTGGTCCTAATGAAGTTGTGGGAAAGTATGATGGGTATAATATGAATGAATTTGCATTCTGTACGAAGGATAAAGATGCATCAATGAAAACATAAAATAGTGGAGTTTGAGTGCCATCACAAGTGACTAGTTATGCTAGTTCTCAAGACATAAATCCAATAGTATGAGAGGTTATATATTGTGGGATTTTAAGAGATATTACCGAATTGAATTATTATGATCGATTTAAAGTTGTTCTGTTTAAACTTGATTGGGTTGATCCAACTATCGACATTGGAAAAAATGTTGATCTGTATAGTTTTACTTGAATTTCTCTCGTTTAGTTCATACAGGAGAACTATTGGAACATGAGCCTTTTGTCTTTGCATCTCAAGAAAAAATGGTATATTACATTCCATATCGAAAAGAACCTGAATGGAGTGTTGTAGTTGATATCAAACATCGTGATTTATTTGATATGGGGGACATACCAAGTGAAATTGAGAGTAATATTTCGTGTGAGAATGAGTTATCATTAGAATATGCTTGTGTAATGCTTATGCCAATTTAGATTTAGTCAGAAATGATGTCAACAGAATCACCATTAGTAATTCATTAAATGACTGTGAAAATGAAAATATCGATGATAATGAATCAGATTCTTGGAAACTAAGTTTAAAAATTGTGAGGTATGTTGAACTCAAATAATTTATCTGTATTTTTAGTATGATATTTTTGTTACTGGGTTTTAAACTCTATTTAAAAAAATGACTTATTTCACTATTCTTTCACCAACAATTTGAGCTATGTTTTGTTTCATTTACATTTAATTCTCTCTCATTTTTGCTTTATTTTAAATCCTCGTAATCTCGATTGAAATTCAAGATGTTGTGTGACACATTAAGGAAGCATGATATATTTTAGTATGAATCTATATTTTGAATTCTAGGTTGGAGAGGTTACCATTCCATTTTTAAGCTGTACATTGGTGTGTTTGTAAAGGAATTATTATGAAAGACGTAAGTATATTTTGCTTTAAAAAATATATATATATTGAGAAAATTCATCTTAAATTTCTTCTTTGTATTGCTTTTCTTTTTATTGGCATTATTATAAAATTCAACTAAATTAAAAGTACGACTTAGCATACTAGTAAACACAAGGGGATGATGCAACGAATGACACCTAATTTCACTGATGCCAACCATTCAAAGACGGAGTCAAACTTCAAATTTTATAGACCCAAATTCCAACCAACCTGATGATCGGGTCAAAGTTAAAACTATATTAAAAGTTTATATACTATTTTGGTTTAAGTTAAAATTATATATGAGTTTAAATACTATTTTAGTCTCTATAATTTTAATCTTAGTTCATTTTAATAGCTGTAGTTTCAAATTTTTATTTCGATATATGAAGTCATTTTAGCCTATAGTTTTGAAGTATCATCTATATTGGTTCCTTTGCTTCTAAAACGTAACTATTTTAATTAGTTCTTTCCTATCAAATTGTTTGAATAACACATTTTAGTCTTCATACCCAAAAAATTCCTTGAAATTTAGCCATAATTTTGTATCAAAAGATTTCAATAAATTATGTATTTTTTTCCTTGTTTTTGCTTATATTAATTTTATACCGTATTACTTGGAGCACATAACTAATGTAATTCAAAAACATGGTTCAAAATGATACTTTTAAAAGTAGAGAGACTAAAATGAATATTTTAAAACTATAAAATTAAAATAGTATAGGAATAAAAAAATATATTTTGAATTTACAAATACTAAAATGAGTTAAACGCAGATAAATCAAGTCATTATATGAGACAAACATACTCTATTCTTCAAGATACTTTTTTCCACAAAAAAAAAAAATTTAAAATCTTTTAATTTATGGATGGTTGTGTGGAAAAGGTCATGTACCAATTAAATTGTAGGTCATGTTGCTTTGCACACTTTAAGTTGGACAATGAGTGGGGCCCACAATTGGACTAATTGACAGATCTATTTATAAATTTTTTTGGTTTTTTTTAAATCCCTCCTTTAATGTTTGGATAGTTAGTGTAATAAGTTGAAAACCTCAGTCAACCAAAATATCAAGTTGATATGTTAATATGCTTCCTTTCAAGACAGCCTTAAAAGATACAACACCAATGTAAATATAGTTCAAACATCTATTTTTTTTTTAGAGATTCGAGATCTAAATTTTTTTACTTCTAAATTTTTATACTAAAAAGAAAAAAAAGCAAAAAAATATGATAAATGAGATTCTCAATGAAATTAGAAAAGTTAAAAGACTCGTTTGATAACCATTTGATTTTTTATTTTGGTTTCTGGTTTTCAGTTTTTTAAAAATAGTGTTGTTGGTAAACTAATTCAATTTTCTGTTTTTTGTTTTTCAAAAACAATTTATAATTCTATGTAAATTTAAAAAACAAAAAAATAGTAGTTTTCAAAAACGGATTTCTATTTTTCAAAATCTGATTTTTTTTTCTAATGCTCAAGTTTTTTTTCTATTTATCTCTAAAATTTTTTTTATTTTAAAATTTCTCTCTACGAAATTTATTTTTCTCTCTCTAAAATTTTCGTACTTTATTTTTTATTTTGTTAAATAAATCTCTCTAAAAATTAATTTTTCTCTCTCTAAAATTTTCGTACTTTGAATATTTATTATTATTTGTCTCTCTCTCCAAATTTTTCATCTCTATGTATTTTTATTTTTTATTTTTTTCTTACATATCAGTTTTATTTATTTCTCTAAAAATTTAATACTTTTCGAACTTTTTTCTCTATAAAATTTCGTCTTTTATAACTTGTCTTTCTCTTCCTAATATATTTTTCCATTTTATTTTCTCGTTCAATTTTCTTTCACCGTAAACTTTATTTATCTCTGTATTTATTTATTTTCTCTAAAAATTATATTTTGAATATTGTTTTTTATCTCTAAATTTTTTTGTAAGGGCATTTATGTATTTTTGGAAAAAAAAGAAAAGAAAAAAAACAAACAAATTAAGTTTTGTGTAAAAAAAAGGAAAAAAAAGGTGGTTGTGTGTTAGATGTGGAAGGGAACACGTGGAAAGGAAAGAATAAAAAAGAAAAGAAAAATAAAGGAAAAGAGAAGAAAGGAAATGAAAAAAAAGGACATCACTTAGTTGTGAAATCGAAGAGAGAGAGAGAGCTACAAAAAAAAAAAAAGAAGGAGTTTCGACGGTTGAGGAAGCAAAGGTTGAAATCATAAGTTGATGGTGATTTTGGAGTGGAGTTGAAGAGTCAACAACAATAGTTAATGAAAAGTGATAATTAAATTGTTCATTTGAAGATTTGGGAGGAAATATAGGTTCAAGAAATAGTTTATGGGTTCTTTATTATGCCTCATAAATATCTTGAAATAGATGTTGAACTTGGATTTCTTGTTTCCATGAATATATGTATTGATGAGTTAGCTTCAGTTTACGTGTTTTTGATCACAGGTCTGGGTTGGTAGAATTTGCGGAAAGAAAAAGAAGAAGAAATGAAAGGGGAAGAAGCCACCATTTGTTTGATTGAAGTTAAAGAAGAAGACGATGAATAGTGGAGGAGAGAGAAGGAGTGGGCTAAATTAAATAAGGAACAAAAAGAAAATGTTGGGGGATTGGGCTAATCACGTGAGAAATGGATGTATATGGGATGTTGGTCCCACTTGTAAGGAAGATGAGAGAGAAGGAAGGGTAATTGGATTGTAGAGGGAAAATGAAGTTCTTGATTGAATTTTGTGGTTTAATTTAAAGAATTGTAGATTTAAATTGGAATTAAGTATGTATTGAAATTTGGTTGGTTATTATTTGAGGACAAACATAAATTGGAACAGCGTACCAACCAAATTCATCTCGTTCGTAGTTATTTTACTAAATACTTTTTAAGATATTTATTATAAAACTTCAAGAAAATATATATTACGTATGTTTTATCATTTTTGCTGAGAAATTCGATTTGCTGAGAATTTAGAAATGTTTTTGAGAATTTATGAATGTTTCAGAGAACTTAGAAATGCTTTATGATTTTTTGAGAAACTGCTGTATTTAATGAATATGGTTAGAAACAAATATATTTAGCAGTGATTTGAGAAAGCAAATTTCTTATAAAGAAGAAAAGAAGAATTTTAGAGCTGTTTATGAACTTGAGAACTTTATGCAAGAAATAATTTTCAAACCACCATGTTATTGTATCCAGGTAATTACCTGTATACTATGTGAATATGTTTCTATAGTATACCCAGTAGAAGGTCTTTGGGACTATTTGACTCTGCGCGTTGAGAGAATTATTTTACTGTGTATATTGAGATTACTCTATGCCAGTAAACCAGAAATTTATTCTGCTGTACGTATTGAAATTACTCTACGTCAGTAGACTAGAATAGAATGTGGATACATATGTGGTGTGATTACGCTTGTTTACATGCGTAAAAAGAAGGTTTTAGATGCTGTTTTTACTATGTTTCAGCTTTGTTTCGGATTTTTCTCGGTCGTTTGAGTTCCAATTCTTGCAAAATTCATATATTATGGTTTGTGGTTGGCTTATATTGTATTTATGACATTTTAGGACCATTTGGGAGTGCAAATTAATCAAAAGAAGCAAAAAGTCGGAAATACCTACATGGGAGGCGCCAGGCGCCTGGGAAGGCTGCAGAAAACAGTTTTTCTTCCAACTTTGCCCTTAATGAAACGCGTCTTCCCATGCGTTTTGGTGGTTCCAACCGATGCATACGTGTAGAAGAAGTGTTCCACTATCAGCTTGAGCACGATTTGGTCAGTCAAAAGAGTTGGAAATGGGTGATTCACCATCGTTTTAGGACCTACCTAACCAATTCTGCACAGCTATAAATTCCAGCAGCTTCTCCACCAAAATCATCAAGCCTTGCTTCCTTCTCTTGATCATTTTTAGTGTTTCTTTGTTGCTTTCTAAGTACTTTTGAGTTGCTTTCATTAGTTGCTTTTGGTTTTTAAATCCCGAGCACTTTACATTCCTTTATTGAGCTTTGTCTTGTTTCCATTTGTACTTAGTTATTTTCTACATATTCAAATATATAAAAATCCAGCACTTTGCTTATCTTCCCTTTGCCTTTACTTTATTTTTAGTTAAGAGAGTTGTGTTTTTGGAGGAAAGAGCACGTGACACTCCCCCTTGCTTGAAAGAGAAGGGCGAAGCTCTCAATCCCGATAAAAACTCTCTGTTAGTTAACTTTTGTTTTTCACACATGCATTCCACATTCAACCATTTTACTTGCTGTATTTTCTTCAATATGTCTTTCTAAATTCCCGTCTCTAGCCCGATTATGGATAGTTAGCCTTTTATTTCTAATAAGGGTTGCTAAGAAGTAGTGTTTTTGCTTCTCATTCATGGCTCAACATGTTTTCCCAAAAAGTTAGGCTTTAGAGAAGGTCACTGTACGTCTTAACAAGTCAATACTGAAAAGGTTGCTTATTTGCATTGTTGAGTGGTTAAACCGAGGAGAGGAGCGCCTTAGACATAAGGGTTCCGCTTAAGTAGCCTAGACATAGGACCTTAACCCGAGGTTGCGACTATTTCCATCCTAAAACTAAGATATCTCTCATAATAGACATATTAGAGAATGTCTTAGGACTTTGAACTTGCTTAGACATAAGTCAAGTGAGAAGCGTAGTCGTTGGTTTCTAAAGTAAAATGCATATTGTCCTTAGCATGTCCTTGATTCTTTGTTGGCTAACTTGAAGTAATTCGGGCTAGGTTTTATCATTATAAGTCCAAATCCCAAATCCAAAACCATTATTTGTGACCACTTCCCATTTTACAAGAATCACTCATTTCAACATTCACTATTCTTTAAAACTTTAGAGTTTGGAAATTATTTAGAAGTCCTTGAGGATCGATACTTGGATACTCCATCCATTTTATATTACTCTGACAGGTGTGCGCTTGCATCTATATAATTGTTACCACGCTTAGTGCGTGCGTTCAGCATAACCACCAGTCATGGTGTTGAATTTTCTTAACCTGTTTTAAGTTTGAAAGAAGGTTTTTGATATGTTTTTAGAAAATACATGTTGTTACAAGTTATGTTAAGAAAATTTACTGAGTTTTAGTTGCTCAAGTATTATGAAATCTAAATGAGAATGGTTGTTACTTCAGTTTTATGAAGTTTGTTTTAAGAGTTGAAATTTCAATTGTTATGAAAGAAGTTTTACGAAACTATTTTCTTATTAAATCGCCACTCACTGAGCTTCCTAGCTCAGTGTTTATCATTATTTTTCTCCACCAGACTGCACTTGAGTTTCAAAGAGATAGATAACCAGTTTCTACCACTCATCGTGTCAAAACTTGCATATCATTTTGTATGTACATTTAGAATGAACTCTAATAGATTAGATGCATCTTTTGTGTTGTACAACATGTTTAGAAGTCATGGGAGAATAGTTATTTCTGAATTGAATTATGTTACGCTTTATGTTTTATATATTAGAGAATAATCTTAATTAGTTTTAGAAATTCAGAAAGAAGTTGACTATAGACTCTGTAGTGGGTTGAGGTCTATGGTCGGCGCGACTTGTTCTAAAATTAGTAGGTATTTTGGGGCGGGTCGTATCATTTTTCCACTATAATTTTTCTTTTCTGCATAGTCAAGCCCAAAAAGAGAAAATACATGTCCATACCTTCCATTTTTTTAATAATTAATATATATTTATTACGTTTTTTAATTTTTTAAATTCTAAAAATAATTAAAAGCAATTATAAAACCAATAATTTTTCTCGAAAACATCCCTCAGCTGACCGAAGAACAAGGTAGATAAGAGGATTAAAAATTTTTACGGGCACGAGAATGGAGTATATCATCCTCCCTCTCATCCATATCGTTGTCATCACTACTCTACATAGAATGTTATCTCTTATTTTCAAATTTCTAACCTTTTAAAAATAGAAAACTAAAAATGGTTACCAAACATGTTTGGTTTTCGGTTCTTCAAAAACAAAAAACAAAAAATACTTATCAAACATATGGTTTTTGTTTTTTAAAAATAGAAAACTAAAAACTAAAAACAAGAAACCAAAAACATAAATGATTATCAAATGGACCCTAAAATAATAGGATATATACATGGATTACATAAGAAGGTATACTTTTCTCTTAAAAAAAGTTTTTTCTTTTAGTTTTTGGATGGCTTTGTGGAAAAGGGGTAGAACTCTTGCATAATTTTCAATAGATAATAAATGAGACACTCAGTGTAATTCCAAACTCATTAGAAAACCAAGGTCAAGACTAAAAGTTTCATCATAACTATAAATTAACTATTTATAATATTTTTAAATCTTTCTTTTACAAAATGTAGAAGTTGAATAATCAATTCTAAAACGTCCACCTCAAACTTAAAATCACTCCCCAAAAGAGAGAGAATTTTATTTATCTCATAAAATCTCATCAATGAAATAGTAATAAAATAAATTAAAATTTATTATTTAAAAATATTATTAGCACACTTTTTGATTAATGTATTTATAATTAGCTATAAAACAAGAAACTAGTATTATAGAAATGAATATATGTTTTTAAATCTTTCTTTTAATATTTTAGTATACAACTATTTTTCACTTTACTAAAAGAATTTTGGTAAAAAACATCAAATAAACAATATATATGTCATTTTATTTCAATTCTCAATAATGCTTAACATCAACTAAATGCCCAACCAATTCAAAGACCATTAAAGTTAATACAAGATCACACATAAATTGACTATTCATGAAAATGTCATTTTCACTATAAAAAAGTTGGAAAATGGTAGTCAAAAAAGGGGAAAAAAGAAAAATATTGGAAAATGCATTGAAGATTCAACCGAAGATTGCGCTAATTTGTAGATATATCAACAACGAATATAGACTCAATAAAGGATAAGCGTTTAGGACTAGGGATAAACGAAAAATAACCATTACAACAACGGACTTTATATATATATATATATATTTTCTACAAAACTAATTCCAAATATATAACATCCACCGAGTTATTTTTAGGAATAATGCTTTAAAAATTTTAGGTCCTATGCCGCTTCACTTGCTTTAAAGAATCTACCAAACTATTTCTAGGAATAATACTTCAAAGCATCTTTGGAGTCGGGAGTCCTATCCCATTCCTATATTTGTTATAATAATAAAATCTTTTGTGCCACTTACCAAATTCCATTCCCAACGAAAAGGAGTATATATTAGCATCTTGTCCAAGCAAACAATTATAACTCTCTCATATCTTTCTTCCCTCTCTCCCCATTATCTTCTCTCAATTCCAAGCAAAGTATATGATGCAAAACTTCACTCATGCCTGCTTTCTCTTTCTACTCCTAATTTCTTCCTTCTTTTTTTCCAATTTATCTTCCAACTCTATCCTCGTGGTTGCATCAAAATTGTCTCCAGCTCAACGAGAAACCCAGGCTCTACTCAAAATCAGTCCTTGGTGGAGCGCCAGAGGTCAAAACATCTCGCGCCCCTGTTGTAAATGGAACGGCATAACTTGTGACGTTGCCTCGGGAAGCGTCACAAGTATTGAGGTGAATTGGCCATTGCCAACAGGATCTACTCTACAAACCTTGAGCTTCTCATCTTTACCAAACTTGGTTCATTTTTGTGTCTTCAATTCCGGTCTCCAAGGTACCATCCCTCCCGAAATAGCCCATCTCTCAAAACTCAACTATCTAGACTTATCTTGCAACAACCTCACGGGTGAGATTCCTTCAGAAATAGGGAATTTGACCAATTTGAGGCTGCTTAATCTGGTAGAAAATATGCTCAATGGCACAATCCCTTCAACTATAGGTCAATTGTCCCATCTAACATATCTAAACATTTCTGTAAACCAAATAGGTGGAATCATTCCCCTTCAAATAGGGAATTTGAAGAATCTGAGTACTCTGTCTCTCAGTAAAAATCTACTCATTGCTCCAATCCCATCAACAATAAAATATTTAACTCATCTAACAAAGCTTCGGTTAGATGATAACAAGCTTAATGGCTCCCTTCCTTCGAGCCTGTGGTCTTTGCCTCAGTTGGGAGAGTTGTATCTTTCAAGCAACAACTTCAGTGGTTCAATTCCTCCCCAAATAGGGAATTTAAAGAGTTTGAAATATATTTCCATACAAGATAATTCACTCACTGGCCCAATTCCTTCATCCATTTTCCATCTCACCAATTTAACCGACATAAATCTTGCTTCAAACATGTTCACCGGGCCCATCCCCCAACAAATTGGAGACTCACAGAATTTGCTGAATTTGAATGTCAGCAGTAACAGGATTACTGGCCCAATCCCTGAGAGCTTCGTGAACATACTTTACAAAAATTACTCCATCATCAACTGGAGATTGCCTCCATCACGTGATTGGAGTACAAAGTTGGTGTTCGACTTCAGCCATAATTCCATTGATGGTGAAGTTCCCCATTTGTTAGAGGAGAAAGATAAGATTATTAATCCTACAAGCATCGATCTCAGCTACAATAAGCTCACAGGTACGGTTTCTGATGACCTTATTCGCCTCCGAAACATCAACATATCCTTTAACTTGCTTCAAGGTCCGGTTTCCGACAGATTTCTTGGTCGTTTTAATGTCAGTGTCGTTTTGGGTAACCAAAAACTATGTGGTAATGATCCACAGCTCCACTCTTGTCTTTCCCATAAAACTCCCAAAACACTGATGATTCTGCTCGTTCTCCCAATTCTTGTGTTCGTTGTTCTCTTTCTTTTTTGCCTCACTCTTGCCCGGTCGAGTCCCGCTTCCGCTCATTCGATGAAGTCCGATAAGCACGGAAACGTGTTCTCGATATGGGATTACGACGGAAAGATTGCATACGAAGACATCGTAGAAGCAACGGAGGATTTCGACATCAAATACTGCATCGGCACCGGCGGATACGGAAGCGTTTACAAAGCCAAACTTCCGACCGGGAGAGTCGTGGCTTTGAAGAAACTTCACACTTACGAGGCGGAGCAGAGCATTCTTTTGAAGAGTTTCCAAAACGAGGTGGAGATGTTGAAAGGGGTGAGACACAAGAACATAATTAAACTCCATGGTTATTGCCTCCATAAACGCTGCATGTTTCTGATTTACGAGTACATGGAGAGGGGAAGCCTATTTTGGGTGCTGAGTAATGATATTGAAGCAGTGGAATTGGATTGGGATAAGAGGGTAAGCATAATTAGTGGAATAGCGAATGCTTTGTCCCATATACATCATGATTGTACTATGCCTATCATTCATCGAGATGTTACAACCAGTAATATACTTTTGGATTCAAAGCAAGAGGCGTTTCTATCAGATTTTGGTATTGCAAGATTGCTCGGTTTGGATTCATCTTATCATACCATTGTTGGTGGAACTTATGGGTATATTGCTCCAGGTAAGCATGTTATACTTTTCAAATTATGAAATATATATAGTTTATTTTTCTGTATCTTAATCCATGTATTTTTTTTTTTTTTGCTTTTCCAATACAGAATTAGCGTATACCATGGTTGTTACGGAAAAATGTGATGTCTACAGCTTTGGAGTGGTGGCGCTAGAAACAATAATGGGGAAGCACCCTGGAGAATTGTTAAATGACTTGTGGTCTAATTCTACTTCTCATGTAGCAGTCAAGGATTTGTTGGACTCCCGTCTCAAATCTCCTTTAATCAAACCTGGAGTTGCACAAAGCGTAGTGCTCGTATTAACGTTGGCTCTTGCATGTCTCCACCCAAATCCAAAAGCTCGACCTACAATGCAGCATGTCGCTAAAGAATTTATTGTTCGAAGGACCCATAGGAAAGAGGTCTCCTTTGATGAGATTTTAATTGAACAACTGTTAAGACAAGAAATATACCATATAAATAAGATGTAGGAATAAGTGATTTTTGTTCAAATATGAAAAAGTGTTTGAGTTATTCAAATTTGTGATTCAATAATTTGAAGCTAAGTTTTGTTCTTTACCATTCAATATACTATTATGAAGTTTTTCTTCTCGTTTAATCATATTTTTGAGCCAGACATTAATTTCTATTGTGTTTAAATCATTCATCAACATATGAAATGGTTTTACATAAACGAGACCCTGTTGCATAAATATTTTATCTAAAACTTTGGTAGCAAATCTTACTCTATCTTTCCATAATGTATATGGATCAAAGAAAAGTATCACAATATACTATATGTTGGTACTTGATTCTGAATGATTCGAGATTCGCGGCATAGCTTCTCCTTTCCAAGCTATGCAAGAGGACATGCACAGAAGAAACAAACACTTTGATGCTCAAGTCAGTCTAAAGACCGAGCTAAGTATGTTGGTTCCAGACAAAATCAAATACTTATGTGTGGTAGTGAGTGTGTATTTATATAAGGCGAGAGAAAAACCATTTTATTACAACCATTATAGACTTTGTTATATGGTTAACTTGTTTCGCTTCATAGCTTGGATTGAATGCTTTGCGAAGCATTATGAGGTAGAACGAGCTATATAGATTGGCGTTCTTCATAAAAGTAAACAAACTGTCATAGGTCGAGCTATTTAGCTCGGTAACGGTTAGTAAGGTACTTTTTATTGATTGACTGCTACTTGAGCGCTTATCTTTATTCTAAATATAAAACCCTCGAGTGGGGGCGTGGGTGAGTGAATTAACAGCTGATCAAGGAACTCGAACTGGGATAGACCTAGGAGAAAGCCGATTAGTGAGCAGCCAGTCAGTGAAACCAGGGAAGAGAATCTGAAGGTGCTGAAAAAGGCATGTGTACAGGCCCAACAAAGTTAAAACAAAAAGTAGGCAAGCCTAACTAATTAATGAAACCCACATGTAGAAAAACATGTGGAAAAAGCCAAAATAGGTTAGAAACCTGAGGGTGTTGATTGAACTTTGGGTAAAAAACCACCAGAAACCAAATATGTTAGAAACCCAAGGGTGCCGACTAAACTCAGTGTATAGAAACCATTGACAAAACCCAAACGGGTTAGAAACTCAAGAGTAAATCCTGAGGTATAAAACATGGGCAAAAGTCAAAATAGGTTAGAAACCGAAAGGAAGTACCACTGACCCTGCTGAAAGTTAGATCCCAAGGCCAAAATCTAACGGTTAAAACTAACCGTATAGCAGAGCCCAAGAGACTTGATTGTAGTCAACTACAAAGAATGAGAATGAGGCTAGGAAAGTCAGTCCATAAAAAACGACAACTAACAGCGACAAAGTACTCTTAATACTAAAAGACTTGATGGTAGCCAACTACAACAAAGAAGATGGGGCTATGACAACCAGCTCATAGAGACGACAACTAATAGCGACAAATACTCTCAATATAGAAGCTCCAACACACCTATGCCTTCTATTTTGAGATTGGGGGCCATTGTTATAGGGAGAAAATAGAGATCATACTAAACAACCGAAAAGAGGAAAGAGAGCCGAAGAAGGAGCGGACTCGAAGAGAGGTAAGTGGGTCAGGGTCCAGCAGTCCGGGCCGACCATAGCCGACTCAGGGTCGACGCCGACCAAACCTCGGCCCAGTGGCCGAGAACCTCTCCAATGCGCACCGACCCCCCATGCAAGCCCAGTTCGAGTCGACTTGGCCTCGGCCCTGAATGCAACATGAAGTCCACTCCGTTTAAGATCTTCTGAGTGCATAAGTATTCAACTTACATAAATCCCAAAGGGAATAGGATTAGGCTGATGTAAACCCTAAAGGGATTAGGGTTCAACTTATGTAAATCATGAAGGGATTAGGATTCGACCTCTATAAATACGAGGGTAAGCTAAACCTTAGAGGTATACCTAAAAACCGTACTCTCTATACCCGACTACTCTGATACTAACTTAAGCATTGGAGCTTGTGTGGCAAAGACCACACCGGTCTTAGTGTTATTCTGTTTCGCAGGTCTATTGATCCCTTTGTTCTAGAAGATTGGTGCGAATTTGGCGAGATCCTAAGAGGCCAAATTTTTGCATCAACACAACTAAAAGAAATATAATAATGATAATAGTAATAATAAAAAAAATCAAATTCTTTTTAAAACAAAATTTACTTTTACAATTTAATTTATTTAAAACTTTACATTAAAACTTATGTTATCTTTGACCTAAACTTCACACGAAAGTGATGATGTGATGAGTGGGGAAGGAGGGCTCTAACTTCCGATGGTAACTTACCCTTTATCATCCATTCCATTTAAAAAGGAGGGTTCCTTTTGGTTTTTTTGGTTTTTTTTGTTGGGTTGAATGAGTTTTTAAACTCTAAAAAAACAAAATCTCTCCCTCAATCTCTCGATTTCCCTCTCAATTTTAACAACGTTTCCACAAACCGAGTTGTAAATATCCAGAGAATAGTAGGATATTTTTGTGGTGGTGTCAATTAATTCGTGGGAGAAGGAAGCCTTGCTAAAAGACGGTCTTCAAGTGTAAGTTTTTTTTTTCTCTGTACAATTGTTTAACATTCAATTATAGATTAAATTGAAACAACCACATTCACACGTGCTTCCATGGGGCATTCGATCCTTTCAGATACACCCAACCACCCTTTAACCATTGTTTCATGAATTACACCGTGAATTACACATAGTATTAACCAACGGGTAAGTAAGGTCTACTAACTTCTACTTATAAATACAGAGACCCACTCATATGCAGATTCGTGATTTCTAATCTTAAGAGCGATAGGTTAGATTGTAAAATGACTTGAGCATCTAAGGCTCTTCTTTTATTTGTGTAAGTTTCATGCTTAGGTTGGTATATTCGCCTGAACTTTGAGAGTAGTCGAAATCTTATAGAAACATCAGGGTTGGAACAATTTCCTCATTAATTTTTCCAGGTCAACATACTCACGTGTCCTGGCATGTTTGAAATTAAAAAAAAAAAGAATAATTCATTTTTGCTATATGGATGTATACGAAGCATGTACAAATGTATACGTGTCTGCCATGGAAACTTTGTCAAATAGAGCGTCCGTGCTTCCCTAGACTACAAATAATCGCTATGTATTTCTTTGAAAGTTTAGAATTCACAAACTTAAATTTTCAAAATTGATTTTTTAAAATGGTTGAATGCAAAAAGATGTATATAATAGATATATATTAATTATGAAAAGTTATAGCAAGAAATGTGTATGCTAAAGGTACTCGAGTGTGAGCTCATTGCACCTATGTATTGACTTCGGAGGAACTGCAAAATAAATTCAATTGTTAGAAGCAAACACAGAAAACTGCAAGCTAAGTTACTGAAACTATAGGGAACATGACAGCTCAGCTCTCCCCACCCAAATATTGAGCAATCAAGTCTCCATAGACATAAAACCTGTTGGGATAATGGAGCCAAAACAGATGACCCGTGTCCTAAGAGGAAAAAGATTTTTCAACACTATTACCAATTCCTACAAGGAGTAGGATATTATTGTCTTACGATTACAATATTGTTTTCCTATAAGGATTGGAATATTTGACCTCTTATAAATAGAACCCTTTTATTAAGGTTTCATTTGTACATAATCCAAATAAGAGAGTGGTTGTGGACAGTGTGTGAAAAAGGAGTTTGTATCTTGTGGGTTTGTGAAAAAGGAGTTTATATCTCGTGGGTTTAGTGAGGGTATTTCCAATTGTGTAATCGTATATAGCCATTGTTAGGGCACTTAGAAGGAAGATAGTAATATCTTGAGTGAGATCTCCATTGTAATATTCCCAACTATAGTTGAACATGTTTTTTCGTAGAAGATTTGACGTAGTCCCAAGATAGGGGCAAACAAGTATAATCTTTGTGGTGTTAAGTTTTTTTATCCGTATCTCTTATTCCTTTGTTATTGTTACTTACTTATCTGCTTTTAGTCTGTAGAAGAGGAAAATAAAATAGTTCATGTTTGAAGAACTTGCAGGAAGATCGATTTATCTATTCGTTTTTCCCAACAAAACCATGTCCGTACCAATCCTTAATGGAAGATGGACCCTTAACCAAATTTCTCATACTCCTCCCCAACGATTAAGTAAAATTGACCAAGGTTTTCCGAAAGTTTCTTTATATTGTAAAGTGATAAGAGTTGGTCGGTAATAACTCTACAAAAGAGAGTTATTTTGGCAGAATTATTGACTAAATTGAGAGCAAATGGGAGAGTCCTAGTCATAAAAGTCATTTAAAACGAAGAACGATGTGAAAATTAGTAAAATAGTATATGAAATCCTTGTTTTTCTGAATGTTGATAAATTAAAGCGTATTTCAACTACTTTTTTTTTTGTTTTTTTTGTTTTTGTTGAGTGTGCATAATCTGGAAGCATTAGGAGCAATGCGATTTGGCAGAGAAAAATGCTAGGACTTCTAAATGCTAGGACGTCCGTTTCTGAAGTACCTGATGCTAGGGAACGACTTTCGCAGAATTTTACCCTACATATGTATACTTAATATCTGTTCCCCTAAAATCGGGGGACGCTTTAATAGGCAAATTCATACCAACAGCCACAAAGCCAGTCCCAAGGGGAATGTTCAGACAAGGACCCGAGAGAAAATACTCATTTTTCGATGTTGGAGCTAGCAGTGTCTTTATTGTTCATAATTGGTTGCAACTCTCTTCTTCTCATTTTTTTTTCTTTTTTCGATTATGAACTAAATCAGTGCCTAGGGGAGGTTGTATGTTTTGAATGGACAACTTATTGTTGTATTTTTGTTTCTGGTTCTAAATGATTGGCAACCCTTTGGAACTAATTGTTTTTGTATGATTCTGAAGAATGTATAAAAACATAGCTGACTTTGCTTAGTGTTAGTCTACATTTTCAGTTAGATTGTGAATGTTTAGTAATAGAGTTCACCTAACATTATTGTTGTTAACCTATTTTGTATGCTCGATTCTTAGCAATGGAATTTGTGAGATATCATGATTTGGGTATCGTGAAGGAAGCCAAGTGGATTTGAGGAGTAGTAAGTGTGTCGATGCTAAAGCATAAGCTGGTTTCGGTATTCTAAAATGCAACTAGCCTCTCATGTGTTTTCCCCTATGTCAGAAGTATTACCTTACGGTCGTATCTCTTGTCCTAGCATCTGTCTGAGTGTGAAGCTTTTTTATGCTGTTTGTTGTTTCGTTGCCTCGATTGCTTTTGGCTTTGATATTCTCGCTGTTATTTTCTACTATTTGTTTTTCTTCACTCTATTGTATTTTAATTTTGTTTGGCTACCAATTGCATATATCTATTGTTCTATTTTTAGTATTTCTAAGCTAAGATTTCGAGTAAAAATTTCAGCCTTGTGGACACGACTTTGTTTATGACAACAACCGATTTATGATGTATACTTGCACCTTGTTTTCATAAGAGTTGTGTGAAGAATAACAAGTTTTTGGCACCGTTGCCGAGGACTATTTTGTTTTACCTTTTTTTTTTTGGTTTAAAAATAACATGCTTAAGGAGCTTCCTCAATTGCATTTTTGTGTTTAAGTAGGTGAATGAACAAACGCCGTGAGTTTGAATTTTTACTTGACCTAGAAATAGAAAGGACATTTAGGCGAATAACAAACAAGCAAGAATTTCAAAGACAATAAAGGGTCGACATGAATCACCAGTAGAACCAGCCAAATTTGCAAGTTGATGAGGTACCAAAGGATGAGGTTGCTAGAGCAGAGAATGCTAGAGCTATTGGAGCCCCACCTCTAAACGTTGTCCATCTTGCTGATGATGGAAATCAAGTGATTTGAGCGTATGTAGCTCCGGAATTTTATGATTTTATTCTTGTTATAACAGAGCCGGAAATAGATGCTGATGGGTTTAAGCTTAAACCCGTAATGTTTCAAGTGTTCCAAACTGTGTGACACTTTGAGGGTCATGCATACGAAGATCCACACCTCTATTTGAGATATTTCTTGGAGGTCAATAATTCGTTGAAGATCAGGGGAGTAACGAAAGAAGCCCTAAAGCTGAAATTGTTCCCATTCTCGTTGAAATAAAACGTTAGGACATGGCTGAACTCCCTACCATCAGAATCCATTACTACGTGGAATGAACTGACATAAAAATGGTATAAAAATTACTCAGAACCAACATTACGTTCTTCTATTCCTCACCATAACATGTAACACCAAAGTACTATTTCCCATCCATTTAGAGCTAATTGGGCGGGAACTAAATTCACCTCAGACAAAACTTTTTGGGCAAATTTGTAAAGAGGAAGCGTAACTCCAAGGTTGAACATCTTCAGGTAGAAGACTACATGTTTTTCGTCTTTTTAGTGGGTTTTCTATAATCTCTCCTTCTAAAGGGTGCCTCATCCTTATATACTTGGGCACCTTATACCTATCCCTAGTCATGTCTAAATCTCATTCGCTAGTTTAAATGGACAGAGAGTTCACACCTGGATTTGAAGTGGAAGGTTTGGTCTCCAATAGCTGTGACCTCCAATAATCGCGGTTAGATCATATGAGCTTTCAAAACCATAGATAGACTTGTCAGAACTAAAGGAGGACCTATTGCTCCTCCCCGAACTACTACGGCTAGACATTATAAACTATGGAATTGAACTGCTAAGGGAAGAGACATAAATATTTCAAATGAGAACTAGCTACTAACCTTGGTTTGAGTGCAAAAATTCTAAAATCGCAAATATTGTAAAATGAAGCTCTTAGCTACATATAGGAAATACGAATCAAATCCTGTCCATACACATCACCCATGATAACCTATTAAGATCAGTTGAAGCCTGACGGCTAAGGTACTTGAAAAGAAAATAAAACAAAACCTACCCTTACCCTATGGTAGAAACAACCCATCCTATTAAACATGTAATTAATATGGTCCTATCTATGGTAGAAAATAGAAAATTTCATATAGCTTTGAAATGCGAGTCCTGCGAGCTTCCTTAGTTGCTTCTTAGTGGGGTATAGTTTATGAAGGGATCAGATCCCGCAGTGGAAGCGCGCAACGCGTGTGCTTCGATCTTGTTTTAGAATTACAACAAAGAAAATACATAAGCATGAGTACGAAGGAAGTTAGTAATACATACCTTTGAAGACACCTCTTCAATGTAGACACCAACGCCACCATAAAGTCTTCCTTGCTATCATCTGGATATTAAAATCTCGATTTGTGGGAACTGTCTTATAATTGAAAGGGAAAATGAGAAATCGAGAGAGAGCTTTTCTCATTTTGAGTTTCTGAAACTCTATCAACCGACGTTCGGGAGATTGAAAGGAAATGATAGAGCGTCCTTTTATTGGGAAGGAGGAGTGAGGGGGAAGTCTCCCCACTTCCCACCTTTAATGGTGGGGAGTGGGAGATTTTCCTCCCATTTTCTTTTTCCTTTTTCTTTCTTTTTTTCTTTTTTTTATTTCAATTAAAACAATTTTAATTAAAATAATAATTAATTGAATCTAATTTAATTAATTACAAAAAAGAATTATTAATTTAATTTAATTTAGTTAAATCTAATTTAATTTAACCAAATTAATATATCACATTAATTTAATTAAATCATATTTAATTAAATTAAACTTAAATTACTCAACTATATTACAATCAAATTCTAATATTCATCTCTCTCATAATTTTGAATCCAATTCAAAATTGACTTTATATTATGATGTATCACATACATTATATTAATTGCATCTCATACAATTAACCTTAATTCCCTTTAACTAATTTGAACAATTCAAATTCTTTTGAATACTAACTATTCTTAAATATCCTTTATGAGCTAGCAATGAGACCTAATAGACCTACAGATCAGAAGCTCCAACGATACGAGATTAATTGATTAAATTCACTACCTATATTAATCAACATTCATTAAGTGTCGGTCACCCCACTAAAGACCCACAGTTTGATGGGATGTGAATCCCGGAGCAGATGCGAATCATCATTCATAAATTTTTTAGAAACAAAATCAAACAAGTGCAAAAACAAAACACAGGGGAAAAATGTTATTACCTTTGAAGAACTCTTCTTCAAGTTAATTTCCACCCGAACACCACTACCAAATCTTTCGTGCCATCCTCTTGGGTCTCGAGAACATGCTTCTGGGAGCGTTTTGTTTGGAACGAGAGAGAGAATTGAGAGAGATTGAGATAGAGAGAAATGCTTTTAGGAGTTATGTGAAAAAACCTCTGTTTTTTCTGTGTTTCAACAAAAACAGAAAGATGACGTGGGGAGTTACCCCACGTCAATAATAACCCCCCACTCCCCTGCAATTAAGCAGGGGAGTGATTTATTAATCTAATATTAATTAAATTAATATAAAATAATAATTAATATATATATTTATAATTAATTAATCTTATTAATTAATTAATTATTAATCTAATTAATCAATTATGTATATGTATATATATATAATTAACACTTAATTATTTATAATATAGTCATATTTTAAAGCATTTATCTCGTATAACTTATAGTTGTAAGGTACATTTTATGTACATTATTTTGAACCTATAGTTTTAATATGAATCATATACATATTAATTTTATTTGAATCTTATTCAAATGATTTCTCTTATAATATATAGTTTCAAGTTAGAATTAACTATATATTATAATGTATCAATATACATATATTCCCTTTAGCAATTTAAACATTTCAAATTCTTCCAAAAACTTGATCCTCGTTTTACCCGTTATGAGCTAGTAGGGGGACCTAATGGACCTACAGATCAGAAGCTCCAACGATGCCAGATTAATTGGTCAAATTCATTGACCGAGTTAATCAACATTCGTTAACTACGATCACTCTACTAAAGACCCGCAATTGCACTATTCTCACTGTAGAACGTTTTCGTGTCCACGGATGTATGACCATTAATGACAAGTCAATCATTCACGAGTGCTCGTAACCACAGATGGGTCAAATTACCGTTTTACCCATGTGTTACATCTTGCTCCTTAAATACCACTGCTCCTCTAGTGAACAACTCGGTTATGGTCCGACTAATAACCGGAAGTCCCTCTTAGGCCAGTGAGAGGGTGGGGCCCTTGTTCAAGTCCTAGAGTCAGCATTTAGGAGAACATTCATCTGCCCCAAGTCCTAGAGTCAGCATTTAGGAGAACATTCATCGGGGAGGAGTGAATTCCATCTTGTGAAGTTATGTTCCCAGCTCCCCACTCGGTCTCATCCCCAAAATGGTAGGAATATTTAGTAAGAGTTTCGGGCCACTCTCACCCATATCAAACAAAGGATGAGCCCTCACGGGCAGGAGTCCATAACTCACTCAAGATTGAGAATGAGTTGTCTAGTCATCCTAAGAAATAACAATCTGTTAGTTAATGGTATTATATCTAAAGATTGGCTATTTTGCGATCCGATCTTATACAAACTCATAGTATAGGATACCCCCACTCGCATGTCTCCACTGAACAACCTAGATCGAGTCATCTATAACATTTATAAAGTGGATCGTATCCATAGTGTTACTAGAATAAGGTAACCAGCCTTATCGACATACTATAGACCCTTTAGGTTATTCACAGTACATTATCCACTCGTATATCAGGGGTATATCAAATATATACCTAATATATCAAATATATACCCAGTATATATATTGTCCCTGTTACATGATAATAACCTTGGATGTTTAGTTTATTGGATTTTGGACAATGGAATGTTATGAATTAGACAACAAATTTATTGAATAAAATTTTATTGAATATACATTTGTTTTTACATAGATACAAACTACGAGTTTAGGGCAATACACCCAACACAGTTGCACTCTTCTCACTGTGGAATATTTTGTGTCCATGGATTTTGACCATTAACAGTAAGTCAATCATTCACGAGTGTTCGTAACCACAGCTGGATCAAATGGCTGTTTTACTCCTGTGTTACATCTTATGCCTTAAGTACCGCTAATCCTCTAATAAACAACCCGATTATGGTCCAACGAATAACCAGAAGTCCCTATCGGGCTAGTGTTAGCACTTAAGAGAACACTCATCTACTTACCCTAAAGTCGGGAAGGTGTGAATTCCATCTTGTGTAGTTATGTTCCCAGTTCCCCACTTGGTCTCGTCCCCAAAATGATAGGCATATTGAGTCGACGACTCAGGCCACTCTCACTCATACAAATCAAAAGTGATATTTGTTGTAATGTGTTGATGAGAGGATTTTAACATTCCGGTTCACCTTCTCGCACACACCCAACTTGATGATCAGGGAACTAGAACCTGCAAAACCGAATCAACCTAAACTGGTTGACCTTAGTCACACGGGCTCCGATGCCTAAGTTAGCAAAAGGGAGTTAAGAAATGGTGAGTTTCTATTTGTTACTTACCCCTTAGGGTTAGCTGCATTGGTTACTTATAGGTGCGGGAATAGTTCCAAAACCTTTTACAGTAGAGCCCCAATTCGTAGTTGCAAAGCCTAGAGGGAATCATCGATCAAAGGTAGGTGACCTTCGGGCTTGACCTGGGCCGAGCCCGGCTCGGTGTCGAGCAGGGGTCGAGACCAAGCCCTGCTCGGTCTGGTCTGGTTCTCCGCCGATTGTTTCCCTAATTCCTTTTGATCTGTAGTCGACCAATTACTGATTTTCTGTGTATAACAATTGCTCCTACCCCCAAGGTAATGCTTTCGAATATGTTTTCATCTTCTTGAGAGTATGCAATATTTTTTGTCGTGATTTGTCTTCCCAAGTTAGACCTGTGATCAAGGAGGTCACGAGTTCCTCGGGGACCGTACCGAGCACGTCTCGATTTTCATGGTCCAAGATCGTTGGTCAATTGAGCCATTCTACCATTGTGGGACTCGAGAGGACAGTTGAATTGTCCCATCCTCACGGGCCACGAAAAGGTCACATGTTGGTTTTCCCCTCCTTCGCAAGACCTAAAGCGGTCAATGTGGCTATCGCATACCTATAGGACCCGTGACCAAGTTCACGGGGTGTTGGGTACCGAGCAGAGCACACCTCGGTTCTTTGGTTAAAGACCACTAGACCGAGAGTTGTACTCTTGTGTTGGGGGCTATATAAACCCCTTCACCTCCCTCATTTCCTATCATCCTCCTTACAAGGTACTCCTCTCTTTATTTGTTTTTTTTTTTTGCCGTGTTTCTCTATTCTCATGGATGATCTTAATTTCGAGTGGACCTCCTCAGATGATGGATCATCGTCGAATCCGTCGTCTGAATCTTGACCCTATCGTCCGTCCTGGGTGGATAACTCCACTCTTACAGTGAGAGACCTGCGTTGCTTGCATTCAAAGTACCATATCTCGGATTCGGTTAGCCTTCGTCTTCCAAATCTGGGAGAAAGTATCGACGAATCTATTCCTAGTGAGGTTGTTTTTTATGCAACCATGTTCCAATTCGGAGTCTGTCTACCGTTGCCTCTTTTTCTTCAAAATTTCTTAGCTTTCAATCAAGTAGCCCCTTCCCAAATTGTTCCGAATGGATGGTCTAGCTTGATTAGTTGCTTTATTTTATGGTCGTACCTCGGGGGCGAGCAACCTTTAACCGCCGCGGATTTCATGTCGCTTTATTACCTCAAACAGAGTCCCGAGGATAACTTTCACTTTCATGTTAGTTCTCAGAATTAGATTCTTGTTATGGATCCTTCCTCGGTGAAGCATTGGAAGCACGAGTGGTTCATTGTCAGTGGCGATTGGCTAGCCCGTGATGAGAGAGGACTACTCTTTCCTGTCCCGTGATTGGCGACGATTTGCTAGCCCGTGATCAGCGATTGGCGGCGATTGACAGTGATTGGCTAGCCCGTGATCAGCAAGCTCCAAAGGATGTCTATCTCGTCTGCCTCTCGTGGTCATCTAGGGAGCTCTTCTCAAGCTTCAATCTTTCCTTTCTCTAGCCCATATAGTGCTGATGTCAATTGGGTAGCCTACTTGGAAATGGCATTTAACCTTTGGAAAGGGCTCGGTGTGTAACGCCCCAGGATTTTCAACATTTCAACAGGGACCGTTACTAAAAGCCACTAAAAAAGTATCACTCGTACTAGAGAATTAAACCACTAGAAATACAACTATGACAAATTCTTACTACGCTTCCTCTGCCCTACTGATTACGCTTGTTTACATGCGTAAAAAGAAGGTTTTAGATGCTGTTTTTACAATGTTTCAGCTTTCTTTCGGATTTTTCTCGGTCGTTTGAGTTCCAATTCATGCAAAATTCATATATTATGGTTTGTGGTTGGCTTATATTGTATTTATGACATTTTAGGACCATTTGGGAGTGCAAATTAATCAAAAGAAGCAAAAAGACAAAAAAAGCATCATGGGAGGCGCCAGGCGCCTGGGAAGCCTGCAGAAAAACTGGTTTTCTTCCAACTTTGCCCTTAATGAAACGCGTCTTCCAATGCGTATTGGTGGTTCCAACCGATGCATACGTGTAGAAGAAGTGTTCCACTATCAGTTTGAGCACGATTTGGTCAGTCAAAAGAGTTGGAAATGGGTGATTCACCATCGTTTTAGGACCTACCTAACCAATTCTGCACAGCTATAAATTCCAGCAACTTCTCCACCAAATTCATCAAGCCTTGCTTCCTTCTCTTGATCATTTTTAGTGTTTCTTTGTTGCTTTCTAAGTACTTTTGAGTTGCTTTCATTAGTTACTTTTGGTTTTTAAATCCCGAGTACTTTACATTCTTTTATTGAGCTTTGTTTTGTTTCCATTTGTACTTAGTTATTTTCTACTTATTCAAATATATAAAAATCCAGCACTTTGCTTATCTTCCCTTTGCCTTTACTTTATTTTTAGTTAAGAGAGTTGTGTTTTTGGAGGAAAGAGCACGTGACACTCCCCCTTGCTTGAAAGAGAAGGGCGAAGCTCTCAACCCCGATAAAAACTCTCTATTAGTTAACTTTTGTTTTTCACACATGCATTCCAATTTCAACCATTTTACTTACTGTATTTTCTTCAATATGTCTTTCTAAATTCCCGTCTCTAGCCCGGTTATGGATAGTTAGCCTTTTATGTCTAACAAGGGTTGCTAAGAAGTAGTGTTTTTGCTTTCCATTCATTGCTCAACATGTTTTCCCAAAAAGTTAGGATTTGGAGAAGGCCACTGTAAGTCTTAACAGTCAATACTGAAAAGGTTGCTTATTTGCATTGTTGAGTGGTTAAACCGAGGAGAGGAGGGCCTTAGACATAAGGGTTCCGCTTAAGTAGCCTAGACATAGGACCTTAACCCGAGGTTGCGACTATTTCCATCCTAAAACTAAGATATATCTCATAATAGACATATTAGGGAATGTCTTAGGACTTTGAACTTGCTTAGACATAAGTCAAGTGAGAAGCGTAGTCGTTGGTTTCTAAAGTAAAATGCATATTGTCCTTAGCATGTCCTTGATTCTTTGTTGGCTAACTTGAAGTAATTCGGGCTAGGTTTTATTATTATAAGTCCAAATCCCAAATCCAAAACCATTATTTGTGACCACTTCCCATTTTACAAGAATCACTCATTTCAACATTCACTATTCTTTAAAACTTCAGAGTTTGGAAATTATTTAGAAGTCCTTGAGGATCGATACTTGGATACTCCATCCATTTTATATTACTCTGACAGGTGTGCGCTTGCATCTATATAATTGTTATCACGCTTAGTGCGTGCGTTCAGCATAAACACCCAGTCACCTACTCTGATTAATAACACTTACAAAAGCTTGTGCTAAACAAAACAAACAACACTAAAGTTCTGACGAAACTCAAATTCTTCTCTGTTAATAATTTAGTAACAATCCAACCTTATAGAAACTTTTCACCAAAAACTTCACTAATCATAAATTATCCATTACACAAAGCTAACTTTCTCGAATAGCAACAAAACAAAGGCTGACTCAAATTCAGCTTGAACAAATATATTATCCTGATAAATATCCCCAATAGATCACATCATCGAAGTTCAAGCAGATAAACAACACTTAATGTTCTCAAAGAATAGTGAATTGTCAGCCCTAAAACATCCTCTAAAAATGGAACTTAACAACCAAATTTATAAATCTATTAACAGACTCAAGTTACAAATAAACAACTATAACTATCCTATCCAAATTGAAACTTAATAATACGGCGCTAAATGGTCTCTTTAGTGTCAAGTCTCCTCCTCACCATCACCATCCCAAGAGTTAGCTCGATACCTACAAAACTAGGGGGGGGGGGGAAGAGGGATGAGTACAACCATAGTACTCAGTAAGCGGTCCATACCTGTTGGTCACGCACAAACAACATGCTTATCACAAAGAGGTTCAAATGACACGCTTATGAATACATCATACTTTATATAATAAGAAAATAAACATACATCTAAACATACAACCTACATGCATATCCACCATCGCATCTCAACTCACTAGTACTCTTTCCTGTTTCTCCATGACTTTCTCCTTTGGGTCGTACCGACCCCTGGTCTCGCATAGCCAAGGCATCGAGATTCTCTAAACTCTCTAGTTCTCTTTCCTTTACCTCCAAGACATACTCCTTCGAGTTGTACTGACCCCTGACCACGCACAGTTAAGGCATCCACACTTTTCTACATCGCTTGGCATTCGACCTTTGACCACACATGGCCAAGTTCTCGAACTGTGCATCGATCCTTGGCATTTATCCTCAAGGCCTCAACGTCTACTAGGCATGTTGGTCCTTGACCACCACCACATCAAGACCCAACACTACTCATCAATAGAATCACCGTGCCGACCTCCGACCTTTGTACCCGGAGCTTCAACACTCATCTCTACCAAAGTTGGGGTATCGATCCCCAACCTTTGTATCTGGAGCCTCGATATCCATCTAGTGGTGTGCCAGTCCTCTGGCCTTGTTACTCATCCACTCACTTCATTATATCTCGAAACTCTCACAAGAGTCCTACTTGCTACTATGCCATGCCTCATGCATCAATAATCTCATAACAGTCCAATATGCGATACACCAAAATGATCATACATAAATACCAATCAATTTAAAATAGTCTAACATGATCCAACAACTCTAACAGGCATGGTTCACATAAGAGGCACAATCAACAACTTAACCAAACTATAATCAATAGATACCCAGCATACATCAAACACAATCGATTTCTCACAAATATTCAATATGCTTTCGAAACAACAGATTATAGTACCAGTATACAATTTTTATCATGAAAACCAATTAGAACATAACAAAAATTCAAACATAGCCATCCAAGATTACTTGGTTACAATTTTATTCACACAACCACATAATTTTCCTAAGATATATCAACAATTTTATCAACCATGACGTTTACTAAATGATAACAATGACAACAAATCATGTAAATGTCACACATAGGCACACGAGCAAACAACCATATCATATCAGCACATAACACCCAATCCCTCAAGTAAGAAACTACTTACGAACAAAGGCCTATTACACTATTAAGCTCGTCGAAGGGTTCCTACTAACTCACGCTAAGACCACTTGGGTTGATAGTGGGTTGATGTCGAAAGAGCTCGACACTTCAAAACTGAGTTTGAAAAGCCTCAAGCTTGCTGCTCCTACGCCGAAAAGGAATGGGTATGCTGATTTGAGTCCAAAAAGGAGTGGGTCAACACCGAAACAATGCCGAACAGGGTGGGTATTGCAAATCGGCTTCATACGAGGTGTGGGTCACCGCCTAATGTCACCGGAACGATGGTAAAACGTCAAGACTCACCGGCTTCACGAATCTGAGATGTTGTCGCTGCTGCTGTCCGAAAATGATGGGAACGTACCGTGAGTTGTGGGTTGTCGCCAGATGGTGAGGGTCGCGAGAAACAACAGGGAAGAACGATGTCAGCACTGCTACAACACGCCAAATGCCGCCAGCTTCGCATGACGTGGGATTTGCTCGCCAGAAGGACGATTGCCGCCGATCCTGCTACAGAAATGACCCAATTCGTGGGTTTGGTTCGCTCCGTCGTGCTCGCTGTGGGGAAGATGTCGTCGGCTACTGCTTGCCCGTTGCCATGGAACCTAGATCTCTGTTGAATCTCGCCGTTGAGGCTCACCACCACCATTGGCCATCTTTGGAATGAAACGTCACCTTTGCTCGTGCCGCTCGCGATGTCGAGGTGAGCTTAACATTGCCAGGGATCAAAGACGAACGCCAAACGAACGTGACCGCTGCTCTAGAGTTACCATCGCTAGGCTGTGGGTCGTGATGCCTTGCTACCGTTGCCGGAGAAGATGACAGAGAAATGGTGGATGGCGGCTGAAGAAGACAAGGAAGGAGTGGGGCGGCTAGGGCAAGGGGAAATGGGAAAAGAGATGACCTAAATTGATTTTCTTTATTTTTTTCCCTTTTTCTTTTCTTCTTATTTACCAACTTGTTTTAAAACCAATACCTAAATTCTCAAATTTTAAAAGAGACCCAACTAAATAAAACCACCGACCCAAAAATAAGAAGTCCAAAATTACATTTTATTAATTAAAGTAAATCCCATAACAACCCAAAATAAGATAATTAACTTTAACTCTAAAACCCAAGAATAAAGTCCAGAAAGGGAAAATTAGATTTCCAAGACCATGAATTAAGATCGAAATAAAATCTCTTTCCAAAATTTGAAAACTTAATTTCTCTTAATCCGACGAATTTAATTCTAATTTACCCAAAATTAGAACTCCAAAATTATAAAATTCAAAAATTAAAATTATCAGCTTTGGGAAAAATCCAAAGTCACTATTTATATCTTAAAATAAACGAGCCAAAGAACGCGGGGCGTTACACGGTGAATCATCGAGCGGATCAGATTTTGGCCCATCAAACCCTCAATACAGCATCAACACATGCCTCAGCGACCTCCATACGCTGAGTAGTTTGTAGCTTCAAGTATTTGTCATAGCATCTCCCCCTAATGTTGGTTTCTAACTTGGCAAGTTTTCAATCGTCTAGTGGTATTCTCGGGTCGGGTTGCCGATGAATTTAACCACCTCCGCTACCACTATGCTTCTCGGGGAAGAGTTGAATCAAGCTCTCTCTTCCTTAGATAAGGCCAACAACCTTCTGGAGAACACCTGGCTTGAGCTAGAAACGGAGAAGAGAAAATCTCGAGACCAGCTGGTCAACCTGCAGAGAAGGCTTGATGAAGCCAACGCTCGACTCACTGATTCTGAATTCTTGGCTAAGGAATTCAAGAAAACTCAAAAGTACGTCGACTTGCAAAATTCGGCCATGGAGTGTGGCGTTTCCTGGTCCCTTCGCCAGGTTTCTAATACACACCCCGATATTGATTACTCCTTCCTTCCGGAGCGTTTTAAAACTGAGCATGACGCTCCTGTCGACATGGGTGACGATGACGATGAGTAGTAGGGTAGCCTCAAAGGGTAACGAGTTGCTTTGCCTGTACTTAGTGCTTTTACGAATTTATGGCATTGCTTTTTCGTTTGTATCTCTTTTCGGAATCACCAATTAATCCTCTGTTACCAACAAATATTGGCTTACGGCTCTAACTCTGATGAAGTTGACTTTGCTGCCTTTACTTACATAGGTTTCTAACCCTTTGGCTTTGGCCAATGGTTTTGCACCTGCCGTCATTTAGCCTTTGACTTTACTCCATCTTACGTTTTAACCATGCTAGGTCAATTGACCCGTTTCTAGTTTGGCCATGTTGATATTGTTTAATCATTCTTTCCAATTTTGTCTATGTAGAGTCGTGTCTTAATTGTAGTCTAATTATACTCTAAGTAATAGGAGAGAAGAAAGTCGAATGACCCGAGCCTTGGTCGGCGCCGAGTAGGGGCTTGATCCGAGCCCTGCTCAACTTGGGCTGTCTGCCTCTTCGAGTCTTCTGATTATGACCTATCGCGCTTATCTTATAGCTGTGATGCCCCCTACTCTCAAGGTAGCGTATTGTCGATTGTTGCTCCTTGATAGTATGCTTGTAGATGAGACAGAGTGCTTTTTATGAAGATAGAGTTGACAGGGAACCTAAATAACAGACACTTTATTGAGTATAAGAAATCAATAATCTAAAATTTCCCGAAAACCATAAAAAGA
Source organism: Momordica charantia (assembly GCF_013281855.1). Taxonomy (NCBI): domain Eukaryota; kingdom Viridiplantae; phylum Streptophyta; class Magnoliopsida; order Cucurbitales; family Cucurbitaceae; genus Momordica; species Momordica charantia. The sequence goes on from NW_028275162.1 coordinate 11,526,723, forward strand.
AACAATCTTAAATCCATCACGCTCGTTAGTTGAAGAGCAAGAGTAAAGAAAGAAAACAAAGAAATCAATGCCCCCCCAAAGTAAAAGCCTTATCGTTGCCCTTCATTGAAGTGTAGTAGTACTCGCGCGATACTTGTTAGGAATTTCATAGACTGGTGATATGTATATGGTATCGCCCTGAGCATGTGCATTGTTGGCCGACCTAATATCACATTATAGGAGGATGCGTAGTCGACGACCAAAAAATCTACTATTTTAGTGACGCTCTTTGGCCCACTTCCAAATGTCACTGGCCTATTCTTCCTTCAGGAATGACTCGCTCTCCTCCAAATCCTAATAGCGGTGCCGAGCTACTCTTAAGACCTTTGTCTCCTAAACCCATGGCTTTGTAGGCCGCCAGGGAGATGATATCTATTGAGCTGCCCCAATCTACGAAGATCCGGTGCACCTTCGCATTGGCTATTTTCAGAGTGATTACCAGTGCATCGTTGTGTGGGTGAAGGAGATGGGTCGCCTCATCCTCGGATAACTCAATTACTGCTTGTGGTTCTACTACAAATGCATAGTAAACCTCATGTCGCCCGAGGGCCGTTCGAGTCTCCCGCACACTCGTCTTCCTGTTTCTGCCCGATTCTCTCTCTACTGGACCCCTCATTATTGTTCTGATTTCTCGAGTAGGTGACTTACAGTCGTTCTCACTATTCTGCGTCGCTTTAGGGCCTTCCACATACTCTTTGAGATATCCTTTCCAGATGAATCCTTCCACTTATTCTTTGAGATCAAAGCAATCCTGGGTGGCATGGTCATGGTCTCGATAGAAAAGGCAATATCGCCGTCTACTTCTTTTATTGGGAGGTGCTTTCATCCTCTCTGGCCATTTGAGCAACATTTGGTCCTTGATTTCCATCAACATTTGTTCGAGTAGGACCATGGTCGAGGTCAGCCTCATCATCGGGCCCGAGGCCTAAAGGCCGGCCCAGGCCCAGCCTAAGCCTGATCCAAGCTCGATCCAAGGTCAACGTTTGACCGGCCCGACCCAATCCAATCCTTCTATTAATTAGATTGGATATGGATATTCATTTTTTGGCCGGCCCGTTTGAGCCGTATTTGGATTCGGGCCAACCCAAAAGCCTGATCCAATATTTATTAATATTTATATTATATAATATTAATATATTTATTTATTATAAAAAATAAATTAGATATGGTAGGCAAACATGTAGGAAGTAGGATCTTTTGTTTCTCCCTCTTACATAAGTACATATTACCAAAGAGACTCTACCACTCCCCAATATCTCATTTAAATAATTGTTTTGAAACATATTACGAGGAAACTCTCCAACTTTCCAAATTCAAAATTTAAAATTATTTTAAACATATCAAATATTTAGGTTGTAATTTTTAAAATTTTTTTAATATAAAATTTTCTTATAAATATCAACCTTCTTTTTTTTTCTTGACTCAAATTCTAATTCTAATTCTCACTCTGAAATTCTCTCACGTTCCAATTCAAAGTGTTTAAATTTTCAATTTCTCTTGTATAAAGTTAAAAGTTAAAAATTATAAATTTAATTTTTAAAAATAAAAAATATAATTTTTAAAAATAAGGCAACTTAAATTTGTAACATATGACATAATAAAATTTATGAGTAAGATTATAAAAATAACAAAAAAGATGTACCATATATAAAAACACATATTCTAGAATTTAAAAATAAAAAACTTAGTTTGTAAATTATTTAAATTTTAAAATTTAATAATTAAAAATATATTAATATACGGGCCGATCCAAGCCCGATCCAACTTTGGCTCATCAACTTAGGCCCATGGATTGGGCTATGAGCCTAAGTTTGAGTGGTTGGGCCAGCCCAAGCCCTGCCCAAACAATACTTGAGGCCCATAGGGTTTGGGCATGGGCCAAGCTTGGGCCATTACTTCTTTGGGCTGGGCCGACCCGACCCAGCCTAATGATGAGGCTGAGGTTGAGGTATACTTCTCAAATTTCTGGGGCAGATCCTTCTGGCTGATCCGATCTCTCTTCTCTCATCTCGACCATTGAGGCTTATCCCCAGATCTCTCCCTTTTCTGGTCGGACTTAGCCACGTAGTCGTGTAGGCTCTCTGTTGCCCTCTATTTGATGGTCAGTAGATAAGTTACGAGTCGACTTCGACTTCGTCCTCCCACGAACTGGGTCACAAACGCCCTGGCCAGGTTTTTGAAACTTGAGATCGATCCTCGTTTCAGCTGTTGAAACCATACCCTGGTCGACCCGCTCAAAGTCGTCGAGAATACCCTGCATCTGATCACCTCTGATACCCCATAGATGTCCATCCATTCTCGGTAGGCGTCAAAGTGATCTAATGGGTCGGTGACCCATCATACTGTTTCACAGTTGGTAGCTTGACTTTTGAAGGGACATTCTCCACCATGATTTCTTCTGTAAATGGCGAATCGACTTGATCCAGTAGTTCTTCTAATCGAACCTCTTTTCCTTTTGACTTTGTTGTTTTTCGGACAATTTAGGTCGATCCACCAGTTTGTATTTGTCGAGGTCTATGGGTTCCACATTCTGTTTATCTTTGTTGCTTTTGCTCTCATCTGGTACCGGAGACCTCTGTCACTTTTGTCCGTTTGTTGGCCTTGAGAGTTGAAAATCCGAGTTCGTCATTTGCTATTGCCTCCTAGCCTGAATTTGCTCCCTGCACTATTCGTTGACTCCTCAGTCTCACTCTCTACCGGGCCTTTTCCCTTTTCAGGGATCTCGGACGAGGGGTACCTCGCTGGCCTCTCATGGCTCTAGTTGTTGAAGTAGTTGGGTCATTCGTTGAAGCATGCCCTCCACCTTTCTTCTAAGGCCGCGAACTGACTTTCGAGCTATTTAGGGGCTGCTGTCGTAGGCACCTCAGGCAGTCCTTCTTGGTGTTCCGGGTTTTGTCGACTCAATCATGTTTCGCCCATTTGTCCACCTATGAGGGGGTCATCCAAGTTTAACCTCCTCGCGTGGCAATTATCATCACAACCCCGTGGACTCCTCTCCGGTGTCATACTGTTTGGCTTGTTTTTTGTCCCTACAGACGGCTCCAAATGTTGATGTGAGGATTTTGACCTTCCGGTTCACCTTCTCGCGCATCCAACTTGATGATCAAGGAACTAGAACCTGCAAAACCGAATTAACCTAAATCGGTTTGACCTTAGTCACACGGGCTCCGATGCCTAACTTAGCAAAGAGGAGTTGAGAAATCAGTTTCTTACTTGCCCCTTAGGGTTATGCTGCATTGCTTACTTATAGGTGCGGGAATGGTTCCAGAACCTTCTACAGTGGATCCCTAATTCGTAGTTGCAACGCCTAAAGGGAATCGTCGATCAAAGGCAAGTGACCTCCGGGCTTGACCGTGGATCGAGCCCGGCTCAGCGACGAGCATGGGTAGGGACCGAGCCTTGCTCGGTTTGGTCTGGTTCTCCGTCGGTTGCTTCTCTAGTTCCTTCTGATTTGTAGTCGACCAATTGCTGATTTTCTGTGTATAACATAGTGTAACAAAAATAATACAAAATTTGGAACCTAAAATAGTATTGTATTCGATAAATTTCGTTTTTTTTTTCGAATTAACATTCTTTAGTTAGATATTTGTACAATATGATTTTTTTTGGGATGAAAGTATTTATATGATATTTTAATATACAAATAAATATAATATAAATCCAACTTATAGTTACACTTTTAAATTTGAGATATTTTTAAGTAATAAAATTGGTCTAATAAGTTTAATATGTATATTTTTTTTAGTAAAATGTTAGGTTTAATACTAATGTTGACCACTTTCTAAAATAAATTATATATATATATATACACACATACTAATGTGATATTTTTTTAATAATGCTTTATTTTAAATATATCATCCATCAAACTATATCCAAGAATAATGTTTGAAAAACTGAAGGTAGAGACGACCTATGTCGCCTCATGCTTTCTCAATTGCATGGCGTCTTGCTGGCACCATGTATTTTTTATTTTTTATTTTTTAATTTTGGCATGTGGTCTCTTCAAGAGACAATATAGGCCAAATTATTTATAAATATTAGTTTACTGTGGTGGCTATACACTTGCTTTTTAATCCAGAGGTCTTGGTTTCAAAATAATTACTATTAAAAATAATATATTATTTAAAAACAATATTTTAGAAGAAAATATGGAATTTACGTTTGCCTACATGAGCATAGCTCAACGATAATTAGCACATACACTCGTAAGAATAAATTATATTACAATTATTTATCTTTTAAACAAATTTAAATAAATGTTACTTATTGAAATTTTATTTTCTAGAATAAAAAAACTACTAATTCTAAAAAAGTAAAATAAAATAATTAGTATTAAAAGATATATTATTGAAACAAGTACTCATTCTAAAAAAAATCTCTATTTAAAATGTATTGTTAAAAATTATTTTAGAAGTAAACATAGATTTTAGTTTAAGTAAATGACATGAATTATATTAATGTAGTAATTATAGTATTTAAAAATATTTGAAAGTAAAAACGTCTAATTACATTTTTTAATAACAATTACTTTATTTTTTGAAATTAGTTGTTCATTTATTTTACAAGTGAAAATAAATTTTAATTGATAATCTTTCTTTCAATTTGTTTAAAAGAGAAAACAATTCCAATGTGACATTTTATTAAAATCTGTTTATCATATTTTAATTGCATGTGATATTTCAAATTTTATCATATTTATTAAAATTTGTTTTATTTTTTTTTTTATATTGAGTATGTATCAATGATCATTTTTTCAACCAAACAATAAAAACTTTGATATAAAAAGAATGATGTACCTGAAACCATAAATTTTGGTCCAATCATAAACGGCTCTAAATTGTTGAATTAAATTTATAACTAATTATAAATCATCCCTGAATTAAAATTAAAGAAAAATTGCAATTCCCAAATAATACCAAGTGTCTTTCATGGGGTCATTTGGATTGGATTTAATGGGTCAAATTGGGTCATACAAAATTGGCCCAAAACTCAAATTACATAGGACTGTTTTGGTGGATTGATAAATTTATTTGAATGGGTCAAAAATCATCAAAGTCCAGATGTTTCAAAATAAAATTGGACTCATGACCCAAATAGAGTCCAAATCCATGGGTTGGATCAAAAATCACCCAAACCCAATGATGTGACAATACTGGACCCAAAGCTCCCAGACCCCACCTTCACAAAAAAAGAAGATAGGCTAGAACAAAGACTCACCAAACGAAGGGAACTCCATTAGACCCAAAAACAAATTTTTACCATTTTGAAGGTCAATGAAGAACCTACTAGGGTTAAGAGGAGAAGGGGAATGGAGGAAAATCTAAGCGAGTGGGCACACATCAAGTACAAGCTCATCGCAAGGCCACCCGCACACACACCAAGCTAGGCACATGCCAACGCGCTCGGGGGCCGTGCCCCTGCCGCGCCAATCTCCCAGTGCACCCCTGCCGCGCTAACCTTACATCGCGCCTCGCCTGCCCCCATACGCTCGCGCGCCCATACCTACCCCCAATGCCCATGCGCGTACTACCTACCGCCCATGCCGCTAGGCATCGTGCACACCCACGCATACACCTTGCTATCCTCGTAAGCATGCCCTGCCACCCACATCGCACGCCCCTCAGCCGCATGCTGCCTACTGCCTGTGTGCGGCTTCGCTAGTCGCCAGCGCCCATGCGCATGCCCCAGCCGCCTTTGCACGCGCCCACCCCAGCGCCAGCCCCCTGGGCGCGCGCCACTGCCAGCCCCATGGGTGCCCCCAAGTTGCCTTGACGACCACTCCAAAACAATTTAGAAATTGTTTTCCTTTTTTGTTTTGAGATATTTTGAAGGATTTGATTTTCATTATTTCTTTTTAGTTTTAACAATTTTAAATCACTTTTAGGCAAGTTTCTTACCTCTTAGGAATTTATCATTTTTTATTTTTTTATTTTCCTTAAAAGGTCATGGGTCTTAACCTATAAATAGGTGTCTACCCCCCATTTTTTAAAGACTTTTGAATTTGAATCAATTAGTTTGTTGAGTGTTTACTCTCACCCTTGTCGTGTGAAAACTCACCTCCCCCAAATATCGTTTTCCTTTGTGTGGTTGAACTTAGAAATCCATATTTTACCCTGTGACCATGCTTGTTTGATTGGTCACCAAATTCGTGGAGTGTTTTCGACTTTGAGCATAGTGAGTAATCTATGTGCTCAAGGTAACGACTGCAAAGGTAATCCAACTCTTAGCCTTTCGGGTTGAAATCATCTATACGATTGGGTTCAAGTGGCTTGTGGCTCAAGTAGTCCAATACGCTTGAGTTGTCGTGTATCACCCAAAGCCCATTAAAGCCTGTGGAAACTATATTAATAGAGGAGTTTTTCGTCATTTTCAAATGTTCAAAATTTCAAAATTGAGATAATTCACACATCAAATTGAAGGCTCCGTCTAAAGACTTGAAGATTCAAACACTAACTTTGAAAACCTTAAGACACTCTTGAAGCGTATAGAACTTCGATACAAAAAAAATACACATCAAGTTTGAGAGGAATAAAAAACTATTCCTATCAAACATTTTTTAATATTTTCTTTATTTATCAGTAATTATAGGAGCAATTAAGTTTCATTTATCAATTAATTTTTCAACCCTTTTATAAAAAGTTAAAAATAAAAAATAAAAGATTAAAGACTTGAATTTTTAGGTAAAAATAAAAGATTAATTTTTAGGTAGACATATGGGTGAAAAGATCATAAACACTTGAATTTAATTTGTATTTTTCACATTATTGTGTCTCTAGAACCATAAATTTTGGGCCAGTCATAAACGGCCACGTCATTATCTATTTTATTCAGGGATTAATTATATATTAACCATAAATTAAAATTAAACATAATTTGACAATTAAAATATGTAATTGGGTCATTTGAGTATTGGGCTCCGAATTGATTAGGTTCACAAACTTGGCCACAAATCCAATTTACCATGAATTAAAGTGGATTAATATTTAAATTTAAATAAATTCATTTAAAAAATTGAGCTTGGCCCAAAATTATCCAAGCCTAATGGCCCACCAAAGCCTATGGAAACCTCTATAAATAGAGAGGATCTCATTCATTTTGGGGGGTTCAGAATTTCAGAATTGAGAGAATTCACACCAAATTGAAGACTCTCTGAAGACTTGAAGATTCGAAGACCAACTTGAAGACTTTAAATACTTGAAGACTTGAAAACTTTCGGAGAACATATAACATCGATCCAAATTCAAGAACAAGCATCTCAATCTTCACATCAAGTTTGAGAGAAAGAATCAGAGGATAAAGATTAGAGATTGAATCAACTATACAACACATACAAACAATATAAAAGTTCAACTCCACGAAACCTAATTTCTCCGGAAATCTCGTGTGAACAAATTGGCACGCGCGGTGGGACCATCTCTACCTCTCATCTCCTTCTCAAAACTCAAACTTCTCTCAAGAAAAAGAAAGAAGAAACAATGACATCTAAGAAAACTTCTGCAAAAAGTACTTCTACTTCAAGCAACACTTCTTACACAGGACCGATCATCCATAGTCGTTCAAAAGAAATCCGGTTAGGAGGAGATCAAACTCCTCCAGCTGTTGCTAAGGAAATACTGCAGCAGATGAAGAAACCTACTCAAGTTGGGGTCGTTATCAAGGAGATTACTTTGTTCATCGAGTCTGCTCCTTCCTCTGTTCAGTTGGAGAAAATTCCAGAAATCGATGTGATGTCTGTTATGATGGTCAATGCAAGCAGCACGGAAGAAAGGATGGCTGAAATGGAAAGGAAACCCGCTGCGCTGATGAAGACGGTGGAAGAAAGGGACTATGAAATCGCTTCCCTGAAGAATCAGATTGAAAATAATGATGTTGCTGAGTCGAGTCAAACCTCTGCTCTCAAGATAAATGACAAGGGAAAGACTATAGCTCAAGAAAAGGGAAAGACTATAGCTCAATAAAATCAATCGCAATTTTCCACTTTGATCGCTTCGCTGTCTATTCAGCAGCTTCAAGATATGATCACGAACACGATCAGAGCACAATACGGCGGACCTTCTCAAAGCTTCCTCTTGTATTCTAAACCATATACTAAAAGGATTAATTATCTGAGAATGACTGCTGGATACCAACCTCTAAAGTTCCAGCATTTCGATGGAAAGGGCAATCCCAAGCAACATATTGCTCACTTCGTCGAAACTGTGAGAATGCTGGCATAAGAGGCGATCAAATGGTCAAGCAGTTCGTTCGAACGTTGAAGGGAAACGCCTTTGACTGGTATACTGATCTCGAACCTGAAACAATCGAGAGTTGGGAACAACTTGAAAGAAAATTCTTGAATCGCTTTTACAGCACAAGGAGAACCGTCACTATGATGGAGCTCACCAGTTGCAAACAAAGACAAGGTGAACCGGTTGTTGAATATATCAACCGATGGAGAGCTCTAAGTTTTGACTGGAAGAACAAACTCACGGAAGTATCTGCTATGGAAATATGCACTCAAGGCATGAATTGGGGATTTCTTCATATCCTTCAGGGGATAAAACCCCGCACATTTGAAGAACTAGCAACTCGTGCTCATGACATGGAGATAAATATTGCTAGTAGAGGTAATAAAGATCCTCTAGTCTCAGATGTGAAGAAAGAGAAGAAGGAAATGAAGAGCACAGAGAAGATCTCCAAGGGTTCTACGAAGGAATCTATGGTTGTTAATACGACCCTTCTCAAATTTTCCTCGAAAGGAAAAGAAAAAAAAAAGAAGATAGAAAAGCGACAAGATGGAAATGTAAGACGTCGCTCATCTCTGGAAGAAAGACAAGAAAATGTTTATCCTTTTCCAGATTCTGACATTGCATATATGTTAGAGCAACTACTGGAAAAGGGACTCATAGAACTCCCTGAATTCAAACGACCCGAACAAATGGGAAAAACAAGTGCTCCTATCTTTCGCTATGTCCCTTTATCTCGGTGAAAGAAGGGTGAATCACCATTTACGGAATGCTCGGGAAACCTAAAGATCGGTGATGTAGAAATCTTGAAAGAGAACTTCACCACGCCTCTTACAAAGATAACAAAGCAAGAGGCTAAAAAGCCTGAGGACGACCAGATAAAGGTGATCTTGCCTGAGAAGCGAACAAAGGATGGATTTGACCCAAAAGCATATAAGCTTTTGGCAAAAGCATGCTATGATTTTACAACTGATACTGAGTTTAAAAGCCTAAGGATCTTCGATGAAATACCCAAACTTTCTTCAACCCATAAGAAGTTGCAAAAAGAGGGTTACGTCATACCTACCTGAAGAGCAGACCTTGGATATAAATCACCAGAGCCTGTTCGCATTACCAGGAAAGGGAAAGCAAAGGTCGCAGACACGAACCATATTACGATAGAAGAAGCTGACGACCTTGAAAAAAATAAAGAAAGTCCTAACCAAAGGGTTTCTGCATTAGATCGCATCAGACCGCCAGTTGCACGCTCTTTGATCTTCGAAAGATTAAGTGCCGGTACCGCAGAAGAAGAAGCTTCATATCTAGCTTCTAGTTCTATGCGCACTTCAACTTTTCAGAGGTTAGGCACGACCACAAGAGAAGAAGGAAGCTCACGTGTACCTATTTCTTTTAAGCGACCTTTAGTTTTCCGAAGACTAAGCTTTACACCAGCGAAAAATAAGGACAAATGTTCTGCGTCAGTTTTCGAACGCCTGGGACATGAAGGGATATGAGAAGCTTCAAAAAAGAGGCAACTTACTCAGACGAAAGGTGATAAAGAAATCTGTAGTAGTGTTCCCTCAAGAATGAGAAGAAGGACTCGTATTTTTGTAAGTACGGAGGGCTCCTTGAAGGTGAAGCCGCATACTATCATCCTAACGAAACCAGCGGATCAGAGTGAAGAATACGAGGAAGAAAAGGCCGAATGTTGCCATGTTACTGTTGAAGAGGCCTCAGACACTGAAACATCTGAAGAAGATATCGAAGAAGCCCCATCATCATTAGAGGATGGCAACCAGCCAACAGTTGACGAACATAAGGAAGTAAATCTTGGCATGATAGAAGATCCCCGTCCAATCTTCATATGTGCATCACTTACTTGTGATGAAGAAAGTAAATATATGAACCTACTCACCACATTCAAAGATATTTTTGCTTGGTCATACAAAGAAATGCCAGGACTTGACCCAAAAGTGGCAGTCCATCACCTTGCAATTAAACAAGAATATCAGCTAGTGAAACAAGCACAACATCGATTTCGACCACTTATACCTCAAATCGAAGTTGAGGTCAATAAATTGATAGAGGCGGGTTTCATCCGTGAAGTGAAATATCCAACATGGATAGTAAACATTGTTCCTGTGAGAAAGAAGAACGGCCAGCTTCGTGTGTGCATTGATTTTCGTGACTTAAACAATGCATGTGCCAAGGATGATTTTCCATTACCAATCACCAAAATCATGGTTGATGCTACTACAAGACATGAATCCTTATCTTTCATGGATGGATCATCAGGATACAACCAAACTCGGATGGCACTCGAAGACGAAGAAATGACAGCATTTCGAACTCCGAAAGGGATATATTGTTATAAGGTAATGCCCTTCGGACTAAAAAATGCAGGTGCCACTTATCAGCGCGCCATGCAAAAGGTCTTCGATGACATGCTACATAAACATGTTGAATGTTACGTTGATGATCTTGTGGTTAAGTCCAAAAAGCAACAAGATCATCTGGGGGATCTAAAAGTAGTCTTTGATCGCTTGAGAAAGTATCAATTAAAGATGAATCCTCTAAAGTGTGCATTCGAAGTTACCTCGGGAAAGTTCCTTGGTTTCATTGTAAGTCATCGGGGAATCGAAACTGATCAGTCAAAGATTGATGCTATTCAAAAAATGGCAAGACCTAGGAGCTTACATGAGCTGAGAAGCCTTCAGGGTCGTCTGGCCTATATGAGGAGATTCATCTCCAACCTAGCTGGCCGATGCCAACCTTTCCAGAGATTGATGAGGAAGGATACAAGTTTCGAGCGGGATCAAGCATGTGAAAATGCTTTCGAAAGCATAAAAAAATACTTGCTTAATCCACCTGTCTTAGGTGCACCCATAGTAGGAAAGCCGTTGATATTATATATCACGGTGCAAGAAAGATTGCTCGGAGCATTGTTGGCGCAAGAAGGAGAAAAAGGGAAAGAACGAGCCCTTTATTACTTGAGTAGAACCTTGATCAAAGCTGAGTTAAACTACTCTCCAATTGAGAAAATGTGTCTTTTTCTCTTCTTTGTCGTCGATAAATTAAAGCACTATATACAAGCCTTTACGATGCATCTAGTTGCTAAGGCTGATCCAATGAAATATATCTTGTCTAGGCTGATCATTTTGGAACGTTTGGCAAAATGGGCAATTTTGCTCCAACAGTACGATATTGTTTACATACCTCAAAAGGCAATGAAAGAGCAAGCATTGGCGGACTTCCTAGCGAATCATTCAGTCCCATCAGATTGGAAATTGTACGAGGACTTGCCTGATGAAGAAGTATTCTATGTTGAAATAAAGGAACCTTAGACCATGTACTTTGATGGTGCAGCACGAAGAAATGGAGCGGGGGCAGGTGTTGTCTTTGTCTCACCTGAGAAACATATGTTACCCTATAGCTTCACACTTGGTGAATTGTGTTCAAACAACACTGCTGAATATCAAGCGCTCATCATAGGACTTCAAATTGCCATAGAAATCAGAATAACATACATTGAGATCTACAGCGATTCGAAGTTGATAATCAACCAACTTCTGCTGGAGTATGATGTGAAGCACGAAGACCTTAAGCCTTACTTCGTTTATACGAGACAACTACTAGAGAGGTTTGATGGTGTAACACTAGAGCATGTTCCTCGTTCGGAGAACAAAAAGGCAGATGCCCTAGCAAATTTGGCTATTGCTCTTATGGTTCAGAACATGAGACGGTGCACATTTCACTCTGCCAAAAATGGGTCATACCACGAATTGAAAGTGAGCATCAATAAGCAAATGCTATATCAGTTTGCATCATTGAAGAAGAAGATTGGCGACAATCCATTACAGATTATCTTCAACATGGAAAGCTTCCAATAGATCTCCAACATAAGACTGAAATACGTAGAAGAACTGATCGATTTATCTACTACAAAGATACTCCTTACCGTCGTTCATTTGAAGGCCTCTTCCTTCGATGTTTGGGAAAGGAAGAGCATGTTAAGGCATTAGAAGAAGCACACTCGGGAGTTTGTGGTGCTCACCAATCTGGACCAAAGCTCCATTTTTGATAAAAGAGAATGGGTTATTATTGGCCCACAATGGTTTAAGATTCTATGGAATATGCGAAGAAGTGTGAAGCTTGTCAGATTCACGCTAATTTCATACATCAGCCACCAGAGCCTCTACACCCCACTGTAGCTTCGTGGCCATTTGAATCGTGGGGACTTGATCTTGTCGGTCCTATAACGCCCAAATCTTCAGCTGGACATTCTTACATACTCGCAGGGACTAATTATTTTTCAAGCTGGGCTGAAGCGATTGCACTAAAAGAGGCAAAAAAAGAGAACATTGTAAATTTCGTCCGAACTCATATAATTTTTCGGTACGGAATACCTCAACGAATTGTCACTGACAATGGTAGACAATTCTTCAATAGTCTGATGGACAAACTATGCGAAAAGTTTAGTTTCAAGCAATATAAGTCGTCCATGTATAATGCTGCAGCGAATGGGTTGGCAGAAGCATTCAACAAGACGTTATGCAACTTATTGAAGAAGGTGGTCTCCAAGACAAAAAGAAACTGGCAAGAGAAGATCAGTGAAGTGTTATGTGCTTATCGAACTACTCATCGTACTCCTACAGGAGCTACTCTTTACTCTTTAGTTTATGGTGTAGAAGCTATCCTTTGATTAGAGCGAGAAATTCCATCACTACGAATGGCAGTGCTAGAAGGTTTAACCACTGAAGATAATGCAAAATTACGCCTTCAAGAGTTAGAAGCACTTGACGAAAAGAGACTTGATAAGCAACAAACATTGGAATGCTATCAGGCTCGAATGACCAAAGCCTTCAATAAAAATGTTCGGCCTTGGTCATTTCAGGTTGGTGATATGGTGCTTGTTGTTCGAAGACCTATCATCACGACGCGTCACACAGGGAATAAGTTCACACCTGAATGGGACGGATCCTACATCATCAAAGAAGTTTACACAAATGGAGCATATAAGATCGTTGATAAAGATGGATTGAGAATTGGTCCGATTAATGGCAAATTTCTTAAAAGATTTTATGCGTGAAATGTAAACACTCCTTATTGTAAGAGTCTAAACTACATGATACTCCTGCCTCGCATGAGTTAAAAAGGTGAACGACCTAAAAAAAATATAAAGTATCTTGTATTTGAACTACGTTATGCTTGATCCCTTTCATTGATGGGTACGTAGGCAGCTTAAAGGAAATTTTAAGTTCAGTCTATAATAAAAAAATCTCAAATCATGAATCAAGGCCAATTTATTCTTTTATGATTCAAAAAAAAGAGAAGTATTATTATCATGAAATCATAAATAAATATATATATATATATATATACAAAAATTAAAAAAAAATCCTCTAAAATCTCGGCATCCACTTGAAGTCCTTCAACTCTTGTTGCGCGTCCTCCAATATTCCACGATAGGCCTCAAGCGATCTGACGTTTGCATTATTCCCAATCGGAGCACCTTCAATATCATTCATCTTCTCTCGCACTTTAGAGGCTTCAAGTTTTTGTTGTTCCATATATCCATCTTGCTCGAGAATCAGCTTAGACACTTCACCTCGCTGAGCTTGGGCAACTTTAAGTTTGGCTTTTAACTCTTCTTCCTCTTGCAATAGTTGTGCATGTTGTTGTTGAAGTTTGTTATTCTCTGCAAGGGCATGTTCCTCATTATATGATATCTTCTCTAAGCTAAATTTGCACTCCTCTAATTGACGATATTTGCTCGCTAAAGTCAATTGAGAAGAAATTGACGATTGTAGGTTGTTATAAGTTTCAACCTTTCGAAAATAGTCACCTATAAATTCTTCAAGATGAGCAAGGTTAGCTACTCCAGTTTCCAAAATTGCATGGATGATTTTTCGAGCCTCTGGTTCGAATTGCACGATTGTATCAAGGGGAATACACGTAATTTTCTTATGTAAAGTTTCCCACATAATTAAGGCAATTTGTCGTCGACTGTCGGAAATTACGTTAGTTGCACAAAGGTCAGAGACTCTGGCATGACAACATGTATCGCCTTCTTAGCTGGTGTAGAATCCTCAACAATTTCAAGGAAAGGATTAGAAGGAGTTGCAACCCTGTCAGTTGGCACCTTGAACTTTTCGACGCCAGCGACAACTGAATCTTGAACATGGGGACTTGTCAAAGATGGGACACTACTTTGCTCATCAATTCCTTTGAGGAAATCATCCAGAAGTGACTAGAAAAAAAAAGAAAGATTATAAAAAAAAAGAAGAAAAGAAATTCCCTAACGAAAAGCGTAGAAGGAAGAGGAGGACATTCTAAAGAATTCGCTATGCCTTTAAAGAATTCGTCATCGTCACAAACCGATTGTGGTTTGGATTTCTTTGACCTTTTCCAATGACGATCACTATTACTACTGTGACTTTCCTCATCATTCTCAGAATTGAACTTCTCCATCTCTAACAGACGAATTTTTTCCCCCCTATTATCATCACCAACCTTTTTGGGAAATTTGGATTTCGATGGAGGAGAGGCACCACTTATCAACTTGCGTAAGTTCTTTTCGAGATAATCTCCATTTTTCGCTAGCCACCAATCCTTGTATTGAAGGGTAACTTGGCTATCTCGATTTAACGGACGAGCAGGGAGGTGCACTTGAGATGATTTTCTAGTTAGAATACAAAGCCTCCAATAACTAATACATTATCTAAGTTGATTGGAGGAATCTCTATCCCCAGATCCTTCGGTATATCTTGATAAAACCTGAACTGTCTACCGAATCGATAAGGACTATACCCTCAATGACCATCGAACTTGAAGATCGTGATGATATGAAGCAGGACCTTAGGCTTGAGAAGAGTGACCAATCTCGAAATGAAAGTTTGTCACTACCTTTCAGATCTTCATCTCTATTTCTGGACTGTAGAGTTGAATGCCATGATATACATTTACCCTTCTGAATTATGTCACGGGCAACAGCTTCCTTGAAGTATTTAGCTCCACCTTCTCCAGAATAATCAACCATCATCGGACCTCTAACCGGCATGGGAGTTTGTAATGTGTATGGAAATAATGAGCAAGCCAACCATGAACATAATGTATTGGAAAGCAAGCACCTGAGTTCCCAGCTGAAGTTGACGCATCGTGGATCTGGCCGAGCCCATGATAAATGTTAGTCAAAACAGGAATGGCAAGGCTAAATACAATACCTTCAGCCATGTAACTAGCAGTTTTAAAAACTTCTGGACGAAGAAGAGAATTCTTGTTGGGAAAGACGAATATGCATAACCAACATGATAGGAAAGCGGCTAAGTATGTTTTTCCCCTCCATTCATCTTCTATGCCCAGCTGGTCAAATAACCCGATTTCTTCAATTGACCAACTGCAACATACTGTAGGAGTCCCATCTCGGTTATGGGTTGAGCGAGGTCGAGCAGTTTTTCGAGTCCTTCTAGAAGGCGGCTGTACATATTTCTGATCTCCTTTAAACCATAAAGAGATCCACAGCTTGACAGGGAATCGTAAACCAACATCATCTTTAGATGTAACATGGTGATAAGCGGAAAAAAGATACTTACAACTCTTTGGGAGATTTCTCTATTTTTTAGTAGATGACGCTAATAATTCCGAGCAGCTTGGAATAACTTCATCATGACACCAGCTTTTTATAGGAAGTCCCCCTAATCTCCACATATCCCACAAAAAGAGGGATAACTCGCCAGATAAAGTAGGTAGAGTATTAGTGGAAGGACACCAAGCTTCACAAAATGCTTGAATTATATCGTTGTTACGATCATAGGTGTACAAAGAAGCCAGCACAGCATCCAACAAGCGATTAGACTGTAGTGTGTCTTTATTTCGGGCAACCGTGACTTCTAACCATTCCCAATAACAAGGAATATAAAAGAATTCCCCATGAAGCTTTAATATAGAGCCTCAACGAGCCAAGTCTTCAATGATCTTGCGACCTAGTGTTGATAAGGGATTTGAATTTGGTTCCTTGGTATGAAGAGGGGAGTCTAAAAACCACGCCGTCGAGGAAGTATCATGAGTCAACGCTCTCTCTTTGGACCATTTAGATAAATAGCCAAAGTTTTCTAAGTGGGGCCAACCTTTTGGATTTTGTATTGGTTTCTGTACCGGGAGGATAAGTCCATTGTCCAGTGATTGGTCCTTGTCCTTTAAAATTACCAAATAGCTCTTCTTGGGATCAGGGTGTTCCGCAAAGTATACCACGATGCTACAAAAAATTTTTTTTTTTTCGATTTGTTCAAGTGTTCCTATACCAACAATAGTCATTGTTATCTATCTTGCAGTGACATATTTGCTGAGTATGTTAACACCTTTTCGATCGGTTAAGGTATTCCTATACCAACAACAGTCACCTTTATCTGCCCGACAGTGACTACTTTTCTGTTTTCTTAAAAGGTGTTAATCTACCCAGCAAATATGTTACTTCAAGATAGATAACAATAACTGTTGGTATAGGAACACCTTAACTGATCGAAAAGGTGTTAACTCACTCAGCAAAGATGTCACGCTAAGGCAGATGGACGTCAGCATTGCTAGTATAGGGGACGTGACTATCGCTGGTATAGGAACACTTTAATCGATCGAAAATGTGTTAACCTACTTAGCAAAGATGTCACGCTAAGGCAGATGGACGTTAGCATTGCTAGTATGGGGGGGGGGGGCGTGACTATTGCTGGTATAGGAACACTTTAACCGATCGAAAAAGTATTAACCTACTCAGCAAAGATGTCATGTTAAGGCAGATTGACGTGAGCATTACTAGTATGGGGGTGTGACCACTGTTTGTATAGGAACACCTTAACCGATCGAAAAGGCATTGACCTACCCAGCAATGACATCACCGAAAGATAAATGAAGGTGACCACCGCCGCTAGGATACAAGACCACAAATAAATAAGTGATCGGCCAAAGTAGGAGTGACGCCACTATAATGATTGCAGGACTCAACTACTAAATTTTGGATTGGTCTATATACTCTATCACAAAATCTAAGTGTTGGTCTTTATATAGAGCAGCTTTATCAAATGGGGACATCATATTTGCAATCAAATAATATGGGCATGTTCAAGTTTTACAAGAAAAAATAAATAAATAAAAAATTTGGAGAGAGACTTTCAATTGTAAAGAAAGTTTCAATTAAAAAAAAAAAGAATTTTTGATTAAAAATAAATAAATAAATAAAGAATTGAAAAGTAAAAAAAAATATAAAATATAAAAATATAAAAAAATAAAATCAATCTTCCCCGCCGCATGGTAGGGAGTTTGTTTGTTTTTTTTTTTTTAAAAAAATCTTCGCTTCTTTGCGGTAGGGATGTGTTGTTTATTAAAAAGAAAGTAGTTTTGAAAATCCTCCCAGAGTTTTAATATAATAAATAATAAAGGGTCTTAAAAACTTGAAAAAACTTATTGAGCTATAAAAAAAAAAGATAAATCCTTTTGGCAACTGTTTAATAAGGACTAAAAAATCGCAGAAATAGTCAGGATAAATTTCTTACTTTTTGTCGATCGAAATAAGATGGACGAATAGAGGATGGTAACCTCAATGATAATCCAAAATTGTATAAAGAAGGGAAGAACGTGAATACTAGAAGCCAAGAATTTAAGAGAAAAAAAATGAAGAAATTTTGAAGCCAACCTTTTATGGGCTGCTGTTATGCTTCTACAAATGCACCGAAGGCTCAATTTATAGGTAAAGACTTGGGGTTCAAAATAGAAGAATAATCCAAATCCCAATTCGAATTGGATTCTTTTTTAAATTATAGTTGGAAATCTGATTTGATTCTTAAATTATATTTGACCCAAATCAAATCTAGCTCAAATATGATTTTCTTTTTCAAATTATGATTGGAATTTGATTGTATTCTTAAATTTGACTCATATTTTGACTTTTAAATTAAATTTAAAGTTAAAAAAAAAAAACTTCTGAAGATAATTTAAATTTCAATGGATAAATTTTACATGTCTCATTTTAAATTGTGCAAATTTATTGTTAATTGAACCTACAACGATATCTTGATCTACGATTAATATTTTTTTTCAAAATTATGACTTAAATTAATCTTTTTTATTGCACAATATTTTCGAAATTCAACCACAATTATATTTGGCATAAATTTTGAGAAGGGGACATTTGTAGAACCATAAATTTTGGGCCAATCATAAACGGCCACGTCATTATCTATTTTATTTAGGGATTAATTATATATTAACCCTAAATTAAAAATAAACATAATTTGACAATTAAAATATGTAATTGGGTCATATGAGTATTGGACTTGGAATCGATTTGGTTCACAAACTTGACCAAAAATCCAATTTACCATGAATTAAAGTGGATTAATATTTAAATTTAAATAAATCCATTTAAAGAATTGAGCTTGACCCAAAATTATCCAAGCCCAATGGCCCACCA
Source organism: Momordica charantia (assembly GCF_013281855.1). NCBI lineage: Eukaryota > Viridiplantae > Streptophyta > Magnoliopsida > Cucurbitales > Cucurbitaceae > Momordica > Momordica charantia. The sequence continues at coordinate 11,545,428 of NW_028275162.1, forward strand.
AAGCCTATGGAAACCTCTATAAATAGACAGGATCCCATTCATTTTGGGGGTTCAGAATTGGGAGAGTTCACATCAAATTGAAGACTCCCTAAAGACTTGAAGATTCGAAGACCAACTTGAAGACTTTGAATACTTGAAGACTTGAAAACTTTCGAAGAACATATAACTTCGATCCAAATTCAAGAACAAGCATCTCAATCTTCACATCAAGTTTGAGAGAAAGAATTAGAGGATAAAGATTAGAGATTGAATCCACTATACAACACATACAAACAATATAAAAGTTCAACTCTACAAAACCTAATTTCTCTGGAAATCTCGTGTGAACAGTGTCAATTCTATAAATATTATCTAAAATTTAAGTTATTTAACCATTCGAATTCTAAACCTTTAAATATTGACAATCTTCTCACATTGTAAATTTTTACATTATATTGTGTCAATTCTATAAATATATCTAACATATTAACTTTGATGTACTTTTTTATTTTTCAAAAAACTTATTTAAGAATTCAAAATTCTAAAACGTTCAAAATTCCATAATTTTAAAAATAAATTGACACCTCTTTATATTCAACTTTTCATGTTTTATCTAATTCACTAACCATTCTTCAATTTTATGATTTATGAATGTATTTAGATGAGTAATCTATTTTTATACTATTATTTTTAGAAATTATTGAACTATTAAAATTCTAAAACTTTTGTACTTCCATTATTAATTATATATATTAATTGCTTAGTAATTTATTAGCAATTAATTAAATAAAGATGATACTTTATTTATTAAAAAATAATTAATTGTTAATTACATGTTTGGTAAAGTTAGAGTTGAATCAAGAGACATAAATATTCTATATAACATTTAAATATAATATAATATATAGAAAAATAATTTTCCTAAAAATACATAAAAATAATTATATTGTTTGTTATGGGAAGATAAAAAGAGAAGAGACCAAGCGACGCGAGGCCGAAAAGAATCAGGGAAGAAAGCACGAGCCAGGAAAGGGGGCCGGCACCTAGCGACCTGAGCCGACCCCCGGCCGACCAGGCCTCGGCATTGAGACCTTCTTGGCGCCGAGCAGTTCTCGGCCCCTCGGCTGAGAACTATAACGGTCCATCTGACCCTTTCACAGTTACACCCGTATTAACTCGCCTTGATTCTCAATTCGACCTAAACCGACAACAAACTAACGGGCCTGGAGATTTAAGATTCGACTAGGGCAAATCTGGAGAGGATTAGGATTGGACGACTATAAGTAACAGATGAACCAAACCCCAAGAGGTACGCCTAAACATCCTATTCACTGCACTCGACTTCTGATACTAACTTAAGCATCGAAGCTCGTGTGGTAAAAGCCACACCGGTCCTAGTTTCAATATGTTTTGCAGGTCACGTTGATCCGTCGATCCCTTTTTGTATTTATAGGATTGGTTCACATTTGAAGAGATCTAGGGAAGCCAAATCTCTGCATAAAAAATTGGCGCCGTCTGTGGGAACGACTAGAGATTTCAGACGTATCGACATGAGTTCGAGAAGAAGTTCACAATATTCAGATGAAGAACGCCACCCTAGGAGGAAAGTTAATAGGTGTGTACCTCCACCCGAGACAGTCGAAGGAGAAACTGACCAACCAGTTCTTGGATAGGGGAATGCCGCCCGACCAGGTCTTAGGAATACCGGCCGACCAGTTCTCGGACAAAGAGATAAACCGGTCGGAATTCTGGTTCAACAAGGAGAAACTGACCAACCAATTCTTGGATAGGGGAATGTCGCCCGACAAGTTTTTAGGGATACCGGCCTACCAGTTCGGACAGAGAGATAAACTGATCGGAATTCTGGTTCAACAAGTTGACAAATTGGCCGCCTTAGAAGAGAAGGTCAAGGGAATGCACCGAAACATATCCCCTACTTCTATAGAAACTTGAACAACATGAAGTAGGACAACCAGCGCTTGTTTGCGATCCACGGAAGAATAAAGCCCCGATGATTGAAGGCGTTGGGGAGACAACCAACCAGGCATAGTGACTGGGCGTTTATGCTGAACGCACGCACTAAGCGTGGTAACAATTATATAGATGCAAGCGCACACCTGTCAGAGTAATATAAAATGGATGGAGTATCCAAGTATCGATCCTCAAGGACTTCTAAATAATTTCCAAACTCTGAAGTTTTAAAGAATAGTGAATGTTGAAATGAGTGATTCTTGTAAAATGGGAAGTGGTCACAAATAATGGTTTTGGATTTGGGATTTGGACTTATAATAATAAAACCTAGCCCGATTTACTTCAAGTTAGCCAACAAAGAATCAAGGACATGCTAAGGATAATATGCATTTTACTTTAGAAACTAACGACTACGCTTCTCACTTTACTTATGTCTAAGCAAGTTCAAAGTCCTAAAACATTCCCTAATATGTCTATTATGAGATATATCTTAGTTTTAGGATGGAAATAGTCGCAACCTCGGGTTAAGGTCCTATGTCTAGGCTACTTAAGCGGAACCCTTATGTCTAAGGCGCTCCTCTCCTCGGTTTAACCACTCAACAATGCAAATAAGCAACCTTTTCAGTATTGACTTGTTAAGACTTACAGTGGCCTTCTCTAAATCCTAACTTTTTGGGAAAACATGTTGAGCAATGAATGGAAAGCAAAAACACTTCTTCTTAGCAACCCTTTTTAGACATAAAAGGCTAACTATCCATAACCAGGCTAGAGACGGGAATTTAGAAAGACATATTGAAGAAAATACAGCAAGTAAAATGGTTGAATGTGGAATGCATGTGTGAAAAACAAAAGTTAACTAACGGAGAGTTTTTATCGGGATTGAGAGCTTCGCCCTTCTCTTTCAAGCAAGGGGGAGTGTCACGTGCTCTTTCCTCCAAAAACACAACTCTCTTAACTAAAAATAAAGTAAAGGCAAAGAGAGAATAAGCAAAGTGCTAGATTTTTATATATTTGAATAAGTAGAAAATGACTAAGTACAAATGGAAACAAAACAAGCTCAATAAAGGAATGTAAAGTTCTCGGGATTTAAAAACGAAAAGCAACTAATGAAAGCAACTCAAAAGTACGTAGAAAGCAACAAAGAAACACTAAAAATGATCAAGAGAAGGAAGCAAGGCTTGATGATTTTGGTGGAGAAGTTGCTGGAATTTATAGCTGTGCAGAATTGGTTAGGTAGGTCCTAAAACGATGGTGAATCACCCATTTCCAACTCTTTTGACTGACCAAATCGTGCTCAAACTGATAGTGGAACACTTCTTCTACACGTATGCATCGGTTGGAACCACCAAAACGCATTGGAAGACGCGTTTCATTAAGGGCAAAGTTGGAAGAAAACCTGTTTTTCTGCAGGCTTCCCAGGCGCCTGGCGCCTCCCATGTAGGTTTTTCCGTCTTTTTGCTTCTTTTGATTAATTTGCACTCCCAAATGGTCCTAAAATGTCATAAATACAATATAAGCGAACCACAAACGATAATATATGAATTTTGCATGAATTGGAACTCAAATGATCGAGAAAAATCCGAAACAAAGCTGAAACATTGTAAAAACAGCATCTAAAACCTTCTTTTTACGCATGTAAACAAGCGTAATCACACCCCCAAACTTAACTTTTTGCTTGTCCTCAAGCAAAACTTAGCAACTTTAATCAGCTTTCTAACACATGGACAAGGAAAAGCAAAAGCAACCGAGATGTTGAATCATAAATTGTCTCAAGGAAAAGATGTCAGAGCCTACCATTCTATTGCCTTTGTAAACTTAGTCACTATAAACCAAGTTTGAAATGATAAAAACTTTCTCTTTCAAAATCCTTTTTCCTTTCAAAAACAAAAAACGTTTTCAAATACCCCTAAGGAATCTGCACACTCCCTCCTTACACTAAGACTTTTACATCTGACAGACCGGCTACTAGCCCCTGAGGTTTCCACACACTAACATCCGTTTCAACCACAGCTACTCGTAGAAAGACTTTGAACTAACAGCTAGGTCATAAAACGACGACAATGAGAAACACGAAGTCACTTATCACCATCTTTACTGCTATTTTCAAAGTCAACACCCAACCTAAAACTAAATGGGTGTCTACAGTAGGACTCGGGAATCATAAATACATTTTCTTTAACTCTCATTGTCTTTACCGCTCTTTTCTTTCTAACACAAGTCTTTTCCCCACTCTTATTTTCTCTCAACAAGACTCTTTTTACTCTTTTGCAACTTTTTTTTTTTTCCTTTCTTTCTTTCGTTTTTTTTTTTTTTTTTTTTTTAGCTAAGTGCTTTTTCAACATTTTCTTTCTTTCCAACTGACTCTTTTTCAACAGAAAATAGCATGATTTTTTAAATATAAATAACACCTTATCTTTCTGAAACAACGACTGACACAACGACTGTCCCCCCCAAACTTAATAGAGACAGTGTCCTCACTGGGAAAAGACTTTTGCATCGGATGAAAAAGGCTTAACAGTAAAAAGGACAAGGACTTCCTATATAGGGGCAAAGAAAAAGCTTAAAGTCTGTAAAGATCAAAAAGACATAAAAGAAAATGAGTTTATCACATAAACAAAGGAAATAGCTCAAAGCTTAGTCAGGCATAGAACCGAAAACTCAACAATCTCTTATAATCATCATCGACATGAAATCACATGCACAGCACAGATGCTTCAAAATAGGCATGTGAAAAGCTAAACTAAGGTTAAGTGAAGGCATACTTTAAGTGATCAGAAGATAAACGATACTAATTTATTCATGCTTCAACTGAGCTCGAAACATAATCAATACAAAAAAAAAAAAAACATGCGTAGTAATGCTAGAATATGCAACTACGTCATTAACCAAAAGAATAAAACACAAAAAATAGCAAAGAAGAAACCTCCCTTTCATGAAGTCGGAGGTTGTGGACTAGGATCAGTGTCAATACTGGGAGATGGATGACCAAGGATAGCAGCTAGCGCTGGAGGCCATGAAGGTAAAACCGCAAAATCCAATGAAGTCCGTAAGTTGTAGATATGTTGCACGACTTCTCGAACCTGAGAGTTTTCGAAATGCTGGAAAAACAGGGCAGGCGCCAGGCGCCTGCGTGATTTATTTTCGCAAAGGGCAGGCGTCAGGCGCTTGCGTAATTCTTTTTTTTTTTTTTCAACATTTTTTTTTCTTTCTTTTTTTTCAACGTTTTCAAAAACATTCTCTTAATAAGAAAAACTTTATAATGAAACAAAGAGAAAATACAAGATACAAAGACTTCCTTCCTTTACTTTTGTTCTTTCAAAAACGGATAAGAAGGAAAAAACATTTTTTGCAAAAATTTATTGACCTGAAAGTTGAATAGAGGTTTTTCCTCTATCCACTGGTTCACCAAAATACGGCTTAAGTCTCTGCCCATTTACTTTAAAAACATTTCCCTTAGAGTCAACTAGATCCACTGCCCCATATGGGTAGACTTTAAAAATTTGAAAGGGACCAGACCATCTAGACTTAAGTTTTCCAGGGAAAAGTTTCAACCTAGAGTTGAATAACAGAACCAGATCACCTTCTTGAAGATTGTTCGGCCGAAGACGCCTATCATGCCACTGTTTAGTTTTTTCCTTAAACAACTTAGCATTCTCATAAGAAAAGTGCCTGTGTTCTTCTAATTCCAACAATTGTAACTTCCTCGCTTCACCTGCAGCCAACAAATCAAAATTTAATTTCTTAGTAGCCCAAAATGCTTTATATTCTAGCTCAAGAGGCAAATGACATGCTTTTCCAAAAACTAGCCTATAGGGGGACATGCCGAGGGGAGTCTTAAATGCTGTCCTATATGCCCAAAGTGAATCATCAAGCTTAAAAGACCAATCCCTACGGTTAAGATTTACAGTTTTTTCTAAAATGTTTTTTATCTCCCTATTAGATATTTCGGCTAACCCATTCGACTGAGGATGATATGCTGTTGCAACCCTATGACGCACATTGTATTTAGTCAGCAACTTTTGCATAGACCTATTCACAAAATGAGCCCCCCCATCGCTTATCAGACAACGCGGAGTTCCATAACGCGTAAAAATGTGCTTTTGCAGAAAACGAATGACAACTTTGGAATCATTGGTAGCAGTTGCAATGGCTTCTATCCATTTCGAAACATAATCTACTGCTAACAATATATAAAGCTTACCATTAGAAGATGGAAATGGACCCATCAAATCTATACCCCACACATCAAATATTTCAATCTCCAGGATCGGGGTTTGAGGCATTTCGTGGCGTTTAGATATATTACCTGTCCGTTGGCATTTGTCACAAACCTGGGCAAACTTATGTGCATCTTTGAACAGAGTGGGCTAAAAGAACTCACTTTGCAAAACTTTGGCTGCGGTTTTGTGTCCTGCAAAATGTCCTCCATATGGAGACATATGACAAGCGTCTAATATCACCTCGTGCTCTTCTTCTGCGACACACCTGCGTAAGATATTGTCAGGTCCTAGCTTATATAAAAAAGGCTCATCCCAATGATAACATCGAACTTCATTTAGAAATTTCTTTACCTGTTGCTTGTTGAACTCATAAGGAACTATTCGACTTACCAAATAATTTGCTATACCACGGAACTGAATCAAATCGCAAGAGTTGCTCGTCAATAAACTGTTCACGTATAACAGTTCCATCATCACAGAGCGGGGATTCCAATCTAGACAGGTGATCAGCAACTTGGTTTTCAGTACCCTTCCTGTCCCTAACTTCAATATCAAACTCTTGAAGTAACAAAATCCACCGTATCAAACGTGGTTTAGCATCTTTTTTAGCAAATAAATATTTTAAAGCAGAATGGTCAGTAAAAACAATGACTTTTGTGCCTATCAAGTAAGACCTAAACTTATCAAAGGCGAACACAACTGCTAACAGTTCCTTTTCAGTAGTAGTGTAATTGAGTTGTGCACCGGTCAGAGTCTTACTAGCATAATACACAGGATGCAAGATCTTGTTTTTACGTTGTCCTAACATAGCTCCTATTGCATAATCACTGGCATCACACATGAGCTCAAAAGGTAAATCCCAATTAGGTTCGATAATTATAGGGGCTGAACTTAGAGCAACTTTCAACATTTCAAATAATTTTAAACAGTCATCATAAAAAACAAATGGTCTATCATGTTCTAACAATTGACACAAGGGTTTAGAAATTTTAGCAAAGTCTTTTATAAAGCGGCGGTAAAATCCCCCATGCCCTAAAAAACTTCTAATCCCTTTGACATTTGTAGGAGGAGGTAGCTTTGAAATGATGTCTATCTTAGCGTGATCTACCTCTATTCCTTGCTTGGACATTTTGTGACCCAAAACAATACCCTCTTATACCATGAAATGACACTTCTCTCAATTTATGACTAGGTTTGTTTGTTCACATCTCTCCAATACTCTCTCCAAATTAACTAAACATGCGTCAAAAGAATTTCCAAAAACAGAAAAGTCATCCATAAAAACTTCTAGAATATTTTCTACCATGTCAGAGAAGATGGCCATCATACACCTCTGAAAAGTCGCGGGTGCATTGCATAGTCCAAAGGGCATTCGCCTAAAAGCGAACGTACCATACGGACACGTAAATGTTGTCTTCTCTTGGTCTTCTGGAGCAATAGTAATTTGATTATAACCCGAATATCCATCTAAAAAACAATAGAAATCCTTACCTGCCAGACGGTCGAGCATCTGGTCAATAAACGGGAGAGGAAAATGGTCTTTCTTTGTTACCTTGTTGAGTTTGTGATAATCAATGCAAACTCTCCACCCGCTCACAGTTCGGGTTGAGATGAGCTCATTCTCCTCGTTGGCCACCACGGTTATACCCCCTTTCTTTGGTACACACTGTACTGAGCTTACCCAGCTGCTGTCGGATATTGGGTATATAACACCGGCGTCAAGCCATTTAAGAATTTCTTTCCTTACAACCTCTTTCATCTTCGGGTTCAACCGCCTTTGACTCTCAATAGAGTTCTTAGCATCTTCTTCCAATAGAATTTTGTGCATGCAAAAGGCTGGGCTTATCCCTCGGATATCTGCTATCGTCCATCCAATGGCCTTTTTGTGCTTCTCCAAAATCTGCAATAAAGAATATTCATTAGTAGGTGATAAATTGGAAGCTATAATAACTGGTAAAGTGTCGTTATCCCCTAGATACGCATATTTCAAATGCGACGGCAATGGCTTCTGCTCCAACGTGGGTGGTTCCACTATGGACGGAAGTAACGACTTGCATTCTTTTTGTATTTTTTCAATAGGATTAGCCATATCTTCTGGTCCTTCTGCTATCTTATCAAGCTCTTCTTCAATCTCTGTAACTAATAAGTCATAAAACTCATCAAACATAATAGGATTCAAGCTATTTATAGCAGAGCACTCTTCAAAGTCTCCTGGTAATTTCATGGCGTCTAGAACGTTAAATTTAACTTCTTCATTATTTACCCTCATTGTAATTTCTCCCTTCCTCACATTAAAAACTGTATCCCCAGTGGCTAGAAATGGTCTTCCCGAAATAATGGGAACGTCTAAGTCTGCCTCGCAATCTAGAATGATAAAGTCCGCAGGGAAAATGAATTTGTCCACCTGGACTAAAACATCTTCTATCTTTCCCTCAGGTCTTATGATAGATCTATCTGCTAGTTGGAGGGTAACCGTAGTAGGTCTAGCTTCTCCTATGCCTAAAGATTTGAAAACTGATAATGGCATAAGATTAATGCTAGCGCCTAGATCACATAATGCCCTACCTAAGTTTTTTCCTCCTATGGAACATGGAATGGTAAAACTGCCAGGATCATTACATTTCATGGGTAGCGGGCTGCCTACAGCTTCACTACTGCATTTTGTCATGGCTACCAGTTCATGCTCTCCTATTTTTTTCTTCCTAGAAACTATATCTTTCAAAAACTTAGCATAATTTGACATCTGTTCTAGAGCATCTACTAATGGTATATTTATATGCAGTTGTTTTAAAATATCTAAAAATTTTCTAAACTGGGAATCATTATTTTTCTTAACTAATCTTTGTGGAAACGGGGGAGTAGGGGTAAAAGAAGGCTGTACCTGTGGAGAAACACTCGGGGTGTCCTCATTACCTTTTCTAATATTTTCTTTTTCTGGTGTTGTTGGATTTTCTGGTGTCTTTACAATTGGTTAAGTGGACGGAATCTGTACATCTGTTGTTGGCATTGTTGGTCCATCATATGCCAGTCCACTCCTGAGGGTGACAGCTTTGCACTGTTCTTTCCCTTCTCGTTTTGGTAATTCAGTATGGCCGGGAAAAGAACCTTGTGGTCTATTCTTCAATTCATTGGCGAGCTGTCCCAATTGGGTCTCGAAATTCCTCATTGATGCCGCTTGGGATTGTATCACCGCGTCGGTTCGGGCCATGTACTCCTTCATCATATTCTCAAGATTTGAGTTGTTATTTTGAACTGGTGGAGTCTGTGTTCTCTAATTGTACTGCTGTTGCGGTGGTGGGATGTATTGCTGTGTAGGTGGAACATAGGGCTGCTTGTTCTGTTGGCTCTGCCCTTGATTAAAACCGCTCGAACCTCCTTGTCCTCCCCATGAGAAATTAGGGTGGTGCCTCCAACCTGGGTTGTAGGTGTTCGAATATGGGTTAAAGTTCCTATTGTTCCCATGTCCTACATAAAAAACAGAAGCAGGGTTATGTGGACAATTATCATAAATATGGTTTTCACTGCAAAATGAACAAATGAGATCGTTGACTTGGCAAACAGGGGCAGGAGTGCAATAATCCGACTGCACAGGTTGTATCGGCGTGGCTAATGGATTTTTTATTCCCAATGCCATCTCTTTTCAGCCTCTGGTTCATTGTAACCATCTCTTTTTGCATCGAGGTCGCAATGTCCAGAGCCAAAAGTCCAGCTGGATCTTGCTTCTTTGGTGCTGCCCTAGATCTTTGCGAACACCATAGTTCGTTATGTGAAGCTAAGTCATTTAGGATGTCAACTATCTCGTTGAATGTCTTCTTTGTAAAGGCTCCGTTGGCAGCATTGTTTAGCATCATCTTAGTAGGATGATCTAAGCCTCTAAAGAAATGTTCTATCTGGATGCATGCCGGCAAGCCATGGTTCGGACATTTCCTGATTAGTTCTTTAAATCTCTCCCACGCCTCGTGAACAGGTTCACGATCATACTGTCTAAAGGAGATGATCTCCTCTCTGATATCAGCGTGGCGAGTAGGTGGGAAGAATTTTGTTAAGAACTTCTCCACTAACGACCCCCATGTGGTGATGGATCCCGGTGGAAATGCATTGAGCCATGCTCTAGCTTGGTCCTTCAAAGAAAATGGAAAAAGTGTTAGTCTCAGAGCATCGTCTGTTATACCAGGTAATCGAAATGCATTTGCAATTTGAATGAATGATTTCAGATGATCATGTGGATCCTCATGTTCCTGCCCTCCAAAATGTCCAATTGTCTGCAACATTTGGAACATCATTGGTTTAAGCTCAAAGTTTGCGTGGGCTGGAATAGGGTTGACTATCCCTGAATCAAAGTTCTGAAAAGCCGTGGCGGCATATTCTCGCATTGCCACGTCTCTGTTGTCCGCCATCTGGATATGGTTGAATTCATCATTTCTTGCATGATCCCTCATATTACCGTTAACAGCAGGTGGATCAACCGGATCACGAGGTGGAATATCTGCCATTGATGTGCTTGTACTCTCTACCTCACTTTCAGGACTGATTTCACCTTCTCTCTCTTTTTGCTTTTCTAGTTGTTTTCGAAGTCTTTGCTCCTTTCGAGTTTTTCGAAGGGTCCGCTCAATCGCAGGGTCAAGGGGTAGAAGAAAAGATCTTGTGCTCATGCACTTTAACTTACCCTTGTGAGATAAACGACCAAAAATATAGAACAAAAACGGTGGATGGAAATTACACCCAACAACAATTCACAAAAATAAAAACTAAAAGAATTTGAAAATAAATTTTAAAATTAAAGTCCCCGGCAACGGCGCCAAAAACTTGACTGGGCGTTTATGCTGAACGCACGCACTAAGCGTGGTAACAATTATATAGATGCAAGCGCATACCTGTCAGAGTAATATAAAATGGATGGAGTATCCAAGTATCGATCCTCAAGGACTTCTAAATAATTTCCAAACTCTGAAGTTTTAAAGAATAGTGAATGTTGAAATGAGTGATTCTTGTAAAATGGGAAGTGGTCACAAATAATGGTTTTGGATTTGGGATTTGGACTTATAATAATAAAACCTAGCCCGATTTTCTTCAAGTTAGCCAACAAAGAATCAAGGACATGCTAAGGATAATATGCATTTTACTTTAGAAACTAACGACTACGCTTCTCACTTTACTTATGTCTAAGCAAGTTCAAAGTCCTAAGACATTCCCTAATATGTCTATTATGAGATATATCTTAGTTTTAGGATGGAAATAGTCGCAACCTCGGGTTAAGGTCCTATGTCTAGGCTACTTAAGCGGAACCCTTATGTCTAAGGCGCTCCTCTCCTCGGTTTAACCACTCAACAATGCAAATAAGCAACCTTTTCAGTATTGACTTGTTAAGACTTACAGTGGCCTTCTCTAAATCCTAACTTTTTGGGAAAACATGTTGAGCAATGAATGGAAAGCAAAAACACTTCTTCTTAGCAACCCTTTTTAGACATAAAAGGCTAACTATCCATAACCAGGCTAGAGACGGGAATTTAGAAAGACATATTGAAGAAAATACAGCAAGTAAAATGGTTGAATGTGGAATGCATGTGTGAAAAACAAAAGTTAACTAACGGAGAGTTTTTATCGGGATTGAGAGCTTCGCCCTTCTCTTTCAAGCAAGGGGGAGTGTCACGTGCTCTTTCCTCCAAAAACACAACTCTCTTAACTAAAAATAAAGTAAAGGCAAAGAGAGAATAAGCAAAGTGCTAGATTTTTATATATTTGAATAAGTAGAAAATGACTAAGTACAAATGGAAACAAAACAAGCTCAATAAATGAATGTAAAGTGCTCGGGATTTAAAAACGAAAAGCAACTAATGAAAGCAACTCAAAAGTACGTAGAAAGCAACAAAGAAACACTAAAAATGATCAAGAGAAGGAAGCAAGGCTTAATGATTTTTGTGGAGAAGTTGCTGGAATTTATAGCTGTGCAGAATTGGTTAGGTAGGTCCTAAAACGATGGTGAATCACCCATTTCCAACTCTTTTGACTGACCAAATCGTGCTCAAACTGATAGTGGAACACTTCTTCTACACGTATGCATCGGTTGGAACCACCAAAACGCATTGGAAGATGCGTTTCATTAAGGGCAAAGTTGGAAGAAAACCTGTTTTTCTGCAGGCTTCCCAAGCGCCTGGCGCCTCCCATGTAGGTTTTTCCGTCTTTTTGCTTCTTTTGATTAATTTGCACTCCCAAATGGTCCTAAAATGTCATAAATACAATATAAGCCAACCACAAACCATAATATATGAATTTTGCATGAATTGGAACTCAAATGATCGAGAAAAATCCGAAACAAAGCTGAAACATTGTAAAAACAGCATCTAAAACCTTCTTTTTACGCATGTAAACAAGCGTAATCACATAGAGCAAACTGAAAATGTTTGATCTCGAGGAACTGGTAGAGCAAGCAGAGTTGCCCTTTATGGATAATAATGAAAGGAGAAGTTCCTTCGAAGTTCAAGCTGCCTACCATCGCACAATACGACAGCTCGACAGATCTTATCGATCACCTCGACGCATACAGGGAATGGGCTGATATTTATGGCATAACGGAAGCCATTAGATGCAGAGTGTTCTCTCTCAACTTGATTAGCTCGGCACGCGTCTGGTTCCGACAGTTAAAAAAATATCGATCTCAAGCTTCAGGGAATTGGCAAGAGCATTTATCATCCAATTCGTCGGAGGACGAAATAGAAGCAAGCCTGTAGCGTACCTACTGACTATTAAGCAAAAGACAATAGAAAGCCTCAAAGATTATGTGGCTTGGTTAAATGGAGAAAAGCTACAAGTGGAGGGTTTGACAGATGTAGTAAACTGCTAGCCTTTGTATCTGGTGTGAAAGACGAACACTTGGTATTCTCTTTTGGGAAGAGAACTCAAAGCACTTTCTCGGAAGCTTTAAGTCGAGCCCAAAGGTACATGAGTGCTGGAGAATTGATTCACTCAAGGTATGACCCTGAAGAAAAATGTGTAGATTATAACGTAAAAAGAGAGAGGCATGGAGAAAAGCGACAAAGATTGAGGTGGGAAAGATCAGATAGTGGACAGGGTCGACCACTCCAGTAGGATCCTGTAATGCCCCGAGTCCCTCAAGTTAGTTAGTCTCGAATCAAGAGATTTTTCATTTAATATTAAATTGATTGTTAATTAAATTTATCTATATTTATCGGGCTCTAAATATCCAATTAAATTAATAATTACCAAACTCTGTATGTTGGGTCTTGTTTTAAGGGGAATGGACTCCTTTCTCTTGGGCTTGGATGGTTGGGCCTCCATTGAGGTAAATTGGTATTAAAACAAAACAAAAGAAAAATAAAAAATAAAAACCCTAGCCCAAGCCCTTTTCTCCTTTCTTCTTCTTTCTTCTACCTAGCCGCCCCCCTTTTCGTTTTCTGGCAACTCCGAACGGCGGCGCGACATCGACGTGAGCGACCCGACGGCGACCCGGCATACCGACAGCGTCGTCTTCGTTCCAGCAGGCCGGGCGACCCGTTTCTGCGTGCAAGGCCGCGGCGCTCCTCCGTGAACGGCAAGTCCCACGGCGGCGCTTCTCCGGGTTCTGCAGCAGATTCGGGTACCCAGCGACGGCGGCGCGTTTCCCCGGCGATCTGCAAACGAACCAGCGCGGCCTCCCCCTCGCGGCGGCGCACGGCGGAGGGCGGTACAGCAGTGGAATAGTGGCGACTTGCTGCTACGACCCGACGAACAACGACTCCAGCGACAGGATTTGTACGTTACAGCGGTGTTTGGGACGTTTGGCGGTGACCCACTTCCGTTCAAAGCTCGATTTAGGCTACCCACACCTTGGCGAGTTAGATCTAGGTGACCCACATCTATACGAAGTCGGTCTTGGTGGTAATGCGTCATTCGAACCCTTTTAGAGTTAATTTCGAAGGATAAATAGCGTACGTAACGTGCTGTATTTTCTGTTTTGGTGTGCTTAGGGTGAGGTCGACGCAAAACGTAAGGGCGAGGTTGTGGGTAAGTAGACAAGGGGTGTGTGCGTATGTTAATGTATGCTCGATGGTCTCTAACGTGCTGATTTTGTGGCCTTTAATGCTAATTTTGTGATGTCATTGTGCTAAATAATTTTCGTTGTGTTAATCGATATACTTTGAATGGTGTGAATACTTGTCGATAAAAATGGTGAGTTTTTTGCTTGCTAAACTGTGAGTATTGCCGTGGTAATGTTTGTTGCCTGGATATGCATGTTTTGTCTGGCGTGTTTAGTGAGCTATTATCCTTAGTAATACTTGTTAAATGATGGTGTTGGATATTGAGCATGATTGGGTCATCCTTGCGTTATTAGAAAGTTGTTAGGGTTGCGAAAGCATGCTGAACTATATTTGTGAGTTGAAAGATGCAGGGTTAGTAGTGAAAGAAAGTATATAGTAAGACTCTGGTGAAAGCTGGATTTTTGGAAGGAATGAAGGAGTGGGTGTCAGGGCCTCGGGTATAAATGGTCGGGGCCTGATACGTCACTAATGGAGTATCGAGGCCTCGGGTATAAATGGTCGAGGGTCGATACGGGGAGTCTTCTGGAGGGAAGACTATTGGGGCCTTGGGTATAAATGGTCAAGGGCCAATAGATTGTGAAGTCATCGGGGCCTCGGGTATAAATGGTCGAGGGCCGATGCAGCAGGGTCGGGGCTCTGGGTATAAATTGTCAGGGGCCGATCCTACTCGAAGGAGATAGCTGTGGAAGGGTAGGATAACTGTGATGAGCATAGAGGTACTGGTAATGTTAGGGAGACTAGAGATTGGTTGTTAACGTGTTTCCTGGTTGTGGTTCTCACTAAAATTTTATGGAATGTATATATGTTTGAATGTATAATGTATTGCAAATCATGATTACGAATGTTTCTTGGTATAGTTGAACATGAGGTGTGTGTGTGTTAGTGAGGGCTACTTACTGAGTATATTTTATATACTCACCCCCCCTGTATAATGATTGTTTCAGGTGAAGGACTCGTGGGCGACCATGGTGATGGGACGGAGGAGACATGACGAGCGAGGACCATAGGCTGCTTAGTTTCTCCTATTTAGTTTAAGTCATTGATTAAGGCCTTATGTTATGACCAATAAACGGTTTATTCGTATTTGAATATTTGAGAGATTTTCCCTTGTTGTTAGTTTCACTGCGGGATAGGTGCCTATTTGAGTTTTATTTAATTATTTGAGATTCATCTAGATTGAATAATAAACTTGCCTCGTGAGGTGGTTCACAGATGTTGTTGAATGTTATTCTATGGGATTGATTTATCGCTAAATTGATGAGAATTGGAACTTGATTTTTATATGTTTGTTTGCATAGGAAGTTGGCAGGATGTAGTCGGGGTGAATTTAATTAGTTGGGTTGTTAATGTGACCTAGACGTGTGTGGGAAATTCTGGGTCGTTACAGATCCTCAGTGGAAATTTGAAAAATACACTCCAACAACGGTCCCACTCGAACAGGTCTTGATGGAAATAAAAGACTAGAGAGTACTTAGATGGCCTGACAAGATGAAAGCACCATCTAGTAAAAGGAGCAAAGGAAAGTATTGTTTGATCCATAGAGATCATGGCCACACGACACAAGATTGTTTTGACCTCAAAGAAGAAATAGAGGACCTCATACGAAGAGGTTACCTCAAAGAGTATGTAGAAGAGTCCAAGGCAACTCCAGACAGAAATCGAAACGACACGTCACATGTAACGCTCCGCGTTACTTAGGTTAGTTTACCATCGAGTCTCCGGGCCTCTTTTCTTAGAAATTTCTTTTTATTTAATTTCATTGTTTCATTTCATTTTATTCGAGCTGCTGTGGTAATTGTTATGAGTGTTGAAATGTACTTACGTATCTAATTATTGTGTAACGAGGAAATTGTTTTCTCTGCAATTGTTCTAGTCCGTTGGGCCCAAATTAAGTATCTAGGTAAGTGGGCCTTCCTTCTTTTAAAACAAGAGGGAAAAAGAAAACAACCTAGCCCAAGTGGGTCCCTTCTTGTATAAAACAAAAGAAAGGTAAGGAGAAAACCCTAGCCCCCAAAACCCCTCCCATTTGTGAGCCTCTTCTTCCCCCCTACCCCCCCCCCCCCCCCCCGTTTTTGTTTTTTGTTTTTCTTTCTTCTACCGGCGCCTCATCCCTCCCCGAAGCACTCGACGGACGGCGACCACCGGCGGTATTGAAAGCAGCAGCAGCAGGCGACGGCGCGGCAGGCGGCACAGCAGGCAACGGCGGCGGGCGACTCCGGGTAGCGGCGGTGCGCGGCGTCGGGCAGCAACGAGTGCACGATTTTCCGGAAGCAGCAGGCGTACGCGGGTGTCGGGCAGCAGCAGTTCGCGGATGTCAGGCAGCAGCGGTGCGCTGGTGTTGGGCAACAGCGATGGTGCGCGGGCGTCAGGCTGCAGTGGTGGTGCGCGGATTCCGGTAGCAACGGGTCGTGGCGCAGGTCCTTGCTGCACACGGCGTCGTGGGCATCGTTTTGGTGAGTTTCTACTGCTGAAATAGTCCGGACACCAGCAGTTTTCGATCTCGGCACCTACCCATAACCATTAGAGGCTCCATTTACGCAACCCACATTTATTAGAGTTAGGCCTGAGTTACCCGCACCTAGACGAAGTCAATTTTTGCGGTAATGGACATTGCAAGATCTCTTAGAATGAATTTAGACGGCTGGAAATTTTGTATTAATTATTTCGTTTGTCTATTGTTGATTAGGTGGTGAGTTGACGCAAGATATAGGAGCATAGCAGTGGGTAAGTAGCACCAGGGGGCGAGTGCGTGCGTTATTTAGTGTTAACGGAATGGTTTTGGTGCTGATTTTTAGTTAGAATAATTTATTTCGTGCATTAGAAAATTGTTAGTCTTGGTTTTGTGAACACTTAGTGATTGTCGTTGTGTTACGTGTTACTGTTTTCATTGTTCGACATTATGAGAATGCATGATTTCTTATTGTTGGTTGTGATTGGTCAGTTCTGATTATTGTGGTTGGAAGTAGTTAACCCATGACGTTTGTAAATATGTCGGAGACGACATGCATGTGTTGATAGCCTGTTATATAGTTTTACATTGTTTTGTTGGAACCGCTGGGTTAGTGTATTGTTTGGTACGAAGAAAAGCATGCTGGTAAAATTTGTGCTGTGAATTGAAATGTGGAAGACTTACTTATAAGTTGTCTTTGGAGGATTAGTGGGAATTGTCAAGAGTGATGGGTCGGGTTAGTGGTTCGTTAACCTGTGGGTTGTCTGAATTGAAAATGCATACTAGTCGCTTGGTTATTCAAAGCTTTGAGTGGATGCCTTGGGAATAAATGGCAAGGCCGAACATCAGGTTTCTATGGAGAAGTATTGGGGGTCTTTGGAATAAATGTCAAGAACTAATACGCCGGGTAGTCATCGGTACCTTGGGGATAAATGTCAAGGACTGATGCACAATTCAAGGCCTTGGCGATAAATGGCAAGGTTGAACATCAAGCTTCTGTAGAGAAGTATTGGGGCCTTGGGAATAAATGTCACGGGCCAATACGACTCGAAGAGTTAGACTCGGAGGATTAACGTGGAGTGGTGCTTATGAGTAACAGTTCAAAACCTTGGGGATAAATGGCAAGGTCAAACACCAAGCGTTGTAGAGGGAGGTCAGTATCTTGGGAATAAATGTCAAGAGCCGTTACGCCTCGAAAAGTTAGACTTGGAGTACCAACATACGGTGGGAGTGAGTGTTAGTTCAAGTAGGGACAAAGGCTAGTGGGTCGTGTGGTTGGAGTCCCGGAAGTCTAGGCGTTGGGTTACTTGTATGGAAATGTTAATCTATTATTATTATACCATGCTGCCTATCTGTTTGTTTTGCTATTGTTTTCATTTGATGTGGTTGTGATTACGAGCGTGTTGTGGTGTTAGTTAGGGTGGGCTACTTACGAATTATTTTCTGTACTCAACCCCCCCTCTACCTTATTTGTTTCAGGTGTGAACAGGGCCGACCGTGGTGATGACGTGGAGGAGGTCTGACTGAGGAGGGATCACTAGCTGTATTGGTTAGGCTAGGGAATAATGTCGTGCATTGCAGACATCGTTAAAATCTTATTGCTAGGAAATAAAAGGGGAATTAGACATTGGGTTAACTCAAAGGACACTTTCTCTTATTGATTTATGGGTATTTTACTATTCGAATTACTGATGTATTTTGGATTACGAGACAAAACGATTATTTTCTTTTGATTGGATTCCTGACCACTGAGGCGAGTATTATTTTCTGGATATTCCATTGTTGTGCACCTCCATTTTGTATGTTGTATTAAGAGAACATTACATTTTCGTTACCTTAAATAGGAGGGTTCAGTAAGCGTTATAGGGCCGTTACTTCGTTAAACGTATCAGAAATTCGGGTCTTTACAGTTGGTATCAGAGCCGAAACGTTCCTGTAGACTGACCTAGTAACTAGGGTACTTAGGAGTAGTGATCCCGATCGGCCTTCTTGTCATCACCAGGTACGCCTCATGCTTGCTCTTGTGAACTTATACTTTCCTCATGAATTGCCTTTGCGTTTAATTCTTTTTTCATCAGTTAAAGTTGCAGCTCAATTTCATTAAGCCTAGGACGGTCACTGAGTATACTAGCTAGAATGTAGCTGACCTTGCTCTTATGTGGGAGTTTCGACTGCCATTCTACTGTTGGTCTTTTCGTAGAGTAATGTGCTAACGTCGTGCTTGATTGTTGTGCTCTTTCATCCAAACAATGCCACCCCGTCGTAGTATGAGGCTGCGTGCAGACGTCGACCCAACTCCCGGAGGTGAGAATGTGGCGGACCCACCACCCCCTCCTGCTGGTGATCAGGTAGGGGTAGTTCCTCCAATTCCTCCAGCAGCAGCTCAGGTGCGGGTAAATCCCTCAGTTCCCCCGGCAGTTCCCCAGGGAAACTCACAGTTGGCGTTGCTTGTGGAGGCATTGCAGGCACTGGTCAATAACACAGCGGGGGTTGGCGGTGCACAAACTCAGCCACCTCGACACTTTCATGCTCCCCAAAGCGAGGCTCAATTCATCGAGGATTTCAAACGTTACGGACCCCCTACCTTTGATGGGGGAAGCAAGAAAGCGACAGTAGTAGAAGAGTGGGTCAGGGAGTTGGAAGCCCTTTATGTGTACCTAGGTTGTGAGGACCAATTCAAGGTTAAGGGTGCGGTTTTTATGTCGAGGGGCGAGGCTCTGAATTGGTGGGACTCAGTAGCAGCGGCAGAAGATCAAGCTAACGTACCAGTTACGTGGGCAAGGTTCAAGGACTTGTTGTACGACTACTATTACCCGGAGACCGTGAAAGATATGAAAGATGCAGAATTTCTCCATCTTAGCCAAGGAACCTTAACGGTAGCACAGTATGAAAGAAAGTTTACGGAGTTCTCTCGTTTTGCTCGGGAATTAATTCCCACTGGAGCAATGAAGATCAAGAGGTTTGTTAAGGGCTTGCGCAAGGGAATAAGGGGACCAGTGGACGTTCAGCGACCCGTCACCTAAGCTGAAGCAGTTAGGGGCGCCTTAATTATGGATAAGGATATCTCCAATAGGGTCCAACCTCTGGTGGAAGTCGGATCATCTTCAGGTGTGAAAAGGAAGGTCTCTCCGGCTTACGCCGACCAGCCATTTAGAGCACCCCAGCGCCCGGCTCAGCAGCAGGGCCTGCCACCAGTGTGCCCCTCCTGCCAGAGAAGACATGCGGGGCAGTGTTGAACGGGAACTAGGGGTTGCTTCAGGTGCGGAAGGGAGGGGCATTTTGCAAGGGAATGTTCTATGACGGCCGCGAATACCCAGAGGCTAGGCCAGAGGGCTCCCCCAACAGTTTCGACGCAGGGAGGTAATCAGAGGGCTCGTGTCTTCGCACTTACTCGCAAGGAAGCGACGGATGCCGAAATCTTTGTCACAGGTACTTCTTTCTCGCTTGGGGTTTTCTTTTTGTTTTATTTAGGGTGTTGCGTGCGGGGTTTATGTCTTTGCCTTTGCATTATCTCCCAGGTACGGTCTTAGTCCATAATGTGCCTGCTTATGTATTGTTTGACTCGGGATCGAGTCACACCTTCATCTCTACTGCGTTTGTTCGTCAGGCAACCCTCAAACTAGAGCCGTTAGGGTTTCTGCTGTCAGTTTCTACACCTTCAGGGTCGGTTTTGATTGCTAGTCAAATGGTGAGAGCAGGTGAGTTATCTTTTGACAATCAGACCCTAGAGGCAAGATTGATCCAACTGGACATGCGGGATTTTGACGTCATTTTGGGCATGGATTGGCTAGCTACCAACCAAGCCAACATTAATTGCTCGAGGAGGGAAGTCTCTTTCCAACTACCTTCGGGTCGGAGCTTTACGTTTAAAGGAGTTACGGGTGGAGTTCTAAGGGCAGTCTCAGCGTTGAAGGCAAGACGCCTTTTACAAAATGGTGCCTGGGGATATTTGGCCAGTGTCGTCGACATTAGTGTGACTCCACCCAGCATCGACTCCGTCCACGTGGTCAAAGAGTTTCCAGATGTGTTCCCTGAAGACCTCCTAGGGCTACCTCCTGTCCATGAACTGGATTTTTGCATCGATTTATTACCCGGGACAGCCCCTATCTCGAAGGCACCGTACCGCATGGCTCCAGCGGAACTTAAGGAGCTCAAGGCTCAACTAGAAGAGCTCTTAGACAAAGGCTTCATTTGCCCGAGCGTGTCTTCTTGGGGTGCTCCAGTGCTTTTTGTGAAAAAGAAGGACGGATCTATGCGACTTTGCGTCGATTACCGAGAGTTGAACAAGGTGACAACGAAGAATAGATACCCTCTTCCTCGCATCGACGACCTCTTTGACCAACTAAAAGGAGCGAGGGTGTTCTCGAAGATAGACCTACGATCGGGGTACCACCAGTTGAGAATTAAGGACGCCGACATACCAAGAACAGCCTTCAGGACCAGGTATGGGCATTTTGAGTTTACTGTGATGTCTTTCGGACTCACTAATGCCCCTGCGGCATTCATGGATCTCATGAATCGAGATTTTAAGGAATTTTTGGACCTGTTTGTGATCGTATTTATCGACGACATTTTAATTTACTCCAAGACAGAAGAACAGCACGAAGGACATCTGCGACGAGTCTTTACCACCTTGAGGGGGAATAGCTTGTATGCGAAGTTCTCAAAATGCGAGTTTTGGTTGGATAAGGTGGCCTTCCTTGGCCACATAGTCACCAGGGAAGGTATTGTCGTGGACCCGGCCAAAGTAGAGGCGGTCAGTGGTTGGCCAAGGCCTCGCACAGTGACTGAAATCCGTAGTTTTCTCGGGCTAGCTGGCTATTACAGGAGGTTCGTCCAAGATTTCTCCCGGTTGGCGGCACCCTTGACTCAGTTGACCCGTAAGAATGCCACATTTGCTTGGAGCGAGGGGTGCGAGAAGAGTTTTCAGGAACTAAAGAAGCGTTTGGTCACGGCCCCAGTACTAACGATACCGGATGGGACGGGAGGTCTAGTGGTGTACAGTGACGCTTCGCGGAGAGGTTTGGGTTGCGTTCTGATTCAACATGGGAAAGTCATAGCCTATGCCTCGCGGCAGTTAAAGGTACACGAGCTTGATTACCCCACCCATGATTTGGAGTTTGCTGCGGTGGTGTGTGCCCTGAAGCCATGGAGACACTACCTTTATGGGGGAAAAGATTCAAATTTTCACCGACCACCAAAGTTTGAAATATTTCTTCACACAGAAAGAACTTAACCTGAGGCAGAGGAGGTGGTTAGAATTGGTAAAGGACTATGACTGTGAGATCAACTACCATCCGGGCAAGGCTAACGTGGTGGCCGATGCACTCAGTAGGAGGGCAACGAGCATGGCACCTTCGACAGTGCCTTGTAGACCAGTACTAGACGAGTTGGATCGTTCTGAGGTGGAGTTAGCGGTGGAAGATATCTCGGCAGTGTTAGCTCGACTCTCGGTTGAACCCACTTTAAGACAGCGGGTCATCGCTGCACAGAAGGGAGATCCCAGCCTGAGCAAGGGTTTCGGTATGGTGGGCCAAGGGGATTTTTCTCTCTCTGGAGATACGACCCTACTTTATCAGAGGAGACTGTGTGTACCAAGAGACTTCTCTTTAAGGAAGGACTTATTAACCGAGGCTCATAGTACCCCGTTCTCGGTGCATCCTGGGAGCACAAAAATGTACAGGGATCTTAAGAAGCACTACTGGTGGCACAACATGAAGCGCGAAATTGCCCAGTTTGTTAGTAAATGTCTGACGTGTCAACAGGTGAAAGCCACAAGACAGAGACCTGCCGGGTTGCTGCAACCTCTGAGTGTACCTGTGTGGAAATGGGATGACGTAGCCATGGACTTCATTACAGGGTTGCCGATGACGGCTAAAGGTTTCACAGTGATCTGGGTGATTGTGGATCGCTTAACAAAGTCTGCGCATTTCATACCAGACAAGGCCACTTTTTCAGTAGAAAGGTGGGCGGAGTTGTATATGTAAGAGATAGTTAGACTCCATGGCATACCAGCGTCCATCGTGTCAGATCGAGACCCCCACTTCACGTCAACTTTTTGGCGAAGTCTGCATAAAGCACTTGGGATGCAGCTCAATTTTAGTACGACGTTCCATCCCCAGACCGATGGCCAGACTGAGCGTCTGAATAAGATTTTGGAGGATATGTTGAGGGCTTGCGTACTGGACTTCGGTGGTTCTTGGGATAAATACCTGTTCTTAACGGAGTTTGCCTACAACAACAGTTATCAGTCGACCGTTTCCATGGCCCCATATGAAGCTTTGTATGGGAGGAAGTGTAGGTCGCCGGTGCATTGGGACGAGGTCGGTGAGAGGGCCCTGTTGGGACCAGAGTTGGTACAAGAGACTAATGGCGCCATCCAAAGGATTAGGGCAAGAATGCAGACGGCTCAGAGCAGACAGAAGAGTTACGCTGATGTTAGGCGAAGGGCATTGGAGTTTGACGTCGGCGACCACGTTTTTCTTCGTGTGGCACCGGTGAAAGGAGTCCTACGTTTTGGTAAGAAGGGAAAACTCAGTCCAAGATTTATTGGTCCTTTTGAGATCTTGGAGCGCATTGACCCAGTCGCTTACTAGTTGGCCTTACCACCGTCGTTCAGTGCAGTGCATAACGTGTTCCACGTGTCCATGCTGAGGAAGTATGTCCATGACCCTTCACACGTCTTGGATTATGAACCACTGCAGGTAGATGAAACCTTCTGTTATAAGGAGGTACCCATTGAGATCGTAGCAAGAGAGACCAAGGTGCTGCGGAATCGGGCAATTGACTTGGTGAAGGTCTTGTGGAGGAATCACCAAGTGGAGAAAGTAACCTGGGAAAGGGAAGACGAGATTAGAGCCCGATACCCTGAATTATTCGAACGACGAAGTTTCGAGGACGAAAGTTTCTAAGGGGGGAAGTCTGTAACGCCCCGCGTTACTCAGGTTAGTTTATCCTCGAGTCTCCGAGCCTCTTTTCTTAGAAATTTCTTTTTATTTAATTTCATTGTTTCATTTCATTTTATTTCGAACTGCTGTGGTAATTGTTATGAGTGTTGAAGTGTACTTACGTATCTAATTATTGTGTAACGAGGAAATTGTTTTCTCTTCAATTGTTCTAGTCCGTTGGGCCCAAATTAAGTATCTAGGTAAGTGGGTCTTCCTTGTTTTAAAACAAGAGGGAAAAAGAAAAGAACCTAGCCCAAGTGGGTCCCTTCTTGTAAAAAACAAAAGAAAGGTAAGGAGAAAACCCTAGCCCTCAAAACCCCTCCCATTCGTGAGCCTCTACTTCCCCCACCCCCCCGGTTTTAGTTTTCGTTTTTCTTTCTTCTACTCGAGCCTCGACCCTCCCCGAAGCACTCGACGGACGGCGACCACCGGCAGTTTTGACCGCAGCAGCAGCAGGCGACGGGGCGGCAGGCGGCGCGGTAGGCAACGGCGGCGGGCGACTCCGGGCAGCTGCGGTGCGCGGCGTCGGGCAGCAACGAGTGCACGATTTTCCGGCAGCAGCAGGCGTGCGCCGGTGTCGGGTAGCAGCAGTTCGCAGACGTCGGGCAGCAGCGGTGCGCGGGTGTCGGGCAGCAGCGGTGGTGCGCGGGCGTCGGGCTGCAGCGGTGGTGCGCGGATTCCGGTAGCAACGGGTCGTGGCGCGGGTCCTTGCTGCACACAGCGTCGTGGGCATCGTTTTGGTGAGTTTTTACTGCTGAAATAGTCCGGACAGCAGCAGTTTTCGATCTCGGCACCTACCCATAACCATTAGAGGCTCCATTTACGCAACCCACATTTATTCGAGTTAGGCCTGAGTTACCCGCACCTAGACGAAGTCGATTTTTGCGGTAATGGACATTGCAAGATCTCTTAGAATGAATTTAGACTGCTGGAAATTTTGTATTAATTATTTCGTTTGTCTATTGTTGATTAGGTGGTGAGTTGACGCAAGATATAGGAGCATAGCAGTGGGTAAGTAGCACCAGAAGGCGAGTGCATGCGTTATTTAGTGTTAACGGAATGGTTTTGGTGCTGATTTTTAGTTAGAATAATTTATTTCGTGCATTAGAAAATTGTTAGTCTTGGTTTTGTGAAATCTTAGTGATTATCGTTCTGTTACGTGTTACTGTTTTCATTGTTAGACATTATGAGAATGCATGATTTCTTATTGTTGGTTGTGATTGGTCAGTTCTGATTATTGTGGTTGGAAGTAGTTAACCCATGATGTTTATGTCGGAGACAAAATGCATGTGTTGATAGCCTGTTATATAGTTTCACATTGTTTTGTTGGAACTGCTGGGTTAGTGTATTCTTTGGTACGAAGAAAAGCATGCTAGTAAAATTTGTGCTGTGAATTGACATGTGGAAGACTTACTTATAGGTTGTCTTTGGAGGATTAGTGGGAATTGTCAAGAGTGATGGGTCGGGTTAGTGGTTCGTTAACCTGTGGGTTGTCTGAATTGAAAATGCATACTAGTCGCTTGGTTATTCAAAGCTTTGAGTGGATGCCTTGGGAATAAATGGCAAGGCCGAACATCAGGTTTCTATGGAGAAGTATTGGGGGTCTTTGGAATAAATGTCAAGAACCAATACGCCGGGTAGTCATCGGTACCTTGTGGATAAATGTCAAGGACTGATGCACAGTTCAAGGCCTTGGGGATAAATGGCAAGGTCGAACATCAAGCTTCTGTAGAGAAGTATTGGGGCCTTGGGAATAAATGTCAAGGGCCAATACGACTCGAAGAGTTAGACTCGGAGGATTAACGTGGAGTGGTGCTTATGAGTAACAGTTCAAGACCTTGGGGATAAATGGCAAGGTCAAACACCAAGCGTTGTAGAGGGAGGTCGGTATCTTGGAAATAAATGTCAATAGCCGTTACGCCTCGAAAAGTTAGACTTGGAGTGACTGGGGTTATGCTGAACGCACGCACTAAGCGTGGTAACAATTCTATAGATGCAAGCGCACACCTGTCAGAGTAATATAAAATGGATGGAGTATCCAAGTATCGATCCTCAAGGACTTCTAAATAATTTCCAAACTCTAAAGTTTTAATGAATAGTGAACGTTGAAATTAGTGATTGTTGTAAAATGGGAAGTGGTTACAAATAATGGTTTTGGATTTGGGATTTGGTCTTATAATGGTAAAACCTAGCCCGAATTACTTCAAGTTAGCCAACAAAGAATCAAGGATACGCTAAGGACGACATGCATTTTACTTTAGGAACCAACAACTACGCTTTTCACTTGACTTATGTCTAACCAAGTTCAAAGTCCTAAGACATTCCCTAATATGTCTATTATGAGAGATATCTTTTACGTGTTAATATATGAGTGAGAGAAAACAAGATACACGTAAAAGAGAGATGGGTAGGAGAGAACCATAAATTCAAATAAAAATAATTTGGATATTATTAACAAAAATCAAGGTTAATATCGTGTACGAAATGTTTATTCTACATCTCTACTTTTCTATATAGTAGTTAACAAAATACTAACAACAAATTTTCTAGTTTTTTTCCAAAGGATATCAACTTTTCATTCTAAACTAGAAGACAATTCAAATTAAACTTAAATCATTATTATGAACAAACATAAATAAAAATAAATATCAATATATTAACCAAACACAACATTGAGTAAAATTTGAAGAGAAATTGACTAGCTCTAAATGGTGTTGTTTGTTTTACACGTAGATATGTTTTGAGTGGAAATGTACATTAGTGAAGCTCAAAGGAAAAAAAAAAAGAGTGTGAGAGAGCAAAAATAACTTCTCCAACTTTGAATCATTGGAGTAAGTAAACTGAAGAAGAACAATCAAAACTTTGAATGATCGAAGTAAATTTCTTCTCGATCATCCTATACTAAATACTTGTCAATGGGAAACATAGGTTCCAAGTGATTCTCTTGGTTTTCATCAATCTCTTTTGTGTGTTGTTGCACAACCAAGATTAAGGCATTCCCATGAAATTTGAAGAGGCCAACACCTCCCCAATTGCCCCAAGTTGTGTATCTTCATTCCAAAGTATCAACCCTTAAACAAGAGGCGAACTCAGGCAATGGCGTCTTCCTACCATTACAAGGTCGAAATTGTTCCCCATCGAACGGAGTATAGAGACCGTTCCAGTGCCATCTGTAACCACCTTTTCTTTGTAAATTACTCTTTACCATGGTTTGTCGAAACTTGCTCACTGCCTCATCGTCAAGTCTCATCTCTTCTAAGTTATAGCACGGGAAATTTTCATTCTCCACTAGACGAATCATTGTCAAGTTGATATTGGGGTGCCTAGCCATTCTTGCCCCAATGAATATTGCCTCTCGGTCGTCTGGTCCACCTGTGAAGACCACGGTTATGTGAAAAGAATGCAAGTTCGTTGTGATAGAGCTTGAGACTTTCAAGAGTCCGCGGTCAACAACAAGGGCGATAGAGCAGGGTGCCTTGTCAAGGATGTGATTGTTAACTGTTCTCATTTTACTTTTGCACAATGACAACATACCATTGGAATGAAATCTCTTGTGGAAAGGAACAAGAACCAAAGAAGTCTCTTTGTCGAATGCGAGCGTACAAACATCATGGTGCATAGTCGCAAGACGTGGTATAATGATGAAAGGATAAATTTCAACTATGTCACAGATGCTCTGTCCAAAGTATTTGAAGGCATTAACGATATGCTCAGAAGGGCAAGACCTTGAAGTACCTACGTTCTTAAGTTTGTGGGCAATGAATTGTGGGTTAGCACGGCCAAGAAGCTCAACAAGATGAAGCATGTGAACAACAAGATGGCTTTGTCTCGTTGGATTCAAGACCTCGAGAAGTTTAATGGCATTAGGAACATCGTCTTGGTCATGAATGCAAACTAATAAACGGAGATCAGAATTTGATCTCGAGTGCATCATCGTTCGTTTGTTGTAAACTACATATGTATTTGAATGATCATTGAGATATCTCAGTATGGGAGTGATAACTGCAACCAAAATCACCATGCATATGCACATAACTGAAAATGTTTCGTTATCAAATATCTGCACAGAATTAGAGAAAAAAAATTCAGTGAGTATATTGTAAGAAATAGTGAGTATATTGTAAGAAATGATCGAATGCAATTAGATGATAATGATGATCAACAACGAAGGCTTAGGCTTGTTCCTACCTTTTCTTTCTTCCTCGAATAAAACAAACCAAGCTCCATAGCTCCTTGACTATTCACGATGAGGCCGAGCAATACGGCATCTCTCACTCGTAGTTTGAAGGAGAGTGAAATCATAAAGGTGCCTAAAAACTTTCCCAATGTAACAACAACAATAGTGCAGGACAGGAGTAAGAACTTTTT
The DNA here is from genome assembly GCF_013281855.1 of Momordica charantia. Taxonomy (NCBI): domain Eukaryota; kingdom Viridiplantae; phylum Streptophyta; class Magnoliopsida; order Cucurbitales; family Cucurbitaceae; genus Momordica; species Momordica charantia. The sequence continues at coordinate 11,573,398 of NW_028275162.1, forward strand.
GAGTTTAATGGTAAAGATATTGATAAACCAGCCTATTTTGACAAAGAAGATTGGCATGAAAACCCACGAGTTGATGAAATTAAGCCTCTCTACCAATGTTGATCCAATGGGAGGCCCCGAAGGGATTGCAATCCCAAGTACAAGGGAACCAAAATGTAGATGCAAACCAGTGGCCTGGCAAAAGAGGCTAGTCACCAGTACCCCTAAAAGCAAGGTAATCACATAACCCTCCGTCAACGGCTGTCCGGTCGGATTCTGCTTCATCATCCCAACAATGGCAGGCCGAAACACATAAATGATGATGGATATGAGAATGATGGAAGACAAAATTATTGAGAACATCTCATATCTTTTAACATTTGGTGCATTCAAGAGATGTCCTAGAAACATAATGCAATAGCTGTAGAACGCAGAAGCCATGGAAGATGACAGAGCAATTCTGCCCAACTCAGAGTTCATTCTATGAAGTTCAGAAAGAAAGCAAGCAATGGTGGGAAAGTCGATGAAGGACTCTATTGTAGCAACAGTGGAAATGGGTTTTGGGATTTGAGAGTTTATAGTGCAAATGGTGTTAAGAAGCAAAGGTAAAGCCATAGTACATGAGCCAATAACAAGTGCCCTCTTGTCAATCTTCTTTACTATGGAAGGATCTATTTGCACCCAATGAGAAAGAAGTAAAAAATATATCCCATTGAAGCTACTATGTCAAGGAATATGAATCCCCTCATGGGGAAAAGGGTTTCTCTGACTCCCTCGAACTGGCCCAGAACCGAAGAACCTAGAACTAAGCCTCCCTGAAAAAAGCAAATTAAATAAGAAAAGATAACAAGATAATTGCAAGTAATCAAGAGAAGATAGAGAGTTACCAAGATTTGAGAGACGATGAGGGGTTGGCCGAGGGGTTTGAGGAGCTTATAAAACAACAGAATGGCCCCTCCAGAAATAACCAACTGAATTAGAAAAGAAGGTAAAGAGTACTCAAAAGGGTTGGATTCGGTGAAAACCCCATGGGAGTGAATTCGGTCACCATATATGCAGTTGTTGGTCAAGTTCTCGGGTGAATGTCTAAATTAACCGCCGATGTAGGCAACAATTTCGTCTGGTTCCATTACAACAAAACTTAGTTTTCCAAGCTGAAAAGATCCTTCGGACATAGAAGAAATCAAAAGGAAAGATTGGGAATAGAATGAAAATGGAAATTGGGGATTCTTTTCTTTTAAACCTTTTTGTAAAATGACTAAATTGAGTGATTATGCTTAACTTGGAAATCAGTTTAAATTTGGAAGAAACTCAGCTTCTATTGTATTGTGATTTGGCCTACAACCAAACGCCCCAAATTTTAATATTAGATGCTCCAGCTTTATTTTAAAATGTTGTGTTAAGAATTATTTGTTAATAATTTATGTAGTATTTATTTTTTAAGAAAATTTTAGCATTTGACAACGAAAATACAACCAACAATAATTGGATAGAAATTTTAGAGCATTATTTTGACTTAATTAATATTATTATATTGTAATATTTTGAGTGGGAGACATTGAAAAAACGTGGTATTTTTAGTTTTTATATTTTTTTAGTAGAACATGTGGGATAAGGGATCGAACTAACAACCTCCTGATTTGAAATATATGTCGAATTATGCTCACTTTGGCTTTTAGTTTTTATTTTAGTATATAGAAGATATGTTTCAAAATTTTATATTATCTTATTGGTTGATTAGATAATGTCAATGAGAAAATAAAATTGAAGTTGTTGGACTAAATAAAATTGAAAAACATGAATTTTTTTTCTTTAAAGCAATATTTTTAAGGAAATAAGAAGAAATAAATACAAAATTACATTTCTATTTCATATCTAGAAAATGAAAATCTTTTTTCTATTTATTGATAAATCATACTTAGTTTTTTTTTAAAAAAAAAAAGTAAGAACTAAAACTAAAGAAAAAAAATAGATCTCAACATTTTGGTGAGAAATGTTGGAATAAAATGCATTTTTATGAGTAGATGAAGAAAAAGTTACAAATATTTTTAAATTAGAAGATTTTTGAAATTCTATTATTAATTATTATTAGTAAAAATCATTAAAATTATTAGAGAACAAAAATTTTCATATTCCAATTTATAAGTTACTCTATCGGAGGAGGAATATGGAGAAATTTATTGAATTATAACCTACCACTAACCCAATGTATTAATACATAAACTAAATAAATGTTGTATTAGTAGAAAATAAAATAATAAAATAAATCTAAATAAATGAGAACTAACATGGATGAAAAGTGAATTGAAGGGATGTGATAGGAGAGAGAAACATATACTCATGGAGGAGGATACTTTGGGTATTATTAAAATAGTCAAAGTCAATATCGTCCATAAAATATTTCTTCTAGGTCAGTACTTTTATATATATATAATATACATACATACTAGTAACTTAACACGTTCGTTGCACGTTGTAACTTAATTCAAATATAAGTGAATATATATTTTAGACTACTTTCTTGAAGCACATCCTTGTTTCTTATTATTGTTTAAGATCAAACTAATAATTATTTATTAAAATACAATATCATATAATTGCTAGATAACAACACTTTCCAATAAAAAAATATAAAAAAAAGACACTTTGGGAAGATAAGAATGAAATTTAATATTTGATGGGAACGACTGATAGAACCACAGTTTAGGCGAATTGTAATAGTAGTTCATAATTGTGAAAGTCTTGATGGCAACATTTGAGCTGAATGTAAAAATTGGACGTTCTCAGTAATCTCCTGTCACGTTCAACTATCGTGAACCTGCAAGAAAAGGAGTTAGCACTCCGAAGATTTTGTCAGTAATAGCCAGAGAAAGTGATTTTTTCTCCCCCACTACCCTTTTTCTCCTATGTTCTTATAGAGGCAGTCCTCACTAACAATCTTCCCTTGGAATCCTTGCAACTGCCGTATCCCGAATTTCTCTCCCTAGATATCGGGAGTGAGGCATGCGATGGTTGACTCCCCGTCTATTTCGAACTAGTTTACCTTGTCGAGCTCACGCCCGCGCTTGCTTCTACTCAGCCGAACTTGTTCTTGCCATGGCCCAAGCTGGGCGTAAAGCTCCTCAATCCGGATCTCGCAGATTGCACCGCCCTTAAGCCATGTGGCTTTCGTGCGAAAATGAAAATCCATCATCCAACATTAGGAATGAGAGAGAAAAATTAGAAAATTTCCTTGGTTATTGGTGATAATATTTTGAGTGTAAGAACGATTTAACACTAAAAAATCTAGAAAGTCTAGTGAGAAAGAAGAGAAAAAAATAAAAATAAAAAGCTAAAATCTTTAAAAGAAATTAGTGAAAAAAAAGTCATTTTAGAGTCGTAGAAAATGATAGAGTTACAAAACTGTTGAATTTCTAAAACTTTTGGTATTCAAAACTTAAATATTATAGGGGTTATTATTAAATTATTTTAGATTAAGAATAAGCTTTTCATATTACATTTTAGCAATTAAGTTTTTCTTTTTTCTTTTAAATTCGAACTTTCATATTTTTGTCTTTCAATTTATGAATGCTATCTAATTATTCATTTCAATATATTTTTATACTTTATTATTTTTTTTAACATTATTTAACCATTAAAACACTATAACTTTTGAAATTCCATTATTAATTATATAAGTAAATATAAAATCATTAATTTTATAATTAATTTTTAGGAATAAATTGAAAACAATTTTATTCAAAATTTTCAAATTCTTTACCTTATTTTCCTGATTCATTTTAATTTAGATGAATGTATTAAAAAGATAAAATAAAAAATAAAAATAAAAATAAAAACCCTTAAATAAAGGAGAGAAGAACCGTGGGCTAGAAAACTTTTTTTTAATAAAATAATAATAATTTAATAACTTCATATATAGATTAATAAATTAAAATAGAATTTCAAAAGGTAAAAAGAAAAAAAAAACTGAAAAATGATATTAAATAAAGAGTATATATGATATTAAATAAAAAACTGAAATGGAAATTGAAGGAAAAAAATAAAAAATGAAAACCTCACGCAATGGAATAGGAAGTCAAAAGGAAGAGAAACCTCACGAAATGGAATAGGAATTCAAAAGGAAGGGAAAAAGAAAGGCAAATCAAAACTTATATATAAATGAAGGGCATGGATAATATTAAGTTAAAAAAATGAAGAATAATATTGTCCAAAAACTGTTTCTTCCATATCCGTAGTTTTATATATATTATAAATATAGATATAGATATAGATACAAATATAGACTAGTTGCCTTGCACGTTGTATCTCAATTTTATTTTTGTTGGGTGTGTTGCCCTAAACTCGTAGTTTGTATTTATGTAAAAACAAATGTATATTCAATAAAGTTTTATTCAATAAGTTTATTGTTGAATTCATAACATTGCATTATCAAAAATTCAATAAACTAAACATCCAAGGTTATTATCATGTAACCGGGATAGTATATATACTGGGTATATATTTGATATACTAGATATATATTTGATATACCTCTAATATACGAGGTATATATCTGATATACCCCTGACATACGAGTGGATGATGTCCCGTGAATAAACTAAAGGGTCTATAGTATATGGATAAGGCTGGGTACCTTATCCTGGCAACACTATGGATACGGCCCACTTTGTAAATGTTACAGACGACTCGATCCAGGTCATTCATGTGGAGACATGCGAGTGGGGGTATCCTATATAATGAGTTTGTATAAGACCAGATTGCGAAATAGACAATCTTTAGATGTAACGTCGTTGACTAACAGATTGCTATTTCATAGGATGACAAAACAACTCATTCTCAATCCTGAGTGACTTATGGACTCCTGCCCTTCAGGGCTCGTCCTTTGATCTGTATGGGTAAGACTGGCCTGAGTTGCCGACTCAATATTCCTACCATTTTGGGGACGAGATCGAGTGGGGAGCTGGGAACATAACTTCACAAGATGAAATTCACTCATCCCCGACTTTAGGGGAGTAGATGAGTGTTCTCTTAAATGCTGACTCCGGGACTTGAACAAGGGGCCCCACCCTCTCATTGGCCCGGGAGGGACTTCCGGTTATTGGTCGGACCATAACCGGGTTGTTCATTAGAGGAGCAGTGATATTTAAGGAGTAAGATGTAACATAGGGGTAAAACAGTAATTTGATCCAACTTGAGTTACGAGCAATCGTGAAGGATTGACTTGTCATTAATGGTCGTATATCCATGGACACGAAAATGAAAACATTCTGCAGTGAGAAGAGTGCAACTGCGGGTCTTTAGTGGAGTGACCCGTAGTTAACGAATGTTGATTACCTCGATCAATGAGTTTGACCAATTAATCTCGCATCGTTCAAACTTCTGATCTGTAGGTCCATTAGGTCCCCTTGCTAGCTCATAACGAGTAAAACGAGGATCAAGTTTTTGGAACAATTTAAACTGTTCAAATTACTGAAGGGATTATATGTATATTGATACATTATAATATATAGTCAATTATAAATTAAAACTGTATATTGTAAGAGAAATTATTTGAATGAAATTCAAATAAAATTAATATGAATAAAATTCATATTAAAAATATAGGTTAAAAATAATGTGTATAAGATGTACATTAGAACTATAGGTTATACGAAAGAAATGCTATAGATATGATTCTATTTATGTAATAAATAATTAAGTGTTAATTATTTATTTGATATATATATATATATATATTAATTATTAATTAGATTAATAATTAATTAATATTTATTAATTAATTAATTATATATATATTAATTATTATTATTAATTAATAATATTAGTATATATATATATATCGGGTGTGGGCAGTTAAGTGACGTGGGATAACTCCCCACGTCAGTGTCGCACTTCTGCAAAAATAGAACACATGATAACAAAGAAGTCTAACTCCCAAATCTCTCTCAATAATCACTCTCTCTCAATTCTCCCTAAGATTTTCAAACGGTGCTCCCACAAGCACGATCTCGAGACCTAAGAGGATAGCGAGGAAGATTCGGTGGTGGTGTTCGAGAGGAAATCGTTGAAGAAAAGTTCTTCAAATGTAAGTTTTCCTTGTTTTTCATTCTAGAAGGTTTGTTTTTGTTTTCACAAAAATCATGAACGATTATCCGCTTCTGCTCCGGGCTTCACATCCATCAATTTTATCATATATTAATGTTAATTTTACTTTGAAAAATGTTGAGTATCTATGAAATATTATAGTATAAACAAAATACTATAACAATTGTTAGATGTTTTAAAATATAAGTATAATTTAAAGTTCAATAATATAATTCAAACATCTTAAACATTCCACGACTAAATAGCATAAACAAAATACTCAAAAGTTGAGAGCATAAATCTATAATTTTATAAAAAAAAATAAAGATTGTTTAATTATTATGTAAAAAACTGAGTACAAAAAGATTAACCAATATCCAACTTGCATGCATTTCTCTCCTTTATAAATATTAAATAAATATTACTAAAAAATTATTAAAAATAAATAAATATAAATGGTTGAAAACTTGAAATCTCAAGGGCAGTGCATTGTTAAGAAATATTGTAAGGATTGTTTGGTCATTTGGCTTTCATTGGAAAAAAAACTAAAAAGGAAAAAAAAAAGAAATTTAGAGCTGACACGTGTGACATGTGTTTAGTAGTGAAAGAAAAGAAAAGAAAGAAGTGGAAAGAAAAGAAGAAATAATGAAAAAGAGTGTTTATGCAAAGATGTGCACAGCAGTGTGTTCCTGATTGTAGCTCGAACTCGGCCTCCGGACCGACCTGAACACTTGGGCGGACCTGCACAAAAAGGTGAGCACTCCGACGATCAAGTCAGTATAGGTCGGATTCCAAGTTTAGTTCGAAGCCAGAAATCATCGTACCTGATCGTGGAGTGAAGTCCTCTACTTATGGGTGGTAGTCCCGCTAATCTCGCAACGGTTACACTCGGCAATCTCGGGATCGTCGGTTAGGCCCGGTAATCTCGGGACCGACGATTATGCCCGATAATCACGCCGCTGTCAGTAATTCGCATCGGCCCCCACCGAACTTCCCGGTAGGTCGGACCTCGGCCAGGTCCACCTCGGCCCCCATACTTAGCATCTATCAATGCTAGTAGTGGTGGTTTCGACCGTCCGAGCTGGGCATGACTCATGAGTCATCTTGGAGCACCAATAGGGGTCCTCCACGTGTCCAGGGTATTTTCATCCCCAAACAAAGAGAAAACAGAAAATAAAAGAAGAGAGTGAGACGAAGGAGAAGAAGAGAAAGAACAGGGAGCAAGGAAAAAAGAAGAAAATAGAGGGAAAGGAGAAGAAATTGAAGGAGTAGCTTTCTGATTTGGATCGGAAATTCGGAATTTGGTAAGTTTGTAGAGATCAAATAAAAAGAATCCATGGAAATATGAAGTCTTTTAAGGTTTGTATTTATGGGTTTTATGAAAAATAATGAAATTGAGGAGTTGAGTTCTATGGGTATTCATTGAACGAGAAACTCCTGTTGTTCTTAACTGAGAATGAATGATAAATTTGTGGGATTCGATTTTATAGAGGATGTATGTTTTGGTCGGATTTTATGGTGGAAATGTAATGAGTTTTGATAAAGAAAAGTTTCATGGGAGAGAGGAAGGCAGAAGAAAGGAGGAAGAAATGAAGATTAATGGTGGGTTTGGAATTTGTAGAAGAAAGGAGGAGAAAGAAATGGTGGGTTGGTGTTCAAGAGAGAGAAAGAAATCAAGGATAAAAGTAATTGATAAATAAAGATAAAAAAATGAATGAAATGGTGTATTTGCGTGAGATGGAGTGGGAGAAAGAGAAATTGAATAGGTTTGGTGGGACCCACTTGTAAGAAGGAAAAGTAGTTAGTTTTTAATGAAGAAAGAGAATGTGGAATTTGGGTAATTGGGTAATTGGGTTATTTTGAAGTTATTGTCATTAAAGTTTGAATTATGTTACGTTGAAATTGGAATTAAGTAAGTTAATTTAGTATTGAATGGTCGGGCAGAAATTGGAACAGAGGACGACCGAGTTTGAAGGATTTGTGAGTGGTTAATTTATTAAACGTTTTGGATATTATTATTGGAATTTATGAATGGTTACTTTATTAAACGTTTTATATTATCAAGTATTACAGAATTTATGAGAAATTATATATTATGTATGATTTAGCATTTCTGCTAAGAAGGAAAGAAAATGTGTTTGTTTGAGAATTTAGAAATGTTTATGAGAATTTAGAAATGCTTTGAGTTTAAAGAAATGTTTAGAGTTTATGAAGTGTTATTTAGAAAGGGATTTCAGAAAATGATTCTAAAATTTCATGAAATGTTCTTCGAAAGAAAGATTTTAGAAATGATTTGAGAAAGAAAGAAATATTCTTAGAAAGAAGAAGGAAAGAATTTTAGAACAGTTTATGAGATTGAGAAAGAAGTTTTCAAACTACCATGTTATTGTATCCAGGTGATTACCTGTATGCTACGTGAATGTGTTTCTATAGTATACCAAGAAATAGAAGGTCTTTGGGACCATTTTACTCCACGTGTTGAGAGAATTATTCTGCTATGCATATTGAGATTACTCTATGCTAGTAGACCAGAATTATTCTGCTGTGTGTATTGAGATTACTCACGCCAGTAGACCAGAATAGAATGTGGATACATGTGTGGTGTTAAGTTTTATCTATCTGTTTTTTGTTTAAAGAAGAATGTTTTATATGTTTTAGAATGTCTTTTAGAGCATGTTGAGAAGTTGACGTAACTAGGTCGCAGGGGATGTAGGGGAATGCTGGGGCGATAAGGGCCAAATCCGGATTCTGAATCCTGGTCCGAATCCTGGACTTGGGAGCGTTATCTTTTCGGTTTGCCTAGAAAGAAATTGTTGTTACAAGTTTGATTTTGAGAACTTTACTGAGTTTTATGAAATGTATAACGTTGCTCTGGTTTTACTCAAGTTTTATGGAATTTTAATGAGAATGCTTTTACTTCAGTTTTATGAAGTTTGCTTTCAGAACTGAATTTTCAATTGTTTATGAAAGAAAGTTGATGAAATTATTTTTTTATTAACTTACCACTCACTGAGCTTCTCAGCTCACTGTTTATGTTTTGTTTTCCCCCCAGACTGTACCTGAGTATCTGAGTTTTTGAGTTTCAAGAAGAATTTAGTTCAGCTTCTGCCACCCAGGATAGTTCAAGAGTTGCATATCACTTTGTATCTAATTTAGTTGGTTTGAAAGAAATTCTATCTACACACTGTTGATAGGAAAAGAATGTGTAGAATGGATATAAGAATGGTTGTTCTATTAAGATTATTATTTTATTATGCATCCATTCAGAGTCGGGGTCTGTCGGGGTTTGTCGGGGTCTGTGGTCGGCGCGACTCATTCTAGGGCTAGTAAGTGTTTTGGGACGGGTCGTGTCAAATATTGTCGAGGAACATGATAGGTCAAAAAAGCTGTCATCCAATTAATAGCTAAGTTTGGTTGTTTAGGAGATTGATTGTTGCTCCTCTCTCTTGAATTAAACCTAAAACTTCCAAAAGTCAAATATTTCCAATAAAAACGTCTAATTACATTTTTTGTAATAACAATTATTTTATTTTTTTTTAAATTAGTTACTATTTTATTTTAGAAGTGAAGATAAATTTTAATAGGTAACATTTATTTCAATTTATTAAAAAGAGAAAACAACTCCAATGTGATATTTTATTCAATAAAAAGGAAAAAAACAAAGTAATATAATGGAGACTTGAACCCACCCAAGACCTCTAGATTAATAAGGAGATATATAACCACAGTACTAAAGTGATAAGAGACAACATACCAAAACTTAAAAAAAAAAAAATTTGACCTTAGCAAGACGCCATGCAATTGAGAAAACGTGAAAGTGGCATAGATCGTCTTTGAAGGTGGAAATAGTTTAGTGGATTATATATATTTGGAATAAGATTAAAATAAAACATTGTTAAAAAAAACTACTAATGTGACCACAATTCTTGACACTACTAATGTGACCACAATTCTTGACACATTTGCAAATGAATGACTTCAATCTTCTTCCACATCCACTTGTTTCTTTAATTATCTTTTTTTTTATTTTGAGCTTTCTTGATTTGGATATGTTTGCAGTCTTAGTGGCATCCTCTATTTAATATAATAACTTTCTTTTAAAGATAAAAAAATTATCAATGTGACAAGCTACTAGGTAGGTTAAATATTCTAAAACGGAAAAAAGAAATGATAAAGTTTAAATTCTATTGTGTAACAAAAATAATGTTTTAAAACAAAAATAACAATATATTTTAACCAAAAATAATATTGTATTGGATAAATTTAGTTTTTTTAAACTAACATTCTGTACATAGGTATTTATTTATACATATTAGTAGAGGTGTTCACGGGTTGGGTTGGATTGGGTCGGATTAGGGATATTTTTGGGACGAACCCGAATTTTTGGGTTGGCCATATGTAGGAACTGACGAGTCTAAAATCGATAGCTAACCCAACCCAACCCAACCCAAAATTTTCGGATTGGGTCTGGTTGGGTTGTCGGGTTCTTATTTACTTTTTTTCCATATATTTTTCTAACCTCAAAGTTACAAAACGGCTCACGTAGAAGAATCAAAATCTCATAAATGAGAGAAGAAAGTTGGTGGCAACGATGACGGGCTGAGACGGTGACGACGATGACGATGTGATGGAAGAAGGCTGGCGACGACGACGACGAAGGCGACGTGAGCTCCGAAGGCGGGCGACGACGGGAGCTGCGAAGGACTACGGCGATGGAAAACTTGAGTGAGGGAAGAAAATGGAGGAGAGAGGCTTGAGAGAGGAAAGAAAATGGAGGAAAGAATCTTGAGAGGAAAGAAAATGGAGGAAAGAATCTTGAGAGAGAGAAGAAAATGGAGGAGAGATGCTTGAGAGAAAGGGGGAGGGAAAGTGAGATTGAAAAGATGAAAAAACCCTAACCTAAATGAATGGCTAGTTAGGATTAAAACTAATGGAGGGTTGAGATTAAAGATAAAAAAAATTATTTATATTTTTATAAAGATATTGTTATATTATTTATAATTAAAAAAATATATTTATGCATAAATTCGGGTTGGGTTGACCCGAATTTTTAAGGGTTGAACCCGAGATCCAACCCAACCCGATCGGCTTGGGAAATTTTCAACCCAACCCAATCCTTACAGTTTGGGTTGGGTTCGTCGGATTCATCGGGTTGTCGGGTTTTTTGAACACTCCTACATATTAGTTTTTGACATGCAACATATTTCAAATTTTTTTATCATATTTATTAAAAAAATTATTTGTTTTATATTCAGTATGTATCAAATATTATGATATTTTTTCAACAAAACAATAAGAACTTTGATAATTGAAAAAACTATATTTTATTAAATTTGGAGTCAATTATAAATTATCCATAAATTAAAATTAAAGGAAAAAAAAAAGCAATTTCCAAATAATACCAAGTGTCTTTCATTAATCATTTAGATTGAAATTAATTCGTCAAATTGGATCCTACAAAATTGGGTCCATAATCAATTTAGTTCACAAATCCATTAAATCGTATTTTGGCCCAAAACCCAAATTACCATAAAACCATTTTGGTGGATTGATAAATTTATTTCATTGCGTCTAAATCTACTTAAAGAATTGGGCTAGATCCAAAATCACCAAAGTCCATATCTTTCAAAATTAAATTGGACTCATGACCAAATAGAGTCCAAATCTATGGATTGGGTCCAAAATCACCCAAACCCAAAGTCCGCTAAAACCTATGGAAAACTCTATGAATAAAGGAGTCTTGGTCATTTTAAAATGTTTAAAATTTCATAATGGAGAGAATTCAAACATCAAATTGAAGATTCAAAGACTAACATTAAAGACTTAAGAGACTCTTTTAACGTATAGAACTTTGATACAAGAAAAATTATCTTAATCTTCACATCAAGTTCGAGAGGAAGAATCAAAGGATGAATACTAGAGATGGAATCCACTACATAAATATACAAACATAAAATTCCACCTCCACGAAATATAATTTCTCCAAAATCTATAATTTCTCCAAAATCTAGTCTGTACAATTATATTTGAATAAAATTAATATACTACAAACAAAATTAACAAATTTAAATATGAGTACAGGTTTGAAAACAATCATATTACAAAATAAAATAGCAATAACAAAACTGCTATGTGAGACTTACAAGCTTTGAAGATGAAAACATTATAAAAAAATGAAAAATAAATCCTCTTACAAGCTATGTTGAAAAATAAAAAAAATTCCATAAAACTTACAAGCTATGTTGTTTGATAAAATAAATCCTCTTTATAGCCAAAGGAGGGAGGAGTTCAAGAAACTTTTGATATTTCTAGCATTTTTAAATTTCATGAGGTATATATCTTTAAATTTTTAAATGAAAGTAAAACTATTCGCATCAAACATTTTTTAATTTTCTTTATTTATCAGTAATTATATAAGCAATTAATTTTCATTTTCCAAATAATTTTTCAACCATTCTACAAAAAGTTAAAAATAAAAAATAAAAGATTAAATTGTTATAGGATAAAACTTGACACTTAATAAAAAAATTTACAATAGGGACTAAATCGTTACAAACTAAAGTTCAGGTAGTAAATCGCTATTTTAGTAAACGTACAAGGATTAAATCGTTATAAAGTAAGGTTTAGGGACTAAACCATTATTTTAGTGAAAGTTCAATGATCAAAGGTGTTTTTTAACCTTCTTATAATTAGTAATATCTCCCATTTCCACACACATATATATATAAATAATATTGACAAATAAATGATATTATATTTTTACACTACTACTTAAGTTCTGTATATAAAAACATAATAATAATAATTTCATGACGCATTATACTTACAGTATACCTAAGAAAAGTAGAATAAATACGGTGCATGCCAAATAAGGAAAATGGCTAAGGAAAAAATAAATAAGGGAAGAGTTGGTGGTTGACCACAACTCTTGAAAAGTTTTTCTTCCTTGGACAAATGAGACCATTTTTCAACTTCTTCAAAGCCTTTGTCATATGCTAGGAAAAGAAAAAAATAACGGGGAAATGTCAGCATATAATTATGAAGGTAATTAATAAATAGTTATTATTAATAAAAAGAAGGTGGTATCCTTATTAATTATTATGATTCGTGTAGAAAATGAGGAAATATTATTAAAAAAAATTTCACACATCCGAATTCATAAGTTCCTTACGCTTTAAAAATAAATGTTTTTGTTTTTTTACTTCTAAAAAGTGAGCAATTTGGTCATTATTTGCAAAATTCTAATACAAATTTTATAAATAATACAAACCTTTTAATACTAATTTATGACTACATTCCACGTTGTGTATTTTCTTGATTAAAAAAAATATATAATAAATATAGTACATAAAGGATATGATATTGGATGAGAGCTTCCTTGACATGTCGTGTTCCTCTCGACAGCATCTCCTCAAAATAAACTACCATTGAGATTTCAAGTTCATAGTTGTTTATATTTATTTTTTTTAATAATTTTTTAGTAATATATTTCAATACTTATAAATGGGAGAAATGTACGTCTGGATTTTTTTTTCTTTTTATAAAATTATAGATTTATGCTCTTGAGTTTTGAGTGTTTTGTTTATTTCTATTTGGTCATTGAATATTAAAGTGTTTGAATTATATTATTGAACTTTTAAGTTATATTTATATTTAGTCTTTCATAGTTAAAACTATTTAATGGGATGTATTTGTAAGGTGTCATGCCAATTAATTTATAGTTGGAAGAATTTCAAATTTTGTTTTATGAGTTTTAATACACAAACTTTGTATTGAAAATTATTTCCATCATTGTAGATAATTTTCATATTTAGCATAATTATTAATTGAATGGATAATTGTGCTACCTTGCATCCATTAACTTGATGGCACAGTACAACTAGAGTCTTCATTGCTTTAATAGTAGTCTCAACCACCAACCCTTATTCACTCCTCTTCCCCCACCAACTCCTATTTACTCCTATTTCCTTTGCACAATCCCTTATTTGGCATGTACCATATATATTCTACTTTTTTTATTACATACCTTCAAAAGAAATATATTAAAGTTTGATTATGATATATTTTTTTAATTATCCACCTATTTTGAAGTTTTATAATGGTAGTTACAGCTAGAGCTGGTTTTGGTGGGAAGAATTCATGCTACAAAACGGAGGTTGTCACATGAGTGATAAAATTAATTTGAAACAAAAAGGACTTATTTTAAAGTAGGAAAATAAAGCTTTTATGTCTCATCCACCCTTATTATTACGTATTGTATGAGTATGCATACCCATCAAGTAACTTTTTCTTTTTCTTTTGGAAATAAAGAAACATTGTATTAAATAGAAATAAGACCACTAAGAGATACATTAGAAGAGTGGTGACCACGTATCACTATCACAGCCCACGAAAGAAAATAATTGTCCCAAAGGATATAGAAATGATAAAAAATGGCACACTTGCCAATAAAACAATTTGCACATTCAAAGAACTAGGATTATGAACAAATTTTAGCTCACTCTTCTTGTGACTAATGCGATATACACAATAAATATTACTAAAAAAAGTGATATCCTTATTAATTATTATGATTTGTAAATTTTTTGAAACATCAAAATTCATACAAGTTTTCGTATACTTTAAAAATATTATTTTGATTAATTTACTTTAAAAAGGTGAGCAATTTGATCCTTATTTACAAATTTTTAATATAAATTTTATAAATAATAGAAATCTTTTAATGCTAATTTATGAGTGCATTCCATGTTGGTGCATTTTCTTGATTAGAAAAATATATATAATAAATATGATGCATAAAGGAGATGCTAAATATGGGAAATAGCTGAAAAAAAAAGTTATTTTGTGCAGAGTGGAGAGGAGTAAATAGGGATTAGTGATTGACCATGACTCTTGAAAAATGAGAGGATCTCTCCTACCTTTAAAAAAATAAAAAGAAGGGGTTAAAAAAAAAAAAGAAATACCAGATGATGTAATGGTATTGTGAAATCACAACTCATTTTTTTCTTTTAATAATCTATTCAAATTTAAAGTTTAATTTTATGAAAACCAAATCCATGGTTAAAAATTAAAGATTGAGGTTGCAGTTTTACTTTTATTCATATAATTTTTTTACGTATATAATTAAATTATGCATAACAATTTAATTATTTTATTTTTCTAAAAATAAAAAATTTAAATGCATAACATATTCTAATATTTTCTTTCCAAACTATTTATAAAGGTTAAATGAAAAAACAAAACAAAACAAATTTATTATTTGTTGATTTAGAAAATATCTAAATCTTTGCAATATTAGCTTGGTTAAGATACCTATATTTGACCGAGTCTGAATCTTCACCTCATATGTTGTACTAAAAAAATAAAAATAAAAAATTTAAATTCATCGTCTTTGTTCGTACCGAAAAAATATCGATAGTAACAATAAATCTTCGAGAACACTCCAAGATAAGAAAACCTGCAACAACAAGTTAGCACTCATGTAGACACCGTATTTGGTCCGGCTTAATTTATTTATTTTAATTAAGTTTGATTTTAATGATTTTGGTTAAAAAAACATCATTTTACTTTATTATTAGTTTTAAGATAAAGTTTCAATTAACTTAAATTAAAAAAGAGGGTTAGATTTTATTGGAATTTTAAAAATCTTTTGTTTAAATAAAATTTGATTTTATTAAAAGGATTTTGTTAAAAGAGAGAATTCGAATTTATTTAACAGATTTTTCTTTTTTCTTTTTTCTTCGTCATATGTTTCACATATGTCATTCCCTTCCTTTCTCTTTCCTTTTTTTCCTCTCCGGTTTTACTTGACTCACGCCACATTACCTTTATCAATTTTGGGTATTTAAGAGGGATGTGCACGGAGCAGACGAAGACACAAAGAGATAAAGCAAGATGGAGATCATGAGGAGTAAGAAAGATTTCTCTTTGTTTTTGTTGATGCGTGGATTTTGACCCTCCGACTCTTCTTCTCGCACACACCAAACTCGATGATAAGGGAACCGATACCTACAAAATCAAACCGATCAAAACTGGTGTGACCTCAGTCACACGGGCTCCGATGCTTAAGTTAACGAGGGAGAGTTGAGAAAATAGTTAGCTTAGGATTAGTTACCTGCCCCCTTCAGGGTTGAACCTCACTGCTACTTATAACCATGAAGATGATTCCAGAACCTTCGTAGCCAAACCCTAATTGAGCGTTGCAGGGCCCGAGGGATCGTAGATCGCAGGCGGGAGATTCTCGGGTTGGGTCGTGGGCCGAGCAGGGGTTGGGATCGAGAAGGGGTCGGGATCGAGCAGGGGTCGGAACCGAGCCCTCTCGGCCTGGTTAGTTCTCCGCCGGTCGCTTTCCTCGTTCTCTGCCTTGGCGCTAGGTCGTTCTTTGGGCCGGCCCGTTACGTCGCGGGTTGGTCTCTCCCAATCGATGATCTCAGGCTTCAACTCCTTATCCCGTTTCGGATCGTTTTTGTTCTCTATAACAATGGCCCACACTCTCAAAACAGAAGACGAATAATTGTGTCAAGATCTTTGTTTTGAGAGTACTTGTCGTTTGTCGTTACCACGAGATCATTGTATATCAGTGGCTAATAATGTGAAGGTTTCTAACGCACAGAGCTTCTACCAAAAGCTTTTGATCCAATTTTGGATTTTAGTGCTTGGTTCCTGCCACTGTTTTTGTGCCTTGAGCTTGTCGATGCTATTCATGAATTGGAAGTTTTTTCCAATTTTCGTTGACCACAATCAAGTCTCCTAAGCCTGATTTTATTCTCGTCTGAGTTTAAACCATTTACTTTTGGCCTTGGGATCTAACTTTAACAGAACTAATGTCGATACCTTTGGGTTTCTAACCTATTTGGCTTTTGCCCATATTTTATACCTCAAGGTTTACTCTTGGGTTTCTAACCCACTTGGCTTTTGCCAATGACTTTTATATCCTAAGTTTAGTCGGCAACTTTAGGTTTCTAACACATTTGGCTTCTGCCGGTTTTTTACCCCAAGTTAAATCAACACCCTCGGGTTTTTAACCTATTTTGGCTTTTTCCATATGATTTTCTACCCGTGGGTTTCATTGATCGGTTAGGCTTGCCTGTTTTTTGTTTTAACCTTGTTGGGCCTGTACGCATGCCTTTTTCAGCACCTCGGGATTCTTTTCCCTGGTTTCACTGATTGGCTTTTAGCTTATCAGCCTGCTTCTAGGTCCGTCCCAATTTTGAGTTTCTTGATTGGTCGTAGATATGTAGATATTCATATGATGCCCCCTGCTTGAGAAATTTATTTCAGAATGAACATAAAAACTCAAGTATCACATCGAATGTCAAATACTTTATTAGTAGGAAGATCGTCCTGTCGAAGATTTAGTTACAATAACCTTAGTTGGTCCAAATAATGGAAAAACATAAAAATGTCCAGAAATATGTCGAACTAGTGGTAGTATCTTTTGAGGTGTCGAGCGTGCCATGGGTGTAGTAAAGCCTTCCCCGTTGGTCTTCTAAAGCATAACTGCCTATTCACACCGCTTTAGTAACTTTGTAAGGGCCCTCCCATCTTGGCCCAAACGCACCGCTAGTTGAATCTTTAGTATTGGGCATAATCTTTCTTAAAACCAGATCACCTTCTTTAAAGTCACGTTTCTTAACCTTCGAGTCGTAGTATCGAGCTATTCGATTTTTGTATTCAGCCGTTCGTAGCCGTGCTGTTTCTCGATGTGCTTCTAATAGGTCGAGCTTGAGCTGTAAGGATTCGTTGTTGTCAGGTAGACTGAACTGCTCTACCCTTGAGGAGGGGAGTCCAATTTCAACTGGCACTACCGCTTTAGAGCCAAATGATAGTGAAAATGGCGTTTCTCCTGTCGAAGTACAAGGTGTTGTTCTGTAGGCCCATAATGCGTTGGGAAGTTCCTCTACCCACAACCCTTTGAGGTTTTCTAATCTGGTCTTCAGAGTTCTTTTGATGGTTTTATTGACGGCTTCAACATGCCCGTTAACCTGCGGATGTGCTGGCGAGGAACAGATGTACTTAATGCCCAACTCCCTGCAAAATTCTCGAAAGGCGGCATTGTCGAACTGCTTCCCATTATCACTGATAATGGTGTAGGGTATTTCGAAGCGGCAAATTATGTTCTTCCAGATGAAGTCGGTGACCTTTTTCTCAGTAATTGTAGCTAGAGCTTTGGCTTTGGCCCATTTAGTAAAATAGTCGACTGCCACTACTGCAAATTTGGTCTGGCCCTTTCCTAGTGTGAGAGGCCCTATAAGGTCTATTCCCCACTGAGCAAAGGGCCAATGACTCATTATGCTTGTTAGAGGCTCTGGCGGTTGTCTAGGTACTGTTGCAAACCGTTGGCATTTGTCACATTTTTTGGTGAATTGCTTCGTGCCATTCAGCATGGTCGGCCAGTAGTACCCTTGTCGAACTATTTTGTGACTTAGGGATCGTGCTCCTGAATGGCTCCCACAAACACCCTCATGTATCTCTCTCATGACGTAGTCAACTTTGTCGGGTCTTAGACATTTTAAAAGTGCCAACGAGTAGCCTCTTTTGTACAGATTGTCATCTTTAAGCACATATCTGGCTGCTCGTCGTTGTAGCTGCTGGACCTTTATATTTTCAGTGGGCAGGATCCCGTCTCTCAAATATTTGATCAAAGGGCTCTTCCAGTTTTATTCTGGTTGCCCTTGTTCGTCGATATCCATTGCTTCATGTGCTTCTATGCTTGGGTTAGGTAGAATCTCGACCGGTACAGTTCTACCTAGGTCGGTTTCATAAGCTGTAGATAGTCGAGCTAACGCATCGCCGTTGATATTTTGAGCACGTGGAATTTGTCGAATCTCATATTTCGAGAACTGGCCGAGCTGGTTTCTTACTTGTGAAAGGTATTTTGCCATTCGGAGTTCTCTAGCCTGGAACTCCTCTTTTCACTTAACCTACAATCAGTTGTGAATCACTGAGTATCAATATGTTCCTGACCCCAACGTACCTGGGCACTTTTAGTCCTGCTAGTAGAGCTTCATACTCGTCTTTGTTGTTGGATGCATGAAAGCTAAATTGCAGCGCATATTCGAATCTTTCTTTATTTGGAGAGTAGGAGTCCTGCCCCGCATCCTTGGAAATTTGAGGACCCATCTACGTAGAGTGTCCAGGGTTGCTCTTCTTCAACCAATTGTGGGTCGATACTATATAGTTAAGGTTCTGTTGGTGTTAATTCTGCTATGAAGTCTGCCACAGCCTGCCCTCTCATGGCAATTCTTAGCTTATAGTGAATGTCGTATTCGCTAGCTCTATAGCCCACTTTACCAGTCGCCCAGAAGTGTCTGGCTTTTGCAAGATCTGCCGTAAGGGAAAGTTGGTGAGGACAATTATTCTGTGAGCTTGGAAATATGAGCGTAGTCTCCGAGCTGAAGTGACCAGTGCTAATGCCAGCTTCTCCATTTGTGGGTATCTAAGCTTTGCATCTACCATTACTTTGCTTGTGTAGTAGATTGGAGACTGTCGTCCATCTGCTTCCTTTATCAACCCGGAACTCACTGTAGTGTTGGATACAACCAAGTATAAGTAGAGTTCATCACCCACGATTGGCTTTGAGAGGAGTGGAGCTGCCCTCAGGTACTATTTTAGCTCCTTAAAGGTAGCCTCACACTTCTTTGTCCATTCAAATTGCCCTTTCTTCCTTAAGATTTTGAAGAATGGCAAGCACTTGTCAGTTGAACAGCTAACGAATCTGTTGAGTGCTGTTATCCTTCCATTGAGTCTCTACAGCTGCTTTAGAGTTTTAGGTGGATCCATCTCCATAACAGCTTTGATCTTATCTATATTGGCTTCGATTCCCCTTTGGTGTACTAAAAATCCCAGGAACTTGCTTGAGGTCACTCCAAACTTGCATTTGGTGGGATTGAGCTTCATCTTGTACTTTCACAAAACGTCGAATGCTCCTGCCAAATCCTCCTCGTGTCGCTCGTTCTTTCGACTCTTTACTAGCATATCGTCTACGTAGACTTCCATATTTTTACCGATTAAGGCTGCAAACATCCGATTCACCATTCGTTGGTAGGTTCCACCTACATTCTTCAATCCGAACGGCACACGGTGTAGCAATACAAGCCTCGACTCGTGACAAAAGAGGTTTTCTCCTGATCCGGTACATGCATCTTGATCTGATTATATCCAGAGTAGGCATCCATGAAACTCAATCTTTCATGTCCTGCAGTGGCATCAACCAGTTGATTTATTCGAGGCAAAGGAAAAGAATCCTTTGGACGGGCCTTATTTAGGTCCGTGAAGTCGATGCACATTCTCCATTTGTCGTTTGGCTTCTTTACCAGCACTACGTTGGATATCCACTGGGGATAATGTACTTCCCGAATGAAGCCTGCTTTCAGTAGCTCCTCCACCTATTCAGCTACAATCTCGTTCCTTTCTTGGTTGAACGCGCGACGCTTCTATTTCACTGGCTTACAGCTCTCGTCGACGTTGAGTCGATGTACCATGAATCCTCGATCGATTCCTGGCATGTCCTCCGGCGACCATGCGAACACATCGGCGTTACATCTGAGGAAGTTTATAAGGCTTTCTCTTTCCTCATTCCCCAACTTGGTTCTGATGTTGACCCGTCAATCTTCGACTGTCAGAGGGACAGATTCTACCTCCTCAGCTGGTTCTCCCCTGTAAAGGGTGGTCGAATTAAGTCGATGACCAGGGCTCGACCTTGCCTCACCTCTCGTCACTGGTTCTCCCCTGTCAAAGGTGGTCGGATTAAGTCGATGACCAGGGCTCGACCTTGCCTCTCCCGAGAGGTCTGTCGCTTTATTCAGGCCTGACGCTGGTTTTCCCCCGTCAAGGGT
Organism: Momordica charantia; assembly: GCF_013281855.1. Lineage (NCBI taxonomy): Eukaryota > Viridiplantae > Streptophyta > Magnoliopsida > Cucurbitales > Cucurbitaceae > Momordica > Momordica charantia. The sequence continues at coordinate 11,594,298 of NW_028275162.1, forward strand.
GGTCGGATTAAGTTGATGATTAGGGCTCGATCTTGCCTCACCCGATTGATCGACCGCTTCTTTTAGGCTCTTCTTTCCGAAGCACTGATGGCTCTCATCAGGATTCATGTCGCTTTCGAACCAAGTCGACGATCAGGGCTCAATCCTACCTCGCCCGAATGGTCAGCCGCTGCACTCTACATGCCTTGGATCGGAATTTCGCCTCAGATCAGGATTTCGCTTCGATGAAGCTTGCTTTACTGTATCGTCCCCACAGACGACGCCAATTGTTGATGCGTGGATTTTGACCCTCCGGTTCTTCTTCTCGCACACACCAAACTCAACGATAAGGGAACCGATACCTGCAAAATCAAACCGAACTAAACCGGTGTGACCTCAGTCACACAGGCTCCGATGCTTAATTTAGCGAGGGAGAGTTGAGAAAATAGTTAGCTAAGGATTAGTTACCTGCCCCATTCAGGGTTGGACCTCACTGCTACTTATGGCCGTGAAGATGATTCCAGAACCTTCGTAGCCAAACCCTAATTCAGCGTTGCAGGGCCCGAGGGATCGTAGATCACAGGTGGGAGATTCTTGGGTTGGACCATGGGTCGAGCAAGGGTCGGGACCGAGAAGGGGTTGGGACCGAGTAGGGGTCGAAACCGAGCCCTCTCGGCCCGGTTAGTTCTCTACCGGTCGCTTTCCTCGTTCTCTGGCTCGGCGCTAGGTCGTTCTTTGGGCCGGCCCATTACGTCGCGGGTCAGTCTCCCCCAATCGATGATCTCAGGCTTCAACACCTTGTCTTGTTTCGAGTCGTTTTTGTTATCTATAACAGTTTTCATTTTAGGAAACCCTCATTCTTTCTCTTCAAAAACCCACTTGTTTTTTATTTTCCTTTTTCTTTCCTTTCTCTCTCTCTACTGTTCATCTTCTTCCCCATCTCTTCTTCCTCAATCTTTCTCTTTTCAAACACTCACTTTCTCTTTTTCTTTTTATTTTCTGTTAGATTTCTTTTCTCTCTCTACCATTCATCTTCTTCCTCCTTTTTTCTTCTTCCCTTTTTCCCGTTCTCAAAGTCCTCTCCCAAACTCACCTACTATCCCCACACTTCCAATAATCTCCACGAATGGCACCCACAGCTACAACCTTCGGCGATCTAACTCCCACCAGTGCAGCAACCTCCGATCGACGCCTAGACTCCGGCGACGACATTGTAGATTCCGACTGGCGACAGTTCATGTTCATGGCAGCAACATTACAGTGACATTCTGACACAACCTACTTCGACGAGTTCAGTCTGCGATGGCAGATGTCGCAACGTCATTGCGACGCGGAGCGGCCGACATCATCCCCTGACGGGTCTCTTTCGAGATTAGGGTTTGGAGTCGCCACCAATCATCTATGAGGTGTGATTGGTCACCTATTTTAAAAATTTGGTCTGCGAAAACAGATTTTTGGTTCGGGAGTCGACTGAGCGTAGGGAAGCTGTTAGCACCCTACGACACCCGTTCGAAAACGGTACCATATTTTGTCAAAAATTATCCTATTATACTTTGGTCCAAAAAGAAAAATATTTTTGTGCTTGATTTTTAAATGTCCCAAATTTGTTGGTTCATATTTTACGATAAAATATGAACCAAGAAGCATGAGTGGTGCAAAGACCATTAGAAAAACAAATTATCACCTCGAGAATATTGGAAAGATCCAATTTCTGTCATTGGGATTTTCGAAATAATTATTTAGTAGAAAAGAAGAATTAGTAGATAAAAAAGTAATTTTAGAGTAGGGCCCATCAAGAATTGAAATTGTTACATGAGAGTCTATATAGGAATTTCTTACCAATGTGCCAACATCAAAGACTCGAACCTAAGACATGTGAATTACTCTTAAGTAACTTACCACTATGCCAACACCACATGATACAACTTAGTTTTAATTCTTATCATACAAATCTTTATTTAAAAAAAATTGTTTAAAAAAAATAATAAAATAAAATAAAATAATTTTGTTTTAGATTGGAAATTCCTCTAACAAACTTCCTTAAAACTAAAAAAAAACATTTAAAACAAACTTGTTTTAAAGAGAAAAAAAATATCATATTTAAAACAAACTTGTTTTTTTTTTAAAAAAAAGTCAAATCATATTTAAAACAAACTTATTTTAAAAATAATCAAATCATATTTAAACAAATTTATTTTAATATATATACACATATATATATATCAAATTTAAAACAAACTTATTTAAAACAAATAAAAAAAATCAAATCATTTCTAAAACAACTTTTTTCTATACCACGTACTGCAGTGAGTAAATTCTTAGTGTGCCCGCGGGTCTGAAACCGTGAAGGAGCACTCGAGGTCGAAGTCAGGTGGTCGGTGATCCGTGCGTCGGTTGTATAAGTTGTTCGTTATATTATTGTTGTCCTTCGGGATTATAGAGCTTTACGCCGGACTACTGTGGTGCAGGTTGTCTGAACATGTGATCACCGGGGGACGTGTGCAGTCGGTGTATCGTCGGGGTCGCCGGCCTGGGTGAAGAAGAAGAGAAGGTGATGGTAGAGAGAAATAAGGAAGTGAATTTTTCTTGGTGTTCTGTCTGCCTCCTCCTCCCACTGCAGCTCTCCTTAAATACACCTTAAAATAACGATAAAAAAGAAAAAGGGGCAAGAGAAGAGAGAAAAAGAGGGAGAAAAAGAAGGGAGAGGATACACGTATGAATGAAGAAATCAAAGGGGAGAAAAAAAAACTTTTTTTTAATCTTAAAATCAATTTTAAAAAAACCCAATTATTTTCAAATAAAATCTAATTTTAAAACTTAATTTAATTTAATTAAAACTTTACATTAAATTTTATAATAAGTAAATTATGTTATTTTAAACTAAATCAATAAACATAAAAAAATAATAAATAAATCAGTAATAAAAATTTTTTAAAAACGAAAGCTTGCCCCCTTTTGTGTATTCTTGCAGAAAAAGGGTAGACAAAGGCAAAAGACAGAGTATTGGGAATGCGAGAAAAAAAAAAGCAACAGACCTGGCTTGACACAGGCTTCGACCACGATCTATCGGGTTCGATTTAACCAACAGAAAACTAAAAAGTGACGGACCTGGCTTGACACAGGCTTTGACCACGATCTATCGGGTTCGATTTAATCAATAGAAAACTAAAAGGCAACGGACCTGGCTTGACACAGATTTTGACCACGATCTATCGGGTTCTATTTAACCAACAGAAAACTAAAAAGTGACGGACCTGGCTTGACACAGGCTTCGACCACGATCTATCGGGTTCGATTTAACCAACAGAAAACTAAAAGGCAACGGACCTGGCTTGACATAGGCTACGATCACGATCTATCAGGTTCGATTTAACGAACAGAAAACTAAAAAGTGACGGACCTGGCTTGACACAGGCTTCGACCACGATCTATCGGGTTCGATTTAACCAACAGAAAACTAAAAAGTGACGGACCTGGCTTGACACAAGCTTCGACCACGATATTTCGGGTTCGATTTAACCAACAGAAAACTAAAAGGCAACGGACCTGGCTTAACACAGGCATCGACCACGATCTATCGGGTTTGATTTAACCAACAGAAAACTAAAAAGTGACGGACCTGGCTTGACACAGGCTTCGACCACGATCTATCGGGTTCGATTTAACCAATAGAAAACTAAAAGTTGACGGACCTGGCTTGACACAGGCTTCGACCACGATCTTTGATCGGGTTCGATTTAACCAACAAAAACTAAACAAGCTTGCTTGAGCAAAAATGAGTCGTCATAAAATTCTCTGCCATAGGGCTTTTTGGAGACTTCTCAAAGGCAAATGCATGAAATGACGCATGAAACGGTGCATGAAATGTGCGTTTGATGCATGATGATAACAGGAAAATTTGTCTGGGATGCAAAAATAGAGTGAAATCACTTGCTTTTATAAAAACTTGGGATTGTTCAGATAGCCGATCACCGCATTTCGCTTTCCTTCAAAAATCCTTTTAACTGGATCAAGAGTAACCATAACAAATGGGACGACGACTTTGCCCTGATAACTTTGTAATGTCGTATTTGCCCCAATGTTCCAGAGAACAAAATGTCCCTAAGGCTTCATGTGCCCTTATGTTTGATTTCGAGTAACAGATAGCCTTGGAGACGTGAATATAAAAGCTATCGTCCTTCGTATATAGAAAGAGACGAATGGAGACCAGACTTTATAAATGACAAGGGACACACGTCTCAAAGATGTGGTTCAAATATGTAGGCTATAATAGAGAATAGATACACAAAACTGCCTTTCAAGCATAATACTGAGATCAAAGTGAAATTTTTCGAAATACATCAGAAACTATGCATAATATTTTTGAACATGATCTGAGTTGACTGGATTTAAAAATTCACTACCATCCATGTTGGCCAGAACTAGTGCTCCTCCGGAGAAAGCATTTTTCACCACAAATGGTCCTTCATAATTCGGGGTCCATTTGCCTCTTTTTGTAATAGGAGAATTCTTTTTAGAACTAAATCTCCCTCTCTAAACCTTCTTGGGCGCACCTTCTTGTCATAAGCTTTCATCATTCTTCTTTGATAAAGTTGTCCTCTGCATAATGCCGTCAACGTCTTTTCTTCTACAAAGTTTAGCTGCTCATAACGCCTTTGGACCCACTCAGCCTCTTGTAACTTAAGTTCCATGATAACTCTCAATGATGGAATTTATACTTCAACAGGGAGAACAAACAGCTTCCATACCATAAACTAAAGAAAATGGCGTTGCCCCAGTTGAAGTACGGACTGAGGTGCGGTAACCATGTAAGGCAAATTGAAGCATTTCATGCCAGTCTCTATAAGTTACAATCATCTTTTCAATTATTCTTTTTATTTTTTTGTTGGCGGCTTCCACTGCACCATTCATCTTAGGTCGATAAGAGGTTGAGTTGAGATGCTTGATCTTAAACTGCTCACAGAGCTCACTCATCAATTGTTGTTCAAATTCTTTGCATTATCGGAAATTATGCTTTCAGGAAGACCGTAACGACAAATAATTTCTTTCTTGATGAATTTGACTACAACTCCTTTCGTCACATCTCTGTAAGAAGCTACTTCTACCCACTTAGTAAAATAATCTATGGCTACCAAAATGAATCGATGCCCATTTGATGCTTTAGGTTCGATAGGTCCTATCACATCCATGCCCCACATAGAGAAAGGCCAAGGAGCTGTCAAAGTATGCAAATGAGAAGCAGGAGCACGAGTCTTGTCCGAGTAAATTTGACATTTGTGACATTTTCTTGCATATTTAATACAATCTGTCTCTATATTAAGCTAGTAATAGCCAGCTCTTAAAATTTGTCTAGCCATCATGTGCCCATTTGCATGAGTGCCACAAACTCCTTCATGAATTTCCTCCATAATCCTATTGGCCTCTCTTCCTTCGATGCACCTTAGGAAAACCATGTCATGGTTCCTCTTGTACAGTATCTCTCCATTTAAGAAAAACTTCATTACCAACTTGCGAAGGGTGCGCTTATCATTTTCTGAAGCATTTGGTGGATATTCTTTACTCTTTATATATTGTTTGATGTCATGAAACCAGGGGTTACCGTCGGGTTCTTCCTCAATGCTCATACAAGAAGCTGGGACATCTCTCCTCTCAACTTTAATCGGACGGACATCCTCGTTGAGTTCTAAATTGAACATCACCGCTAATGTGGCCAATGCATCTGCTACTTGATTATTTTCGCTTGGCAAATAATCAAATGAGATTTCATCAAATTCTTGTGACAATTCTGTTATGAGTTGTTTATAAGGCAACAACTTAACGTCTCTTGTTTCCCATTCTCCTCTTAGTTGATGAATTACTAGCATAGAATCCCCAAAAACTTTAAGTTTCTTAACCTTCATATCAATAGCAGCTTGGACGCCCATCAAGCATGCTTCATACTCGATCATATTATGTGTGAAGTCAAAACATAATCTAGCGGTAAGAGGGTATAGTTCCCCTTTGGGTGATATCAAAATAGCCCCTATCCCTTGACGTAACTCGTTAAAGGCACCATCAAACATCATGGTCCAAGTTTGTAGGTCTAAACCTTCCTCACTTGTGGTTATGGTGGAGATATATTCATCTGGAAAATCAAACTTCACCGGTACGTAGTCATTTATGGGTTGTTGAGCTAGGTAGTCGGCCAAAGCACTCCCCTTAATGGCCTTTTGAGTAACATAAACAATATCATATTCGGACAAGAGAACCTGCCACCTTGCAATTCAACCCGAGAGAGACGACTTTTCAAAAATGTACTTTATGGGGTCCATCTTTGAAATGCGCCATGTGGTATAATACAACATGTATTGTCTTAGACGTCGAGCAGCCCAAGCTAGATCACAACAAGTTTTTTCTACTTGAGAGTATCTAGTCTCGCAATCGGTGAACTTCTTACTTAAATAATAGATTGCACGTTCTTTCCTGCCTGAATCATCATACTGCCCCAGTACACATCCCATTGAGTCTTCAGTTACTGTGAGATATAAAATAAGGGGTCGTCCTGGAGTTGGTGGCACAAGAACTGGAGGGTCTTGCAAATACTGCTTAATCTTATCAAATGCTGCTTGACAATCTTCACTCCATACCCCATCGTTGTTCTTGCGGAGCAATTTAAAGATGGGTTCGCAAGTTGCTGTTAAGTGAGATATGAACCTTGCGATGTAGTTGAGTCGCCCTAAAAATCCTCTGACTTCTTTCTGCGTTCGTGGAGGTGGCATCTCTAAGATTGCTTTGACTTTATCCGGGTCAACTTTAATGCCTTCTTGGCTACAAAACCCAGGAGTTTTCCAGTGGTTACCCCAAATATGCATTTGTTGGGATTAAGTTTCAATTTGAACTTCCTCAATCGATCAAACAGCTTCTTTAAAATAGTTGTGTGCTCCTCGCCCTCTTTTGACTTGGCAATCATATCATCCACGTAAACTTCAATTTCTTTATGCATCAAGTCATGGAATAGAGTAACCATTGCACGTTGGTAGGTTGTCCCAGCATTTTTTAGCCCAAATGGCATAACTTTGTAGCAGAAAGTTCCCCATAGCGTAATGAATGTGGTTTTTTCACGATCCTCAGGTGCCATCTTGATCTGATTGTAGCTTGAGAACCCATTCATAAAGGAGAAGGTTGAGGAAGCGGAAAATTGTCTTTTGGACTTGCACGATTCAAGTCTCTATAATCCACACACATTCTTACTTGTCCATTTTTCTTTGGTACAGGGACAATGTTTGCCACCCACTTAGGGTAATTAGATACTGTAAGGAATCCTACATCAGTTTGTTTCCTTACTTCATCTTTTATCTTGATCAACATATCCGGCCTCATCTTCAGTAACTTCTGTCTCACCGGCTTGAACTCTGGGTTGATCGGCAATTTGTGCACTACGATGTCTGTATCTAAACCAGGCATATCTTGATAGGACCAAGCAAAAACATCAGCATATTCATGAAGTAACTCTATCAACTTTTAGCGACTCTCTGAAGACATATTAGTGCCTATTTTAACCTCTTTTGCTTCGGCTTGTGATCCCAAGTTAATTGTCTCAGTTAATTCTTCATGGGGTCCCATCATCTTTTCTTCTTCTTCTAACATTCTTAATAACTCAGCAGAGGGCTCATCATCCATTTCCCCACCAGACTCGACGTTGTATATAGGTGTATCGAACTTGTATTTCGAATCATTATCACATTCAATCTCAGTATTACTGCTTAAGATATAATAAGGGAGAAAAGAAAGGAAAAGGAAACAAATGAATAAAATGGCCTAGAGAAATAACAAAGAAAAGAAACAAAGTGAATTAATCTTTATTGATGTGGAAGAATTATAGACAAATGATATGTTTGGATAGAATACATAGGGGAATAGAAAATTAATTTATTAATTAAGAAAATGAGGGAAAAAAACAATTACGTTGACTTATTATTTATAAAAGACGGTAGCTCTAACACGCTCCAATTGGTCAGCTCGAAACCGTCTGGGCACGGGAAGATAAAAGGTCCGACTTGCTCTCTTTCTTCTGTCACTGCTGCCACTGTAGAACTCTCATCGTACTCCTGATGGATTATTCCGGCACTTCTAAAGGAGTGGCTGAGAGGTGGAACAATCATCTTTAGGTTATCATGCTCCCTATTCTCAAATTTGCTAGACGTTTTGCTTTTTCACGATTCTGCACTCTAGTGATGTCACCTCTATCTAGCTTATACCCTAGCCCGAACCTCCTTGTGTTTTTAGCCATCCTCAGCAGCTTGTCTAAACTCATGTTGTCTCCTTTAAAGGCGGCCTCTAAAAGTCGTGGTTAGGTCTTCGAAACTTCCCATGTAAAGTTGTAGCATTTGCAATCTCGAATGATTGAAATGAAGACTCAAAAGCTTCTTCTGCTGCTTCAACGTATGGCATCGAAGCAAGCCTTGAGACTAGAATGTCTTCTTGTCCCGATATGATCACCAACTTATGGTTAACTGCAAATTTAATTTTCTGATGTAGAGTAGACGGAACTGCCCCTGCCGAATGTATCCAGGGTTGCCCCAACAAAAAACTATAAGCTGATGTAATGTCCATAACCTGAAATGTTATGTCAAAGGTGCAAGGACCTATCTTGATCGGGATCTCAATATCCCCAACAACAGCGCTGCGAGCTCCATCGAAAGCTCTTACTATCACAGTACTAGGTCTCATATGAGACATATCAACCGGTAACTTTTCTAGCGTGGATCTTGGCATTATGTTTAAAGAAGCTCCATTGTCCACAAGGACTTTTGCTATTAGGAAATTTTTACACTTAACTGAGATGTGGAGAGCTTTGGTATGTCCTGTACCCTCTGGTGGTATCTCCTCATCTGTAAAAGTGATGGAGCTAGATGTCGTTATATTCCCCACAACGTCTTAAATTATCCACTGTGATGTCTTGTGAAACGAAAGCTTGCTTCAAGGCCTCCAACAGTGTATTCCGATGCGCTTCAGAGGATAACAGTAAAGATAATATAGAGATCTTTGCGGGTGTCCGACCTAATTGTTCAATAACTTTGTATTCACTTTGCTTCACTAGCTTTAGAAACTCTTGAGTCTCTTCCTCGGACACGGGTTGTTTAGGACTTGCATCCTTTACAACAATTGCCTCCACCAGTTCATCATAAATATCATCATTGAGAATGGTCTTCCCTTTCTTATCTTCCTTTACCTTCTCCTTCTTCTTCTCACTTGCTTTCTCTTTATTATTTTCACTAGCGGGTTCATTCACACGCTTTAGCAAGCTATCCGGTGTATAACATCTCCCAGTTCGTGTCAAACCTCCTACTCCAGTGATATTGTCAACTGGGAGTGAAGGAGATGATACCTCTTGCCCTACAGTTACCTTGCACTCATATCTCCAAGGCACTGCTTTCGAACTTTTATACTCGAAGAGCTGGAACCGTGATAGTGATTGGTTTCCGATTGCAGCTGGGTGCATCTGGCTTTTCACGGTAAAAGATGGTGAGAGGTTTTGGCTTAAGAGAATCACTTGAGCCCTCAGCAACCGAGGTATCCTCCACGACATTTATCCCTTTCTTTAGGTAAGATTTTGTAACAGTAAGGACTTTTGAGTCTAACAACTCTTGAACTTTCTTTTGAAAACGATTGCATTGCTCTAGGGAGTGACCTTTTGCCCCAGCGTGGAACGGGCACGTCATACTTTCATCATACCATTTATACTTGAGGTTTGGGCATAGGTACTCCACTGATACATATCCACTGCCCAAGAGAATTTCAAATAGTTCCTCCATAGGGGTTGTAATATCGGCAACCTTACTCTTCGACTCTATCCCTTGGCATTCGATTGCATTTATTTGGACATTCTGATGATTCGGCAGCAGATTCTTACTTACATCAGGCCCATTTTCTTTTTTAAAGTTCAACCAACCTGCCTTGATCAAAGCTTGAACTCTATATTTCAATGTAGTGCAGTTCTCTGTTGAATGTCCTATAGCTCTTGCGTGATAGTCATAACGAGCATTTGCATCATAACATCTTGGGATGGAGGCTGGATCAGATCTATAGGTACAGGTGCCAGCTGATTATTTTGAAATAACTGAGGCAAAAGCTCAGTATAAGTCATGGGGATTGGGTCAAACTGGGTCTGTTTACGTGCCCCTCTACTAGTCTGTTGCCCTTGAGTATAGAATGTATTATGCTGCTGACCCCTAGGTTGGAAATTTTGACTGGCTGGGGGTCCAAAATTTTGAGAGGCATAAGGGGAGTAATGTGAAGTTGCATTATTCACAAATGGTTGATTATACCCGTATGACATTGGGTAATATTACGGAGTGTCTCGCGGTGTCCGACCGTACGGTTGTTGTTTCCAAGAGTGTCGTTCTGCTCCCACCATTTGCAGCTCACCTTCCTTCTTCTTGGAATGACTTGCCTTCTTTACGGCTAATGGCTCATCGGAGAAATTTATGGAAGCGCTTCCTATCATCCGATCATAGAAAGGATGTCTTAGGGTATTGATGAACATGGCAGATAGCTCTATATCTGTTAAAGGAGGTTGGACTTGAGCTGCTGTGTCCCTCCACCTTTGAGCATACTCTTTAAAGCTTTTTGTAGTCTTCTTCTCCATCCTCTATAAATCTAAGCGATTTGGAGCCATGTCTATGTTATGCGTATATTGTTTTAGGAAGGAGTCGGCCAGATTCTTCCACGAGCCAACATAAGAGTTATCTAACTACATGTACCAACGATAGGTCGGACCAGATAAACTATCTTGAAAGCAGTGTATCAACAATTTGTCATTTTGGACGTACGCTGCCATCTTCCTACAGTACATTATAAGATGATTCTTAGGACAAGAAGTACCATCGTACTTCTCAAACTCTGGCACCTTGAATTTTGGAGGGATGACTAATCCAGACACCAAACACAATTGTGAGGCATCGATGTTGCCAAAAACGTCTGTCCCCTCTATTGCTTTTAATCTTTCCTCCAAAACTTCGAACGTCTCGTTACTAGGGGCATTTTGTCCGATTAAGTCTGTCTTGGCTAGGAGACCACCTAGGTTAACGATTGTAGGGGGTGACATCATTTGCTCGAGCTCTCAAAAAATGATGTTGGTTGGGATTTGCTGAGCTCCCTTAACAAAGGGATGAGGATACTGACCAACCGGGACGTCATACAGAGGGTTGTACGTTGTATATTGTGGCATGAAACCCTCTGCCACTAGCCTATGAGATGGACCATACCCAGGTGGATAAGGCGGGGTTTCTTGCGGCTCACGGATGGGGTTGCTAGATGTAGCAAGATCTGCAGCCGCTTTGCCTTTTTCCAATGCGAGGAGGATGGCATCTAACTTTTCTCGCAACTCCTCAATATCTTTCCTTGTTTTCTCCTGCTCGGCTTTTTGATCTTCCATCATTAATCTTGCCCTGTGTCTAGTACGGTAAGTGCGATGTGGTGCCAGTGAGCGAGCTATCTTGAACAATCCCTTTTGTTTTTTAGAAAAATAGAAGACAAAAAGAAAGAGAAAGAAAACCATAAATAAATAAATTTGTGACTTAAATTGGATAAATAAATAAATGAAGATTACAAGAAAACAACAATTATGCCAAATTTGAACCCCAATGCTTAAATCATGAATTGAAAGTACATTAAAGCAGAGTGTCAATAAAACTGTCCCCAATGCTCTAGATCTCGTCGAAGTTTGCCCAAGAACTTGAGTGTGCTTTTGCCATTCGGCTGTGTAGGGGCAATGGCAGACGTGAGAGCTCGTGCCTCTTCAGCTAAACCATCTGCCATACAGGCTGCCTGTCTGACTTGGGTGAATACATGTTCTGAATTATGACACAACAATGTGTTATCGCACCTCACATGGTCTAATTCATACTCCACTTGGTTGTATTGTTCCTTGATATGGGCATAATCATGCATTAACCCATCAGCAGCATTTTGGGTTTTGTCGAGACTGCTTGAAAGCGCCTGAACAGTTTCCTTTAATCTTTGATTTTCTTGAGCGTACTGAGCTAATTGTACTTCTTTCTCCTCCAGCACGATGGCTTTTTCACGAACGGACATAATTTTTGTTTGTAGAGAAGGCATTTGTTGTGATATTTAATTGTCTCGCGCCCTCAAGGCTGCTTGTGACCTCCCTTCTTGCCAGCTGTAATTCCAGCTCAATGTTTCGAGGTAGATTTTGATTAAACCCTAGTTGTAGTCTTTCTTTAGCTGATGTGGGGTTCCCTTCTCGCTGCTCGTATTCTATCCTGCGAACCTTCCGCTGAGTGGATTGATTTGGGCTCATTTCAGAAAGAATTCTCCTAGTGGGAACCTCTAGCTTCCCTTTGCCCTTGTCGGTTGGTAAGAGAACCACAGTTTTTCCTCTACTCGAATGCCACTGTTCGTATCCTTCAAATATATTATCGTGGTAATTGCCACTTTGGATTCTGACAATCGTCTTCCACGCCTTTACGACCTTTTGAATTTTGTTTTTGCAAAATCTAACATCATAGGCAAATTTAGAGTTTCTTAAGTCATGTGTGGCTGGGATAAACTGACGTACCCATATCTGGCGCAGTACCATTAATGGGGCATAAGATACACATCCCCATGGACCCAATAATGGTAGACTGTGAAATTTACCACACCTATACATCATAGGTTTGGTTGACATGCATCGGGCCCTCCATTTCACGTTTTCTGGCCTTAGTCCTGCAAAGAAAATACTTCACTCTTCTTTTCCTGGGTGGATTTGACCCCAATCCCCTTGGTTGAATTTAAGGATGGGATTTTGTAATCTACTCCACGATCTTGAAAATTTGACCTGAGGACACTTGAACTCTGGTGGACAATTTATATGGCTGAGGATCCAAATGTATAGTAGCTGAGCACCGCCTATAAATTTCCCTACTCCTCTCGATCTGCAAAAATTTAGTGCTCGAAAGGTTTCTGCCAGGATGGGTATTACGAGATTAACCCACATTTCTACCTTGACAAATAGCTTGACCACCCACTCTTAGACGTACCCACTAACTTTAGGGAATAAAACCAAGTTGAATAAGCACAGAGCTAATAGCGATAGCTCCCTTTCTTCGTTAACGAATCTTTGCTGAAGATCAAAATATATTCTATCAGCAAGCATGTGTTTTCTCCCTTCCTTTTCACATGTTTTTCAATCTCACTAGCAATTATCTTCCTTACAAGCAGCGATACTGCCCTTTTCAACGTAAACCCACCATCATAGGAATAAACCTCAATTTTCTCTTGCAGTGGTATTTGTAAGAGGGTGTGGTATTCCTCGATAGTTGGGGTTATATCCATTGAGCTAAAAGTAAAGCATTTATAGGTCGGATCCCAATGTCGAACTAATGCTCTCAACACTGAGAAGTTTACTCGCACGTACAGAAGCTGTGCTATGTGGCCATATTTTTTTATGAACTGGGTCTTTCTATCTGGTCTTAAGCCTTCCCATAAACGTTTCAAGATATCCAACTGATTTTCTGGAAACGTTACATTTTGAAATGGCATGATTACATTATGTGATAATGTGTTACCATGAGTATGTTGCATGTTCTCTGACCATTGACGGACAATTTCTTGGTCTTGCTCTCTCCACTCTTGGGTATGAGCCTTACTGGAACTCATGCTTTAATTTACTGTCAATGTTAATGATTTAAGACTTAGGGTCAATTTTGGTAAAATTGGTAGAAAATAAATTTAAAGGGAAAGTTGCGAAACTCTTTTTTTTATTGTTGTAAAAAAACTAACGATTATTAAGTGAGAAAATGCATGAGACTCTTTTAAACAAATCACTTTATTAACACCAACGGAAACAAACTAAACAAACAAATAAATAAATACCATAAATCTGATGCTAAAATGAGTGTAAAGTTAATGCCTACACAACCTAGAAGGAAGCGGCCCCCAAATCTTCCATACGCTTGCGCGGTATGGTCAACTTGAGTTTTCAAGCGCCTGCACGGGAACCGAAATTCCACGAAGGTCACACTACTCAATCTCCGATCTAATCTTAAAGGTAAAGCCCGGGTAGGAGGCTTGTGTATTTGTGCGAGATGCATATGATGTCAAACCAAATTAATAATACAAAAAAACAAAAACAAAGCGAACAAGAAAGGGAAAAAAGTATATAATAAGATAGTAAATGACAAAAATAATAGCTTGACTCTCTAAGGGTCCCTAGTGGAGTCGCCAAGCTATTGCAACGTCATCGCGGTCAACGTCATCCCTTGAGTGGCGCAAAGACCATTAGAAAAACAAATTATCACCTCGAGAATATTGGAAATATCCAATTAATTTAGGCAAGCAAAGACATGAACCTGAGACATGTGAATTACTCCTAAGTAACCTACCACTATGCCAACACCACATGATACAACTTAGTTTTAATTCTTATCATACAAATCTTTATTTAAAAAGAATTGTTTTAAAAAAAATAATAAAATAAAACTAAAACAGAAAAAATAATAATAATAATGATAAAATAAAAAAAATTATTTTGTTTTAGATTTGAAATTCCTCTAACAAACTTCCTTAAAACTAAAAAAAAAAACATTTAAAACAAACTTGTTTTAAAGAAAAAAAAATCATATTTAAAACAAACTTGTTTTTTAAAGAAAAAAAATCAAATCATATTTAAAACAAACTTATTTTAAAAATAATCAAATCATATTTAAAATAAATTTATTTTAAAAATAATCAAATCATATTTAAACAAATTTATTTAAAAATATATATATATACATATATATATATATATATATATATATATATCAAATTTAAAACAAACTTATTTAAAACAAATAAAAAAACAAATCATTTCTAAAACAACTTTTTTCTATACCACGTATTGCGGTGAGTAAATTCTTGGTGTGCCCGCGGGTCTGAAACCGTGAAGGAGCACTCGAGGTCGGAGACAGGTGGTCGGTGATCTGTGCGTCGATTGTAGAAGTTGTTCGTTATATTATTGTTGTCCGTCGGGATTATAGAGCTTTGCACCGCACTACTGTGGTGCAGGTTGTTTGAACTTGTGATCACCAGGGGACGTGTGCAGTCTGTGTATCGTCGGGGTCGCCAGCCTGGGTGAAGAAGAAGAGAAGGTGATGGTAGAGAGAAAGAAGGAAGTGAATTTTTCTTAGTGTTGTGTCGGCCTCCTCCTCCCCACTGCAGCTCTCCTTAAATACACCTAAAAATAACGATAGAAAAAAACAAAAAGGGGTAAGAGAAGAGAGAAAAGAGGGAGGAGAAGAAGGGGAGGGGATACATGAACGAAAAAATCGAAGGGGAGAAAAAAAACTGTTTTTTTTAATCTTAAAATCAATTTAAAAAAACCAATTATTTTCAAATAAAATCTAATTTTAAAGCTTAATTTGATTTAATTAAAACTTTACATTAAATTTTATAATAAAGTAAATTATGTTATTTTAAACTAAATCAATAAACATAAAAAAAATATAATAAATAAATCAGTAATAAAATTTTTTAAAAAACGAAAGCGAGCCGGACCAAATACGGTGTCTACAGCAGACACCGACGACCTCCAACGACGTTAATGACGGTTCCTCGGGCGACCTCTGGCGACGTGATCGGAGATTCCTCCGGCAACCCATGCCTCCAGTTACTTTTACTGATTTGGTGAGTTAGGAAAGAAAATGAAAGTTTTTTTTTCCCTCCTCCTTTTAAAGAAATGAAAAGATTTTAATTTATCTTCTTGGTTTAAAATAAGTGAAAGTTTTTAAAATGTAGGTAAATAAAAGATGTTTGAAAAACAAAGGTTTTATTTTAAGTTTTAAATATTGTTTGAGATTTAAATAAAAATAAAAATTTTCTTTAATAAAGGATTTCTAAAGAAATTTCTTTAAAGGAAAAAGAGTAAACGAATTTTGAAAATAAATCTTGTTTTAAATTTCAAAGTGTTAAAAATGTTGAATTTTAAAATAAAAGCTTTTTTAAAGCTTCACTTTTTAAAGTTTATTTCTCAATAAAAATTTTGTTTTGGGTTTAAATCTTAGAAGTAATGTTTTAAAAAAAAAGGAAATAAGATTTTGTTTTAAAATAAAGACATTTTTTTTAAAAAAATGAGTTTTATTTTAAGTTAAACTGGATTTCTAAAAAAAAAATTAAGTTAAAATGGATCTCAAATTACAAATAAGTAATGTTTGTTTTTAAAATAAAAGATTTGTTAAATAAGTTTTAAATCAGTTTATGGTTTTTTTTTTAAAAAACGAATTTCAAAAATGTTTTATTTTTATTTTTTTGTTTCAAATAAAAATTTTGTGAGTTTTTTTTTAGTTTTTAAAAAATAATTTAAAAGATTTGTTTGTTAAAAGAATGTATTGTTTACACTTTGAGTGTTGGTATGGTGGTAAGAAGTGTGAGTGCAAACTCTCATGTCTCAGGATTGGAATTCTCCAATATTCTCAAGGTGTTAAAATTTTTATAATGTCTTTCGTGCCACTCATACCTATTAATTCAAATCTTATAACAAGGTGTGAATTAATATAACATGAGACATTTCAATTAAAACACAAAAATATTTTTTTCCTTTGACCAAATAAAATAATAGGATAATTTATAATAATATGTGGTACCGTTTTCAAACGGGAGTCGTAGCGTGCTAACACCTTCCCTACGCTCAGTCAACTCCCGAACCGACAATCTGTTTTCGTAGACCTTGTCTTTATTTTTAGGTGACCAATCACACCTTGTAGATGATTGGTGGTGACTCGAAATCCTTATCTCGAAAGAGACCCTTCAGAGGATGACGTCGGGCGCTCCACGTCGGGATGACGTTGCGACAACTCTGACGATCTTGTTAGTCTTTATTTTAGATGATAATTGACAAGTAAATAATCAATCAGTTTTCACATAGCATTTACTTTCGTTCAATTGATATGTATAATAGATGAAAAAATAACCGTTGGAATGAAAGGGAACCTCACATTTTAATTATGCGGTTTATCTTATGTGAAAATGGGAAACCGCACACTTAGTGGGGGAAATGGTTTAAACACCACGTGGATGGAAAATTGAGATGAACTCTACACAATAGACGCCCAGTTCAGTCTTGGTCCGAACTGGTATTATCTTTAAGTATGCTCTTTGCACGTTCTTTTTTTTGCTCAAATTTAAAGATGACGTGTCTGTGAAATTACCCTCCAGAGCACCTATACAACATCAGTTAGACTACAACAATAATTTATCAAAATTGAGACCTTCAATCTAAATAAACCTTAATGTAATATAACTTTTAGAATAATTGTAAAAATGTCTCTAAAGTTAATCAATCAAAATTATTTATAATATCTTCAAGCTTATAAGATCCAACAAAGAAGGTAGTATTTGGAAAAGTCTTAACTTAATTTTACGAGGTAGTATTTGAAAGTTTTTGAATTCGAGTAGTTAGGGTCCGTTTGATAACCATTTCTGTTTTTGGTTTTTGGTTTTCTTGTTTTTGGTTTTTAAAAAATATATATGTTTGATAACTGATTTTTGTTTTTGTTTTTGTTTTTTTGTTTTTAAAAAACATAAAACCAAATATGTTTGATAATGAATTTTTGTTTTCTGTTTTTAAAAAGTTAGAACATCGGGAATAAATATTAGAGAGAATATTGTATCTAAAATAGAGATGATAATAATGTGGGGGCAGGATTGAAGATGTGTTCCCTCATTCTTGTGCTCGTCAAAATTTTTAGTTCACCATCTCCACCTCATTTTTTGGGTTGGGGATCCAGAACCATGTTAAAGAATCGTTATTTTGGGACGGAGATATGCACCGCAAAAATTACCAGTTTCGTAGTTAATTTTAATTATTTTTAGAATTTTATAAAAAGTGTAATAAATATATATGAATTATTTCTAGAATTATTATTTACTATTATAAATAATTAGTTTTAAAAGATATTTAATATTTTATACATAATTTAGTACATATGTTAATAAAAAAATATATTAATTATTAAAAAATATAATTGAGACGGGTTTGGGACATGAATTTCCTATTCTTCGAGTAGGGACCCGACCCTGTGGAATTTTTGTCATCCCTAATATAGAGACACGAAATATAAGTTTAGACGGATGAAAATAAACTGTTAAAGATAAATTTTGGAGAGAAAAAGAAAATTAGTGAAATAAAATTTAAAGACAAAACGAGATTAGAAAGAAAAAGAAAAATTATAGTGAGAAAAAGTTTAAAGAAAAATATTCGAAATATATTTTTTAGAGAAAATAAATAAATAAAAAGATAAATAAAAGTTATAGTGAAACATAATTAAACGAGAAAATAAGATATAATTTTCAGAGGAAAAATAGATTAAGAAAAAAAGGAAAGTTTTAAAAAAAGAAATTGCAGAGAGAGAAAAAGTTGGAGAAAATAGTAACTTTTTAGAGAGATAAATTGGAGAAAATAGTAACTTTTTAGAGAGATAAATGAGAGTTGGTCTGTTAGAAAAAATACATCAAGATGAAAATTTTGGAGAACGAGAAATAATAATAAATATTTAAAATATAAAAATTTTAGTGAGAGAAAAATAAATTTTGTAGAGAGAAATTTATGATGAAAAAATTTTAGAGTGAGAAAGAATTTTGTTAAAAATAAATATGAGAAAGAAAAAGAGAGTTGAGTATTAGAAGAAAAAATTAGATTTTGAAAACATAAATTGAATTGGTTATCAAACACCCTTATTTTTAAAAAACTAAAAACAAAAAATAAAAAACGAAATGATTATCAAATACGTCCTAAATTACTTAAATTTTAAATAATATTTATAGAATTGACACGTGAAAAATTCAAATTAAATTCAAGTCTTTAAGACATTTTCACTACTCACATGTCTACCTCAAAATTAAATTAATCTTTTATTTTTTATTTTTAACTTTTTGTAGAATGGTTGAAAAATTAATTGGGAAATGAAAATTAATTGCTCCTATAATTAGTGATAAATAAAGAAAATTAAAAAATGTTTGATGCGAATAGTTTTACTTTCATTTATAAAAATTAAAGATATATACTTCATGAAACTTAAAAACGGTCAGAAATATCACAAGTTTTTTTGAACTCCTCCATCCTTTAGCTATAAAGAGGATTTATTTTATCAAACAACATAGCTTATCTTTTTTTTTTTCTTTTTTTATAATGTTTTCGACTTCAAGCTTGTAAGTTTAACATATAGTAGTTTTGCTATTGCTATCTAATTTTGTAATATTACTTCTTTTCAAATGTCTACTCATGTTTAAATTTGTTAATTTGATTGGTACTGTATTGATTTTATTCAAATATAATTGTACAGACTAGATTTATATTTCGTGGAGTTGAAATTTTATGTTGTTGGTATATTTGTGGAGTAGATTCAATCTCTAGATTCAATCTCTGAAGCATCCGATCATTTCTCCCACATCGTCGCTGTCTCCGGCGGCTCCGATTTCTTTGTTTGCAAAACAGTTCACCGCCGGCCTCCGTCGCATCTCATTCCGTTGGTTACCATTATACGGTAACATCGTCGCTGTCTCCCTTTGTCTCCGGCAGCTCCATTATACGGTAACATCTAATTTCATCTCCAGTCTCTATCGCATGAGCATTTCAGTCCGTTGGTTCCCATTATACCGTAGTTTATGCTATATTTAGGTTTCAATTTTGGACAGAATCGAGGTTCATCTCTTGCTCTCTAGTTCTATTGTTTAAATTAGTTCGCATATACGAGTATATAGTTCTTATCTCTCTGGTTATTAAAACTAGAGATAAAATATATATCCTACGGGAAATAGAACTAGAGAACCAGGGAAATCAGAACTATATACTCGTATATTATACCTCTGGTTCTATTCTTTTATATATCATTTAACTAGAGATATAATATATATCATACGGAAATAGAATAATGTAGAGAAATTGGAAGAAATCAGAAGAAATAGAACAATACATAAAACTGGAGATATAATATATATCCTTTGGAAATAGAACCAGAGAAATCAGAACTATATACTCGTAAATTATTGTAGAACCAAAAAATTTGGGCCAATCATAAATGGCCACGTCATTATCTATTTTATTTAGGGATTAATTATATATTAACCCTAAATTAAAATTAAAGATAATTTGACAATTAAAATATGTAATTGGGTCATATGAGTATTGGGCTTGGAATCGATTTGGTTCACAATCTTGGCCCAAAACCCAATTTACCATGAAATAAAGTGGATTAATATTTAAATTTAAATAAATCCATTGGGCTTGGCCCAAAATTACCCAAGTCCAATGGCCCACCAAAACCTATGAAACCTCTATAAATAGATGAGACCTCATTCATTTTGGAGGTTCAGAATTTCAGAATTCACACCAAATTGAAGACTCTCTTGAAGACTTGAAGATTCGAAGACCAACTTGAAGACTTTGAATGCTTGAAGACTTGAAAACTTTCGAAGAACATATAACTTCGATCCAAATTCAAGAACAAGCATCTCAATCTTCACATTAAGTTTGAGAGAACGAATCAGAGGATAAAGATTAGAGATTGAATCCACTATACAATCCATACAAACAATATAAAAGTTCAACTCCACGAAAGATAATTTCTCCGGAAATTTCGTGTGAACAATTATATCTCTGGTTCTATTGTTTTATGTATCATTTATATCTCTAGTTTTATGTAGCAGAAATCGGAAGAAATGAGAATCATGAGATTTGGATATTTTTTAATTCATAATATTGGTAAATAAAGAAAATCAATCTTTTTGAAGGATTTGGAGGAGTGAATTAAGGGATTTGAATTGACAATTAATATGAGACCCACGTTATTTAAAAGATTGTGATATTAATTTATGGAAATAACTATTTTATATTTCAAAAAAGCAAAAAACTATAATAAATGAAAATGTATAAGTAGAGGTAAATTCGGAATTAAACTAAGACAGAAATCTAAAAGTGTAAAATTATAAAAATTTAGATAAATAAGTTTCTAAAACAGCCCTCCGAATATATTATCTCTATGATTATTTGGGTTTTGGGCCAAAATATTATTTAATGGATTTGTGAACAAAATTGATTATGGACCAAATTTTGTATGATCCAATTTGACCAATTAAATTCAAAATAAATGATCAATGAAAGACAATTATTTACCTTTTTTTTCTTTTAATTTTAATTTATGGATAATTTATAATTGACTCCAAATTTAATAAAATATAGTTTTTTGAATTACTCAACGTGAATTATGATTGGACCAAAATTTATGGTTTTACATACATAATTTTTTATTATATCAAAGTTTTTATTGTTTTGTTGAAAAATGATCATAATATTTGATACATACACAATATGAAAAAAAATTAAAAAATATGATAAAAAAAATTGAAATATGTTGTAGGTCAAAAACTAATATGTATAAATATCGATGTAAAGATTGTTAGTTTGAAAAAACTAAATTTATCGAATACAATATTATTTTTGGTTCAAATATAGTGTTATTTTTGTTTTAAAATATTATTTTTGTTACACAATAGAATTTAAACTTTAATCATTTCTTTTTTTCTTTTTAGAATATTAACCTAGCTAGTAGCTTGTCACATCGATACTTTTGTTATTTTTAAGAGAAAGTCAATTATATTGAATAGAGGATGACACTAAGGCTACAAATGAAAACATATCCAAATCAAGAATGCTCAAAAGCCAAAACAATATAATTAAATAAACAACCGTGATCCGGAGAAGATTAGTAAACTTTTTTTTTAACAATGTTTTATTTTAATCTTATTCCAAATATATATCATCCACTAAACTATTTCCACCTTCAAAAAACAAACCTATGCTACTTTCACGTTTTCTCAATTGCATGGCGTCTTGTTAGGATCATGCTTTTTTATTTACTTGTACTTACCACGTGCGTTGCACGTTATTTTTATTTAAAAATAATAATTTTTTTTTGGTGGAATGTTAAAGTACTGTAACAACTACAATTTAATCTTTAAAAAATGTTGTACATTTTTCTTTTCTAAAAAAAGTTATATATTAGTAATTTGTAGCTGTGTTTACATAAAGTATCTTTTTTAATAACAAATTTATTTTTTAATTTCATTTATTTCGTAGTGCATATTTGTTTTTTATTTTATATTTTCAACAAACTATTATTAATTTTTGAAACTTGAGTTTTCATTAGAGGATAAACTAATGAAGATGTGATATATGGTATAAAATATTGTCCTTTAATTATATCAAATAATTGTATAGTTAAAAATGACAAAATAAAAATAATTAAAAAAAAAGAAAGAAAGTTTATTAAGTTTTCTTACAAAGTCAAAACTTCCTTATGTACAATATTTTTTGTCAATCAACAACGACATTGTAATATGTAAAATAGTTTTCTCAAATAATCAACATCTAATTTTTTTCCGTTACTTTTGCACTCTTGTTCTTCTCTTGGGTTTCATTTGTCTTTTTCTTCTCTTTATCTTGTTCATGTTTTTTGCAAGCCATTGAACCAACAGTGCAAATTTCTTGAACAATGATTTGTTTGCGTGCACGATCACTTCTCTCCAGCTTTGTCCATCTTAACCAAAAAGTAGTATTTTTTATCTTCCGCAACTACCAAATTTTGATAATACTTACTTTTTTTTCTTTTTTGGCATCCTGCAAAATAGAGATTAAAATTAGTTATTGGCTTTTTACTAAAAGAAATAATAAGTTTCAGCTTAAACAAATACCTTCAAATCATTGAAATATTATGTTGTGCATCCAACTAATCAGCAGCATCAAAATAGTTATGTAGCCCTCTTCTTCACCATCAAATACAAGCATTCGCAATACGAATTTTCTTGTAAAAGTCGAATTCTCATTTTCACATTGCATACAATGAGCCGTTGGGTTGTAGTTTACGGGATATAATCTCTCATTGCATGAATTGCATTTTTCAAACCATAGAGAATCTTTATTATGGATCTTTACTATTCTTCCAATAAAAGAACAATATTGATCACATATTTTTCCTTTGATAACATCATCCATGCTTACTTCTTTTTCTTCCATAAATTTCTTTGATGGATATAAAAGATCCCTCAATTTTTTGTCTTCCGTAAGAGTATGCATCCTAAAGTTTATTGTTTTAAAATATTAAAATAAATATAATAATTGATTTTAATACACATAAATAATTAGAATTATAACTCTACTAAAAAAGAACAAAATTATAATTTTTAAAATACTTGCCTGCACTTCAATGTCTCAGTTTCATTAAACAATGGATTTATGGCAACTACACTAATATTTGAAGATGATATGCTAACCTCACCTGTAATTTTAAGTTGTAGTGTTTAGTTTATATATTTGTGTTCACAACATTGAATTGCTTTACAAATAAATAAGTACCTTCAAATTGGTTAGGTTTGACATTTGTGATTAGAATCACGTTTTGTGTCTTACCATTTTCTTCTAGATATTGCCCTTCATTTTCTGCTAAATCGTCTCACAGTGTCAATTTTATTGTATTCAGCCTATATATATAATAAGAATAAGAATAGATTAGGTAAATAGTACTATCTAAATCATTTGAAATTTGTAATACAATAGAAACTTACTTATTGTCCATGAGTAGAACTTCCCTTTTCTTTGAATAATTTCCATCACGAGTCTTTCTGAAAATTATAGATTTTATTTGTACAACTCCACCTATCACATCTGAAAAAAAAAGATTATTTCAACTAATTAAATAATAAAATAATTATGAAAATGTCTTTACAAAAATTTAGGTAGGTACCTATGCTTTATAATTGAGAATCGATTCAAAATTGCAAAAATCTTGTTTCGTGAGAAAGAATTTTTCTCCTTCAATTTCTTTCACCTTGCTGTTTTAAGATGATGATATCTCAATTTTGGAATGAACATTTATGTATCTCACATCAATCGGTTTGATGTTTCCATCATTGGTCGCATATGTTTTTCCCTTTTCCAACATGTCTCCAAACTTTTCAATCAAGTCGTTAAACAGATTGACTTGAATACAAACTCCCTGCATTGTGGAACATTATTATAGATAAGTGGGAGAGATTAAAAATTGGACGACAAAGACTAATTTGCTCAATAAAAAAATTACCTTTGTGTCGATCACTATCAATTTCATGATTCTCAATGGTTCCCCTTTTTTGTTTGTCACCTTTTGTATGTAAAATTTTCGAACAATGGTAACCTTAATTGTCCAAATCTTTTGAAAAGGCCTAAGGTCGTCAATCACCATATTCATCTTTGCAATCTAAGAATATTGATTTACCAAATTTGAGAATTTGAATTACCAAGAAGAGAGCTCCTCAATTACCAAATTCGGATATGGAAATTGTTAATTTAACCATATTTATACATTTTTTTCTCATGTTTAATGAGACATAAAAGGAATTAAAAGGTCAATCTAATTAATTGCAATTATTTATAACTGAAACCTATGAAATCATGGGTAGTGGCCACCAAATTTAATAAAGTAATAGGGAAAAAAAAATGAAAAGTCCAAATGTAAATAAATGTCTTAATTTAACGTTTCTATTATAAATACGGAGTGAGGGTAAATCCGTAAAAATCATAAGGCGGCATATAATAGTGAGCATTAATGGAATGTATAGTGAGCATTAATGGAATGTAATTAATTAAAAAAATAGAGGTGACACTTAGTAGTGGCCATTAATGGCAATAATGTAATTAATTAAAAAAATATATAGGGGTATCATTGTCCAAAAATATTTGTCAGAGATGCTATCTTTTTAATATATAATCTATATAGATTTATTTATTTTTTATTTTGGTATGTTGTCTCTTATCACTTTATTATCGTGGTTGTGTATCTGCTTATTAATCTAGAGGTCTTGGGTGGGTTCAAGTCTCCGTTATATTACTTTTTTTCCTTTTTATTGAATAAAATGTCACATTGAAGTTGTTTTCTCTTTTTAATAAATTGAAATAAAGGTTACCTTTTAAAATTTATCTTCACTTCTAAAATAAAATAGTAACTAATTTAAAAAAAATAAAATAATTGTCATTAAAAAAAATGTAATTAGACGTTTTTATTGAAAATATTTGACTTTCGGAAGTTTTAGGTTTAATTAATTCAAGAGAGAGAGCAACAATCAATCTCCTATAAAGCCAAACTTAACTATTAATTGGACGAGAGCTTTTTTGACCTATCACGTTCCTCGACGATATTTTCTAAAAATGAACCGCCTTTGAGATTTCAAGTTGGCAATGGTTTATATTTATTTATTTTTAATAATTTTTTAGTAATATTTTTTAAATATTTATAAAGGAGAGAAATGCATGCAAGTTGGATATTGGTTAATCTTTTTTGTACTCATTTTTTTTACATAATAATTAAACAATTTTTGTTTTTTATATAAAATTATATATAGATTTATGCTCTCAACTTTTTGAGTATTTTGTTTAGGATATTTAGTGTTGAATGTTTAAGATGTTTGAATTATATTATTGAAATTTAAATTATACTTATATTTTAAAACATCTATTAAATATAGTATTTTGTTTATACTATAATATTTCATAGATACTCAACCATTTTCAAGGTAAAATTAACATTAATATATGATAAAATAAATTGAGATACAACGTGCATAAGAATACTAATCTATATCTATAATATATATAAAACTACGGATATGGAAGAAACATTTTTTTAGACAGTATTATCCTTCATTTTTTAATTTAATAATATCCATGTCCTTCATTTATATATACGTTTTGATTTGCCTCTCTTTGTCCCTTCATTTTGAATTCCTATTCCATCTCGTGAGGTTTCTCTTCCTTTTGAATTCCTATCAATTGCGTTTTTTTTTCGCCTTTGATTTCCATTTCAGTTTTCTTTCTTTTTACCTTTTGAAATTCTATTTTAATTTATTAATCTATATATGACGTTGTTAAATTAATATTATTTTATTAAAGAAAAAGACTTTTCAGTCCCACGGTTCTTCTCTCCTTTATTTAAGGGTTTTTTATTTTTTATTTTATCTTTTTAATACATTCATCTAAATTAAAATGAATCAGGAAAATAATATGAAAATAAGGAAAAGAATTTGAAAATTTGAATAAAATTGTTTTCAAATTTATTCCTTAAAATTAATTATAAAATTAATGATTTTATATTTACTTATATAATAATAATGGAATTTCAAAAGTTATAGTGTTTTAACGATTAAACAATGTTACAAAAAATAATAAAATATAAAAATATATTGAAATGAATAATTAGATGCATTCATAAATTGAAAGACAAAAATATGAAATTTTGAATTTTAACAAAAAAAAATTAAATGCTAAAATGTAATATGAAAAGCTGATTCTTAGCTTAAAATAATTTAATAATTACCCCTATAATTATATTTAACTTTTGAATACCAAAAGTTTTAGAAATTCTAAGAGTTTTGTAACTCTTTCATTTTCTACACCTATAAAATGATTTTTTTTCCACTCATCTCCTTTAAAGATTTTAGCTTTTTTATTTTATTTTTTTCTCTTCTTTCTTAGTAGATTTTTTAGTGTTAAATATTTTTTACACTCAAAATATTATGACCAATAATCAAGAAAATTTTCTAATTTTTCTCTCTCCTAATTTTCACCTCAAATGTTTCCATCAACAATGGCTTTCACAGAACTACTATTACAATTCGCCTAAACTGTGGTTCTATCAATTATATAATATTGTATTTTAATAAATAATTATTAATTTGATCTTAAACAATAATAAGAGACAAAGATGTGGTTCAAAAAAGTAGTCTAAAATATATATTCACTTATATTTGAATTAAGTTACAACGTGCATCGAACGTGTTAAGTTACTAGTATGTATGTATGTATATATAAAAGTACGGACGTAGAAGAAACATTTTAGGGACGGTATTGACCTTGACTAGTTTAAGAATACCCTAAGTATCCTCCCCCATGAATATATGTTTCTCTCTCCTATCACATCCCTTTAATTCACTTTGCATCCATGTTAGTTCTCATTTATTTAGATTTATTTTATCATTTTCTTTTCTACTAATCCAACCTTTATTGAGTTTATGTATTAATACATTGGTTTAGCGGTGGGTAATTATAATTTAATAAATTTATCCATATTCCCCATCCAATAGAGTAATTTCTAAATTGAAATATGAAAATTTTGTTCTCTAACAGTTTAATGATTTTTACTAATAATAATTAATAATAGAATTTGAAAAGTCTTGTAATTTCAAAAGATTTGTAACTTTTTCACCCTCTACTCATGTAAAAATAATGCATTTTATTCCAACATTTCTCACCAAAATGTTGAAATCTATTTTTTTTTTCTTTAGTTTTAGTTCTTTCTCATGATTGGTATTTTCTTTTCCTTGGGAAATTATTCTCCATTCAAACAGAGAAATAAAATTTTTTCAAAAATGTTGAAATCTATTTTTTTTCTTTAGTTTTAGTTCTTTCTCATGATTGGTATTTTCTTTTCCTTGGGAAATTATTCTCCATTCAAACAGAGAAAAATAAAATTTTTTCTTACTCTTTTTTTTTTTTAAAAAAAAAACTAAGTATGATTATCAATAAATAGAAAAAAGATTTTCATTTTCAAGATATGAAATACAGATGTAATTTTGTATTTATTTCTTCTTCTTTCATTAAAAATATTGCTTTAAAGAAAAAAAATTCATGTTTTTCAATTTTATTTAGTCCAACAACTTCAATTGGTGGTGTTGTTGGAGGGTGTATGCTAAAATTAAATCTACTCTTTTCTAATTCAAATTATCTCATCAACCTATGACAAAATATAAAATTTTGAAACATATCTTCTATATACTAAAGTAAAAACTAAAAGCCAAAGTGAGCATAATTCGACATATATCTCAAATCAAGAGCTTGTTAGTTCGATCCACATCCCACATGTTGTACTAAAAAAAAATATAAAAACTAAAAATAGTTTTTTCAATGTCTCCCACTCAAAATATTACAATATAATAATATTAATTAAGTCAAAATAATGCTCTAAAATTTCTATCCAATTATTGTTGGTTGTATTTTCGTTGTCAAATGCTAAAATTTTCTTAAAAAATAAATACTACATCAATTATTAACAAATAATTCTTAACTCACAACATTTAAAAATAAAGCTGGAGTATCTAATATTAAAATTTGGGGCGTTTGGTTGTAGGCCAAATCACAATACAATAGAAGCTGAGTTTCTTCCAAATTTAAACTGATTTCCAAGTTAAGCATAATCACTCAATTTAGTCATTTTACAAAAAGGTTTAAAAGAAAAGAATCCCCAATTTCCATTTTCATTCTATTCCCAATCTTTCCTTTTGATTTCTTCTATGTCCGAAGGATCTTTTCAGCTTGGAAAACTAAGTTTTGTTGTAATGGAACCAGACGAAATTGTTGCCTACATCGGCGGTTAATTTAGACATTCACCCGAGAACTTGACCAACAACTGCATATATGGTGACCGAATTCACTCCCATGGGGTTTTCACCGAATCCAACCCTTTTGAGTACTCTTTACCTTCTTTTCTAATTCAGTTGGTTATTTCTGGAGGGGCCATTCTGTTGTTTTATAAGCTCCTCAAACCCCTCGGCCAACCCCTCATCGTCTCTCAAATCTTGGTAACTCTCTATCTTCTCTTGATTACTTGCAATTATCTTGTTATCTTTTCTTATTTAATTTGCTTTTTTCAGGGAGGCTTAGTTCTAGGTTCTTCGGTTCTGGGCCAGTTCGAGGGAGTCAGAGAAACCCTTTTCCCCATGAGGGGATTCATATTCCTTGACATAGTAGCTTCAATGGGATATATTTTTTACTTCTTTCTCATTGGGTGCAAATAGATCCTTCCATAGTAAAGAAGATTGACAAGAGGGCACTTGTTATTGGCTCATGTACTATGGCT
The DNA here is from genome assembly GCF_013281855.1 of Momordica charantia. Classification (NCBI taxonomy): domain Eukaryota; kingdom Viridiplantae; phylum Streptophyta; class Magnoliopsida; order Cucurbitales; family Cucurbitaceae; genus Momordica; species Momordica charantia. The sequence goes on from NW_028275162.1 coordinate 11,623,175, forward strand.
TTACCTTTGCTTCTTAACACCATTTGCACTATAAACTCTCAAATCCCAAAACCCATTTCCACTGTTGCTACAATAGAGTCCTTCATCGACTTTCCCACCATTGCTTGCTTTCTTTCTGAACTTCATAGAATGAACTCTGAGTTGGGCAGAATTGCTCTGTCATCTTCCATGGCTTCTGCGTTCTACAGCTATTGCATTATGTTTCTAGGACATCTCTTGAATGCACCAAATGTTAAAAGATATGAGATGTTCTCAATAATTTTGTCTTCCATCATTCTCATATCCATCATCATTTATGTGTTTCGGCCTGCCATTGTTGGGATGATGAAGCAGAATCCGACCGGACAGCCGTTGACGGAGGGTTATGTGATTACCTTGCTTTTAGGGGTACTGGTGACTAGCCTCTTTTGCCAGGCCACTGGTTTGCATCTACATTTTGGTTCCCTTGTACTTGGGATTGCAATCCCTTCGGGGCCTCCCATTGGATCAACATTGGTAGAGAGGCTTAATTTCATCACCTCCTGGGTTTTCATGCCAATCTTCTTTGTCAAAATAGGCTGGTTTATCAATATCTTTACCATTAAACTCAAACATTTCTTACTCCTGTCCTGCACTATTGTTGTTGTTGCGTTGGGAAAGTTTTTAGGCACCTTTATGATTTCACTCTACTTCAAACTACGCGTGAGAGACGCCGTATTGCTCGGCCTCATCGTGAATAGTCAAGGAGCTATGGAGCTTGGTTTGTTTTATTCGAGGAAGAAAGAAAAGGTAGGAACAAGCCTAAGCCTTCGTTGTTGATCATCATTATCATCTAATTGCATTCGATCATTTCTTACGATATACTCACTGAAATTTTTTTTCTTTAATTCTGTGCAGATATTTGATAACGAAACATTTTCAGTTATGTGCATATGCATGGTGATTTTGGTTGCAATTATCACTCCCATAATGAGATATCTCAATGATCATTCAAGTACGTATGTAGTTTACAACAAACGAACGATGATGCACTCGAGATCAAATTCTGATCTCCATTTATTAGTTTGCATTCATGACCAAGACGATGTTCCTAATGCCATTAAACTTCTCGAGGCCTTGAATCCAACGAGACAAAGCCATATTGTTGTTTACATGCTTCATCTTGTTGAGCTTCTTGGCCGTGCTAACCCACAATTCATTGCCCACAAACTTAAGAAGGTAGGTACTTCAAGGTCCTACCCTTCTGAGCACATCGTTAATGCCTTCAAATACTTTGGACAGAGCCACCGTGACATAGTTGAAATTTATCCCTTCACCGTTATATCTCGTTATGTGACTATGCACCATGACGTTTGTACGCTCGCATTCGACAAAGAGACTTCTTTGGTTCTTGTTCCTTTCCACAATAGATTTCATTCCAATGGTGTGTTGTCATTTGTGCAAAAGTAAAATGAGAACAGTTAACAATCACATTGTTGACAAGGCACCCTGCTCTATCGCCCTTGTTGTTGATCGTGGACTCTTGAAAGTCTCAAGCTCTATCTCAACGAACTTGCATTCTTTTCACATAGCCGTGGTCTTCATAGGTGGACCAGATGACCGAGAGGCAATGTTCATTGGGGCAAGAATGGCTGGGCACCGCAATATCAACTTGACAATGATTCGTCTAGTGGAGAATGGAAATGTACCGTGCTATAACTTAGAAGAGAGGAGGCTTGATGATGAGACAGTGAGCAAGTTTCGACAAACCATGGTAGGCAACTGCAGAGTAATGTACAAAGAACAAGTGGTTACGGACGACACTCGAACGGTCTCTATACTCCATTCGATGGGGAACAATTTCGAACTTGTAATAGTAGGAAGACGCCATTGCCTGAGTTCGCCTCTGGTTCAAGGGTTGATACTTTGGAATGAAGATACAAAACTTGGAACAATTGGGGAGGTGTTGGCCTCTTCAAATTTCATGGGCAATGCCTTAATCTTGGTTGTGCAACAACACACAAACGAGATTGACGAAGACCAAGAGAATCACCTGGAACCTAATGTTCCCATTGACAGGTATTTAGTATAGGATGATGGAGAAGAAATTTACTTCGATTATTCAAAGTTTTGATGTTCTTCTTCAGTTTACATACTCCAATGATTCAAAGTTGGAGAAGTGTTATTTTTGCTCTCTCACACTTTGTTTTTTCTTTGAGCTTCACCAATGTACATTTCGAATGTGTAAACCAAACAACACCATTTAGAGCTAGTCAATTTCCCTTCCAATTTTACTCAATTTTGTGTTGGGTTAATATATTGATATTTGTTTTTATTTATGTTTGTTCATAATAATGATTTTAATTTAATTTTAATTGCTATCTTTTAGTTTAGAATAAAAAGTTGATATCTTGAAAAAAAAACTAGAAAATTGGTGTTAATATTTTGTAACTAGTGTATAATCTATAATATATTAAAAAGTACGGATGTGGACATTTTATGGACGATATTGACCTTTACATTTTTGGTAATACCGAAGTTATCTTTCTCCTTCCCATGAATTTATGTGTCTCTCTCTTGTCCCGTCCCATCTCTCTCTACGTGTGTCTCCTCTCTCTCCCATTCATCTCCCTATCGTTTAATTTTACTTCTCTCCCTTATTAATATTTTTTTTTTGAGAAAAATTATTAATCTTTTTTATTAGGGTTGAACTATTTATTCAATTAATTTATCATTTTAGAGTTTAGAATATGAAGAATTATTATTTTAAAAAAACAAGAATATGAAGAATTTTAACATTATTATTTAATAGTGTTTAATTATGGAATATTAAATGTGGTAGAATCTTAAAAGTTTTGCAACCTCCTCGTTCTTACTCAGCTTGGCCCAGGCCCAAGCCCTACGGGCCTCAAGTATTGTTTGGGCCGGGCTTGGGCCGGCCCAACCACTCAAACTTAGGCTCATAGCCCAATCTATGGGCCTAAGTTGATGAGCCAAAATTGGATCGGGCTTGGATCGGCCCGTATATTAATATATTTTTAATTATTAAATTTTAAAATTTAAATAATTTTCAAACTAAGTTTTTTATTTTTAAAATCTAGAATATGTGTTTTTATATAATTTTTGGTACATTTTTTTTGTTATTTTTATAATCTTACTCATAAATTTTATTATGTCATATGTTACAAATTTAAGTTGCCTTATTTTTAAAAATTATATCTTTTATTTTTAAAAATTAAATTTATAATTTTTAACTTTATTAATATAAACCTATCTAAACAAAACTACAAAAATAATGACAAAAAAAATATAATAGATGCTTTTATTATTTGTTTATTTATATTTTGTTTTGAGAATTATTGCATCACTGTGTACATCCCAACTAGGTTGGCACCTACTCATTTGCTAATCATGTGCATTTTCTCAAATAAAATAAATAAATACAATGGAATCTAATATTAAAAAAAAAATCATTCTTCGGAAGAACTATTGTCCTTAAATTCCAACACCGATGATTTCAACTTTTCCATTTCTTCAGCCACTTTTTTAATATTTTCTTCTTCGTACATTCTTTTCTCCGCTAGACCCCAGTCTTTTAGACATATTAATGCTTCAACGGTTGAAGGTGATAAGCTGCTTCTAGTGTCTGATATAACTCGACCACCTGCACTAAAAGTTGATTCTGATGCTACAGTCGAAGCAGGAATTGTTTGTATATCCCGTACCATAAGAGAGAGTACGGGATAAGTATTTTCATATAATTTTCACCAATCCAAAATATTAAAAGGTTCAATAGTATCCATAGATATTGTGGGTAAATCCATATAATTTTTTAAATCAAGAGCTTCAAAATTTTTTGAAGAATCAATTTTCTTCTTTTTAGAAAGTATCATGACAACATTTAAATGTGATGTTGAGAAATTATCAAGATTTATTGAATATGTAGATGAAGAAGAAGATGCACCAACAATAGCAGTAGAATTATTTACCGTTTTCTTATAAAAATCATATATCTCATATAATTTAGAATTAAATGAATTTATAGTATCATTAATTTTATCAGTATTACTATCGAACAACAAATCTAAATAAGTATCAAAAAAATGATTTTTATATCTAGGATAAAAAAACATTCCAAGCAAAAACGTAATATGCAAATCATCAAAATATTTATTAAACTTTTCTTTCATTTTTTCAATCACAGATTTAAATAAGTCTACATTTGAATAATTCTTAAACATAAAGCAAATATTATGTAAATTTGGTCTAACTTGACAAATACTAGAAGAATATACCGAACAAAAATATTTTGTCGAAGTATCAAAAACATTTAAAAAATCTCGAACAACAGATGCATATCTCCAATCAAGCTCAGTAAGTTGTACAATATTAACATGACGAGAACTATTACGCAATTCAATACAATATAAATCTAAAACTTCTTTTTATGCTACTGCCACTTTCAACATTTCAAATGTTGAATTCCATCTATGAGGTAAATCAATTCTAATATTTCTTCTCTTTTTGTTTAATTGTTTAAAACATTTAAAATATAATTCACGTCTAAATTGAGAACTATTAATATTACGAACTAAAAGATCTTAACTTTGAAATAGAATAAAAAAGAATCGACAAACCATCCTGTACAATTAAATTTAAAACATGGGCACAACAACGAATACGAAAATTAATGCCTAGTGGTGATTTCAAATAATGACTTAAAAATGAAGTAGCTATATCATTATTACTAGCATTATCTAGAGTTAAAAGATAAAACTTTATCAACAATATTCCATTCTTTAAGAGATTCTAATATGACATTTCCTATTATATAACTAGTATGAGGAGACTCAACCATTTTAAATGATATAATTTGTTTGCATAATTTCCAATCAGCATCAATATAATGTGCAGTTAAACAAAGATAGCTCTGTTGATGACAAGAAGTCCACATATCAGATGTCAAACAAATTCGTCCCTTAAAATTAGAAAAATAAGTTTTTAAAACACCTTTTTTGGCCAATTTTTTTTCCATAACATCTCTTTTTGCAGTAGAAGCCAAAAAACCTTCATATTGTGGGTTAAACGATCTCTGAATAGTACCAGTAAAATCATGATTATCTATAAAAGTAAAAGGGAGTTCTACTCTAATTATGTAATCTACTAATTCAGATCTAGCATATTCCTTATTATAAGAAAAATTAGTTAAATTACCTGATTGATCTTTACCTAATTGCATGTATTTTCCAATATCTACATTGTGTTTTTGACTACAAGATCTCATGTGCCTAATAAGATGACTAGTACCATCTTTTGAAAAAAAACTACCACAAGTTTTGCACTTTGGTCTCAATTCTATTTTTCCGTTATCTAACTTTTTTTCTACCTTTTCAAAATATTCCCAAACAGAAGATGCTGCTCTCTTACCTGTATTTCGTTGAACAACTTCAACACTTACACTTGTAGTAGTTGCGTCTGTACTTCGAGATTGTGAGCCGACACCTTCAATAAATTCAACTTCATCATCATTGGCAATGGTGAAAGGAAGATTATTTTCATGAATATGGCTATGAGCCATTTCAAAAAAATACTGTAAATGAGAGAAGATTTAGGAAATAGTTAAACAAACAAGTCTCGAAGATATAAAATCTTTTTTTTTTAACTCGAAACAGAATATTGGAAGATTTGAAAAAATTTGAGATGAACAGGTAAAATACAAGAGAAATTGAAAATTTGAACACTTTGAATTGGAACTTGAGAGAATTTGAGATTGAGAATTAGAATTAGAATTTGAGTGAAGAAAAAGAAAAGAAGGTTGATATTTATAAGAAAATTTTGTATTAAAAAATTTTAAAAATTACAACCTAAATATTAGATATGTTTAAAATAATTTTAAATTTTGAATTTTGGAAGTTAGAGAGTTTCCTCCTAATATATTTCAAAACAATGATTTAAATGAGATATTGGGAAGTGGTACAGTTTCGTAATATGTACTTATGAGGGAGAAACAAAAGATCCTACTTCTTACATGTTAGCCTACCATATCTAATTTATTTTTTCTAATAAATAAATAATAAATAAATATATTAATATTATATAATATAAATATTAATAAATATTGGATCGGGCTTTTGGGTCGGCCCTACGGGCCAATCCAAATACGGCTCAAACAGGCCGGCCCGTAAAAAATGAATATCCATATCCAATCAAATTAATAGAAGGATTGGATTGGGCCGGGCCGATCAGACGTTGACCTTGGATCGAGCTTGGATCGGGCTTGGCCCTAGGCCGGCCTTTAGGCCTCGGGCCCGATGATGAGGCTGATTTCTTACAACTCTAAAAAGATTCTATTCCACTCATTTCTAACAACAATTTGAGTTACATTTCTTTGTTTCTTATTCTTCTACTTATTGTATTATTATTTTTACTTTTCTCTACTCACAATTTTTTATTTTTAAGGTTTCTTAATTAGTGCAGTAGAATGCATTTCAATTTTTCAGAGCAATTTTGTTTAATGGTATGAAATATATTTTTTTTTCGAAGGAACAAAGGGGCAAAATGCCCAAAAATAAAAACTAAAAAGAAATAAGGCGGGACATGGAGACCCCTACACTATTTGCCATCAGTATATGCAGAAGACCTCTAGGAGGTTCGTCACACACATGTAAGCCTATAGGATGAATGCATGCGTGCTTCACCAACCAATCTGCACAGGAGTTTGCTTCCCTATGGGTATGAAATATGGTAATTAATTATGTATACATTTAATTAATTATATTTATTTTGTTCTATAATTTTATGCATGGTTTGAATTCTTTAATTTAATTCTTGAAAAAATAAAATTTAAGATGAAATTGAATTTCTGATCACAGTAATCTAATATAATAATTAATTTTTTTAGAATCAGTAATATAATATAATTATTAAATGAGTTTTGTCTCTATTGATGATATCAGAGGGACAAAAATTCTATTTAATTTGTTTGTCTTTTACAGTTATATTTGCATTCACTTAATTTTTCATTTCAAAGTTTAGAATATGAAAATTTTATGTCGTTATTAAGTGGGTTTCCGGCAAACTTTGAAATTCATTAGTTGTTTTTTTCTGTTATGTTTTTTGTTTTTTGTTTTTTGTTTTACTTGTATTGATGGTATTAATAAGAAAGAAACCTAATTTGTTGTCTTTTGCAATTCTATTTATTCAATTTTAAATTTTAGAATACGAAGAATTTAACATTATTATTTAACAGTGTTTAATTATGAAATATTAAAAGTTTTGCTAACCCTCTTTTAGTTACAATGGTGTATAAATATAAAATTCAAATTACATTTAATTGCTATTTTTAGATTTAACCCTTTTTTAGTTGGCCATTAAAATGTTCTTAATTATTTTTCTAATAACTTAAAATGTTATTATTGTTTTTATAAGCATGAAATTTATTTTGAAACAAATTTCTAATTGTGAAAATAAATATTACTTTTGAAACCTATTTAATTTGTTGTCTTTTGCAATTCTATTTATTCAATTAATTTATCATTTTAAAGTTTAGAATACAAAGAATTTTAACAATATTATTTAATAGTATTTAATTATGGAATATTAAAGGGGTAGAATCTAAAAAGTTTTGCAACCTCCTGCTCCTTACCACTATAAAAATACTCTGTTTCACTCGTTTCTAACAACAATTTGAGGTACATTTCTTTGTTTCTTATTCTTCTACTTTTTGTCTTATTATTTTTACTTTTTTCTACTCACAATTTTTTATTTTTAAAATTTCTTAATTAGTGCAATAGAATGCATTCCAATTTTTTAGAGTAATGTTGTTTAACGATATTAAACATTGTAGAAAGGTAATTATGTATACATATAATTAATTATATTTATTTTGTTCTATAATTTTATGCATGGTTTGAATTCTTTAATTTAATTCTTGAAAAAATAAAATTTAAGGTGAAATTGAGTTTCTGATAATTTCATATAAAGTAATCTAATATAATTATTTTTTTTAGAATCAGTAATATAATTAATATAAGTATTAAATGAGTTTTTGCCTCTATTGATGATATGAGAAGAAAAAAAAAATCTATTTAATTTGTTTGTCTTTTACAGTTATATTTGCATTCACTTAATTTTTCATTTCAAAGTTCAAAATATGAAAATTTTATGCCCTTATTTGGTGTATTTCCGGCAAACTTTGAAATTCATTAGTTTTTTTTTTCTCTTATGTTTTTTGTATTTTTTTTACTTTTATTGACGGTATTAATAAGAATTACTATTTTTAGATTTAACCCTCTTTTAGTTGGCTATTAAAATGTTCTTAATTATTTTTCTAATAACTTAAAAATGTTATTATTGTATTTCTAAGCATGATTTTTTTTTTAAACAAATTTCTAATTGTGAAAATAAATATTAATTTGGTCATTTTTTTAAATGAAGTATTTTTTAATTTTAAAAAATTAGTAAATTTTACTTGAATTGTTTTAGTTGTCATATCAAATAACAAAAAATACAATTTCATGATAAGTTTCCTATTATATTTAATATATAAGTAAATAAATTGGAGATATCACGTACGCGGCACGTGTAAAAACTAGTATATATACATATATGCGGATGTGGAAGAAACCTTTTTCTATATATAAAAGGGATATAGGGAGAAACTTTTTTCTCCCTATTTTGCCCATTTAATTTAACCTTTTTCACTTATTAATTTAGGACAATTTTGTCTTTCAACCATATAAATCTTTTTCTAATTTAACTTTTATCTCTCTTAGCATCCCTATAAATTCCTAGCCCCCTTCCAAATTCCTCTATTATTTTGTTATTAATTTTAAGTATTAATTTATTTATGCACTTTCACTTTAGTTATTTCTCATGTTTCGGTTACTTACTCCCTCTCAATAATCCTTTCATATTCCTCTCTGGACCCGTCTATAAATCTATACACCAACCATACAACAACACAAACAAAGTAAAAAATAAAAAATAAAAATCTAGAGTGGGTATGAAATGGAGGTATACATGGGGAGGCTCCCAACTAGATTGCACGTGAATTGAAAAGCGTTTGGAGTATCGAAGCTCAAGTTTGCATCAAATATTAGTGGATGGAGCAAAATGTGTACCAACTGGTAAAATGGAGATACCCTACATCTTTCTTCTTCAAATTTCCTTATTGAAATTGAAATTTGAGGGAGAGATTGAAAATATATTGCTGCGTATTCATGGGAAAGAAACTGAAACTAAAATGAATTCTTTTATGTCCTTATTCATGCAAGAAATAAAATTGGATTTCTTCTTCAATGGCGATTCTGCACGCGAGAGATAGGGATAAAAAAATTGAAAGGGATTCTTTTTCCGCCTTATTCACGCAGGAAATTCTTAAATACAAAGCAAGAGAGATTGTGATTTCTTCTAGAGATAATTGAAACATGTAATCATTTCTCTTCACGATAGATATTATGTCGTTCAAGTCGCCCATATTGAAGTCACCATTGCGTGCCGTCTCTATCGTTCAGTCTCGAGTCTATCAAGATTTTATATTTAGGGTTATTTTAGGTTTTTACAGGTGCTTTGGGCCAAGTTTGTGTATAGAGACCAAAATATGTATAATGAAACTAGATCTGATTTATGGATTCTTAGTTATTTCCCAATACTAAATTTCCAATTTTTACATTTTGATTTCAATTTCGTTTATAAAGATTTAATACTGTATTTTATTTTAAAATTAATAATTTTCAAAATCAGGTTTACTTTTTATTTTATATTTAATTAAATATAATAATTTTGAATCTTTTTAATCTTTGCCCCTCACATCTCGATTTATTTTTTCTACGGAGTGCACGTGAGTTTTTTAACAATTAATAATTTATAGGTTTTCTTTTTACAATAAATAAATAATTATTTATGTCACGTTGGACACACGTGCTTTTGTGTTAGATACAAAGAAAAAAATTTTAAAAATGTCGATGATGATAGAGAAAATAATAAAATTGTATTTAACATTTTAACTATTTAATTAAATATTATGTTTTAAATACTTTAAAATAAAACTACAAAATTTTACGTGCATCACACCGCACGTATATATAAAAGTAGGATGTGGAAAAAATATTTTATGGACAATATTCAACTTTACATTTTTCTGTAATATCTAAATTATCCTTCTCTTCGATTTACATTTCTCACCGCTCTCTTTCTCTTCGATTTATTGCTCTTTGTATCTATGTTAGTTTTCACTGTTTTTTCTTAGTTTCAGTTTTTTCTTTTTTAATACAATTTTTATTTAAGTTTAAATGTAGTTTATAATAATTCGCCTAAAGATAAATTTCTTAATATTCTTTTTCATTCAATAAATTTTTCTATATTGCTCCTTTATAGTAATTAATTGTACTAAAAAGATTAATTATCAATCATAATAATTCTTTGGAATATGAAAAAGGTTGTTATTTGATTTATGAATAATTTAATGATTTTCACTGATAATAGTTAATAATAGAATTTGAAAAGTCTTGGAATTCCAAAAGATGATAACGTTTTCACATGTACTAATATAAAAGGGCATTTTATTCCATCATTCTTTCCCAACATTCGATCTCTATATCTGTTAGTTCTCTCTCATTTTATTGCTCTTAAAGTCTCTCTAATCTTGAAAGCAACTCAACGCATACCTGATACATTCAAGTCGATACAAAATTCATATATCAAAACTATATTTCAATTCGTAAGTATGAGTGGTTACAACTTACAATTTTACTTTGATAAAGTTGAATAATGATGTTTGTCTATCTTCAAGAATGTGTGTATTGGTTATTAGTTTTTTTAATTCTTTTTGTTACTATTGTCTTTTTAGTTATTTTACAATTACTATATTATTATGTATTTAATTTTGTATTTGTTGATACTTTTTGTTATAATAAGTATTATTATGTTTTTTTTTACAATAATATCATTATTTTTTAATTAAATATTATATATGTAGACAATATTTATAGGTTTATTTCTTTATTCTTCTTTTATTTGTTTTTACTTTTTCTCTCACGATTTTTTTTGAGGTTTCTAAATTAGTGTAGTAGATCTTCAACATTGGTGAGAGGTATATATATACCTACTGTTCTTACCAAAAATAACCGGTAATCACAATAAGATCCTGAGAACACTCACGAATTTGAACCTGCAAAAACAAGTAAGCACTTCGACGGTCTAGTTAGTCCCCGTGACAAATAAAATTAATTAAGAAGTATAATCACCTGTTTTCACACTCAGATGACCGTTGTGGAGATTGGCTCCGTTTTTGAATTATACGGTTTTATCTCCGTGAAAATAGGAAAACTGCATATTGAGTGGGAGAGCAGTTTGGCTATCATGGCCTGAAAAGTGGAGCAAACGGTTTATCTTGACACCCAGCTTGGTAGAGTGTTCAGTTTGACCACTATCCGACCTCGCGCTATATGGATTGAAACTAGGTGACGTGTCCTTTAGAATTTTATGGTTAAACAATAGCCCCCTACTTTGAGAAAATTGTAATGACCCATTCGAACTTTCCCGAAGTAGAGTTTAACGTCAGACTTGCGAAACGCTGAGCCGAACTCATTTTTTTCCTTCCCTTCCGAGTTGACGTCGTCTCCCATCAAGTATTTAAAAAGGCTTAATACGAACTTTGCTTGAATAGTTAATTCATTCTTGTTGTTGGGGACTTCCATTGTCGCAATCTTGCAAGGTTAGGCATTTCTTCTTCATTCACTTTGCATTTCAGTTGACCTTGCGTTTATTTCACTTTTGTCCTAGTTCTTTAAGCTTCGTAAATGGCTAGGACTTAATCTTTCGATGCTGATACTCGTAATCAGTCCAGGGCTTCAACTTCTCCATTATCTTTAGTTGATCCTCCGGCCAAAAATAAAACATCCCATCGTCGCAAACGAAGTGAATCACCAATAATAAGTGGCGATTATTCCGACGCAGATTCATATACTGACCTTAGTGATATAGATCGAGACCTAGATTTATTCGTACTCCAACTGTCCCGAAGAGTTGTTAGGGATTCTTAGGTATAACTACTCTATCCCAAGTGACATCAAATTGAGGATTCCTACAGCGGGTGAAACGATTGATAAACCTCCAATAGGATGTGTTAGTTTTTATCCTCAAATGTTTGAATATGGTGTTCGGTTACCCTTACACCTTTTTGCCTAATTTTTCCTCAATGTTGTCAACCTAGCCCCTGCTCAATTGACACCAAATGGATGGGCACCCTCATGGGCTTTTGGTACTTACGGTGGTGATTCTGCAGAGATAGAGCTTGTGTTCTGTCCGTTGAACACATGCTTTCTATCCACACCATTAAGAAGTCGTCTAGGGCCCCTGGTCAATTTTATTTAAGTTGCTTCCCTGGTATTGCCAAATTAGTTAACGGACCAGTGATGGAAAAGGGTTTTTCCTCAATCGTGAATGGACCTAAATCCATAAAGAACTGGAAGCAAAGGTGGTTTTATGTATCTGGGAATTGACTTATGACCACCAGCGAAGAGGCCCCCTATTGTGAGGTGCCCATGGAATTCGGTAGATTGGGTAAACCCTGGCTTATAGATCCCTTACTATTTTGTTTAGTAGGTATGTGCATTCTTTACTCGAGCTCTCCTTCTTACCGATCAATTTATCTCTTCGGCAATGCTGATCGATCTTCCGCCTAAATTGACTAAGGAGACCAGGTCAGTTTTTGTAACGCCCCGAGTCCTTCAGGTTAGTTGGTCTCGAATCTGGAGATTTTTATGTTTTTTTTTTTAAAATTTAAACTTTAATTAAATTTATATTTATCGGGCTCTAAACTCTAATTAAACTTATATTTATCGGTTCCTTGTGGTTGGTTTTATCTTAAGTTGAGATGGCTTCTTTTGCTCTTGGGCTTGGTTATGTTGGGTTTTTTTGGTTTGGTTAGGGTTTTTTTTAGAACAAAGGAAAAGTAAAAGAAAAGGGAAAAAGAAAGAAAACAAAAAGAAACCCTAGCCCAAGTTTTCTTTCTTTCTTCTTCTTCTTCTTTCTTCTTACCCTAGCTGCCCCCGACTTCTTCTTCATTCCCAACCCCGCCGCCCCCTCCTCTCGTTTCCGGCAGCTCATCCGGCGCCTTGACGCAGCACCGATGTTGCTAGTCCACTCCGAACGGAACGACGACAAATCCGGTGAGTAGCTTCGACGTGCTTTGAACCCGTGGCAGCGGCGGCCGACAACAACCACGAGCGGCAGCGGCATCTGTAGCAGCAGCAGCGGCAGTGCGACTTCCCCGACGTCCCGGCGATCTGCAGCAGCGGCGGTGCGTCCCCCGGCGGCCTGCAACGAACTAGCACTGCTCCTCCTCGTGGCGGCGCACGGCGAACGGGTTGTTACAGCGGCGAACCGACGGCGCACAACGAATGGGCCAGATCCACAGCGAACCTCGACGACCTGCTGCTACGATCCGACGAACAGCAATTCCAGCTGCGGGATTTGTGCGTTACAGCAGCGTTTAGGACGTTTGGCGGTGACCCACATCCGTTCGAAGCTCGATTTAGGCTACCCACACCTTGGCGAGCTAGATCTAGGTGACCCACACCTATACGAAGTCGGTTTTGGTGGTAATGAGTCATTTAAACCCTTTTAGAATTGATTTCGAAGGCTAAATGGTGTACGTAACTTACTGTATTTTTCTGTTTTAGTGCTTAGGTGTGAGGTCGATGCAAAACTTAAGGGCGCGGTTGTGAGTAAGTAGACAAGGGGCGTGTGCGTGTGTTAAAGTGTGTTAAATGGTCTCTAATGTGCTGGTTTTGTGGCGTTTAATATTAATTTTGATACATCATTGCGCTAAATAACTCTCGTTGTGTTAGTTGATATACTTGGATTAGTATTGGATATTTGTCGGTGAAAATGGTGAGATTTCTGCTTTGCTAAACTGTTGAGTATTGCTGTGGTAATGTTTGTTGCCTGGATATGCATGAATTGTTCGGCGTGTTTTGTGAGTTATTATACTTAGTAATTCTTGTTAAATAATGATGTTGGATATTAAGCATGATTGGGTTATTATCTCATTATTAGAAAGTTGTTTATGTTGTGGAAGCATGCTGAATTGTATTTGTGCGTTGAAAGATGCAGGGGTAGTGGCTTAAGAAAGTATATAGTAAGACTCTGGTGAGAGTTTGATTCTTGGAGGGAATGAATTAGTGAGTGTCAGGGCCTCGGGTATAAATGGTCGAGGGCTGATACGTCACTAATTGAGTATCGAGGCCTCGGGTAAAAACGGTCAAGGGCCAATAGATGGTGAAGTCATCGGGGCCTCGGGTAAAAATGGTCGAGGGCCGATGCAGCAGTGTCGGGGCTCTGGGTAAAAATGGTCAGGGGCCGACTCTACTCGAAGGAGTTAACTGTGGAAGGCTAGGATAGCCGTGATAAGCGTAGAGGTACTTGAAATGTTAGGGAGACTAGAGGTTGGTAGTTAATGTGTTCCTGGTTGTGGTTGTCACCAGATTTTATAGAATGTGCCTATGTTTGAATGCTTAATGTGTTGAACAACATAACTATGAATGTTTCATGATTTTTGTTGAGCATGATGTGTATGTGTTGTTGGTGATGGCTACTTACGGAGTATATTTTATATACTCACCCCCCTACAATTATTGTTTCAGGTGAAGGACTCGTTGGCGACCATGGTGATGAGACGGAGGAGACATGACGAGCGAGGACCATAGGCTGCTTAGTCACTCTTGCTTAGCTTAAGTTATTAGTTAAGACTTTATGTTATGGTTAATAAACTATTTGTTCGTATTTGAATAATTGGGGGGTTCCCACTTGTTGTTAATTTTATTTCGGGATAGGTGCCTATTTTAGTTTTCTTCCATTCATTGAGTTTTGCCTAGTTTGAATAATAAAAATTGCCTCGTGAGGTGGTCCACGAATGTTGTTGATTGATATTCTATGAAATTGATTTATTGTTGAATTGATGAGAAGTGGAACTTGATTTTATATATTTGTTTGCATAGGGAGTTGGCATGACGTATTTGGGGTTAAGTGTAATTAGTTGGGTAGTTAACGTGACCTAGAAGTGTGTGGGAAATTCTGGGTCGTTACAGTTTTGGCTGGCTGCGCAACCCTCTCAGCCAGAGATCGATATAGTCTCGACCTTCTATCCAATGGGAACTTGAGAAGTTGAGGACTTGCAGCTGAACTCTCATCTGGTTAACCCTATCTCTAACTTGCCATATCTCCATATCTTCCTTACTCATAATATCTCATACTGTTTCTCTTCCTCGCTGAGGAAATAGGCCGCCCCCGTCCCTCTAGGTTCAACAGCAGTTGTTGTCGAGGCGTACCTCTTGGAGATGGTTTAGCTGATTCCGCTGGGGGTAATAATGTGGCCCATGACCCCCAGGTCCATTCCATACCTGAGATCAGGACTGCTGCATGGAATTGTGATCAGTCTCCTCCGCCCAGGTGGATGTTTTCGAAGAGAAAACCCAAACAGAGAGCTGATGTGCATGCGTCCTCCACTCATACTTCGCAGAATGACAGTTATGACGGTCAACTTCAAAGAAAAAGAAAAACCGGTCCCACGGCTAATCCCGAAACTTCTGTCCTTCCAACATCTTCCCTACCTAAGGTCGAATCCAGTGGTCTCCAAGTTGAGCCTACCGCCCTGATCGATCCAACCTTCAGAATTTGCGAAGGATCGGACTCTGCTGGACTGGGGGACGGACCTGGCATTTCCCTTCAAGAGCTCGACGAAGTCCACTCTCACTCTCCTTTAGGAGACAACACAACTTTCGCCGCTGGTCCGTCCAACATAAGAGACACTTCTTTTGAGATTTCCAAGAGTCCTCTAACTCATGCTGCTGGGATTCCTCATTTTCTTATCAACCTCAATAGTGAGGGCATCTTAGCTTCCACCAACAAACTCTATTATGCTTTCATCGGTGATCTGGAAAAACATGTTTGTTGTATCAATCCTTCATCTTCTCAGGAACTCTTTTTATGAAATTTCTTCCTGTATCATAAAGGTAATTCCTTACTCTTTGATTTTTCGTTGTAGTTTTCAACCTTTAAATGCCTATGCTTGACTTCAGGCTTTTGCTTTGTCTTGCTGGGTAATGACCTCTGTTGGTGCCGAGCTTTTTCATCGTGATTCAGCCAGACGGAAGAACAAAATCAAGCTTGCTGAGGCCGCCAAGAAAGCTGCTTCCTGTTCTGCTCAAATGGCCGAGTACAATTCCCTTCTTGAAGAGCTCAGAAGAGACCGGGAAGGTCTGACCAAGGAAAAAAAGGATTTCAAGACCTTGAAACGCGAAACCCTCAATGTCGTGCATCGTCAAGAACAACAAATATAAAGCCGAGTAGACCAAATTGGAGGAGGAAAATCGCCGTTTGCTGACTGGAGTCTCTGAGTTGACTATTGAGGCTAACTAGTTTAGGCCTCTTCTTGCACAATTAAAGGCCGAGCTGTCCGACCTCAGGTCTTCCACAGAGAACATTCTAAGTGTAGAGGCAGAGAAGAATAAGTTGCTTGAAGCCGAACTCATAGACACCAAGTGTGCACTCACACAAGCAAAGTCACATTTTGTAACGCCCCGAGTCCCTCAGGTTAGTTAGTCTCGAATCAAGAGATTTTTTTTTCATTTAATTTTCAAAGTGAATGTTAATTGAATTTATTTATATTTATCGGGCTCTAAAATCCAATTAAATTAATATTTACCGGACCCCGTGTGGTGGGTCTTGTTTAAGAGAGGGGTAGATTTCTTATCTTTGGGCTTGGACTTATTGGGCCTCCTTTGGGTTATTTTGGTATTAAAACAAAGGGAAAAAGAAAGAAAACAAAAACAAAACCCTAGCCCAAGTTTCTTCTTTTCTTCTTCTTCTTCTTTTCTTCTTTTTCTTCTTCCCCACTCCTAGCCCGAGCCGCCAGCCCCCCCCAGATTTCTTCTTCTTCTTCTTCGAGCAACCTAGCCAGCACCTTCTCGTTCTCCGGCGAAGCGGCACAGCAACAGTGGCACCTCCGGCGCGGCGTCCCTCCACAAACATCTCGACGGCAGCAGCGATTTTTCTCCGACATCGACAGCGAGCTCCACGACGGCGTCTTCCCCGGCGGGTTTTCTCCACGAGCGGTGCCAACATCGATCGGTATCTTCCTCGTACACGGGTAGCGTCGGCGTAACTCCCTAGCAGCATCCACGGCAGCCTGGCCGACGACGTCTTCCTTGCGGGTTATTGCGTCGGGTTTGCGGTGGCCTGAGCGTGGAACAGGTGCAGCAGTGACGGGCCATGGCGTCTCGATGATTTTTGCCTCAGTTCGTAGCATTCAGACATCTTTCGACAGTTGGAACGACAACGCGACACCCTGATTAAGCCATAGTTGAAGCCGACAGCCCATCCCAACGCGAGCAGTAGTATTCCGGTGCATTTTGACAGTTACCCATACCAAATTGAAGCTCGAATTGTGATACCCATCCTTGTTCGGAGCTAGAACTAAGTTACCCATTTCTTTTCGGTATTGAACCAGCAAGCTCGAAGCTTCTCGAACCTGGATTTGGAAGCTCAAGCCTCCTTGGCGTCGACTCACTCCTAACCCAAGTGTTTTGGCGTGAGTTTGGATCTTTCGGCGAGCTTAGTACCACGTTAGGATCTTGTAGTAAGTAGCACTGGGGCGGGTGCGTGCGTTGATGTTTGTTATTTGGTTGCCGATGTGCTGTTTATGACGTTTAATATTGGTTCTGATACGTTGTTGTACAGTGTAACTCTTGTTTATGTTGGTTTGTATGCCTGGGTAGTGTTGAATGTCCGTCGGTGATAATAGTGAGAATTTTGTATTGTTGAGCTGCTGAGATCTGTTGTAGAATGATGTATGTTTATAGGGAATGTTCGTTAAAGTGGATTTAATTTGGGAATGTTTGTTGTCGGAATTTGTATGAAGTGTTTGGCGTCTCTCATGAGTTATTTATTATATCTGGCAATGCTTATTCGATATGGACGCTGGATATTAAGTGTTTGGATGAATTGTGTTGGGCTCCAATCGTTCGCAATTTGTTGACTATGCTTTGTTATGACTAAAATCACTGTGGCACGGTTGTTAAGAATTGATATGTTGTGAAAGCATGTTTGGTTTATTGGTTTGCTATTAGAATGATGTTTATGTTGTGGAAGCATGCTGAATTGTGTTGGTGAACTGAGAGATGCATTGAAATCATACTAGTAGTGGTGTTGTTGATGGGCGTTGTGGTGGTTGGAGTTATTAGGGAATTAGTACTGGAATCTTGGTTGGAGGCTAGAAATGATATGTGGAGTTTTGGAAGTTATGAAGTGAATGGGTGAGTGTCAGGGCCTGTGGTATAAATGGTCGAGGGCTGATACGTCACTAATTGGGTATCGAGGCCTCGGGTATAAATGGTCGGGGGTCGATACGCCAATATTGGATAAAGATGAGCGTCGAGGCCTTGGGTATAAATGGTCGGAGGTCGATACGAGGAGTCTTTCGAAAGGAGAACTATTGGGGCCTTGGGTAAAAAATGGTCAAGGGCCAATGGTTGAAAATACATCGAGGCCTCGGGTATAAATGGTCGAGAGTCGATGCACTTGTGTCGGGGCTCTGGGTATAAATGGTCAGGGGCCGACACAACCAATAGAATGGTCTTGAAGAGCTTGAATAACTGAGGTGAACATAGATGTATTTGAGGTGTTAGGGAGCCAAGTGGACGGTAGTTGTTTTTATATGATTGTGGTTAGCATCAGGTCTTATAGAGCATGTTTATGGTTGAATATATAATATAATAGTAGAGCATGTCTATGGTTGTTCGCATACTGTAATGATAGAGCATGACGATGTATGTTTCCTTTATGGTTATCAGCATGATGTTTGTGTGTGCTTGGTGAGGGCTACTTACGGAGTATATTTTATATACTCATGCCCCCCTCTACAATGATTGTTTCAGGTGAAGGACTCGTGGGTGACCATGGTGATGGGACGGAGGAGACCTGACGAGTGAGGACCATAGGCTGCTTAGATTTCCTGTTTAGTTTAAGTCATTGGTTAGGGCCTCGTGTTGTGGCCAATAAACGGTTTATTTGCATTTGAATAATTGAGAGATTTTTTCCCTTGTTGTTAGTTTTGCTTCGGGATAGGTGCCTATTTATGTTTTATTCCATTTGTTTAGATTCATATAGATTGAATAATAAACTTGCCTCGTGAAGTGGTTCACGAATGTTGTTGAATGTTATTCCATGAGATTGATTTATCGTTAAACTGATGAGGATTGGAACTTGACTTTATAAGTTTGTGTGTATAGGAAGTTGGCAGGATGTAGCCGGGGTTAAATTTGATTAGTGGGATAATTAATGTGACCTAGAGGTGTGCGTAAAATTCTGGGTCTTTACACATTTGGCCGACATTGAATCCAAATTCCATGAATCTGAGAAAGTAGTTGCTGAGTCTATGACAAAACTTTCTGATGCTGAATCTACGCTTGCAAATACAGAAGCTCGACTTGGCAATTTTGATTTTCTTTATGAGATTATGTCTCAATTTCTAGACTTCAAGGAGTTAGAGAAGGATCTGGAATATGGTGGTCTTAACTACGCAGTCGAGTGGCTTAAAAAATTTACTCAGGAGGTTAATTTGGACCAACTTTTTCTTTTGTTTGATCGCGCTGGAAACTTGCTATGAAGAGATCAGCTGATCAGAGTGAGCGTTCGAATCCGAGTGAGAGAATCAACCTTTCCTCGCCCCAGGTTAATGTGCCCGAGGAGGTACCCCAGGTTGGAGTAACCAAGCTAGAGCCCCAGGTCGGAGTTACCGAGCTAGACTCCGCAAATGCTGAAAGAGAAGTTAGTACCTTCCTCGCTGATTCCGTGCAGAACGACCTCATGGAGCCTCCCGGGGTTGCAAACCTTGATTTGGCTTAATCTCTATTTTATTAATTCTCTTATCCACATGTATATCTATTTTCTATTATAATTTTACTAGATCTAATTACAGACTTCGCACGGAATCAAACTTTGAATTTAATACGAAATCATCACTTTCATTGAATTTTGCCTGACGCAGTTTTGATTCTCCGTAATCAAATCAATTCTCAATCGCCATTGCGTATTCCGAGGAAACTGCATTTATTTCCTCTGTAAAACTTTCATTATGTGGCGGAGGTCTTTTCGGATTCAACTGAGTGAATCATCTATTTAAACGTCGCTTCAACCTTATGTTTTGAACTCATTTTATCTATCTCTTCCTTTCTCTAATTTTTTTATTTAAACTCCCGTACTTAGGATATGTCCGAGGAAGTAAACGGCCCTTTGATGACTTTTATGGAGATTTCCTCCGATCACTCGGGAGACTCATCCTCATCCTCTTCTTCCCCTCCCTCACCATCTCCTAACATTCCCACTCTTCTCCCTATTTGTCAAGGCGAGCACCTTTCATCCTACTATTTGCCTCGTTACACTGCTCTTCCTTCCCGTTTTGAACTGCGACGGGCGACGACAAAAGTTTTTAAACTTAAGCAAGAAGTTTCTCGTCTTGTACATGAACTTCAAGAGTCAATAGTTGGGTCTTTACAGTTTGAATTTGAGGGCTAAGCTTTGAAGGAGGAGAAGGAAAGCCGGGAGAAGGAGAAGATGATCATGGAGGATGAATTTCACACGATGGAGAGGAAGGTTAGGTCTCTGGAGCGTCGTGTCAACATGGAGGAGAAGAGAAGGAAGCTGAACTGATTCTACCCCCATTTCCTAATTTTTTTTTTATTTGCAATGTAATTTCGGTACACACTCCGAATTTTTTTTTTTAAGAATGAAATGAACTACATTGGTTTAATTTTATTCGTGTGTAGCATTGTCTTCTTTGATTCTGACGAGCACTTTATTTGCAATAAGTGACACATAAAATCAATTTAATAAGGAATTCATAAGTCACGTCAATGATAAACATTTTATGTAAGTAACATTGACAATAATAGCCCCTAATTTGGATTGAGCTCGAAGAATACTGTATAAATTACTTGTTTACTGGTAATACAACTCAAGATGTTCTACATTCCAGGGGTGAGCGAATTGTTTGCCATTCAGGTCAACTAAACTATATGTTCTAGTTCGGACGACATCTTTAATTTTGAACAATCCTTCCCATTTGGCTCTAGAGCCGCAGTCTTTTGAAGAACTTTTTTTAGTATGAGATCTCCCGGTCTGAAGCATCGCTTCTTTACTCGTGAATTGTAATACCTTGTCATTCTATTTTGATATTCTGTATTTGAAACGACCCAGAAATTTCCACACACCTCTAGGTCACATGAACTACCCAACTAATCAGTTTTAACCCCGATTACAACCTGCCAACTTCCTAAGCACATAAGCTTATAAAATCAAGCTCCAAACCTCATCAAATTAATGATAAACCAATCTCATGGAAAAAAAAACATGCAACAACATCTGTGAACTACTTCATGAGGCAAGTTTATTATTCAATCTAGAAGAATCTAAACAAATGGAATAAAGCTCATATAGGCACCTAACCCGAAGCATAACTAACAACAAGGGAAGAATCTCCCAATTATTCAAAGGTACATAAACCGTTTATTGGCCACAATATAAGGCCCTAACAAATGAATTAGACTAAATAGGAAAAACTAAGCAACCTATAGTCCTCGCTTGTCAGGTCTCCCCCGTCCCATCAGCATGGTCACCCTCGAGTCCTTCACCTGAAACAATCATTGTAGAAGAGGGGGGGTGAGTATATACAATATACTCCGTAAGTAGCCCTCACCAATCACTCACAAACATCATGCTCATAACCATAAAAGAAAAACATGCATCGTCATGCTCTATCATTACAGTATGCGAACAACCATAGACATGCTTTACTGGTACATTATATATTCACCCATAAACATGTTCGATAATACCCAATACTAACCACAACTTTATAAAAACAATTACCGTCCACCTGGCTTCACAACAACTCAAATACAACTATGATCACCTCAGTTGTTCGGGCTCTTTGAAACCATTCTTTTGGTAGTGTCAGCCCCTAACCATTTATACTCAGAGCCCCGACACTAGTTCATCGACCCTCGACCATTTATACCCGAGGCCTCGATGTCTTACAATCTATTGGCCCTTGACCATTTATACCCAAGGCCCCAATAGTTCTCCTTTCGAAAGACTCCTCGCATCGACCCCCGACCATTTATACCCGAGGCCTCGATACTCATCTTTATCCAGTATTGGCGTATCGACCCCCGACCATTTATACCCGAGGCCTCGATACCCAATTAGTGACGTATCAGCCCTCGACCATTTATACCCGAGGCCCTGACACTCACCCATTCACTTCATAATTTGCAAAACTCCACATATCGTTTCTAGCCTCCAACAAAGATTCCAGTACTAACCCCTTAATAACACCAACCACCACAACGCCCATCAACAACACCACCACTAGTATGATTTCAATGCATCTCATAACTCACCAACACATTACAGCATACTTCCACAACATAAACATCATTCTAATAGCAAAACAATAAATCAAGCATGCTTTCACAACATACCAAATCCTAACAACAACGCCACAGTGAGTTTAGTCATAACAGAGCATAGTCAACAAATTTCAAACGATTGGAGCCCGACCCAATTCATCCAAACTTTTAATACCCATCGTCCAAAATCAATAAGCACTGCTAGATATAATAAATATTCACGAGACACGCCAAACACTCCATATGAATTCAGACAACGAACATTCCAAAATAGATTCACTTTAACGAACATTCCCTACAATCATACATCATTCTACAACAGATCTCAGTAGCTCAACAACACAAAATTCACACTATTATCACCGACGGACATTCAACACTAACCAGACATACAAAACTACATAAACAAGAGTTACACTGCACAACCACGCATCAGAACCAATATTACGCATCATAAACAGTACATCGACAACCAAATAACAAACATCAACGCACACACCCGCCCCCGTGCTACTTACAAACACTTGTCTTAAAGCTCCTAAGCTCGTTGAGCACTTCCTACTACAAAAGAGCATGATCTCGAGGTTAGTAACCAATTAGAAACATTTATTTATAAACGAAACCGAGTTTAGGTAGAGTCGTTACCTACTAACCCACACTAAAACAACTTGGGTTAGGAGTGGGTTGACGTCGAAGGGGTTCGGACTTCCAAATCCAAGTTCGAAATGATTCGCGCTTGCTGGTCTGATGCCGAAAAACAATGGGTAATGCCGATTTGGGTTCGAATAAGAAGGGGTCAACGTCGAACGTCACCGGAAGGCCGAAAAACGTCACCAAACTCGTTGGGCTTCACGAGTTCGGACTGTTCGGGGCTGTCGAAGTTTGCTGCACGCAGGAAAGGTCACGCGCCGCCACTGTACGACGCCGGCGCCGCTGGAATTTGCCGCAACTTCTTGAGTCACCGCCGGGTTTGCTGCTCTTCGCGCCGCCGCACACTGCTACAGGCCGCTGCCGTCGGAGTCGTTGAGGGACGGGAGGGTTACCGCCAAACCAAACACGCCGCCGTCGAGGTAAGGCTGGGATTCGCGTCGCCGTGAGGAGAAAAATAGATTGGGTCGCCGGATCTGGAGAAAAAGGGTGATGCAAGGGAATCGCCGGAGAATTGCCAAGTTCGTGGGTCCACCGTTCGCCGCTGCTGTCGGGGAAGAAACTCGCCGCTGCCGTGCTGCTTCGCCGGAGAACAAAAAGAGGGGCTGCCGGCTGAACAAGAAGAAGGAGGAGAAACTTGGGGGGGGGGGGCGCTGTCGGCTAAGAAACAAAGGGAGGGAAAGAGGAAAAAGAAAAGTGTTAGGGTTTCCCCCTTTTGTTTTGATTTAAAACAATTTTCCTATTAAGCCCAATCAACCAAGCCCAAACCCAAAGAAGGAGGAGTCCATTCCCTCAACCCAAGACCCAACATACCAAGCTCGGTTAATAATCATTTAATTGGATTGTTAGAGCCCGATAATTATCGATAAATTAAATTAACATTCACTTTGAAATTTAAATGAAAAAAAAGCTCCCGATTCGAGACTAACTGACCTGAGGGACTCGGGGCGTTACAGTATTTCTCCTCAAGTAGGTCTAGATTCAAATTCAATGCTTCTGCGTTCTCAGCCTCATTGAAAGGCCGACTAGTTCGTTCTAACCGTGATCCAATCTCTACTGGGATCATTGCTTTCGAGCCAAAGGCTAACGAATAAGGTGTTTGATTTGTCTACCCCCTTGGTATTGTTCGATACGACCACAAAACCCTAGGGAGTTCCTCAGGCCAATCTCCTTTAAATTGTTCCAGTCTCACTTTTCATCCATGTTTAATAATCTTATTAACCGCTTCGACCTATCCATTGGCTTGCGGATGGGCGGGAGAAGATGTGATGTGTTTAATCTCGAGTCGCGTACAAAATAAATTAAACTTTACATTGTCGAACTGCTTTCCATTGTCTGAAATTATCACTAGTGGACTCCTAAACCTACAGATTAGGCTCCGCCAAACAAAGTTTCTTACTTTTGCCTCTGTAATAGTAGCCAAAGGTTCTGCTTCAGCCCACTTGGTAAAATAGTCAACTGTTACTATTACGAATTTTACTTGGCTTTTCCCTGTAGGGAGGGGTCCTATCAGATTGATTCCCCATTGTTCGATCGGCCACGGGCTGGAGATTGGAGTTAGACTCTCAGGTGGTTGTTTAATCAAATAAGCATATCTCTGACATTTATCACACTTTCGTACGAAAGTCTTTGCATCTCTGCTGATACTTGGCCAATAGTACCCTTGTCTTATAATCTTTGACATCAAAGTTCGAGCCCTGGCATGATCTCCGCAGATTCCTTCATGTATCTCTCTAATTACATAGTCTGCTTCAATCCGGTGCTAGGCACTTCAATAAGGGCAACGAATATCCACCTTTGTATAGTACATCTCCTTGAAGTAAATAGTGAGCTGCTTGACGCCTTAGTCTCTTTATTTCTTTTTAATTGTCTGGTCAAACTCCTTTAATAAAATCCTTGATTAGATCCATCCAGCAACAAGGTCGGACCTCAACTGAACAGTGTTCTTCTTGTTCAACAGATGGCATGCTCAGAGCATCAACCGGTACTGTGTGGGCTAGATCAGTCTCGTACACCGCCGCTAATTTTGCCAGGGCGTCTGTGTTGGAATTCTCAGACTTAGGAACTTGTCGAATTACAAAGTCTCTGAACTTAGCCAAATTTTCTTCTCTGAACTTAGCCAAAGTTTCTTTCGCTTTTCCTAAGTATTTGGCCATCCTTCCATCTTTTGCTTGGAACTCTTCCATTACTTGGTTGACTATAAGCTGAGAATCACTTAAAATCAATAAAAAATCTACTCCCATGGTCTGAGCCAAACGAAGACCAGCTAATAATGTCTCGTATTCGGCTTCATTATTTGATGCTTTGAATTTGAATTGTAATGCATACACGAAACGAGTCCCTTCTGGCGACTGAAGATGTATCCTAGCTCCACACCCTTTGTCACTTGAGGAGCCATCAACATAGAGTGTCCATTGTTGTTTTGAATCGTTACCGGATGACTTGGTGTCATTTCGGCCACAAAGTCGGCGACTGCTTATCCTTTCATGGACAACCGAGGTTCAAAACTTATATCATATTCACTTAGCTCTAGGGCCTACTTCATCAATCTTCCCAATGTCTCTGGCTTTTGAAAAACCTGTCGTAAGGGAAAATTTGTTAGAACAACTACCTTATGTGCCTGGAAATAAGGTCGTAATCGTCGGGCCGAATTGACTAGAGCCAAAGCTAGCTTTTCAATATTGGGATATCTTGCTTCCATGTTCCTCAATAATTTACTTGTGTAATACAGTGGACTTTTTACTCCTCCATTATGTCTTATTAAGACCGAAGTAACCACAGAATTTGAAACTGCCAAATAAAGATATAAACAATCCCCATGCTTTGGCTTCGACAACAAAGGTGTCGAACTCAAGTATTCTTTTAACTTGAGAAAGGCTTGCTCGCATTCATCTGTCCATTCAAACTTCCCTCTCGTTCATAGAATTTTGAAGAATGGGAGACACTTGTCGGTTGACCGAGAGACGAACTGATTCAATGCGGCTATTCGGCCATTCAGGCATTGTAACTATTTCAAGTTCTTAGGAGACTCCATCTCTAGTATAGCCTTAATTTTATCTGGGTTTGCTTCTATTTCTCTACGATTGACCATAAATCCTAGGAATTTCCTTGAAGAAACCCTAAACACACACTCTGTTGGGTTTAACTTCATTTGATAATGGTTCAATACGTCAAAAGCTTCTGTCAGGTCGGTCACATGTTGTTCGGCTGTAAGGCTTTTAACCAACATGTCGTCTACGTAGACCTCCATATTTCAACCTATCTACTTGTTGAACATCATGTTAACTAACCGTTGATAAGTTGCCCCTGCATTTTTTAAACCAAAAGACATTACTTTATAACAATAAAGGCCCTGATCTGTTACGAAGGTAGTATGTTCTTGGTTGGGCACACATGCATTCTTATTTGGTTGTATCCCGAATATGCATCCATGAAGGTCAATAACTCGTGACCGGTTGTCGCATCGACGAGCTGGTCAATCTGGGGGAGTGGAAAGCTGTCTTTTAGACAAGCTTTATTTAAATTTGTGAAGTTGACACACATTCTCCACTTCCCGTTTGCTTTTTTACCATTACAACATAAACTTCTTTACCTCCTCAGATATTACAACGCTACGAGTTGCATTGACAAGTCAACGTTTCTGTTTAATAGGTTTATAATTTAGGTCTACATTCAACCTATGAGTTATCACGCTGGAATCTATTCCTGACATGTCCTCATGGGACCATGCGAACAATCGACATTTTTTTGCAGAAAATCAACTAACTCTGTTCGTAATGGAGCTTTTAGCCCCGGTCTGATGCTGACAACCCTCTCATCAGACTCTAGCTTAATTTGCTCGAGCTCTTACTTCGAAGTTCCCCATCCAAGTTCATTGTTGAGCTTTTCGCCTAGTGTCACTTCAGATGATGTAATTCCAATTACGACGACACAAGTTCAAGTACCTTTCAGTGCCGTTGCATAACATTCTCGTTAGGCCTTCTGTTCGCCTCTGATGATTCCTACGCCACAGGGGGTTGGATAATTCATCACCTGATGGTATGTGGAGGGGACAACCTGCAGCTCGTGTATATATAGTCGTCCCAATATTGCGTTATATGCTGACGCACCATCGACCACGACGAACTCTGTAACCTTTTAAACCTTGTTGTCATTTTCTTCAATAGTGACCGGAAGGTCAGTGCAATCCTCCGTTGTGACCATTTCTCCTGAGAAGCTGACTAGGGGTGTTGGACATCATTTTAGTTGTGATTTCTCCCATCCTAAAGCAAGATATGTTGAAAGTGAGAGTATGTTGGTGGATGCACCTCTATCAATGTGTACCCGCCGGACCTGTACGTTATCAATTATGGGTGAGATCACCAAAGCGTCATTATGTGGTAAATGAACTCCCTCCAAATCATCTACAGAAAAAGATATTGCCACCGTTGACCGAACATATGATGTATTGTGTAACGACCCAGAATTTCCCCCACACTTCTAAGTCACGTTAACTACCCAACTGATTAAACTTAACCCCAAACACGTCATGCCATCTTCCTATGCAACCATTATATAACATCAAGTTCCACTTCTCATCAATTTAACAATAAATCAAATTCATAGAATATCAATCAACAACATCCGTGGACAGCCTCACGGGGCAATTTTATTGTTCAAACTAGGCAAACTCAATGAATAGTAGAGAACTAAGATAGACACCTATCCTGAAATAAAATCAATAACAAGTGGGAACCTCCCAATCATTCAAATACGAACAAATAGTTTATTGGCCATAATATAAGGCCTTAACCAATGACTTAAACTAAACAGGAGTGACTAAGTAGCCTATGGTCCTCGCTCGTCATGTCTCCTCCGTCCCATCACCACGGTCGCCCCCGAGTCCTTCACCTGAAACAATCATTGTAGAGGGGGGTGAGTATATAAAATATAATCCGTAAGTAGCCCTCACCAACACACACACACATCATGCTCAACTATATTATGAAACAATCGTAGTCATGCCTTTCAACACATTATGCATTCAAACATAACCACATTCCATAAAATTTAGTGACAACCACAACCAGTAAACACGTTAACAACCAACCTCTAGTCTCCCTAACATCACAAGTACCTCTACGCTTATCACAGCTATTTTAACCTTCCACAGTTATCTCCTTCGAGTAGAGTCGACCCCTGACCATTTATACCCAGAGCCCCGACACTGCTGCATTGGCCCTCAACCATTTATACCCGAGGCCCCGATGACTTCACCATCTATTGGCCCTTGACCATTTATACTCAAGGCCCCAATAGTCTTCCTTCCAAAGGACTCCTCCTATCGACCCTCGACCATTTATACCCGAGGCCTCGATACTCCATTAGTGACGTATCAGCCCCGACCATTTATACCCGAGGCCCTGACACTCACACATTCATTCACGCCAAGAATCCAACTCTCACCAGAGTCTTACTGTATACTTTCTTAAGCCACTACCCCTTCATCTTTCAACTCACAAATACAATTCAGAATGTTTCCACAACATAGACAACTTTCTAATAATGAGATAATAACCCAATCATGCTTAATATCAAACATCATTATTTAACAAGCATTACTAATTATAATGACTCACAAAACACGCCGAACAATTCATGCATATCCAGGCAACCAACATTACCGCAGCAATACTCAACAGTTTAGCAAAGCAGAAATCCCACCATTTTCATCGACAAACATCCAACACAACTCCAAGCCCATCAACTAACACAACAAGAATTATTTAGCACAATGACGTAACAAAATTTGCATAAAACGCTACAAAATCATCACGTTAGAGACCATTTAGCATACATTAACGCACGCACACGCCCGTTGTCTACTTACTCATCACCGCGCCCTTAAGTTTTGCGTCGACCTCACACCTAAGCACACCAAAACAGAAAATACAGCACGTTACGTATGCTATTTAGCCTTCGAATCAACTCTAAAAGGGTTCGAATGACGCATTACCACCAAAACCGACTTCGTATAGATGTGGGTAACCTAAATCTAGCTCGCCAAGGTGTGGGTAGCCTAAATCGAGCTTCGAACGGATGTGGGTCACCGCTAAACGTCCTAAACACTGCTGTAACGCACAGATCCCGCCGGTTCGCCACTGTAAAAACCTGTTCGCCGTGCGCCGCCACGGATCTAACCCGTCGCCGTGTGCCGCCGCGAGGAGGAGCGGTTCTGGTTTGTTGCAGACCGCCGGGGAACGCGCCGCCGCTGCTGCAGATCGCCGGGACATCGGGAAAACGCGCCGCTGCTGGGTATCGTCAGATTTGCTGCAGAACCCGCGCGACTCTCGTCGGACCTGCCGTTTGAGGAGGACCGTCGCGACCTTGCACGTAGAAACACCGAAGGACGAGTCGCGCGACCTGCCGGATGTCGCCGGATCTGAAGACCGGACGCTGTTAGAGGAGCTATACGCCGGGTCGCCGTCGGAAGTCGCTTCACGTCGATTTGTGGTCGAGCCACCGCCGGGGAATGCCACAACCGTGAAATCTCGTTGGATCAGGGCTGCTACCACCGTGATCAAATCGCCGCCGTCGTTGGGGGGGGGGAAGTGACTGGGCGTTTATGCTGAACGCACGCACTAAGCGTGGTAACAATTATATAGATGCAAGCGCACACCTGTCAGAGTAATATAAAATGGATGGAGTATCCAAGTATCGATCCTCAAGGACTTCTAAATAATTTCCAAACTCTAAAGTTTTAAAGAATAGTGAATGTTGAAATGAGTGATTCTTGTAAAATGGGAAGTGGTCACAAATAATGGTTTTGGATTTGGGATTTGGACTTATAATGATAAAACCTAGCCCGAATTACTTCAAGTTAGCCAACAAAGAATCAAGGACATGCTAAGGACAATATGCATTTTGCTTTAGAAACCAACGACTACGCTTCTCACTTGACTTATGTCTAAGCAAGTTCAAAGTCCTAAGACATTCCCTAATATGTCTATTATGAGATATATCTTAGTTTTAGGATGGAAATAGTCGCAACCTCGGGTTAAGGTCCTATGTCTAGGCTACTTAAGCGGAACTCTTATGTCTAAGGCGCTCTTCTCCTCGGTTTAACCACTCAACAATGCAAATAAGCAACCTTTTCAGTATTGACTTGTTAAGACTTACAGTGGCCTTCTCTAAATCCTAACTTTTTGGGAAAACATGTTGAGCAATGAATGGAAAGCAAAAACACTACTTCTTAGCAACCCTTTTTAGACATAAAAGGCTAACTATCCATAACCCGGCTAGAGACGGGAATTTAGAAAGACATATTGAAGAAAATACAGCAAGTAAAATGGTTGAATGTGGAATGCATGTGTGAAAAACAAAAGTTAACTAACGGAGAGTTTTTATCGGGATTGAGAGCTTCGCCCTTCTCTTTCAAGCAAGGGGGAGTGTCACGTGCTCTTTCCTCCAAAAACACAACTCTCTTAACTAAAAATAAAGTAAAGGCAAAGGGAAGATAAGCAAAATGCTAGATTTTTATATATTTGAATAAGTAGAAAATGACTAAGTACAAATGGAAACAAAACAAGCTCAATAAAGGAATGTAAAGTGCTCGGGATTTAAAAACGAAAAGCAACTAATGAAAGCAACTCAAAAGTACTTAGAAAGCAACAAAGAAACACTAAAAATGATCAAGAGAAGGAAGCAAGGCTTGATGAATTTGGTGGAGAAGTTGCTGGAATTTATAGCTGTGCAGAATTGGTTAGGTAGGTCCTAAAACGATGGTGAATCACCCATTTCCAACTCTTTTGACTGACCAAATCGTGCTCAAACTGATAGTGGAACACTTCTTCTACACGTATGCATCGGTTGGAACCACCAAAACGCATTGGAAGATGCGTTTCATTAAGGGCAAAGTTGGAAGAAAACCAGTTTTTCTGCAGGCTTCCCAGGCGCCTGGCGCCTCCCATGATGCTTTTTTCGACTTTTTGCTTCTTTTGATTAATTTGCACTCCCAAATGGTCCTAAAATGTCATAAATACAATATAAGCCAACCACAAACCATAATATATGAATTTTGCATGAATTGGAACTCAAACGACCGAGAAAAATCCGAAACAAAGTTGAAACATTGTAAAAACAGCATCTAAAACCTTCTTTTTACGCATGTAAACAAGCGTAATCAGGTTGCCGTGCTGGTGCTCCTTCGCCGGAGAAGAAGGTTCGAAAGGGGGTGGGTGTGACGACTAGGGCAAAAGGAATAAGGAGGAGAAGAAGATGAAATCCTTTTTTTTTTTCCTTCGTTTTAAAACCAAATTAACCCAATGGTGACCCAACAAGTCCAAGCTCAAAAGATAAGAAATCCATCCCCTCTTAAACAAGACCCACCACACGGAGTCCAGTAAATATTAATTTAAATTGGAGGTTAGAGCCCGATAATATAGATAAATTTAATTAACAATCAATTTAAAATTAAATGAAAAATCTCCTGATTCGAGACTAACTAACCTGAGGGACTCGGGGCGTTACATATTGACTTCGTGGCTAATTTCTCGAATGAGGGCGTTCCTTTTATTGCCTGATTGTCCTCCACTTGGACCACCAAAAATGGTGTTTATCACCATGGGCCTTTTCCCAGCCGCTTCTCTTTTTCTGGGTGAGGGAAATTTGTCTTGATCATCAAGATCTGTTCGGTAGAATTTTCTCTTTCCCTGAGAAGAACAGGAATCTTTCTTCCCAACATACTTTTTCAGATGACCTCGCCCAATCAGGTTTTCTACCTGGTCTCTCAAGTCAAAGCACTGCAAAGTATCATGTCCATAGTCTCTATGAAACCTGTAGTATTTGCTCTTACTCCACTTATCCGGACTCGACTTCATTTTACCCAGCTTCTCCAACATCATATGCAAATCGCTATTCTCGATGTTGGCCAGGATCTCTGATAAAGGAACGTTGAGCGGGGTGTAATGGTCGAACTCCCTTAAACGACGATCATGAACTCGTACTGTTCGTTCTTATCGAGATCAATTATCGTGGACAGGCTTCTTTGTCTCATAATCACGACTTGCGTGACCTCTCTTCGGCTGCGAACTCTGCCCTCGAGCCTTTGCATGCCTAGATATTATTGTTTGATGCTGGAGATGTTTTTCTCGGAGTACATCTTCAACAAGCATATACTGGCGTGCTCGCTGGATTGCTTAGGCATAAGTCCGAGCGGGTTGAATGGCGAAAGAATGTACCAGGTCGAGATTATTTATTGTCGAAGTGAAAGTCATCCTGGCTGCATCATCCAAGCAGTCTGTGACTTTGATTTTCTCTGCCATAAATCTCTGGACGAAGTCACGCAGCGACTCGTCCTCCAACTGATAATTGGTGAGGAGATGTGTATCGGGCGTTTTTCTATCATGCTGCACCGAAAATTGGCTTATAAAGATCTTCCTAAACTGTTTCCAGGACCCGACCGTTTTAAGCTTTAATTGTCTGTACGAGGACCTAGCTTGGCTCTTCAAAGTGATGAAGAACGCCCTGCATTTCATTTCGTCTCCTGTAGCATTTAACTCCATCAAGCCTTCATATAGGTCGATGTGATCACTCGGGTCAGTTGATCCATCGTACGGTTTCATGTCGGGTTTCTTCATCTTTGATGGAGTGGATATGTCATTATGGTTGCCTAAAATGAGGATCCTCTCGTTCACCCTGCTCTACCAAACTGCCATCATTAGTCTTACAGCTTTGCTTCAAAGCTTCAAAATCGTTCTGAAGCTTACTGATTACTTCTTTCATGGAATCATTTACCTCCGGTCAATCGACCGTTGCCTGATATGTCGAAGTTGTGGCGGTCGCCGCAGCTGGTGGCCACTGAATTGTGTTCGAATTGACCCTACCTATTGTGGGGGTAGATCCCCAATTCGGTGTAGTCGGAGTCTGCTGACCAGCTTGCTGAGGTGCACTACACTCACTTGTCGTCTGGCAAAGACCTGGGGCCTCCGCTGTAATATGCACCCGCAGTCCTTCCCTTGGATCCATCGTTGCGGTTTGCCTTGCCTCTAAGTTTAGTCACTCATGGACCGACACGCGTGGGAGTGCATCTTATTCCCCTGACACCGCTGGGGCTTTTCTGCTCGTTGGGTCCCTTAGAATCGGAGACTCATCAGTATGTTCCTGCACATCAACTTCCCGGACCCTGACTGATGGCCCTGGTGCATTCGTGTCTCCTGCTATTGTCTCTGGAATTTGGTTGCGGCGTAGAGCTGCAGTCAAATTGGCAATCTTTGCCCTTAACTGAGCAACTCCACCCAACTCAGATCGAACTTCGTTGAGCTCTACACGGGGCCCCATCAACTCCTGACCCATCTGCCGGGCGGTGCTTGATGAACTTGGTTGTTGTTGGGACTTTCTCTACCTTTAAAATGATTAGAGACTCATGCAAGTGCACACGGTCACAAGTAATACTTGGAAGTAATCTTAGGTCGAATCTTCAGGGACTTGTTGCTTTTCAAAATCAAGTAATGCAATGAAATGGTTTGAATATGCAATTGTGATTGAGGAAGAAAATAGTGGTGAAATCTTGTTGTTTGGGGTTTTAACTAACAAGCAATTTAATGAAACTCAAGCTCCTTGTCTCCTACCTTGGTTTTGATGCAAAACATGGAAAGCACAATATGTTGGGAAAATGCACCAGGCGCAATTCCTGACTTTTCTTGGGATTTGAGTTCTACTCTTTCACTAACGCTTTTGGTTGCTGCAGAGACTAGGGTAACCTACAATCATATTCCTATGTGTGATTACAATCCTAGAGAATATCTACGAACTCATTTGCATTATGGGTCAGAGGGCCTATTCCTATGACCATATTTTATGCGCTTATTCCTACGTCACATCCCATATTGGTTTCCTATTATTTTACCTAACTCACCTTTCCCAAGGTTGGGCTTTGGTGTATAAATCAAGTTCCCATTGGCCAAATGGAAAAAAGACGTAAAGAGAAGTTTTTAGAAACCAACCCAAAAAAGTGTCAGGTACAATCTGGCCAAAATCCCGAGCGTGTTGAAAATAAAATCATTTGACTAAGGGATTCCACAAGGAGATTGATAACTAATTTAGAACATACTTAAATGAAAGTAAATGCACGGAAACATAAAGAAAGTATTTTTCATTGAATTTAAATGAATAAATAAGTCGTACATGGAGTTCTAGCTTGACCCTTTTCTCTCTCTAGCGTGAGGGGAGTTGAAACTCGCTAAAGAACTTTAAAATAATAGAATTAATAAAGAATGAAAGTAAGAACTTGAATTAAAGGCAATACGAAAGGTAAAAGCATGAAAAACAAAGAAATGAACAACTAGAACATAAACATAAACCCTAAAAACGTGTTGTACAACTAGATAGCATCTTAAAGAAGATGAAATGAAGCTTGGAAGGGATGATTTGCTGAGGGATGGATGGCTTCCTTTTATAGCACCATAGGTTGGTTGAAACTCCTTTCCATTTTAGGTGGAAAAGGGTTGAGATTCACCTAACCACCTTACTTGGACTTGGACTCACGGTTTTGAACATGTGGGAAATGTCCTCCTTGCCCTTCATTAGTCAAAATGTGAGTTTTGACAAAGTGCCCTCCAAAAATGCGTCGGGTGCAGTTCTGCAAAAACAGAATTTTGTTATTTTCTTCCAACTTTGACCGCATTTATCTCATATTTTTTCTAAAGTACCATAGTTTGACTTTTATGCAGAAATAATCTATGTATGTTCTACTTTAAGAATATGTGGTCCTTTTTGACAAATAATAATGTGAAATGGGTCAAAAACGTGATCAAACAGGGCTACCGACACATGTTTTTACAGTAAAAACTCAACCCTAACACACCCCCAAACTTAGCTATATGCTTGTCCTCAAGCAAAAACAACGACAACAAATCTAAAACAATCAACATGCTAGAAATATGAATGATCAACAATCCAAATGTTCTAAGTTAATAAACCATATAAGTCTCAGGAAAGGCTCCACAAGCTAAACGTCCTAACTTTAATCTCAGGCTAACAAACGATAAACCATCCTTTGTTTTGAAAATAAAAACGATTCTAAATCCTCTTCTTTTCTAAAACACAAAACACTTTTACAAAACCATGGAATATGCACACTTCCATTTTGATTCAAAAATTTTAACATCACGTGGACCGGCTACTAGCCCCTGAGGTTTTCAACACAATAACATCAGTTTCAAACTACAGCCACTCATAGAAACTTGTTAGGTAACAATCCGACATAAAATGATGTCGACAGTGGTTTTCACGAAGTCACCTTAATATGTAGGCTACCACCTTCCAAGATGCTAATGCTACCCATTTAAAGAAAATGAATGTTTATAGTGGGACTCGTGAAAAAGTAAGTGCGTTTTCTTTCCTCTCATGTTTCTTACCACTATTTTCTTACTCTCACTTTTATTTTTCTTTCCCCCACTCTTATTTTCACTCACGACACTTTTTTGACATGCTTTTCTTCTTTTGGACTCTTTTTCATACTTTTTCTTTCGAAAAAATTTTCTTGCATATGACTCTTTTATTCCTTGCATTTTCTTTCTTGACTCTTTTTTCAAAACATAAAATGCATTTTCTTTTCTTAAAACAAAAAGACACACACCGTCTCCCCCAAACTTAAGGGAAGCAGTGTTCTCACTAGAGAAAGAAATTTTGAGAGATGCAAAATTTTGGCATAAAAAGGACAAGGACTTCCAAAGCAATGAAAAAGTTAAGGTTTCAAAACAAAAAAGAAGCAGAACAAAGTTTTATAACCAAAACAAAAAGAATGGAAAATGACTCATGACTTGATCATAAAACTAGGAAATCTAACCTATTCATGCCCTTAAGAATCCTCATCGACATGATACAAAAACAAAGAACAAAGGTGAAGGGATGTGATTCCCGGAGAGGAAACGGATTTTCATTGTTGATTTTCTGGATACAAAATCGAGTTTTAAAGAAGAAAATACAAGGGAAATTCCAAACCTTTGAAGAACGTTGCTTCAGTGAATTCCCCTCGAACACCACCACCGGATCTTCCTCGCTATCCTCTTGGGTCTCGGGATCGTGCTTGTGGTAGCACCTTGATAGAAGAAAGGGAGAAATTGAGAGAATTTTTTGAGAGATTGTTCGGAGACCTTTTTTTTAGTTCTGTCAAACTTGTTCTTCTACTTCTCCAACACTTGGAGAAGAAGAAGAAGGGTGACGTGGGGTAACTCCCCACGTCACAACACCTCCCACTCCCATGCAATTTTGCATGGGAGTTAATATTAATATTAATATATATATATATATATATATATAATAATAATAATTAAAAAATATATATATAATAATTAATATATATATAAAATTAATTAATATAATTAATTATTAATCCAATTAATAATTAATAAATATATATATACATAAATAATTAACACTTAATTATTTATTATAAAATTAGAATCATATTCTAAAACATTTCTCTCGTATAACCTATAGTTTTAATGTACATCTTATGCACATTATTTTTAACCTACAATTTTAATAAGAATCTCATTCATATTAATTTTATTTGAATCTCATTCAAATAATATCTCTCATAATATATAGTTTTAATTTACAATTAACTATATATATTATAATGTATCAATATACATATAATCCCTTAAGTTATTTGAACAATTCAACTTCTTCCAAAAATTTGATCCTTGTTTTACCCATTATGAGCTAGCAAGGGGATCTAATGGACCTACAGATCCGAAGCTCCAACGATGCAAGATTAATCGGTCAAACTCATTGACCGAGTTAATCTAGATTCGTTAACTACGGGTCATTCCACTAAAGACCCGCAGTTGCACTCTTCTCATTACAGAATGTTTTCGTGTCCATGGATATACGACCATTAATGACGAGTCAATCCTTCACGAGTGTTCGTAACTCAAGTTGGGTCAAATTACCGTTTTACCCCTGAGTTACATCTTACTCCTTAAACACCACTGCTCCTCTAATGAACAACCCGGTTATGGTCCAACCAATAACCGGAAGTCCTTCTCGGCCAATGAGAGGGTGGGGCCCCTTGTTCAAGTCCCGGAGTCAGCATTTAAGGGAACACACATCTACTCCCCTAAAGTCGGGGAGGAGTGAATTCCATCTTGTGAAGTTATGTTCCCAGCTCCTCACTCGGTCTCGTCCCCAAAATGGTAGGAATGTTGAGTCGGCGACTCGGGCCACTCTCACCCATACAGATCAAAGGACGAGCCCTCACGGGCAGGAGTCCATAACTCACTCAGGATTGAGAACGAGTTGCCTGGTCATCCTAAGAAATAACAACCTATTAGTTAACGGTGTTACATCTAAAGATTGCCTATTTCGTGGTCCAGTCTTATACAAACTCATTGTATAGGATATCCCCACTCGCATGTCAGGATAAGGTAACCATCGAGTCGTCTGTAACCTTTACAGAGCGGGCAGTATCCATAGTGTTGCCAGGATAAGGTACCCAGCCTTATCCATATACCATAGACCTTTTAGGTTATTCACGGGACAGTATTCATTCATATATCAGGGGTATATCAAATATATACCCCGTATATTAACTATATACCCAGTATATATACTGTCTCGATTACATCAAAAATAACCTTGGATGTTTAGTTTATTGGATTTTGGACAACGCAAAGCTATGATTCAACAACAAATTTATTGAATAAAACTTTATTAAATAGAAATTTGTTTTTACAAAATACAAACTACGAGTTTAGGGCAACACACCCAACAAAAGGAAAGCATTTCGTTAAAAAGATGAACATGTTGAGAGGTTAGAAAAGATCCATTGAAGAAGTCAAGGACAAGTTAGTAGCTAGAACAAGGAAGCGCGCAAGCTTCAACTTTAAACATATGCAAAAACACAACTTATATGGAGTCCTAACAGCACAACATCCCAACACTAACCTAAAACTAAAACTAAGCTAAAAAAACCTATCATGCAAACTAAATGAACAAAACAACAACCTACAAAACCTAATATGCAAACTAATTTAAACAACCTAAACTAAACAACCTAACATACAAAATCATGATCCAAATATTAAAACAAAGAGAGGGAGATACTCCCTTATTCATCATCAGAAGATTCATCGTCGGTGGAATCGGTAGGAAAACGGGAAAACGATGGTAAGTCGGCCGCAAGCTCATTGGGGAATGGAGGTGCTTCATCACCGTATATCTTCTTAAGGAAAGCACATGTGGCATGTTGAGTAACCAAAAGAAGCTCGTACTTGTGCCTAAGCTCATCATACTGCTCCCTAATTACCACCCCTTGGGTCTCGGGATCCGCGGCGGTAATGGGAGAATCTTCCTCTAGAACAATGGAATACCCATGAACTCTTCTTAGGGATGTGAACGGCTTCTTAGGCATCACAACATTGGCATCATCGACCTCCACTCCCGCCTGCAAGCATAACTCAGTTATTAGTCCAGGAAAAACAAGAGGACCTACAATTTTCTCGGAGCAACTCCGTATCTCGTTCCTTATGAGCTCCCCAAAGCTGAATTCAATGCCCTTCATAAGAACGTACACCATCATCGCCCTATTGCGCTTAATAGAGGAATCGTGAGAAGTGGGTATCAACTGGTTCTTCACAACAAACATCCAAACTGTCGCTTGCTCATTAATGTCAAGGGGCTTTAAGGAAAGCTTCCCCGTGGTTGAGACGGTCCATATCTTGTGTGGTTTATAAATAAGCCTACGCGCCTCTTCCACTTGGTCGTCCGATGGATGCACCAAAATTTCATTACCTATGGCATTAAAAACATGCAACAAACCATAGTGAGTATTTATAATGGAAGGCGAGAATTTAACCACTTTACCACGTACTCTCACTACATCCCCGCGGTTTGGGTTGATGGCAGTGTAAAACTCTTTCACCAAGGCCTCGGATACACGCGTAGTTGGGGCAAACAACGACTCCCAACCATTCTCCACAAGCCTCCTCCTAACATATTTAGGCACCGGCTCTTGGGCCTCATCAAAACCTCTCTCAACGAGGATATCACATGTTGTGAAGGTGGGCCTCCTCACGCTCTATTCTCACCCTTTTTACTCTTGATGGTGTTTGTTCGGTAGAATCGGGCTCCTCTTCGTTGGCCTACTCAAATGGCTCTTCTGCCCCTCTCTGCACTCTAGACCTTTTGGATTTTCTAGATGGACCAGCCTTGGCTTCTTTTTGGGCAGCCAAACGTGTTACAGCGGCTCGGGTCCTAGGACTAGAAATTGCGTCAAGCGCAATTTCTGCCACTTTTTTCTTCTTTTGTGTTTTCTTCACCACTTCGGCCAAGCTCACCTCCTCATCTGAAGTCTCTGTAGTAGCAACAAAGTTTGGGTCATAAACATTCAAACTCGACGAAGAAGGGGTCTTACCTTGTGAAGAAGAAGATGATGATTCCTTCATGGCCTCACTAGGGACATCCACAAGACCGGATATTCCTTCGTGCTCTTGTACAGGGGGCTCTTCATCATCTTGCTGAGATTCATGCACCGGAGTTCGTACTTTCACTTCATATTGAGAGATATCATCATTTTCTTCTTCCTCTTCAAACTCATCTCCATGTACTTCTAGGGGTAATTCTCCAAGATCTTCATCCTCTCCATCAACATTCAATTGTCCTTGTGCCGCCACACTGTTTCCATCATCCTCCAATGGGTCTTCTCCCCTTGCTTCATTCAACGCCACCAAAATTTTGGCAATTTTCCGTGTTGTCCTTTCCTGTTCTAAATCATAAAAACTAGGAGCTTTTTAGTCAAGATAGAATCTGGAAAAGATGGAGACAAAATACCTTGTAGAGTGGCTGGTGGAGTGTCATCCATGATTGCGCCAGGCGTAATTTGGCATTGAGTTTTGACTGTGGCTGAATCTGAATGCTCCAAGGGCTCCGTGTCGTGTTCTGAGTCCCCACTAACCTGTTCTTGACCTTCAACATGCACATCAACAGTAGTGGAAAGAGGAGGAGGGATAGATAGTCCTAAAGACTCGTAAACGGGGTTATCTTGAGAAAGATTCATCCTACGACGTATACTCATGCTATTTAACTCAAGTTGAATCTCCTCACTCACTTTCATTGAGTTTTCCATGAATTCTTGCCATTTTATGTTTAGTTCTTCAATTTTCGCATAAACCCTCTCATTCTCTTTATCCCTAATTTCGTTATTTTTACTGAACATCTCCGCTCTCTCTTGAAATCTAGCTATTTCTTCATCTAAAACAACACCTTTTTCCTCTAAAGATTGATTTTTTCGAAGATAGACTTTACTAACACCTCCTAATTTCTTCTCACTTGAACCTTCTTTATTAACCCTGGCATAATGAGATTCCATGCATATTGATTTTTTCAAAATTTGTATTACCTATGGATAAATTTATCCTAGGGTTCATTCTTATAGCTTCCTTATATTTACTTCTTTGTTCCATAGGATCAAAAACTAATTTTTCATCAGAAATCCTAGAAGGTTCAAGAGGAATCATACCCGGTTTAGTTCGTGGAGGCAACAACACTCTATTCTTTTCCTTCTCTTTGTCGTGCAGCTTGGAGGAAGATGAACCTTCCATGGTTCTTGAGTTTGCTTCACGATCGACAACGAAAATCCCTCCAATAAACCCTAAATGTGCTGAAAAAGAGAGAGATGAGAGAGACTTTGAGATTCTTTGAGATTTCTTGAGAAGATTTGAAAAAAAGTGAGAAAAATTTGGTAAAAATCACGAATGGGGTGTTTTCAAATCCTAGGGCTTTTTGTTTTATGTTTAAAACATATTAAAAACAAAATTGGGTTTAAAATTGGCCTCCTTTTGATTTAAAAACAACCTAAAGCCCATTTAAACATAGTCCACATAAAACCCATGAAAGCCCTAACCATAACTAAAAAAAAATTGATTTTGTCTCTTAAATTGCGTTTGGCGCAATTTTGACGAGGGTTGGATCTTGATCCTGCAAAATTCAACTGCAAAAACAAAAATTAGATTTAGAATCTACACAAAAAAGCCTTAAAGAAAATGTAAAAATTTCGCAAAAAGAAGACAAAAAATATTTTACAGAAAAATGCCCCCCAAACTGTCCGAGGGACTGTTTCCACTGTTTTCTCATGGGTCTTTCAGTATTAGAGAGGTTTTACGTACTCGCCATAATATTTCTTGACCCGATACCCATTTACCTTAATGATATTACATTTGTGACCCTTTAAATTCACCGCTCCATGTGGATAAACATGTTCAACTACGAATGGGCCCGACCATCTAGACTTAAGCTTACCTGGAAAAAATTTTAATCTAGAGTTAAAAAGCAAAACTAAGTTTCCAGATTCTCAATTCTTGTCCAGTATATTTTTATCATGCCACTTCTTAGTTTGTTCTTTGTACATCTTGGCATTCTCATAAGAAAACTGATGAAATTCATCCAACTTATGTAACTGGAGCAATCTCGCTTCACCTGTAGTCACATAATCAAAATTTAGTTTCCGCGTAGCCTAATATGCTCTATGTTCTAATTCTAACGGAACATGGCATGCTTTACCAAAAACAATGCAATATGGGGACATGCCTAATGGAGTTTTATAAGCAGTTCTATACACCCACAAAGCATCATCAAGTTTAATAGCCTAGTCCTTCCTATTTACATTCACAGACTTCTCTAAAATAGACTTTATTGCCCTATTTGATACCTCCGCTAGTCCATTAGTTTGTGGGTGATATGCATTAGCAATCTTATGGTGAATGTTATACTTTTTAAGCAAATTACTTACTGCCCTAATCAAAAAGTGCGTACCTTCATCACTAATCAAGCATCTAGGTGTACCATATCTAGTGAAAATAAACTTTTGCAAGAAGAGAGAAACTACCTTGGCATCATTAGTAGAGGTGGCTAAAGCCTCAACCCATTTCGAGACATAATCAACAGCCAAGAGAATGTAATTCTTACTGTATGAAAGTGGAAACGGACCCATGAAGTCAATGCCCCAAACATCGAAAAGTTCAACTTCCAGTATTGGGTTTAAGGGCATCTCATGCTTTCTTGTCAAGTTACCTGATCTTTGACAGTGGTCACATCCTTGAGTGAATATATGAGCATCTCGAAATAGAGACGACAAAAAGAAACCACTTTGGAGGACCTTTGCTGCAGTCTTACGTCCAACAAAATGCCCACCATATGGTGATTTGTGGCATGCCTCTAGAATCTCCTTCTGTTCATGCTCAACAACACACACATACGAAGAATATTGTCAAGTCATAGTTGATTACGCTTGTTTACATGCGTAAAAAGAAGGTTTTAGATGCTGTTTTTACTATGTTTTAACTTTGTTTCGGACTTTTTCTCGGTCGTTTGAGTTCCAATTTCTGCAAAATTCATATATGATAGTTTGTGGTTGGCTTATATTGTATTTATGACATTTCAGGACTATTTGGGAGTGCAAATTAATCAAAATAAGCAAAAAGACGGAAAAACCTTCATTGGAGGTGCCAGACGCCTGGTAGGCTGCAGAAATCCTGGTTTTCTTCCAACTTTGCCCTTAATGAAACGCGTCTTCCAATGCATTTTGGTGGTTCCAACCGATGCATACGTGTAGAAGAAGTGTTCCACTATCTGTTTGAGCATGATTTGGTTAGTCAAAGGAGTTGGAAATGGGTGATCCACCAGCGTTTTAGGACCTACCTAACCAATTTTGCACAACTATAAATTCCAGCAGCTTCTCCACCAAATTCATCAAGCCTTGCTTCCTTCTCTTGATCATTCTTAGTGTTTCTTTGTTGCTTTCTAAGTACTTTTGGGTTGCTTTCATTAGTTGCTTTTAGTTTTTAAATCCCGAGCACTTTACATTCCTTTATTGAGCTTTGTTTCGTTTCCGTTGTTACTTAGTTATTTTCTACCTATTCAAATTTATAAAAATCCAACACTTAGCTTATCTTTACTTTGCCTTTACTTTATTTTTAGTTAAGAGAATTGTGTTTTTGGAGGAAAGAGCACGTGACACTCCCCCTTGATTGAAAGAGAAGGGCGAAGCTCTCAATCCCGAGCAAAACTCTCCGTTAGTTAACTTTTGTTTTTCACACATGCATTTCAATTTCAACCATTTTACTTGCTGTATTTTCTTCAATATGTCTTTCTAAATTCCCGTCTCTAGCCCGGTTATGAATAGTTAGCCTTTTATTTCTAAAAAGGGTTATTGCTAAGAAGTAGTGTTTTTGCTTTCCACTCATTGCTCAACATGTTTTCCCAAAAAGTTTGGATTTAGAGAAGGCCACTGTAAGTCTGAACAAGTTAATACTGAAAATGTTGCTTATTTGCATTGTTGAGTGGTTAACCGAGGAGAGGAGCGCCTTAGACATAAGGGTTCCGGTTAAGTAGCCTAGACATAGGACCTTAACCCGAGGTTGCGACTATTTCCATCCTAAAACTAAGATATCTCTCATAATAGACATATTAGGGAATGTCTTAGGACTTTGAACTTGCTTAGACAGATGTCAAGTGAAAAGCGTAGTCGTTGGTTCCTAAAGTAAAATGCATATCGTCCTTAGCGTATCCTTGACTCTTTGTTGGCTAATATGAAGTAATTCGGGCTAGGTTTTACCATTATAAGACCAAATCCCAAATCCAAAACCATTTTTTGTGACCACTTCCCATTTTACAAGAATCACTCATTTCAACGTTCACTATTCATTAAAACTTTAGAGTTTGGAAATTATTTAGAAGTCCTTCAGGATCGATACTTGGATACTCCATCCATTTTATATTACTCTGACAGGTGTGCGCTTGCATCTATAGAATTGTTACCACGCTTAGTGCGTGCGTTCAGCATAACCTCAGAAAAGTTTTTGGCGCCGTTGTCGATGACTTCAGTTTTAAAATTATTTTCAAGTTCTTTTAGTTTTTATTTTTGTGAATTGTTGTTGGGTGTAATTTCCATCCACCGTTTTTGGTCATTTATCTCACAAGGGTAAGTTAAAGTGCATGAGCACAAGATCTTTTCTTCTACCCCTTGACCCTGAGATTGAGCGGACCCTTCGAAAAACTCGAAAGGAGCAAAGACTTCGAAAACAACTACAAAAGGAAAAAGAGGGAGAAGGTGAAATTAGTCCTGAAAGTGAGGTAGAGAGTACGAGCACATCAATGGCAGATATTCCACCTCGTGATCCGGTTGATCCACATGCTGTTAACGGTAATATGAGGGATCACGCAAGAAATAATGAATTCAACCATATCCAGATGGCGGACAAAGAGACGTGGCAATGCGAGAATATGCCGCCACGGCTTTTCAGAACTTTGACTCAGGGATAGTCAACCCTATTCCAGCCAACGCAAACTTTGAGCTTAAACCAATGATGTTCCAAATGTTGCAAACAATTGGACATTTTGGAGGGCAGGAACATGAGGATCCACATGATCATCTGAAATCATTCATTCAAATTTCAAATGCATTTCGATTACCTGGTATAACAGACGATGCTCTTAGACTAACACTTTTTCCATTTTCTTTGAAGGACCAAGCTAGAGCATGGCTCAATGCATTTCCACCGGGATCCATCACCACATGGGGGTCATTAGTGGAGAAGTTCTTAACAAAATTCTTCCCACCTACTCGCCACGCTGATATCAGAGAGGAGATCATCTTCTTTAGACAGTATGATCGTGAACCTGTTCACGAGGCGTGGGAAAGATTTAAAGAACTAATCAGGAAATGTCCTGTAACGCCCCGCGTTCTCTGACTCGTTTATTTTCAGAGATAAATAGTGCCTTGGATCTTTCCCTAAGTTGATAAC
This sequence comes from Momordica charantia, assembly GCF_013281855.1. NCBI lineage: Eukaryota > Viridiplantae > Streptophyta > Magnoliopsida > Cucurbitales > Cucurbitaceae > Momordica > Momordica charantia. The sequence goes on from NW_028275162.1 coordinate 11,668,038, forward strand.
TTTAATTCTTGGATCTTTTAACTTCGAAATTCTAATTTTCGGCTAAATTAGAATTAAGTTTATTTTCATTGCATTAAGATAATTTAAGTTCTCGACCTGTGTAGGAGATTTTTAGTTAAATCTTAAATTCATGGTTTTTTTTTGGGACTCTTAATTTCTACTTTTCTTTGAATTATTATTCATAGGTTTTATATTTCTAAAGCATAATTATTGGGCTTTTGTTTTTGACCATTGTAGTTTTAGTTGGGCCTCATTTAAGATTTGGGAATTGGGCTTTTGGTTTCAAAACAAAAGGAAAGAATAAAAAAAAACCCTAAACCACTTCATATTCTTCTTCCTCACTTGTCCAGCCGCCCCCCCCCCCTCTTCGAATTTCTTCTCCGGCGAAGCAGCACCGGCAACAGCTCCCTCCTGCGACCCAGCCCTCCAGCGACGGTGTCGCCCATGGCAATTCAGGTTCTTCTCCGGCGGCGGCTGACATAGGATCTTAACCCGAGGTTTCGACTATTTCCATCCTAAAACTATGATATCTCTCATAATAGACATATTAGGGAATGTCTTAGGACTTTGGACTTGCTTAGACATAAGTCAAGTGAAAAGAGTAGTCGTTGGTTCCTAAAGTAAAATGCATATCGTCCTTATCGTATCCTTGACTCTTTGTTGGCTAACTTGAAGTAATTCGGGCTAGGTTTTACCATTATAAGACCAAATCCCAAATCCAAAACCATTATTTGTGACCACTTCCCATTTTACAAGAACCACTCATTTCAACGTTCACTATTCATTAAAACTTTAGAGTTTGGAAATGATTTAGCAGTCCTTGACACTACAACAAATTCGGCTTTTCATGACGGGCATTGCCCGTCATTAACGAGTAACCATGTCAGTCAGTGACCGACATCTATATGAGTGTCCTTGTTTCCTTTCAATGACGGACAGTTTTAATGTCGGGCATTGCCCGTCATGTAAATCTTTTTTTCCATGACGGACATGACCATCATGGAAGGATAACAATGACAGGCGGTGACCGACATCTTTATGAGTGTCCTTGTTTCGTTTAATTTTACATGGCAGTTTTTGCCCGTCATTATATGTGCGACATTGTTTGTACGTCATCGTTTGTGCGTCATTATTTGTACGTCATCATTTGAGCGTCATTGTTTGTACGTCATTGTTTGAGCGTCATTGTATCTACGTCTCGTGCATCATGGAATGACTATATTTCATGACAGACATTGACCGTCATTATTTCGTGAATAATTTAATTAAAAAAATAGTTGGTTGTCGAGACGTGACTAACCAACTATATATTTCCTTCAGACTTATGATAATATTTCACCTTAGACTCAAAACACACAAATAATAAAAAGTACAAATTTCATCATGACCTCTCCATTTTAGAATATATAACTCAATATTAACCCCAACCATATATCTCCTTCCAACCTAATCACGCAAACAATATCTCAATATTATTGCAACTCAAAAACTAATATGCAACTAAAACATAACTATTTCAACATCATGATCTATTCGAAAAACTTAACTCAAAAACTAACTTTTAGATTCAAAACACAAACAATAAAAAAAAAAGTATAAATTTCAACATGGCCTCCCCAGTTTAAAATAGAACTCAAAACTGACCAACCAATATATCTCCTTCCAACTTATTGACACAAAATAATATCTCAATATTATTGAAACTGAAAATATAATATGCAACTAAAACTAATTTCAACATCATGATCTATTCTAAAACTTAACTGAAAAACTAACCTTAAACTCAAAACACAATAATTTAAGAGTTGATCAAACAAGTACAAATTTCAACATGACCTCTCTACTTTAGAATAACTCAAAATTAACTTGGAAAGCAATAATATACTACATTCAGCAACAACCAAACACTTCTATATATTAACACCCTTCCACACAGAAACAAATGGGACCGCCCGTCCTTCCAACAAAACTACATTCAGCATAACAATCCAAAGTTCTATATATTATAAACAAGACCAAGTATTTCAAATCTACTAAGTACTACTACAGAAAGTAACCCGAACAAAATACTTACATCAAATAAACAAAAGTAATGAATCCATAGGTACTACACAAATCGTCCAACAAATGATGTCCATTTTATTCGAACTTCGTCGATTTCTTCTTGTTTGTAGGCATTTTTTGTATTAAGTTACAAAAAAAGAAAGATAATACTGATTAATATAAGGATAAAGCATATATAAACACATAAAGGTATATGATAATATGTACAAGTTCAGTTATGAGAGTATTAGGGTTCCGTACTATTTCTCGTATATAATTTTGCAAATAGTACCCACACTCGACAGAACCTAGTTGATGAGGACACTACATATAGAAAATTTGAAAATAACATAATTATGAGTTAACAAAAGATTTCAATGCAAATTTGAGCATATTTAAAATGTAATCAAATGCAAATTTACCATCACAAGTTTCCAAATTGTAGTACTGTGACAATGTTGAATAGAGTGTTTGGCTTGCCACATTTTCAATGATCTAAATAACTTGAAACATTAGAATGACATAATTATAAAAATTATAACTATAAGAGTTCAAGACACTTACGTGTTTATGATTCCCTTATAATTTTCTTCAATCTTACTTCCTAGAGAGTCTAATACATAAACACAATTGTCTCGAAGATGTATAACAAATAACTTTAAGTGAAAACTATTAATAACCAACATGATAATATTACATTCATGGATGGACTAAAGAAACTGTAAATAAGTAAAATCAAGTTAAATTGATAGCTTACCAGCGGTTATGTGGGATGAGTACTACTTGTTCCAAGTTACTCATGTCTAACCTATTGGCTAGATGTCTAGAACAAGTTTCTTAAGACATAATTTATGGTACAATGTTGTCAGGGTCAACCACCAAGAACTTCTTATGTGTCTCCTCCTCACATTCACTCCAAAGATACCTAAACATATAATTGTAAAACATTAAACTTCATAGTTAGCGACGTTAAGATATGAAATAGATTTAATATACTTACGCGATGCACGTGAGCATACACATATAGCCTATTTGAATCATTTCGCAGTATTGCATGATGTCATCACGTATTAAACCAATGATCTTCTCCATTCCAAATATGTAATCATCGATATTGAATTCAATTACATCCTTGTTGTTCATTGAACGCACGTCATATTGATTTAGGAGTTTAATAGTCATGTGGACTTCAATATGTTCAGATGAGTGTGTTCTTGGCTTGGATGTTCGAGGAGAAGCAACCTTTGACAAACAAAATTACAAATAACATTTAACAAACGAAAAGTTAAAACTTCACTCAAGTTAGAACAAGACATACATTTTTCTCCTCATTTAAAATTACTAGTCGACGAAGCCATGCCACAAACCTACCAATGGTTTGATTTAATGTCTCTGTCTCACCCTTCATAAGAATTGGTATCGTAGCATCTTCGCCCATGACAATGTCTACCATCACTCTGACATTGTCCACACCTAATGGCACTCCATGAATTGTTGGACTCTGAATGTCATTATCAAATACTGTGCCAACTACAACAATGTTCTCCACCGATCCAATAGCCATATGAGACAATTTTCCCTTAGAAAATTTAAAAGCAAAATGTTAAATATTAAGCACAAAAAAGATAAGTGTCGTGCCAAAAAACAGTAAGTGACAAAACTAAAACAAATTAGTTACCATTGTTGGTTGTTCGTTTGGGATAAAAATTTTAGTATGTGCATTGACAACTTCCTTCCCTTTCTCCTTTTTCTTTGAGACATTACTGACTTTAGTTGTGGATTTTTTTGGTTGTGAGCTCTCAGTCTTCAATTCAGCTTGGTCTTGAGGTTGCAATCCCAAATTTGACTTCCTTTTGGCAACATTAAAATATAGGGATGGTGAAACAAACTCACCTAATGGTTTCTTCAAATTATACAACTTCAACAATGCAGATATTTTGGTAAAGTTCTTACAATTTGAATATAATGGTTTCTTCGCATCACCCAGTAGCTCCTCGAAATTTTGTGGATTTTCATCAAAGTAATCATATGCAGCCTCAAACATCCGTATTGTGTCATCAAAGTCGTCATCCTCAACTTCTTCTTGTACACTATCAGACATACTTTCAATGTTTCTCTTAATCGGTAGTGATTCACCATGCAAAATCCACGTCTTATAGCTTTAATCGATACCATAAACAAATAAAGTGATCTCTTACTACATTCACATTTTGAGACTTTGCATTCACACACTTTAAACATGGACAACAAATGACATTTGATCTTTTTGAATGTCTTAATCCATTTTCAATAAACATCTCAACCCCTAAACTATACTCGGTTGACATTTAATTTTTTGTCATCCACGACTTATCCATGACTAAATTTATGAAAGTTTAATCTACAAAAAGAAAAAACAATGGTTAAGCTTGCGTACTTTGTCATGTTCTTAAGAAGTAAAACAAGAATGATTAAGAAACAAATGGTTGATAAGGTGGGGTGTGTAAAGTGGTAGCTAGTAAACATGGAAGGTTATAACAGAAATATAGATGGACCCCACCTGCCTGTACTCTACACTTACCCACAGAAGAAAAAGTGTTTGTTATTATTGTTTTTATTATTATTATTTTAACTTTCAAAGGTTTGTAGAAAATGCTGTAAAAAAGAAAAAGAAAAAAAAAAGATCTGATTCGGGTCTTTGATCTTATTTGTTTATTTTTTTCAATGATCAGATGGAAGCTCATCTGCACGCTGATTTGGGTCAGTTTGAAGGGTGAGTGAATATAGATCTGAAAGTAGTATTATTATTGATGGGAGTAGCAAAGTGCACAATAGAATTGAGAAGACAAGAAAGTAGACACTAAAAGAGGGTGAATGGCGTGTGGAATTAGAATTTTAAAATATGCCAATTGACATTCCATTCGGCTTCACCCTTTTGTCGACTTTGGTTAAATTCTATGCCCAAGACAAGGCAAAACCATTCTATGCCCAAGACAAGACAAAATCAACTGCTTTCATGTCTTCTAAATCCACACATCTCAATTCAATTCACCAAGCAGCAGCAACAACACTTAACCAATTCAAATGATGACTAGGACTACCGATCTCAAATCTACAAGATGAGATAGAGAGTGGGTGAAGGCATAGGCGGCAGATGATTAGTTTGTCAAGTGGTGATAAAGTGAAATGGCAAGGGACAAACAAGATTATTTTCCTTCTTCCCTGTTCAATTTCACGTTCATTAGTTTTTTTCCTCTTCATTTTCCATTTTCCGGATCTTAAAATCCCTCCAACAAACAATATTATCCCCTTCCCTTCTCATCCCATCTAAACCCACTCCAATTTTTTTTATTTCATTCGTGCAACAGGGCACAACAGAGAAAGAGAAAAAAAATTAACTAAAGTTATAGATAAAATAACATAAACTCAAACCATAAGAAAATGAGAAATTACCAAACTAGTAGGAGATGAAAACGAGCTAATACTAGGGAAGAGAAGAGAAGAAGAATGGAACCTTCGATGTTATGGCCGCCGCCTAATATATTCGCTCGTCGTCGCCGCCTACCGCCGAATTGAAGCTCGCCGCTGCCGCACAATCACTCCTGGACCGTCGCTCGCACCGCCGTTCATGGCTATTCGTTGGCCTTCCCACGTAGTGAAGCTGGGTTGACAACGATGGTAGAGAGGGTTTTGAAGTTGAAGTTGGGTTCGCAAAGGGAGGTGGGAGGCAAAAAATTATCGATTGTAAAATTTTGGGTGAAATTTTGAAGTTAGGGTTAATTAAAATCACACATTATCCATGTCGGGCCTGGCCCGCCATTAAAACTAAACTTACAATGGCGGGCTAGGCCCGACATAGATACGTAAAAAATATATATATATTAACATTGGCACGTTTTTTACCTTGTCCGACATGGTTTCCTCCGTGTTTTTCTTGTCCGACATCATTTTCTCCTTGTTTTTCTTGTCCGTCATCATTTCCTGCATGTGTTTTTTTGGTCCGACATTAAAACCAAGATTTGTTGTAGTGTGAGGATCGATACTTGGATACTCCATCCATTTTATATTACTCTGACAGGTGTGCGCTTGCATATATAGAATTGTTACCACGCTTAGTGCGTGCGTTCAGCATAACCTCAGTCAATAGTTTAAACAAGAAATTTTCATCACATCTATAAAACCTAACATCATGAAAGAACTTATTTATCTGGTGCTTACTCAAATCATTAGGAATTATTTTTCTCACCAGATAGTTCGCATAGTCAGCATACCAAGGGACTTCAGAAATAGCTAAAAGATACTCATCCACAAAACGTTCTTTAATCTCACAACTATCATGTTGCAAAGCAGACTCTAACCTAGATAGATGATCCACTACTTGGTTTTCTGTTAACTTTCTATCTTTTATCTCTAAGTCAAACTCTTGTAGCAACAAGATCCATCTAATCAACCTACGCTTAGCTTCTTTTTTAGCAAAAAAATATTTAAGTGCAGAATGATTGGTAAACACTATCACTTTAGTCCAAATCAAATATGAACGAAACTTATCAAATGCGAAAACAACAGCCAAAAGTTCTTTCTCAGTCACAATATAGTTCAACTGACCACTATTCAATGTTTTACTTGCAAAATAAACAGGATGAAGAACTTTACCTTTTCGTTGACCCAACATTACACCTAGAACAAAATCACTTGCATCACACATTAGTTCAAATGGCAAGTTCCAATCTGGTTCAGTTATGATAGGTGCTGAGCTAAGTGCATTCTTAAGTGTCTCAAAAGCTTTCAAACAATGTTCATAAAAAACAAAGAGTCGATCCACTTCCAACAACTGACACAAGGGCTTAGACATTTTCACAAAATCTTTTATAAAACGGCGGTAGAAACCCGCGTGTCCTATGAAACTTCTAACACCTTTTACAGTTGTAGGAGGGGGTAGTTTAGCAATCACATTTTTTTAGCCCTATCAACCTCAATTTCTTTTTTTGAAATTATGTGACCTAAGACTATACCTTCACGTACCATAAAATGACACTTCTCCCAATTAAGCACAAGGTTAGTCTCTTCATACCTTTTTAAAACGTTCTCTAAGTTCTCTAAACAAACATCAAACGACTCACCAAACACAGAAAAATCATCCATGAAAATCTCTACCGTGCTTTTTATCATGTCTGAAAAAATAGCTGTCATTCATCTCTAGAAGGTAGCGGGAGCGTTACAAAGACCAAACGGCATCCTTCGGAATGCAAATGTCCCATAGGGACACGTGAACGTGGTCTTTTCTTGGTCCTCCGGAGCTATAGTAATATGGTTGTAACCAGAATACTCATCGAGGAAACAATAACATTATTTCCCTGCAAGACGATCAAGCATTTGGTCAATAAAGGGTAATGGGAAATGGTCTTTTCGAGTTACCTTGTTTAACCGACGGTAGTCCATACACACTCTCCAACCAGTCACCGTTCTAGTTGGGATCAACTCGTTGTTGTCATTTGTAATCACCGTGATACCACCCTTCTTGGGAACGCATTGAACCAGGATAACCCAACTGCTATCCGAGATGGGGTAGATCACTCCAGCATCTAACCATTTTATGATTTCCTTTTTGACCACCTCTTTCATTTTCGAGTTAAGCCTCCTTTGGCACTCGATAGAATTGGTGGCTCCTTCCTTCAGGATGATTTTGTGCATGCAAAATGTAAGGCTAATTCCTCTTATGTCCGCTATGGTCCGTCCAATAGCCCTCTTGCACTTTGATAAAACCTGCAAAAGCAAAGACTCATGTTCATTAGACAAATATGAAGGAATGATAACGGGAAAAGTATCATTTAAACCCAAATAAGCATATTTTAAATGAGAAGGTAGGGGTTTCTTTTCCAATTATGGAGGTTCAATGATGGAAGGTTGCAAGGTCTTGAAATTCGCTATTGTCGGCTGCAAAAACTCAAAACGCTCAAATTGGGGCAAAATTACGCCAGACGCAATTTTGGATTCTTTTTCTGCGGCCTCCAAATCTGCTTCTAAGTCTTCCACCATCATTTGCTGGAGTTCCTCCATGATTGCCTGACTGGGCGTTTTTGCTGAACGCACGCACTAAGCGTGGTAACAATTATATAGATGCAAGCGCACACCTGTTAGACTAATATAAAATGGATGGAGTATCCAAGTATCGATCCTCAAGGACTTCTAAATAATTTCCAAACTCTAAAGTTTTAAAGAACAGTGAATGTTGAAATGAGTGATTCTTGTAAAATGGGAAGTGGTCACAAATAATGGTTTTGGATTTGGGATTTGGACTTATAATGATAAAACCTAGCCCGAATTACTTCAAGTTAGCCAACAAAGAATCAAGGATATGCTAAGACGATATGATAAGCGCCAAGGAACCAACGACTACGCTTGTCACTTGACTTATGTCTAAGCAAGTTCAAAGTCCTAAGATATTCGCTAATATGTCTATTATGAGAGATATCTTAGTTTTAGGATGGAAATAGTCGCAACCTCGGGTTAAGGTCCTATGTCTAGGCTACTTAAGCGGAACCCTTATGTCTAAGGCGCTCCTCTCCTCGGTTTAACCACTCAACAATGCAAATAAGCAACCTTTTCAGTATTGACTTGTTAAGACTTACAGTGGCCTTCTCTAAATCCTAACTTTTGGGAAAACATGTTGAGCAATGAATGGAAAGCAAAAACACTACTTCTTAGCAAAAACCCTTTTTAGAAATAAAAAGGCTAACTATTCATAACCGGGCTAGAGACGGGAATTTAGAAATACATATTGAAGAAAATACAGCAAGTAGAGTGGTTGAAATTGAAATGCATGTGTGAAAAACAAAAGTTAACTAACGGAGAGTTTTTATCGGGATTGAGAGCTTCGTCCTTCTCTTTCAAGCAAGAGGGAGTGTCACGTGCTCTTTCCTCCAAAAACACAACTCTCTTAACTAAAAAATAAAGTAAAGGCAAAGGGAAGATAAGCAAAGTGCTGGATTTTTATATATTTGAATAAGTAGAAAATAACTAAGTACAAATGGAAACAAAACAAAGCTCAATAACGGAATGTAAAGTGCTCGGGATTCAAAAACCAAAAGCAACTAATGAAAGCAACTCAAAATTACTTAGAGAGCAACAAAGAAACACTAAAAATGATCAAGAGAAGGAAGCAAGGCTTGATGCCTTTGGTGGAGAAGTTGCTGGAATTTATAGCTGTGCAGACTTGGTTAGGTAGGTCCTAAAACGATGGTGAATCACCCATTTCCAACTCTTTTGACTGACCAAATCGTGCTCAAACTGATAGTGGAACACTTCTTCTACACGTATGCATCGGTTGGAACCACCAAAACGCATTCGAAGACGCGTTTCATTAAGGGCAAAGTTGGAAGAAAACCAGTTTTTCTGCAGGCTTCCCAGGCGCCTGGCGCCTCCCATGTAGGTTTTTCCGTCTTTTTGCTTCTTTTGATTAATTTGCACTCCCAAATGGTCCTAAAATGTCATAAATACAATATAAGCCAACCACAAACCATAATATATGAATTTTGCATGAATTGGAACTCAAACGACCGAGAAAAAGTCCGAAACAAAGTTAAAACATAGTAAAAAGAGCATCTAAAACCTTCTTTTTACGCATGTAAACAAGCGTAATCACACCCCCAAACTTAACTTCTTGCTTGTCCTCAAGCAAAACTTAGCAACTTTAATCAGCTTTCTAACACATGGACAAGGAAAAGCAAAAGCAACCGAGATGTTCAATCATAAATTGTCTCAAGGAAAAGATGTCAAAGCCTACCATTCTATTGCCCTTGTAAGCTTAGTCATTATAAACCAAGTTTGAAATGATAAAAACTTTCTCTTTCAAAATCCTTTTTCCTTTCAAAAACAGAAAACGTTTTCAAATACCCCTAAGGAATCTGCACACTCCCTCCTTACACTAAGACTTTTACATCTGAAAGACCGGCTACTAGCCCCTGAGGTTTTCACACACTAACATCGGTTCCAACCACAGCTACTCGTAGAAAGACTCTGAACTAACAGCTAGGTCATAAAACGACGACAATGAGAAACACGAAGTCACTTATCACCATCTTTACTGCTATTTTCAGAGTCAACACCCAACCTAAAACTAACTGGGTGTCTACAGTAGGACTCGGAAATCATAAATACATTTTCTTTAACTCTCATTGTTTTTTCTTTCTAACACAAGTCTTTTCCCCACTCTTATTTTCTCTCAAAAATACTCTTTTTTACTCTTCTGCAACTTTTGTTTTGTTTTGTTTTGTTTTTTTTTTTCACTTATTCTTTTCAACACTTTCTTTTTGTAATAGCATTTGTTTTTCCAACTGACTCTTTTTCAAAAGAAAATAGCATGAGTTTTCAAATATAAATAACACTTTATCTTTCTGAAACAACAACTGACACAACGACTGTCCCCTCCACACTTAAGAGAGACAGTGTCCTCACTGGGAAAGAATTTGTGGAGCCTCTCTAGGGCTCGAACTCTGATGGCTAAAACAATTAGACAAGGATACTATTGGCCAAGTATATGTAAAGATGCCAAAGACTTCATATGAAAATGCAACAAATGTGAGCGATATGCAGACATAATTCGACAACTGCCAGAGAATTTAACGCTAATCTTAAGCTCGTGGCCGTTCGCCCAATGTGGATTTGGTTTAATTGGACCACTCCTTTCGGGAAAGGTTAAACCAAATTTGCCATCGTTACAGTCGATTATTTCACTAAGTGGGCAGAAGTTGAACCACTAGAAACTATCACGGAGGCCAAAGTAAGAAATTTTGTATGGCGAAACATAGTTTGCCGATTCGGGATACCATACACAATCATAACCGATAATGGAAACTAGTTCGACAATACAAAATTTGATGAATTTTGCGCAGAGCTTGGGATCAAACACATTACTTCGTCGCCTGCGCATCCTCAAGCTAACAGACAAGTTCAAGCTGTCAACAAAGTATTGAAACGTGGGCTTAAGATGATGTTAGAAGAACTAAAAGGGCGATGGGTTAAAGAGTTGCTTTGGGTTATATGGTCCTATTGGACCACACCCAGGGGTTGAACGAATCAAATGTTGTACACCTTGGCTTTCGGATTAGAGGCGGTGATTAAAGTAAAAATAGGTCTACCTTTGGAATGAATTGAGTGACTCTTGGACGAACAACAAAATTTCGAAGCACTATGCCTGAACTCAGGCCTACTGGAGGAACATAGAATTGTTTTACAACTACGAAACGCTGAGTATCATAACCGTATGGCGAAATACTATAATGCAAGGGTAAAGTAGCGATGCTTCAAAATAGGGGATTTAGTGTTGAAAAAAGTTCTTAAAAAAACTGGGACTTTCGAGCCTAATTGGGATGAACCCTATAAGATCAAAGATGTAGTCTGAATTGGGACATACCAACTAATAGACTTAAATGGAAAACAACTTGCACATCCTTGGAATGGTGAACATTTGAACTTTTACTATCAGTAACTCATGTAATTTGTTCATTATACTTCCATTTTCCTGATCAAATTAGGGGCTACCATTATATGACCACTGTTATATGTCAACATCTTATAAATATAAGAGATTTTCCGTATGCACGTGTGTTCTTTCTGTCCATTGTTCTTTCTATGCATTATGGATATGTACATCTCAAGCATGTAAGTAAAAAAAAAAAATGGGAGCAGACTACACAAGAAGCAATAAGAGGCGGTCCATTAATATCCCACAAAATAACCAGATTTTGCACCAGTATTTACATTAAAAATAACAAAAAAGGGGGGGGGGGGATATTTTATAAACAGAGAATAGGGATGTCAACCTACATTATCCCCAAGTTGCGCCCTCGCCTTTGCTGCTTCTCCATCGCCAGCCGCCTCTCAAGAAAGGAGATTTTCCTTTCCCTCGCCTTTATCTCTTCCTCCATGGTCTGATTCTCCTCCTCCCAGATTTCATTCTCTTCCATCAGCAAGTTGCACTCGAACTCGAACTTTCAGGACTTGATAGTCGATTCCCGTAGTTCGCTCTCGAGTTTAACCAGTTCACTCTCTTAGCCTACTACAGTTTGTAATGTGAGTGAGGCACAATGTATCCACACTGATGACTTGGGGAAGGCTCTTTCTTTATTGGAGAGTGCATAGGGGAGTGTGGCGAAGCAGGGAAGGGAGATGAGGAAGAAGAGGAAGAATCGCTTCCCGAGTGGTTGGAAGAAATCTCCATGAATACGACAAGGGGCTGTTCACCTCCGCAGACATGCTTCACCTGAAGGAGAGGGAACTCTTGAACGAAAAGGAGAAGTTGTGAAAAGAGGTCTAAGTAAAGGAAAGCAAAGATAAGGTACGACTTTAAATAGGGAAAGTCCGAAGATCAAGCGTCGGTTAGGATTTTGAAAAAAAGAACCATAAATGTAGAAGTAATTAAAACAATGCTTGGCATTTGATAGAGGCGGCTGTGTGTTGTGGACATGCTTGTCCAGGGTGTCTTACCCATGGCCGCATGTCTAAACCATCCTCACCACTTGCTTTACTTTCATGTCTTTAAAGCTTTATAGTGTAGTTTGCTTGTATCGGATTTTTGGGGTTGTAGGTGGAATTTGGCAGAGCGACTTTCGAACTAGGTGTGTATTGGTAAGATATGCAAGCACACCAAATTTCAAGCCAATTGGAGTTCACACGGGGCCTCTAGGCCACCGAGTGACTCCTTGCCACTTTGCATGTCTACACCTGCCACACCAAAAATGCCTTATAATGTACCTTAGAGGGGACCAAGTAGTCATCAAACCTCCCCTCGACCAAGTGTTCTATACTTTCTTGCAAGCAAAGATTTCTTGCATTCAATGTTTACAATGCTTGTTTTAAAGATGTTTTCAACTGTTTTTCTTTTTCACGTTTTTCAAAACCAATTTTCTCGTAAAACGTGAGTGGAGGCTAGACCATCAACCGAGATTGCCCGCGACTTACAATTTTTCTCGGCTGACTTGCTTGTTTAAAAAGTGCGATTGTGACAAGTGGTATCAGAGCTTAGTTAGCTCCTCGACCCGAGAAAGACCAGAACCATGTCGGCGACAAAACAATTGAGCAAGTCGCACGTCGACCAACTAGTCGAGATAGAAGAACAACTTCTCTATCTGAAAGAAGTCCCAGATACCCTCCGTCTTCTGGAGATGCGAGTTGATGAGTTCTCCGATAAGTTTGGAGAAATAGACGCTGTGAATGCCCGAGTGGACGGGTTACCGATACAAGGTCTAGCTACAAGGGTTGAGGCCCTAAAAAGCAAAGCTACGCGTCCTGGTAGCTTCAAACGTGAAGACAATCCCATGAACCCAAACACCCAGATAGAAGTACGTATGGGTGAGTTAAACAATTCACAGTCAGCAATGATGCAATTGTTTAACGAAATGACGGAGGACTTCAAGGTAACCATAGACAATCTCCGAGCTGAGATGGCTGAATTAAGCACTCGAGTTAACCAGACCATGCGAGCCGTGGGAAATCAAGCTCCCAACCAAGCGAACATGGGGTTCAACAAGCTCAAGGTCCCAGAGCCCAAACCATTTAATGGCAATAGATATGCGAAAGATCTCGAGAACTACATGTTCGATGTAGAACAATACTTCAAGGCTACTGGGACAACGTCAGAAGAAATGAAAGTGACTTTAGCCACCATGCATCATACTAATGATGCAAAGCTATGGTGGAGGTCTAAAGTCAACGACATTCAGAATGGACTATGCACGATCAACAATTGGGATGATCTTAAGAAGGAATTGAGGGGTTGGTTCTTCCCCAAAAATGTCGAGTTCATGGCTAGAAGGAAGCTACGAACAATTCGAGACTATGTGAAACAATGCTCTACTGTGATGCTGGATATTCGCGACATGTCAGAGAAAGACAAAGTGTTCGTCTTTGTCGAAGGGTTGAAACCGTGGGCCAGAACAAAGCTCTATGAATAGAAAGTGTAAGACCTTGCCACCGCCATGGCCGCTGTCAAATGATTACTAGACTATAGCAGTGAGCCGTCCCAACCGAAAAAGAACACTCCAAACCCCACTGGGGGAAACAAGACGTTCAAACGCTTTACCCCAAAGAGTGGGGGAGTTGACAAGAGACCCCAAGGCCTAAACGTCGGTCCTTCTCGAGGACTGTATCCACAAAATCAAAACGTTCAAAGGCTGATATCATGTTTCTTATGCAAGGGCTCTCACCGGGTAGCTGAATGCCCGCATCGAGCCACCCTTACTGCCCTTAAAGCGGCCGTTTAGTCGTGTGATGAACCTGAAGTTGAAACGGAGGTCGAGAAGGAGGAAGACGAAGGAACACCCAGAATGGAGGCGTTAAAATTCCTATCTACCATTTAAAAGAGGATCAATGGACCCAAAAGAACGCTTGAAAAGGGGCTTATGTTCGTAGATGCTACGATCAACTCTAAACCTGCTAACAGCACCATGGTGAATTCAGGTGCAACCCACAACTTCATAAGGGAGCAGGAAGCCCGCCGACTAGAATTGACCATCGAGAAGGATACAGGCAAGATGAAGGCCGTCAATTCTGAAGCTTTACCCATTGTGGGAGTTTCTAAGAGAGTGTTGTTGAAATTGGGGACGTGGACAGGCAGTGTCGATTTAGTAGTGGTTCGCATGGACGACTTTAACGTTGTACTGGGGATGAAGTTCCTCATCGAGCATAAAGTCATACCGATGCCTTTGGTCAAATGCATTATCGCCACTAGTAGTAATCCTGCCGTAGTTATTGCTAGCATCAAACAGCCTGGTGGTATAAGGATGATATATGCATTACAGTTAAAGAAAGGCCTCAACCGGGAGGAACCCACCTTCATGGCCATTCCGATGGTCGAACAGACCGTGCAGGCAAGAGATGTCCCGCCCGAAATTCAAGCTTTTCTGAGAGAGTATGTTGACATAATGCCAGACAGTTTATCAAAGACATTACCCCCTCATCTAGGGATTGACCACGAGATTGAGCTCATTTCAGAGGTTAAATTTCCAGCAAAGAATGCTTATCGGATGGCACCACCTAAGCTAGCTGAACTCTGAAAACAGCTGGACGAGTTGTTAAATGCTGGGTTTATCCGCCCAACTAAAGCTCCTTATGGAGCCCCATTGCTGTTTCAGAAGAAGAAGAATGCAACGTTGCATCTGTGCATTAACTATAGAGCCCTCAACAAAGTCAACAAATACCCCCTCCCAATCATAATCGACTTGTTTGTCCAATTACATGGAGCTAAATACTTCACGAAATTGGATCTCAGATCGGGCTACTACTAAGTACACATTGAAGAAGGTCACGAACCTAAGACTGCTTGCATAACGAGGTATGAGGCCTTCGAATTCCTCGTGATGCCCTTTAGATTAACGAATGCCCCTGCCACATTCTGTACGATGATGAATCAGGTCTTTCACGAATACCTCGATCAGTTTGTGGTAGTTTATCTGGACGACATAGTGGTTTACAATCCAACGCTGAAGGAGCACCAAATGCACCTCAGATTGGTCTTCGACAAACTAAGGCAGAATTGGTTGTACGTGAAGAAAGAAAATTGTGCGTTCGCACAAAAGCGGATCACGTTCATTGGCCATGTGATCGAACAGGGGCAAATCGGTATGGACACAGACTAAGTAAAGGCGATCCAAGAATGGAGAGTCCCTACCTCTGTGACCGAGTTGCGCTTCTTTTTGGGGTTGGCTAACTATTACCATTGATTTATCGAAGGATTCTCAAGGCGAGCCTCCCCAATGACAGAGTTACTAAAGAAAGGAAAGACCTGGATGTGGTCAAAAGAAAGCCAGGACGCCTTCGAAGATCTAGTGGCGGCCATGATGAAAGGCCCAGTACTTGGGCTAGTCGACGTGACGTGACGAAACCGTTCAAATAGGCCAAGTGGTAAGAATTGTTAGCCGAGTTTGATTTCAAGTTCGAGCAGGAAGGAAAGTCCAACCAAGCTGCAGACGCTTTTAGTCGGAAAGGCGAACATGCAACCCTGTGCATGTTAGCCCACATCCACGCCAGGAAGGTGGACGGGTCGATTCGCGATCTCATTAGAGAATATCTCCAAAGAAACCCCTCTGCCCGAACTGTGGTTGAGCTGGCTAAGACTGGGAAGACCCGCCAGTTTTGGGTCGAAGGGGACTTGTTGTTTTCAAGAAGAAATAGACTGTCCAGGGTGTGGTACCCATGGCCACATGTCCAAACCATTCTCACCACTCGCTTTACTTCATGTCTTTAAAACTTTCTAATGTATTTTGCTTGTACCGGATTTTTGGGGTTGTAGGTGGAATTTGGCCGAGTGGCTTTGGAACTAAGTGTGTATTGATAAGATATGTAAGCACGTCAAATTTCAAGCCAATCAGAGTTCACACGGGGCCTCGAGGCCACCGATTGACTCTTCGCCATTTTGTATGTCTACATCTGCCACACCAAAAAATGCCTTATAATGTACCTTAGAGGGGACCAAGTAGTCATCAAACCTCCCCCCGACCAAGTGTTGTATACTTTCTTGCAATCAAAACTTTCTTGCATTTAATGTTTACAATGCTTGTTTTAAAGATGTTTTCAACTATTTTTCTCTCTCACGTTTTCCAAAACCAATTTTCTCGTAAAACGTGAGCGGAGGCTAGACCATCGACCGAGATTGCCCGCGACTTACAATTTTTCTCGGCTGACTTGCTTGTTTGAGCTAGATCAAGTGCCGCACAATTGCTCGAGCTGTGCTAAAAAGGTGCGATTGTGATACTGTACATGTTGGGTTTTATGCCCTAAACTCGTGGTTTGTAAACATAAAACAAATATTCATTCAATAAAGTTGTTATTGATAGAATTGCATTAACCAAAATCCAATAAACTAACATCCTAGGTTATGTGATGTAACTGGAATAGTATATATTTAATATACAGCGTATATATTTGATATACAGTGTATATGTATACAGTATATATTCGATATATAAGTGTATAATGTTCCAGTAGTAACCTAAAGGGTCTATAGTATATGGATAAGGTTGGGTACCTTATCCTAGTAATATTATGGATACGACCCACTTTGTAATAGTTACGAATGACTTGAACTAGGTCGTTTTTGTGGAGACATGCGAGTGAGGGTATCCTATACAATGAGTTTGTATAAGACCGGACCACGAAATAATTAATCTTTAGCTATAACACCGTTAGCTAATGGATTAATATTTCAATAGGATGACCAGGTAACTCGATCTCAATCCTGAGTGAGTTATGGAATTCTGCCTGTTAGAGCTCGTCTTTTGATTTGTATGGGTGAGAGTGGCTCGAGTCGCTGACTCAATATGCCTATCATTTTGGGGACGAGACGGAGCGGGGAGCTGGGAACATAACTACTCAATATGGAATTCACTTCATCCTGACTTTAGGGTAAGTAGATGAGTGTTCTCTTGAGTTCTGACTCCGAGACTTGAACAAGGGGCCCCAACCTCTCACTTGTTCGAGAGGGACATTCGATTATTGATTGGACCATAACCGGGTTGTTCATTAGAGGATCAGTGGTATTTAAGGTACAAGATTTAACACATGGGTAAAATGGTTAGATTGACCTAGATCTGGTTACGAACACTCGTGAAGGATTTACTTACCGTTAATGGTCAAAATCCATGGACGTAAAATATTCTACAGTGAGAAGAGTGTGACTGTGGGTCTTTAGTGGAGTGACCAACACTTAACGAATGTTGGTTAATATGGTTAATGAGTTTAATCAATTAATCTCGTATCGTTTGAGCTTCCGATCTGTAGATCCATTAGGTCTCCTTGCTAGCTCATAAAGGATAGTTAAGAATATTTAGTCTTAAAAAGAATTTGAATTGTTCAAATTTGTTAAAGTGAATTAAAGTTAATTGTATGAGATGCAATTAATATAATGTATGTTTACATTATAATATAAAGTTGATTTTGAATTAATTCAAAATTATGACAGCGAGGAAGACTTTGTGGTGGTGTTGGTGTCTACATTGAAGAGGTGTCTTCAACTGAGTTTGTTGAGCCTTGTATTCATCGTTCTCAAGGACGGTTTTCTCAGCAGTAGCCAAAACATTAGTGTTCTTGTGCTTCAAGATGAAAAACTATTCTTTATCCTTGATCAGTGCCTCCTGCTTCTTTTTTAATTCATCCAAAAAGGAATTGTACTGGGTCAGTTGGGCAGAGTAAGCATCGGCTCTTCTGCTGACTTCATCAAGCTTGATTTCATTTCTCTTTCTAGCCGTGTCGTGTTGAGAAAGTTCAATGTCAATTGAAGCGACTCCCCAACATGAAAGGGTTAAAGCCCGAGTGAAAAATAATTGATTGATTGATTAATTGGAAAATCAACATGATTGAGATAGAAAGTTCAAACGAAAACATACCTTGGTAATATATGTAAGAATTGCTTTAAAGAGTTCATTGGCTGATGAGGGATTACGCTCTTCGAAGAAGAGCGGGCAGATTTTGTCTGGAAGAGACAAAACTTCTTCTCCTCCCAAGTTTGTCAAAAAAGGTGAAACTTTGAACCTGAACTCAGTTGGAGATCTAGAGACATCGAAAGAGGTTTCTTTGACGTCTGATGGTCCAGTAGCGTTAATTAGAGGAGTACGTGATTGAACCTCTTTGAGTTATTGAAAAGAAATCCTGGGACCTTCGCCCAAAACATCATCGCCTAGAGCATCAAAATTGAAGTTCAGCTCCTGTGGAGATGAGGGGTCGATTGTCAGGATGATAGGATAAACTGGCACCCTCAGATTGCCCAGCTGGAAAGTCAGCTGAAGGAGGCCTTTTGGAAGATGAGATAGTAGGGTTGTCATCGCTAGCAACTCGTTTTTTTCTTAATAATTGTGCTTCCTCTTCTTCGCTACGTATGGACTCGTCAACCGGTGAAGCTAGAACACCTGTACAAGCGACAGGGGCTTCAACCCTCATTGTCTAGTCATCATCGACAGAAGGTGTCAATCTTCGCTGGACTATCTTCGTTAAGAGGTTGACCACGTTTTTGGTGAACTGGTTTAGACGAAGTGGAGATTGGTGGCAGAGTAATCTCCTCGTTAGGATGGCGCTCCTCCCAATCACTTGTTGGTTGAGAAGAGCTCATGAGCCTCATTCTTTTGTCCAGAAAAGCTGCTGTTCCCCCTCCCCCCCCCCCCCCAAGGGGAGTATCTCTATGGCGACTACTAGCGAATCTCGAAGGTCGTGGGTTCAGTTCTTCTGCATTTCAGTATTAAATATTAGAAAGCCAACCTCAACAAATAGAAGTTGAAAGAAAAGGAGAGGCATAACCTTCAGTAAGTGCAAGAGCAAGTCCACAACTTCTCAAATTCTTGTTGGATACCAGGTCGGGGTCATAACAGTCCTTAGCTGATAAAACAACGCGCCTGGCCAAAACCACCCTAGTTTCTTTAGTTAATTCCGGTGGCGGATCAATCAACACTGAAGAAGCAAAGACAAAATAATACTCAGTCAATCCAATCAGTAAATACACAGAGAAAGTGAATAAGTTATAAGAGCTTATTTAGTCTACTAAACTTCATAGGAAGTTCACGATAAGCAGCCCCTTTGATGGTAGTCATCAACCAGTTACCAAAAACGTAAAACCATTTTTGCTCCAATTCTTTATGTAACATAGGCCGTTGACAATGAAGGTGAAATTTTTCTTTCACCAACTTGGCAAGCCAAGGAAAACAACTCAAATAGAAACGATCAGGGGCCGTAGAAGATTTCTTAATAGTATTAACAGCCAACATTTGCTCAATAGTGAGGATACAACTCTTGTCCCACCAGAAGCGCCACCAGAGGTACCAAAATCCCATTAGGGTGGCCCAACCAGTTGAGGTCAACTGAGCAGGGGCCAGCTTTGTGGCATCAAGGAAGAGTTGGGCAAATAGATGAAAAGGTAGCCTAACCCTGTATTCAAACGTTTGTGGGTAAAAGCTAACACAACCTACCGGGGACCTATCAATAGTTTCGCCTTCTACAGGAACCCTTAATTCGACAACCTTTGGGATCTAATAATTGAATTTGAGAAATCCCAATAATTCCTCAGGGTAGTTGGAGTGAAAGTAATCTGAATTATTGCTGCTGCTTTCTAGGGATTTACCCCGTTCGTGGCGGCGGCGGGATTTTCTACTATTAGGTGCAGACTCTCTGAAGGAAAACATTGAGAAGAAGATGGTCTATTTGACTCACGATTGAACGATTTAGCCCTAGCCATCTATTGACTGTGTCCAACAAAAGAAAAAAAGCCCTGAATTAAGTTTTCGAGTCAAATTATCTACTAGGGAAGACGACAAAGGCAACCGACTCTTTAGATTCGAATTGGTAAACATTAAAACCCCTTGCCCTAATAGTGCAAAATAAGGAAGCGAAGATTAAAAGGAAAGCACGTGTAGGAAAGAGATAAATATCCGATGTTGGGAAGCACCAGCTGAACGGAATAAGGAGACGAATTTAAATCCACGATGTAAACGAGCTCTACTTCGGAACTAGACACTACTCCAGAAACATCGAATTATATATCCTCGAATCTTCCCGAAGTAGGGGCTATTGTCGGATGTTATTGATTGCGCTTGTTTACATGCGTAAAAAGAAGGTTTTAGATGCTGTTTTTATTATGTTTCAGCTTTGTTTCGGATTTTTCTCGGTCGTTTGAGTTCCAATTCATGCAAAATTCATATATTATGGTTTGTGGTTGGCTTATATTGTATTTATGACATTTTAGGACCATTTGGGAGTGCAAATTAATCAAAAGAAGCAAAAAGTCGGAAATACCTACATGGGAGGCGCCAGGCGCCTGGGAAGGCTGCATAAAACAATTTTTCTTCCAACTTTGCCCTTAATGAAACGCGTCTTCCCATGCGTTTTGGTGGTTCCAACCGATGCATACGTGTAGAAGGAGTGTTCCACTATCAGCTTGAGCACGATTTGGTCAGTCAAAAGAGTTGGAAATGGGTGATTCACCATCGTTTTAGGACCTACCTAACCAATTTTGCACAGCTATAAATTCCAGCAGCTTCTCCACCAAAATCATCAAGCCTTGTTTCCTTCTCTTGATCATTTTTAGTGTTTCTTTGTTGCTTTCTAAGTACTTTTGAGTTGCTTCCATTAGTTGCTTTTGGTTTTTAAAACTCGAGCACTTTATATTATGTTATTGAGCTTTGTTTTGTTTCCATTTGTAGTTAGTTATTTTCTACTTATTCAAATTTATAAAAATCCAGCACTATGCTTATCTTCCCTTTGCCTTTACTTTATTTTTAGTTAAGAGAGTTGTGTTTTTGGAGGAAAGAGCACGTGACACTCCCCTTTGCTTGAAAGAGAAGGGCGAAGCTCTCAATCCCGATAAAAACTCTCCGTTAGTTAACTTTTGTTGTTCACACATGCATTCCAATTTCAACCATTTTACTTGTTGTATTTTCTTCAATATGTCTTTCTAAATTCCCGTCTCTAGCCCGGTTATGGATAGTTAGCCTTTTATTTCTAATAAGGGTTGCTAAGAAGTAGTGTTTTTGCTTTCCATTCATTGCTCAACATGTTTTCCCAAAAAGTTAGGATTTAGAGAAGGCCACTGTAAGTCTTAACAAGTCAATACTGAAAAGGTTGCTTATTTGCATTGTTGAGTGGTTAAACCGAGGAGAAGAGCGCCTTAGACATAAGGGTTCCGCTTAAGTAGCCTAGACATAGGACCATAACCCGAGGTTGCGACTATTTCTATCCTAAAACTAAGATATCTCTCATAATAGACATATTAGGGAATGTCTTAGGACTTTGAACTTGCTTAGACATAAGTCAAGTGAGAAGCGTAGTCGTTGGTTTCTAAAGTAAAATGCATATTGTCCTTAGCATATCCTTGATTCTTTGTTGGCTAACTTGAAGTAATTCGGGCTAGGTTTTATCATTATAAGTCCAAATCCCAAATCCAAAACCATTATTTGTGACCACTTCCCATTTTGCAAGAATCACTCATTTCAACATTCACTATTCTTTAAAACTTTAGAGTTTGAAAATTATTTAGAAGTCCTTGAGGATCGATACTTGGATACTCCATCCATTTTATATTACTCTGACAGGTGTGCGCTTGCATCTATAGAATTGTTACCACGCTTAGTGCGTGCGTTCAGCATAACCACCAGTCAGTTATTTCTTCTTTACACACGTCATCAATATACCGCATTGCTACGAGTTCGGATGAATACCGAACTAGGCACACGACCAGTTCGATAAGGGCGGTTACTCAGAGTCATTGAGAAAGTAATCAATTCCCCAGTCGTGCGTACCACTTCCTATAATCAGGGGGAGAGAAATCACCCATTTGAATTTGAAAATAAAATCACTCCCACATCAAGACAACAGTCACTTTGAGACCTTATAAAGACTTTTGAAACATGAAGCCGGGGGGGGGGGGGGGGTATGTGAATTTTATTATTAAGATTCAACGTTTTTTTACCTAGTAACAAAAGCTTCGGAATGCTAATTTCTTTTTTTTTTTTGCAGGTATCTTATCTTGTAGTATTCTCGAAGATTTATTGTGATTATCGAAATTATTGGGTAAGAATAGGTACCGCACCACCATTGTTTACCTTTCCATTTTTTCTCTCTCTAAAACCCCACTTCTTCATTCCCCTCTTAATTTTTTCGCTCTCTACCAAAACCCTTCATCTTCTAACTTATCTATACCAAACTCCAGCGACCCGACTCCCACCAGCACAGATTCGACTACCAACTCCGGTGGCATCCAGAAAAAAACGACACCACAGACTCAACACAACAGCGATCCCGGCGAACTCGAAGGCGACTAACTCTTGGACTGTTGGCATGGAACACTCACATATCTCCGGCGACCTTAGACTCCGACAAGGGCGAGTAGATCTGAAACCAGATCCGGTATGAACATAGTAGATCCGACATCCCTGAACCCAACATTCCCACAGAAATATCTGATAATCTTTGGCGCGAGTGTGGCACTCTAGCGACCAACGCCAAATCTCCGGCAACCCGACTCCCACCAATTCAGCAACTGCAGTGCTCCTTCACGGTTTCAGACTCGCGAGCACACCGATGACTTCCCTCCCTGCACTGCTTGATGGAAAATAATGCTTTTGGAATTGTTTTTTTTTTTTTATAAATAAGGAAGATTTTATTTTCGAAATGACATTTTTTAAAATAAGAAAGATTTATTTTTGATAAGAAAAATTTGTTTTAAACAAGGAATGTTTTTTTGAGAAAAATGATTTTTAAAAGGAGAGAACGTTTTTGGGAATGAAAGATTTTTATTTTTATTTTAAAGAAAGAACCTTCTCAAAATAAGTTTTAAATAAGGTTTCAGACCAAAATAAAATTTTGTAAATAAAATTAGTTAAACAAAAAAAAATTTCCTAGATAAATCAAGGTAAGTTTTAAAAGGAATGATTTATGTTTTAAAACAAAAAGATTTTCCATGGTAAATCATTAGTTTGAAAAGGAAAGATATATTTTAAGTTTTAAGCATTTTTTTTTTCCTAAAAAACAAAAAGTTCACTTAAAATAATTTGTTTTAAAATAAAAGAATTTAAATAAAGGCTTTAAAATAAAGTTTAAATATAAAAAAGAATTTGTTTTTAGAAAAGAAAATTAGGTTTACCTGATTGGGTGTTGACATGGTGATAAGTGACATGAGTGGTAACACTCATAACCCATGTTCAAGCCCTTGATGCCTTTAGATAGAATTTTTTTAAACTAATAATTATTTCAAAAACTCTAATGACGGAGATTGGAGATTTCCAATATTCTCGAGGTGATAAAATTTTTCTAATGGCTTTCGTTTCACTGAACCTATTAATTCATATCTTATAAGAAACTGTGAATTAATATAACATGGAACATTTCAATCAAAACATAAAAATACTGTTTTTTGGACCAAATAAAATAATAGGATAATTTTTGATAAAATATGGTACCGTTTTCGAATGTGTGTCGTAGGGTGCTAACACCTTCTCTACGCTCAGTCGACTCTCGAACCAACAATCTGTTTTTCGCAAACAAAATATTTTAAAATAGGTGACCACTCACACCTCGTGGATGGTTGGTGGCAACTCCAAATTCTTATCTCAAAGGAGACCGTTCAAGGGATGACGTTGGCCGCTCCGCTTCTCGATGACGTGACGACAACTTGGCGACTCCACTAGGGACTTTAGAGAGTCAAGCCATTATTTTGTCATTTGTTATCCTATTATATTTCTTTTTGGTCCACATTGTTTTTTTTATGTCGTATTATTTTAAATATTCTATTGTATAATGTACTAATTTTTTACATCATCATGCATTCCACACACGTTCACGATTCTCCTACCCGGACCCTAGCATTAGGATTAGATCGGAGACTGAGTAGTGTGACCTTCGTGGAATTTTGGTTCCCGTATAGGCAGATGAAATTGCCAACTCAAGTAGACCATACTACAAAAGTGTATGAGAGATTTGGGGCCCATTATCCTATAGGACGCATTAGAATATAACTTCACACCCGTATTCATATTACATTTTATTTTTGTTGTATTGTTACGTCATTCATGGTCTCTCTCTCTCTCTCTCTCTCTATATATATATATATATATATATTTAATATAAAAAAAGATTATGGTCAGTTTGGGGTTTAATCATAAAGTTATAAGATTAACCTCTTTTTAAAATAATAAAAATGAAGAAAAAATCATTTACCTTTTATTTACTCAAATTTGTTTCGTTGTTTTCAACATGCATCTACATCACATTTACTTTACTTTTTGTTAATCACATATTTCGCCTACTTATAAACGAATTTAGAAGTGTTGCCTTTCAAAGGGATTTTGACCGTCCTTATGTAGACCCAACAAAGACTTTCAAACTAATTCGTTTTTTTATTCCAAAACTTAGTAGTTAAACCTTAACCCTAGAATTAAATGTCATGCATATTCATGTCTCTCTCTTAGGTTGAGTTAGAGTCTAGGGTTGCATTTGCATGCACTAATAATTGCATGAAATATTGTTTAAGAAAAAATAATAATAATTACATTAAATATTTATCTTATAATCAAGGCACATTGTAGCATATTTAAATAAGTTTTTTTATTCCCTTAAGGAAAATTAAACTAAAAAAAAAAACTCTATCATAAACTAAGAGAATATATCTATATTTTGCATTCATCATTTTACATGTCCATATCATAAATTAAAAAAAAAACATCTATTTTCCACATGAATCATTTCATAGGTCTCTATATATATACATATAAATAAAAAAGGTGTATATTTCACATGCATCATTACATATGTTTATAATCATTTAAAATTCCCCGTAATTGGTAATCCAACATTTGCATAACATCGTCACATACATATCAAATTCTATCTTGAAAAAATCAAAATGTGTGCATTCTCCACCACATCATCAACACGAACTCTTAGAAAAATAGCTCAACAACCACATATTTACCATTCTTTATATACAAGGTACATAAACCAACATAACATGGAAGAACTGAATGCTGAGCTAAAGAAAATTAGGGACGAAATCCACGAACAAGTCATGGAAGAATTGAATACTAAGCTAAAGAAAATGAGAGATGAGGTCGAAGAACATGTCACAGGGATACATAATGTTGAGCAAAAGAAAATGAGACAAGATATTGATAAGATTCAGGGGCAAATCACAGAAATTTTCAACGTCTTAAAGAATATTGTTACAGTTGGGGGCATTTCTCAACCTAACAATTTAGTCGAATCTCATAATAATTTATCACATAGAGTGAACCTACCTCTTTCTCAACCAATAGAAGGCTTCCCCCAGCATAAATTGTAACATGATGCTCAGCTTTCCAAGAAAGACCAACAAGCTCCTACAATCTGTCAGGTTTAACTTACATTCCAAGATGGACAAACATCAAAGGCCAATTACTCAGATAATTTACAAGGTAAAGAAAAAGAGAATGCTACCAATGGAAATGCTGAAGAAACTGGGGAATTTTTTGTTCTAAATCGATTCAAGCATGACATAGGTATGACTCATGCTCAGCGGACAATGGAAAAGAAAAGTACAAGAAAAATATATGCTCAAAGATGGAAAGAAGTAATCGAACAATTGCTAGTGCCTTCAATTGATAAAGAGCCGAAAGTTTGATCAATCCTTGAAAATAATAATGGCTCTACTAAGAAAACACATAAAGTCTAAGCAGTAATTTCGAAGCGTAAGTGGAATACTAACAAGGATTCATGACATGCAATCCTTCTACGGTACACATAAACTCATTGACTCTGTAGAATGACCCACATCTAAGATTTGCCAGGATTACCAGACAATCATAATAGTCGGAGGCAACTAAAGTGAGAGAATTTTCATTCGATCCCAATATCATATACCTGGCTGTTATCACAATTATTCCAAAGTCATCTATTAGCTCCAGTACCCATAGAACCATTGCAACCACCTTATCCAAAGTGGTACGACTCGTAAATTTGTTGTGATTATCATGCACGGGTTGTAGGTCATTCAACCGAAAACTATACCTCACTGAAGCATAAAGTTCAAATTCTAATAAAGGTAGGATGGCTTAGGGTTTCAACGGAAGATGGCCCACACATGAAGCACTAGAATCATGAGTTCACGAGACTATGAAGATCGATGTGGATCTAATTTTTCCATTATCAATAAAGTCTATTTGTTCTTTGAAGTCATCTTTGAGATTGCTAATATTAAAAGATAACGAACGACTCCTAGCTTGCTAATGTTAAAACAACAATGAAGTTTTATTCATCCATGATTTAGCTAAGTACTTGTAAAAAATAATGTGAGTATGTGAAAATTGAGCTATTTTTCTTAAAGAAAAAAAAATCTAAAGTCATACATTCATTTATGCATCACTAATATCATATCAATGGTTGGAAAAAAAAAACAAAAAAATAAAAAATTCTTTGAAAATCCTCTTGACAAAAAAAATTACATGTTTTGGAATTTTTCAATGATATTTTTTATATGGTCTACTCTTATCGTTCTTGTTAGTTGAGACCTTAGCAAAAATCATAAACCAACCATAGTAAGTCACTTGGAGGAAACGAAAAAAAAAAGGTGAAAAAAAAGCTGTGAAAAAAGAAACGAAAAATGAAATATAATCTTTTTTCAAAACTCAACCATTTTACTTCCTTTTTTAAAACATATTTCTCCAAGCTTTGTTGTGAGGCTATCTCTAACTCAAAGCAGCTTTATGATGACCTTCTTATTTCTTCTCATGTGCAAACCAGTAAACCACTAAATTTCCATGATGGGGCAAATATGTCTATTAAGGTGAGAATCCAAAATTACTCACTCCATGTAGAATTTTGAGCTTAGCCTACTTTTAGCTTAACCTACTTTGAGCTAGCCTTACCAGATATGCTGTAAATACAGTAAGGGAGTTGGTCGTTTACTGCACAAAAATCCTAATAGCCTGTCACATACAATTTTGTGAGAAATATCCATATATTACTCATCATAAAAAGCCTTTTGCTAAGCCTACCACATCCTTATCCATGGAATAGTAAGAACTTTGAAGGCAATGAAATAACATTGAACTCTTATGATTTGCTACTTCATGAATTAGTACTTTTGATTGCACAAGTATTTCCCTATTTTGACTTCTTCTATTCATTTTAAAAATTTTCTTCCTAAATCTATCTCATCCTCGTTCTTCAAACTTAATCCTCCATCCACTTTTTTCTTTTAAGTAAAAAAATCATTCCAAGACTGAGGATAATAATTTTGAGAATTGAGAAGTTAACAACTTGACAAATAGTCTCAAGATCTCAATCTCCTTTAAAGAGTTTTGATTGAGAACAGTTTCATCATGTTACAAAAGTACTAGCAAAGAAATAATTTGGAACAACAGCCAGTGTTGCAAAAGGTGACTACACATGATCAACTTTTTTATATGTGATTGCACTTTATTTTATTTGTAAAAAGGTTGTGTCTGGCCAAATAAAAAAAGAAAGAAAAAAAAAGAAAACAAGAAAAAGAACAAGAAAAAAGGAAAAAGAAAAAAGAAAGATAAAAAAATAGAAAAAATGTTTTTCTAAGGCTATGACAGTGCTTTAGGTCAATGACTACGGCAATCAACATAAATCAACAACATCAGTTTCAAATGATTAAAATCTTCAAACTGGGCCAAAGTCAAGCAATACATCAACGGGGAAAAATTGTAACTGCATAATACAAAATTTTGAAAGAAAGGTCGTCTTCAAAATAAGAAAGTCTCATTTCTCTTGTTGACGGCGAATGTTGGTTAAGGCCACGTGGTTTCCGAATGAGCCAGTTCATAGATGGATCCACCAAACCTGAAACCAAAAAACTCAATGCCGGTGCGGTGTCCCGCCTAATATACTCCGGCGCTCAAGTTAGTAATCAGAGTAAAAATAAGAATAAGACACCAGAGGGTTCGATGTTTTTCACTTACTTGGTGTGGAGGATCGCCCTTCCTTTTATGGCCCTGAAGGACCGACCAAGAAGGACAACAGTTGGAAGTGGTAGGGACATCGCACGCGGTACGGTAGGACAGAGAGGTGCACATCCCCGACAGTGCAGAGTAGACTCGCTACCTGTGTTACCTGAGCATGTCGCCCAGGGCTGTTGGATGTGCCCATCGTACCAACAGCATGCGCCATCAACTGTGGATACGTATGTTGCGTAACTGTTTAGGGTATTCGTCCCATCGTGAGCAGATACGCCTTCTGCTTGGTGATATCTCCAATGATAATTGATTCCCAGTGGGCCCGCGTCCGTGAAGGGGCGAACACGTGTCCTATTCGGAAGCTATCCATAACAGTTAGCCCTTTTTTAGGGCCAGGCCACCGTGTCAATAAGTGCACTGGGCCCAAAAGCGTTTGGGGTCGAATAGGGCACATAGGCGTTTTGTTCGTATCTCATTGATCAATCTATGGGGCTCGCGGGTTATTGTGACTGTGCGGATCAGTTGTCAATACGTACGGCCGTTGTGATGGGGGGCATGTTCGTTCAGATTATGCTACCAATTCTTCTATGTGCACGTATACACAATCGTCGCAACAAGTAATGAAAAGTTCGAATCCACATAGTCTAAATGCCCACACACCCAATATTAACGTAAGAATTCAATGCAATGAACTAAGTGATCTTTCTTATGAATAATGGCTAAAATGCGTCGAAATGAAAGCGGTTTAAATATATATATATATTTATTTATTGTTTATGCAAGGATATGCACAACAGTGTATTTCAGATTGCAGCTCGAACTCGGCTTCCAGACCGATCTGAATACTTGGGCGGACCTGCACAAAAAGGTGAGCACTCCGACGATCAAGTCAGTATAGGTCGGATTCCCAGTTTAGTTCGAGGTCAGAAATCATCGTACCTGATCGTGGAGTGAGGTCCTCTACTTATGGGTGGTAGTCCCGCTAATCTCGGGACGGTTACACCCGGTAATCTCAGGACCGTCGGTTACACCCGGTAATCTCGGGACCGACGGTTACACCCGACAATCACGCAGCCGACAGTAGCTCATATCGGCCCCTACCGAGCTTCCCAGTAGGTCGGACCTCGGCCAGGTTCACCTCGGCCCTCATACTTAGCCTCTGTCAACGCTAGTGGTGGTGATCTCGGCGGTCTGAGCTGGGCATGACTCATGAGTCATCTTGGAGCACCAATAGGGGTCATCCGCGTGTCCAGGGTATTCTCTTTCCCAAACATTGGCCCCTCTCTGTCTGGTCTGATCTCGACCTGGCAGAGAAGTTCGTTCGACTTGCTTTGGATGCGTGGCGACTTCCTATTCGTGGGAAAATATAACTGTTGCAGTAGATTTATCGTCGGAATATTCAAATATTCCGACGCTTCGGATCTTAGGGAGGATCCTAGCCGCTCGTTGATTACACGTGTACGGTGGGGAAATTTTTCCGACGAGCTATAAATACCCCCAATCCTTTAGGTCATACCTTACGTTCCCTGAATTCTTGGAGTTCGATCTGAAGGTAGCTCGAACCCTTGGTAGGTCGGTCGCTTCCCTCACTTTCTCTTTCGAACGTGATTGCCATGTCGTCCTCTTTTAGCAGCAACTTAGGATTCGATGAGGATTTAGCTCGTAGGTTAAAGTCCGAGCTCGAGGAGATAGAAAACTTTAGGTTCTCCGATGACGGGGAGGATAGTGATGCCTCCACCTCGGGTCAGGGTTTGGAATACCCTTCTAGGATACCTGAGCACTACCTCGGATCCCTTCGTAGGGGGTTCTCTATCCCTGAGAACATCCTCCTTAGGATTCCGGATGAGGGGGAGAGAGCTGACAATCCTCCAGAGGGATGGGTCACTCTCTACTTCAAAATGTTTGAGTACGGCCTCAGATTTACCCTTCACCCTTTCGTCCAAGAGTTTCTTTTCCGAACTGGGTTGGCTCCGGCTCAAGTGGCCCCCAATGGGTGGGGTGTCACTTTCGCTTTGGTCATCCTTTTTTGGCTACGAGCTCGGGATAATGAAGAGGCCGAGCTGTTAGACGTAGACCGGCTCCTCGCGTGCTTCGAAGCGAAAATGATAGCTAAGAAGCCTGGTCGGTTCTATATGTGCGCAAGGAAAGGCGCAGGCGGTATAGTTAAGGGGCCGACCTCCATCAAGGGATGGGTGAGGAAGTAGTTCTACGCTTCTGGGGAATGGCTTGCAAAGGACGAGTCAGGTCGTTCCTTCTTTGACGTTCCCACTAGGTTTGGGAACCTAGGTACGGAGTAGTTCTTACATCTTGTGATAACTTTCTTTCTTGTTATTGAGGTCTAACTCAAATTTTGTCTTTGTGCAGTTTCAGTCCGACCAGTCCCCGAGCTTACGCAAGCCTCCTTCGACACGCTGAAATATTACAAGGACCATTTTCCGAGGGGTAGGAAGGTCGGAACCTTAGTGACCGACAAGCTGTTGCTTGAGTCCGGGCTGCTAGATTACAACCCCGCAGTTCGTCCCATTGAATCCTCAAGGCCGAACTCCGAACTTGGTATGCCGAGCTTGCTTCCCTCTTTTTTCCTCTAACCTCGTGTTGACCCCTGTTTTTATTTTGCAGTCATGGTTTGCGGATTTGCATGCAACGTGAAGCGCAAGTCCAAGGGCCGATCCCATGCTCTTGAGGCCGCCCAGAGTTCGAAACCTGCCACCCCTGCTGTGGTAGGGCTAGCCTCGGAAGATCCAGCCCCAGTGATCGAGCTGGAGTCTTCTGGGGGTCCTTCGAGGGAGAAGCGCCCCAGGGATCAGACCGAGGCGGTGGACGTCTCGCCCTTGGGCGAGGAGGTGAGGGAGGAAGTCCCTCTGAAGCGAAGGAGGAAGAAGAAGAAGACCACCTCCCCCTTGGAGGCCGGAGCTCGTGGGGTCTTGCCTGCGAGCTTCACAGATCGGGTCGACGATCCTGAGGCCAGGATGGGCGGGACGTCCGATGTGACGGCACGGTTCAGAGTTGAGCCGTCAAGTTCTGGGGTGCGGGACCAGGTGTCTCGCATCTCGGCTGCAAGTTTGGACCGCTGCCTAAGGAGGGCGTCCAAATTGGTAAGTGACCCGGGGTCCGTTCTACAGAGGACCATCGACTACGCCGCTGAGGTAAGATTGGTGTTTTTGCTCAATTTACCTAACAGGTAGCTCGGTCTAACTTCTTATTTGTACCTTTTCTCAGGCGTTCGTTGCTTCCATTCAATCGGCTCTGGCCGTGAAGGCCGAGCTGGATGG
This sequence comes from Momordica charantia, assembly GCF_013281855.1. Classification (NCBI taxonomy): domain Eukaryota; kingdom Viridiplantae; phylum Streptophyta; class Magnoliopsida; order Cucurbitales; family Cucurbitaceae; genus Momordica; species Momordica charantia. The sequence continues at coordinate 11,699,758 of NW_028275162.1, forward strand.
GAGGGAAGTTATGGCAGCGAGGGAGAAAGAGGAGTTCTCTGCTGCCTTGGAGGCTGCTTCCTCCGCCATGAAGGATGAGCTGCTGAAGGCTCACTCTGAGGTGGGAATTTTGAAGGCCGAGGTGGAGACCAAGGCCGAGCTGCTGAAGAAGGAAGAAGACAGACGCAAGGCCCAGCTCCGAGCTGCCAATGCTATAACCAAGGGCTTGGAGAAGGAGAAGTTCCAACTCCTCAAGGAGAAGGACGACATGCTCCAGGCGCTTGAAGCGAAGGAGGAGGAGCTGAAGCATGCGACTGCCGAGCTAGAGACGGTGAAGGAGCGTCTCAGCAATGGAGCCTTATTGGAGGAATCGTTTAGGCAACATCCTGACTTCGATGGATTTGGCAAAGACTTCTCTGACGCGGGCTTCAAGTTTCTCATGAAGGGCATTGCTTCCGACATGTCTGACCTTCAGATCGATCTCGGTGGTCTAAAGAAGAGGTATGCTGAGCAGTGGGCGTCTGGGCCCAGCGGCACCCCTGGCCCCCAAGCGTTGGTGGATAAGTACGTCAGAGATCTGGACTCTGACTACTCCGACCTCGAAGAGGATCAGGTCGGCACCACTCAAGAGGGCGTTCCTCAAGCAGGCTCTTAGGCGACCACCCTTCAAGAGGCTTTTCGCTGTCTTTCTTCTCTTCTCTTTTGTTTTTTGTTTGTAAGTGTCAGGGCAGAGCTGCGAGGTCTAGAAGCCTTGGCTCTGCTCTCCATTCAATAAATAAGCTCTCATTTGTTTTTACTTTGTTGTTTGCAATATCTTTCCTTTCTTTGCTTTTTCTTTGAACTGCAGCCAATGTCACCTCGCACCTCTTACTTTTGAATCTCTGTCTAGCATTCAATGCATTGCACCAACTCTGGATTTTTTAACATCGCACCCTTAACTTAAAAACGTCAAAAGGCTAAAATCCTAAGTCCGTAGCTATCCTTCATATCGTACATCACACCCTCAGGTTCAGAGGCTTGATCATTTTGAACTTTTCACATCGTCCCTTTACCTTGAAGGTTTGAATTTTAAGTTCATCAGTGGTTTTGGCATCGCACATCGTACCCTTTGGTTTTGGAGGATTGAATTTTAACCGACTACTGGAATGTGATCGCGTGGGAGTCCGTGGGCCCAATTTAATTTCTGGTCGAACTCGTAATCATGAAATTAAATCATCACATTTATTCCGATCATAATTTTTTTGAAACAGTTTTTACAGATCCATTGAAAACCCTTTTGGTATTTCAAGGATAATAACGCTTCAGGTGCTCCGCGTTCCACGGGTGCGCGATGACGTCTCCTTTCAGATCGGCCAATACGTACGTCCCAGGTTGGACTATGCCCTTGACCTTAAACGGGCCCTCCCAGGTCGGATCAAGGGCACCCACATGGGTTTGGACCCTCCTTAAGACCAGATGTCCGACCTGAAAGGCCCGAGGTCGAACGCGGGTGTTGTAATGTTTGGCCATTCTGCCCTGATATTCCGCCAGGCGTAGCTGGGCCATTGCTCTTCTTTCTTCCAACAAGTCGAGGTTGAGGAGCAGCTCTTCCTCATTTGTCGTAGGCTCGTAATGCTCTACTCTGTCAGATGGCATGTCGATCTCAACCGGGACTACAGCTTCGGAGCCGAAGGCCAGGGAGAACGGGGTCTCACCTGTCGATTCTCTTTGGGTGGTCCGGTACGACCATAGAACCTCTGGTAGCTCCTCGGCCCACCTGCCTTTCTTGGAGTCCAGTCTAAGTTTGATGCCTCGCTTGATGATCTTGTTGACTGCCTCCACCTGTCCATTTGCTTGCGGATGTGTGGGGGACGAGCTAAGGTGACTTATGCCAAGCTTGCTGCAAAAGTCTTTGAACTTGGCGTTGTCAAACTGCTTTCCATTGTCTGTCACAATGGCCTGCGGTATACCATAGCGACATATGATATTTGTCCATACGAAGGACGTGACTCTGGATTCCGTTATGTGGGAGAGCGCATCGGCCTCGGCCCACTTTGTGAAGTAGTCCACAGCAACCACAGCGAACTTGGTCTGGCCCTTGCCCAAAGGGAAAGGACCAATGATGTCTACCCCCACTGCGCAAATGGCCACGGGGCCGAGATGGGGGTGAGCAGCTCGGGGGGTTGGTGGATTATGGTTCCGTAGCGTTGGCAATTGTCGCAAGTTCTAACGAACTTCTTGGCGTCCTGGCTGAGGGTGATTACGCTTGTTTACATGCGTAAAAAGAAGGTTTTAGATGCTGTTTTTACTATGTTTCGGCTTTGTTTCGGATTTTTCTCGATCATTTGAGTTCCAATTCATGCAAAATTCATATACTATGGTTTGTGGATGGCTTATGTTGTATTTATGACATTTTAGGACCATTTGGGAGTGCAAATTAATCAAAAGAAGCGAAAAGACGAAAAAACACCTCAGGAGGCGCCAGGCGCCTGGGAAGCTGCAGAAAACAGTTTTTCTTCCAACTTTGCCCTTAATGAAACGCGTCTTCCAATGCGTTTTGGTGGTTCCAACCGATGCATACGTGTAGAAGAAGTGTTCCACTATCAGTTTGAGCACGATTTGGTCAGTCAAAGGAGTTGGAAATGGGTGATTCACCATCGTTTTAGGACCTACCTAACCAATTCTGCACAGCTATAAATTCCAGCAACTTCTCCACCAAATTCATCAAGCTTTGCTTCCTTCTCTTGATCATTTTTAGTGTTTCTTTGTTGCTTTCTAAGTACTTTTGAGTTGCTTTCATTAGTTGCTTTTGGTTTTTAAATCCCGAGTACTTTACATTCTTTTATTGAGCTTTGTTTTGTTTCCATTTGTACTTAGTTATTTTCTACTTATTCAAATATATAAAAATCTAGCACTTTGCTTATCTTCTCTATGTCTTTACTTTATCTTTAGTTAAGAGAGTTGTGTTTTTGGAGGAAAGAGCACGTGACACTCTCCCTTGCTTGAAAGAGAAGGGCGAAGCTCTCAATCCCGATAAAAACTCTCCGTTAGTTAACTTTTGTTTTTCACACATGCATTCCACATTCAACCATTTTACTTGCTGTATTTTCTTCAATATGTCTTTCTAAATTCCCGTCTCTAGCCCGGTTATGGATAGTTAGCCTTTTATGTCTAAAAAGGGTTGCTAAGAAGTAGTGTTTTTACTTTCCATTCATTGCTCAACATGTTTTCCCAAAAAGTTAGGATTTAGAGAAGGCCACTGTAAGTCTTAACAAGTCAATACTGAAAAGGTTGCTTATTTGCATTGTTGAGTGGTTAAACCGAGGAGAGGAGCGCCTTAGATATAAGGGTTCCGCTTAAGTAGCCTAGACATAGGACCTTAACCCGAGGTTGCGACTATTTTCATCCTAAAACTAAGATATATCTCATAATAGACATATTAGGGAATGTCTTAGGACTTTGAATTTGCTTAGACATAAGTAAAGTGAGAAGCGTAGTCGTTAGTTTCTAAAGTAAAATGCATATTATCCTTAGCATGCCCTTGATTCTTTGTTGGCTAACTTGAAGTAATTCGGGCTAGGTTTTATTATTATAAGTCCAAATCCCAAATCCAAACCATTATTTGTGACCGCTTCCCATTCTACAAGAATCACTCATTCCAACATTCACTATTCTTTAAAACTTTAGAGTTTGGAAATTGTTTAGAAGTCCTTGAGGATCGATACTTGGATACTCCATCCATTTTATATTACTCTGACAGGTGTGCGCTTGCATCTATATAATTGTTACCACGCTTAGCGCGTGCGTTCAGCATAAACATCCCAGTCAGAGGGTCGGCCAATAGTATCCTTGTCGGATCACTTTGGCTGACAGTGACCGGGCGCCTGAGTGATTGCCGCACACTTCTTCGTGGATTTCTTTGAGGACGTACAAGCCCTCTTCAGGGGTTAGGCATCTCAATAGAGGGAGGGAAAAGCCGCGTCGGTATAATGCTCCACCTCGGACCACGAACCGAGCTGCTCGCCTTGCCAACTTTCTGCGCTCCTTGGGATCTTGTGGTGAGTTGCCCCTAATGAAGTCCGCAATCGGGTCCATCCATGAGGACTCTGGAGCGCCGATCTCCATCAGATCTGGCTCTGAGATCGAGGGATTATCTAAGATCTCGACGGGGACCGACCTGGCCAAGTCGGTCTCGTACGCCGACGCTAACTTGGTCAAGGCGTCAGCATTAGAATTTTCTGCTCGGGGAACCCGACTTACTTCGTAAGTTCGAAATTGGGCGAGGTACGATCTGACCTTGCCCAAATACTTCTCCATTCGGGAGTCTTTGGCTTGGTACTCTTCCTTGATCTGGCTCACAACCAGTTGGGAGTCGCTGAAGACCTTAACACAAGAGGCCCCCAATGCTCTAGCGATTCGCAGGTCGGCAATAAATGCTTCATACTCAGCCTCGTTGTTAGAAGTCCGGAAGTCGAACCGCAAGGCATACTCAAATCGCTCGCCTCCTGGTCCGAGCAAGAGGACCCCGGCCCCGCACCCTTTCTCATTGGAGGATCCGTCGATATAGATTGTCCACGGTAGGTCGGACTCACTCAGCTCGGAAGGTGGTGTGAGCTCGGCTATGAAATATGCCGCTGCTTGTCCTTTCAACGCAGTTATGGGTTCGAACTGCATGTCGTAGTCACTTAGCTCCATTGCCCACTTCATCAGGCGTCCAGAAGCTTCTGGCTTATGGAAGATGTTTTTTAGAGGCAAGTTAGTGAGCACCACCACAGTATGGGCTTGGAAGTATGGTCTAAGCCGTCGGGCCGAGGTGACTAAAGCCAGAGCCAACTTTTCCATTTGAGGGTATCTGGTCTCGGCTTCGGTCATAGCCTTGCTTGTGTAGTAGACCGGGTTTTGCCGCGCTTCCTCTTGCCTGATTAGGGCCGAGCTGACGGCGCTGTCAGACACTGCTAAGTACAATTGAAGCTTGTCCCCCGGCATGGGCTTGGCGAGCAAAGGTGCCGAACAGAGGTAGCTTTTCAACTGCTGAAATGCTTGCTCGCACTCCGCTGTCCATTCAAACGGCCCTTTCCTCCGTTGGACTTTGAAGAAAGGAAGGCACTTATCTGTCGATCTTGAAACAAACCGGTTCAGGGCCGCAATCCTGCCATTGAGGCACTGAAGCTGCTTCAGCGTCTTAGGTGCCTCCATCTCGAGCATGGCTTTAATCTTTTCGGGGTTGGCCTCGATTCCCCGGTTGTTCACCATGAAGCGAAGGAATTTTCCCGAAGAGACTCCAAAGGCATATTTAGCTGGGTTGAGCTTCATTTGATATGTCCTCAGAACCTCGAAGGCTTCGGTCAGATCGGAGAGATGCGACTTAGACTGCTTGCTGTTGACAAGCATGTCGTCCACATACACTTGCATATTCCGGCCGATCTGCTTGGCGAACATTTTGTTCACCATTCTCTGGTAGGTCGCTCTGCGTCCTTTAACCCGAAGGGCATGACCTTGTAACAGTAGAGACCTTGGTCTGTTATGAATGCGGTATGACCTTGATCTGGGACATGCATCTTGATTTGGTTGTACCCAGAGTAGGCGTCCATGAAGGTGAGCAGTTCGTGCCCGGCTGTGGCGTCCACGAGCTGATCAATCCTCGGCAGTGGGAAGCAATCTTTCGGGCATGCCTTATTTAAGTTCGTAAAATCTACGCACATTCTCCACTTTTTCGATTTTTTAACTAATACAACATTGGAGAGCTACTCGGGATATGAAATTTCTCTTATGTATTCAGGTTTCAAAAGTTTGCTAACCTCCTCAACAATTACATCACCCCGCTCCTTGTTTATAGGTCTTCTTTTTTGCTTTACAGGTCGGAATGACAGATCTATGCTGAGGCGATGCGTCATAATTTTCGGGTCAATGCCAGGCATGTCCTCATGGGACCATGCAAAGACATTCGAGTTGGATCTGAGGAAGTGGATTATCTCCTCTCTGTCCGTGGCCCCCAGCTTGGTTCCTATGCTTACTTGCTTCTCGGGACTAAGCAGAGGAACAAGCTCGAGCTCCTCAGTGGGTGCGGCAAACTCCCTCCTCGGCAGGTCGGCCTTGAACTCGAGCGTCCCATCCCTACTGGCGAGAGTTTCAAGGGCGCAGACCGATGAGCCTTTGAGTGCAGAGGCAAAGCACTCCCTTGAAGCGGTCTGTTCTCCTCGGACCGTGCCCACGCCATTGGGGGTGGAATACTTCAGAACTTGATGGAGTGTCGAGGGAATGGCCCGAAATGAGTGGATGATGGGTCTCTCAAAGATGGCGTTATAGGCCGATCTACCGTCAATCACCACGAACTCGGCCATTTGGGTGACCCGAGTTTGGTCCTGCCCAAGCGTGACCGGCAAGTCGATGCAACCCTCTGGGATGACCGATTCTCCAGAGAATTCAACCAGCGGTGTTGGGCTTTTCTTCAATTGCGACCTCGTCCATCCCAGGGCGAGGTAGGTCGGTAAGGACAGGATGTTAGCAGATGCGCCTCCGTCTACCAGCACCCTCCTGACCACCACATGATCAATCAAGGGAGCGATCACAAGTGCATCATTGTGGGGCAGGTGGACCTCCTTCAAGTCTGCACCGTCGAAGGTGATTGAGCAGGTCGGCCTCTGCTCCCTGATGATGCATACCTCGCGCCTGGCTGCACGAGCTAACTCCTTTCTTTTATGTCCGGACTGACCCCCGCTTGGCCCTCCGAAAATGGTATTGATGACCGCAGGTCGGTCAGTGCGCCGGGGCGGCGTCCTCGAACGCTTCCGCTCTTCCTTTTTCTCTGCCGAACTGGTCCTCGGCTTTCCCACAAATTTCTTGAAGTAGCCATCTTGAATTAGATCCTCAATTTGGCGCTTCAACTCCCAGCAGTCCGACGTGTTATGGTCGTGCTCCCGATGGAAGCGGCAATACTTGTCCTTGCTGCACCTCTCCGGGGCTCCCCGAAGCTTCTCAGGACGTTTGAGTAGTTTTTCCATTCCAGACTCCTCGATGTTCGTTAGGATCTCGGAAATGGGAATCGTGGTCGGGGTGAAGCGTTCGTAAGGTCGGCTCCTGGTAGGTCCGTTCTCCGCCCTCCGATACTCAGCTCGGCCGCTGGAAAAGGATCCCTTGTCCTTGGACTTGGGATCTGCCTTTTCTATATCTTTTCCACTTCTGCCCCGGTCGATCTTGCATTCTGGGCATAGCTTGTACAGATAAGGGTAATCCCAGTAATAAAACTTACTGTCATGAATGAACCGTTTTAGCGACTGCTTCTTCATGTCCGGTGGTAAAATTACACTAGTCACGTAGTTGGCCATATCAACAAACCATGGCTCCAATTCTTTCCTCTTTTCTGTCACCACTAACAACTGCTCATCAGGGAATGCATCTCGTATAGCCGTCTGCCCTTCCACTCTCGATAAATGGTCTGTCACTTGATTCTCTATACCTTTCTTGTCTCTTCTATCTAAATCAAGTTCTTGTAGAAGGAACACCCATCTAATTAGCCTTGGCTTGGCGTTCTTCTTGGCGAGCAAAAACTTGATAGTTACGTGGTCTGTGTATACAACTACCTTCTTTCCAATAAGGTAAGCTCTGAATTTCGAACGCAAAGACCACTGTAGTAGCTATTGCTCAGTGGTAGTGTAATTGAGTCGAGCTTCCACCAATGTTCTGCTGGCGTAATAAATTGGGTGAATTAGCTTCCCTTTCCTTTGTCCCAACACTGCTCCTACCATATAATCACTAGCGTCACACATGACCACGAAAGGTTCCTTCTAGTTCGAAGCTGTCATTATGAAGGCCTGGACAAGAGTTGCTTCTAACGTAGTGAAAGCCTGAAAACAATCGGAAGAAAAGTAAAAAAATTGTTCATTTCCTAATAGAGAGCATAAAGGTTTAGAGAATTTTGAGAAATTTTTTATGAATCCCCTGTAAAACCCTGCATGCCCAGCTTCTCTATGACTTCGATCTTGGCTCTATCCACTTCTATTCCATTCTTGGGTACTTTATGGCCTAACACTATTCCTTCCTTCACCATGAAGTGGCATTTTTCCTAGTTGAGCACTAAATTGGTGTCCTCACACCTCTTCAACACTTGCTCCACATTGCTCAAATATTCGTTGACGTCCCTTCTGAAGACTGAGAAATCGTCCATGAAGACCTCAACCACAGTTTCTATTAAGTTCGAGAAGATTGCCATCATACATCTCTAGAATGTTGATGGAGTATTGCACAATCCAAAGGGCATTCTCCTAAATGAAAACGTACCATATGGGCAAGTGAATGTAGTCTTTTGCTGGTCTTGAGCGGTTATGGTAATTTGGTTGTAGCCACTGTATCCGTCCAAGAAACAATAGTATTCTTGCCCAACCAAGCGATCTAACATCTAATCAATGAATGGTAGTGGAAAGTGGTCAATCTTGGTTGCCCTGTTCAATTTTTTGTAATCCATACAAATACACCAACTCGTTATGGTCCTTGTGGGAATCAGCTCATTGCCCCGACATTCCCCTACGACCTGGCCGTGCCACCATCAAACTCTGAGCCACTTAGAAGAGCGTAGACTGCCGCTACAGACCAACACGAGTCCTTCCAGCATGCTTTGTCGTCACTCAAATGCTTCCTAGTAAAGTAACTAGAAGGTCACCCAACCCAAGATTGCCTTAAGCAAAGCACACTTAATCTGTGAGTTCTTACGATTGAGCCACCAAAAAAGAAAGTGCACCTTATTGGTATAAACAGTGACTATCATTTCTTTTATGATGTGGTTTGGGGACGAACCAAGAAGAAAGCTGGTGGGCATGTGACGCCCGACTAGAGAGGAGGAGTACATGAATGAACTTAAAAGAATGGATGGTCACTACCTATACCAACAAGGCGCACCTTCCTTTTCGGTGACTCAATCATAAGAACTTCAAAGTTAAGCGTGCTTGGATTGGAGCAATCTTGGGTTGGGTGACCTCCTACTTGCTTTACTAGGAAGCATGTGAGTGAGGACAAAGCATGCCATATGGTATCGGAGTGGAGTTGGTTCTCTAAATTGGCCTAGAAACTAGGTCGTTTATTGTTGTGGTCTTTCTTAGTCTCCTCCTCATCACCATGTACGTTGACTTGAGACATAGATTTATGGGCTAATCATTCTCTTATGTTTAACTTAGTTGCATATGTGTAACATATTTGCCTTGTGATTTGTTATGTTGATGCTTGTTGACTAAGGTTATGTTGAACGCACGGACTAAGCGTGGTAACAATTCTATAGATGCAAGCGCACACCTGTCAGAGTAATATAAAATGGATGGAGTATCCAAGTATCGATCCTCAAGGACTTCTAAATAATTTCCAAACTCTAAAGTTTTAATGAATAGTGAACGTTGAAATGAGTGATTCTTGTAAAATGGGAAGTAGTCACAAATAATGGTTTTGGATTTGGGATTTGGTCTTATGATGGTAAAACCTAGCCCGAATTACTTCAAGTTAGCCAACAAAGAATCAAGGATACGCTAATGACGACATGCATTTTACTTTAGGAACCAACGACTACGCTTCTCACTTGACTTATGTCTAAGCAAGTTCAAAGTCCTAAGACATTCCCTAATATATCTATTATGAGAGATATCTTAGTTTTAGGATGGAAATAGTCGCAACCTCGGGTTAAGGTCCTATGTCTAGGCTACTTAACCGGAACCCTTATGTCTAAGGCGCTCCTCTCATCAGTTTAACCACTCAACAATGCAAATAAGCAACCTTTTCAGTATTGACTTGTTAAGACTTACAGTGGCCTTCTCTAAATCCTAAGTTTTTGGGAAAACATGTTGAGCAATGAGTGGAAAGCAAAAACACTACTTCTTAGCAACCCTTTTTATAAATAAAAGGCTAACTATCCATAACCGAGCTAGAGACGGGAATTTGGAAAGACATATTGAAGAAAATACAGCAAGTAAAATGGTTGAAATTGAAATGCATGTGTGAAAAACAAAAGTTAACTAACGGAGAGTTTTGCTCGGGATTGAGAGCTTCACCCTTCTCTTTCAAGCAAGGGGGAGTGTCACGTGCTCTTTCCTCCAAAAAACACAATTCTCTTAACTAAAAATAAAGTAAAGGCAGAGTAAGATAAGCTAAGTGCTGGATTTTTATAAATTTGAATGGGTAGAAAATAACTAAGTAACAACGGAAACAAAACAAAGCTTAATAAAGGAATGTAAAGTGCTCGGGATTTAAAAACTAAAAGCAACTAATGAAAGCAACTGAAAAGTACTTAGAAAGCAACAAAGAAACACTAAGAATGATCAAGAGAAGGAAGCAAGGCTTGATCCATTTGGTGGAGAAGCTGCTGGAATTTATAGTTGTGCAGAATTGGTTAGGTAGGTCCTAAAACACTGGTGGATCACCCATTTCCAACTCCTTTGACTGACTAAATCGTGCTCAAACTGATAGTGGAACACTTCTTCTACACGTATGCATCGGTTGGAACCACGAAAACGCATTGGAAGACGCGTTTCATTAAGGGCAAAGTTGGAAGAAAATCAGGAATTCTGCAGCCTCCCAGGCGCCTGGCGCCTCCCATGTGGTTTTTCCGTCTTTTTGCTTCTTTTGATTAATTTGCACTCCCAAATGGTCCTAAAATGTCATAAATACAATATAAGCCAACCACAAACCATCATATATGAATTTTGCATGAATTGGAACTCAAACGACCGAGAAAAAGTCCGAATCAAAGTTAAAACATAGTTAAAACAGCATCTAAAACCTTCTTTTTACGCATGTAAACCAGCGTAATCACACCCCCAAACTTAACTTTTTGCTTGTTCTCAAGCAAAACTTAGCAACTTTAATCAGCTTTCTAACACATGGACAAGGTAAAGCAAAAGCAACCGAGATGTTCAATCATAAATTGTCTCAGGGAAAAGATGTCAAAGCCTACCATTCTATTGCCTTTGTAAGCTTAGTAACTATAAACCAAGTTTGAAATGATAAAAACTTTCTCTTTCAAAATCCTTTTTCCTTTCAAAAACAGAAAACGTTTTCAAATACTCCTAAGGAATCTGCACACTCCCTTTTTACATCGAACTTTTACATCTGAAAGACCGGCTACTAGCCCCTGAGGTTTCCACACACTAACATCGGTTTCAACCACAGCTACTCGTAGAAAGACTTTGAAACTAACAGCTAGGTCATAAGACGACGACAATGAGAAACACGAAGTCACTTATCACCATCCTTACTGCCATTTTCAAAATCAACACCCAACCTAAAACTAAATGGGTGTCTACAGTAGGACTCGGAAATCATAAATACATTTTCTTTAACTCTCATTGTTTTTACCATTCTTTTCTTTCTAACACAAGTATTTTCCCCACTCTTATTTTCTCTCAACAAGACTCTTTTTACTCTTTTGCAACTTTTGTTTTTTTGTTTTATTTTTTTTTTAAACTAAGTGCTTTTCAACACTTTCTTTCTTTCCAACTGACTCTTTTTCAAAAGAAAATAGCATGATTTTTCAAATATAAATAACACTTTATCTTTCTGAAACAATGACTGACACAACGACTGTCCCCCAAAACTTAAGAGAGATAGTGTCCTCACTGGGAAAAGACTTTTGCATCGGATGAAAAAGGCTGAACAGTAAAAACGACAAGGACTTCCTATATAGGGGCAAAGAAAAAGCTTAAAGTCTGTAAAGATCAAAAAGACATAAAAGAAAATGAGTTTATCACATAAACGAAGGAAATAGCTCAAAGCTTAGTCAGGCATAGAACAAAAAACTCAACAATCTCTTAGAATCATCATTGACATGAAATCACATGCATAGCACAGATGCTTCAAAGTAGGCATGTGAAAAGCTAAACTAAGGTTAAGTGAAGGCATACTTTAAGTGATCAAAAGATAAACGATACTAATTTATACATGCTTCAACTGAGCTCGAAACATAATCAATACAAAAAACATGCGTAGTAAGGCTAGAATATGTAAACTACGTCATTAACCAAAAGAATAATACACAAAAAAATAGGAAAGAAGGAACCTCCCCTTCATGAAGTTGGAGGTTGTGGACTAGGATCAGTATCGGTACTGGAAGATGGATGACCAAGGATAGCAGCTAGTGCTGGAGGCCATGAAGGTAAAACCGCAAAATCCAATGAAGCCCTCAAGTTGTAGATATGTTGCACGACTTCTCGAACCTAATCTCGCAGCTATTGGTTCTCCTCTTGGAGACGGTGGATCTCCGATGTAGGAGACGTCCCGGTACCATCCCTTCTTTGTAGCGCATGGGCGATAATTCTCCGACTTTAGCATCCCTTTAGCATGGCATAAACAAGCAGTGCTCTATCCCGAGTGACATGCTCATCCTGCTCCGTTGGCAGAATTCTGTTTTTGACTATATATAACCATCCTGCAGCAGCTAGTGAAACATCCTCAGATTTTAGTCGTACCTTGCCATGAGTAGTCAAATCCCAAGTGGCAGAGGGCTTCCCAACACATTCTAGAGCCTCACCGAGCTGTTCTAGAGTCGGAGTCACTAACATCTTTTGATTAATTTGCACTCCCAAATGGTCCTAAAATGTCATAAATACAATATAAGCCAACCACAAACCATCATATATGAATTTTGCATGAATTGGAACTCAAACGACCGAGAAAAAGTCTGAACAAAGTTAAGACATAGTAAAAACAACATCTAAAACCTTCTTTTTACGCATGTAAACCAGCGTAATCACTTGTGAGTTAGGCTTGGGATGCTCCCTGGTTCACGAAATAGATTTGCCTAACTTTGTGCTTATTCTCTGTTGTGGTTTTGGGTTGTACCTTGTACGTAGGGTTCATGTTAGCCTAGGGTGTTAATAACTTAGCTAGTGACTCTAGTATTATTTTCCTTTGTAGATAATGCCTCCCTGTCGTAGCATGAGAACTCGCACTAACGTTAATCCAGCTCTCGAAGGCGAGAATGTAGCAGACCCTCCAACTCCTCTGGTAGTTGCTCAGAGAAGGTGGTTCCTCCAACTCCCCCGGTAGTTCCTCAAGCGAACCCTCAAGTAGCCTTGCGGTGGTTCACAAGCTCGGCAGCCCCAACAATTTCAAGCTCCTCAGAATGAGGCCCAGTTCATCAAGGATTTCAAGCATTATAGACTTCCTACCTTTGACGGAGGAAGCGAGAAAACTACAGCAGCAGAGGAGTGGGTCAGGGAATTAGAAGCTCTGTACGCGTATGTAGCCTGCAATGATCAGTTCAAGGTCAAAGGTGCAGTCTTTATGTTAAGAGGAAAAGCTCTTAAATGGTGGGATTCACTGGCAATTGCAGAAGACCATGCTAATGTACCTATCACCTAGGCGAGATTCAAGGACTTGCTATATGACTATTACTTCTCGGAGATAATGAAGGACGCTGAGGAGGCAAAGTTTCTCCAGTTGACTCTAGGCTCTATGACGGTAGCCCAGTATGACAAGAAGTTCGTGGAATTCTCTCGTTTTGCCCTGGATTTAATTCCCACCGAGGCGAGGAAGATTAAAAGGTTCATTAACAGCCTGTGTAAGGGGATTAAAGGACCAGTTGACCTTCGGTAGCTAACCACTTACGCGGAAATAGTATGGGTGCCTTGGTTATGGATAAGGACAACACTGATAAGGCTCAACAACAATAGGAAGTCGGGTCCTCCTAAGGAGTACAAAGAAAGGTTCCTCCATCATCTGATAGTCAACCTTTAAAGACCACCCCTCAATAAAAGAGTCAAAGGCACGTTGATTCCCCATTGTCTCCCACTTGTCAGAGGCATCACTTTGGTCTATGCTGGTATCGAAAAAGGGTTTGTTTTAAGTGCGGAAATGAAGGTCACTATTATAGAGAATGTCCAATGCCTAATTCAAACACTCAAAGGTTAGCTCCGAAGGCACTAGTAACGGAAAGTATTCGGAAGGCACGCGTCTTTTCCCTAACTCAGGAAAAAGTAGAGAATGCTATTGTTACAGGTACTCGTACCCTATCCTCGCTTGTTTATGCTCTCCCCTCTTGAAAGTGATATTATTGGAATTACCATAGCTTTGAGTGTTCTTGACTTTGTGATTTATTCATTGATTCTCTCTACTTTTGTTTGTTAAGTGAGCCTTTAGTTGGAACTGTTGGGTTGTTCGTTGTAGGCCCTCACACCGTCGGAATCGGTGCTAGTAGTTAATTAGTGAAGTGGGTGAAAGCTCTATGTAAATGCAGTTATGAAGAATCAAGCAACTTCTTGAAAGGCAAAAAGAGGAGCAGGGCAGCTAGTAGCATAGAAAGGTGGAAACTCTTCGGCCTAGGGAGACCTATTAAGATCTTGGTTAGAGAAACTAAAACTCTAAGGAGGCAAGAAATTTTCTATAGTAAGGTTGTTGCAAGGAAGTAACTAAGCAGTCTAAGAAGATTTTGGACAAGCACTAAGGATCATTGACTAGTCAACTTTCAAGAACGAAAATTCTTAAGGTGGGTAGTCTGTAACGCCCTAGTGTTAGAGTTGTGCGACCGGTCAACTTCGAGGACGAAAGTTTTTTTTAAGATGGGTAGTCTGTAACGCCCAGCATTCTCTGCCCGTTTATTTTAAGAGATAAATAGTGCGTTTTGATTTTCCCCCTAAGCTGATAATTTAAGTTATTGGATTTTCTAGATATTATAGCTCCAATTTTGGGTAAGTTGGAATTTAATTTACGATTCAAGTAAATTTTATGGATTAACATAAATTAAGTTTTCGAGTTTGTAGCATACCTTTAGTTAAATCTTAGATCCGAGGTTTTTGGGATATTTGATTCTTACTTTTTCGGATTTAATTCATGGGTTTTAGAGTTAAGGAAAATTATCTTATTTTGGGTTGTTTTGGGATTTACTGTAATTAATAAAATATAATTTTTCGACTCCTTGTTTTGGGCCGTTAGTTTTATTTAGTTAGGCCTCTTTAAAATTTGAGGAAAAAGGTTTTTGTTTTTTAAAATAAGGTTAGTAAATAAAGAAAACAAAACAAAAGGAAAACATGAAATCATAATCGTAACCTTTCATCCTATTCTGCTTCTCGTTCTTCTTCCTCCCTACCAGTCG
The DNA here is from genome assembly GCF_013281855.1 of Momordica charantia. Lineage (NCBI taxonomy): Eukaryota > Viridiplantae > Streptophyta > Magnoliopsida > Cucurbitales > Cucurbitaceae > Momordica > Momordica charantia. Next base: position 11,714,780 of record NW_028275162.1, read on the forward strand.
CCACCCACAACTATTCTTCCCCGGCAAGGCAGTGGCGGCGGACGACTCCACTGGCAGCGGCACACGACGGTAGCAGCAGACCCGTCTGTAACGCCCCGAGTCCCTCAGGTTAGTTAGTCTCGAATCAGGAGATTTTTCATTTAATTTTTAAATTAATTGTTAATTAAATTTATACATATTTATCGGGCTCTAAACTCCAATTGAATTTATATTTACCGGACTTCGTGTAGTGGGTCTTGTTTTAAGATGGAATGGATTTCTGTTCTCTTGGGCTTGGACTTGTTGGGCCTTTATTGGTTAAGTTGGTTTTAAACCAAAGGAAAAGAGGAAAAAGAAAACAAAAAGGACTTCATCTTCTTCTTCTCTCCTCCCTTGTTGTCCTAGCCGTCACCCACCCCTCTTCTTCTTCTTGTTCACCGGCGACCACACCCCACGGCTGCGACGGAAGCGGCGGCGCCTTCTCGAAACAGCAGCAGCGGCGGCTGGCGACCACGTTCGTAGCAGCAGCAGCGGCGGCGCGACTTCGACCCAAACAGCAGCGGCGGAGTGATTTCCTACGGCGACGTGTTCTCCGGCGAACGGCCCAGCGTCCTCCACGAACCCCAGCGGTCTACAACAAACCAGCAGCGTTCCTCGCGGCGGCGCACGGCGAATGGGTCAAATCCGCGGCGAATCGGTGGCGCACGGCGAACGGATGAGATCCGCGGCGAACCTCGACGACCTGCTGCTACGATCCGACGAACAGCAACTCCAGTGGCAGGATTTGTGTGTTAGAGCAGCGTTTAGGACGTTTGGCGGTGACCCACATCCGTTTGAAGCTCGATTTAGGCTACCCACACCTTGGCGAGCTAGATCTAGGTGACCCACACCTATACGAAGTCGGTTTTGGTGGTAATGAGTCATTTGAACCCTTTTAGAATTGATTTCGAAGGCTAAATAGTGTACGTAACATGCTGTATTTTTCTGTTTTAGTGCTTAGGTGTGAGGTCGACGCAAAACTTAAGGGCGCGGTTGTGAGTAAGTAGACAAGGGGCGTGTGCGTGCGTTAATGTATGTTAAATGGTCTCTAGTGTGCTGGTTTTGTGGCGTTTAATATTAATTTTGTTACGTCGTTGTGCTAAATAACTCTCGTTGTGTTAATCGGTATACTTTGAGTAGTGTTGGATATGTGTCGGTGAAAATGGTGAGGCTTCTCCTTTTCTAAACTGCTGAGTATTGCTGTGGAAATTTTTGTTGTCTGAATATGCATGAGTTGTTCGGCGTGCCTTGTATGTTATTATACTTAGTAATGCTTATTGAATATTGATGCTGGATACTAAGTGTTTTGGGTGAAGTATGTCGTCGTTAAGAAAAGTTGTTCGGTGTGCCTTGTGTTTTGTTTGGTTATGCTTTGTTGCGACAAAACTCATTGTGGAGCCGTTGTTAAGAAAAGTTATATTGTGAGAGCATGATTGGTTTATTATTTCATTTATTAGAATGTTGTTTATATTGTGGAAGCATGCTGAATTGTATTTGTGAGTTGAAAGATGCAGGGGTAATGGCTTAAGAAAGTATATAGTAAACACTCTGGTGAGAGTTGGATTCTTGGAGGAAATGAATGAGTGAGTGTCAGGGCGTCGGGTATAAATGGTCGGGGGCTGATACGTCACTAATTGAGTATCGAGGCCTCGGGTAAAAACGGTCGAGGGTCGATACGAGGAGTCCTTTGGAAGGAAGGCTATTCGGGCCTTGGGTAAAAATTGTCAAGGGCCAATAGATGGTCAAGTCATCGGGGCCTCGGGTAAAAATGGTCGAGGGCTGATGCAGCAGTGTCGGGGCTCTGGGTAAAAATGGTCAGAGGCCGACTCTACTCAAAGGAGTTAACTGTGGAAGGCTAGGATAGCTGTGATAAGCGTAGAGGTACTTGAGATGTTAGGGAGACTAGAGGTTGGTAGTTAACGTGTTCCTGGTTGTGGTTGTCACCAAATTTTATGGAATGTGTCTATGTTTGAATGCATAATGTGATGAAAGGCATGACTATGAATGTTTCATGATTTAATTGAGCATGATGTGTGTGTGTGTTGTTGGTGAGGGCTACTTACGGAGTATATTTTATATACTCACCCCCCCCCCTCTACAATGATTGTTTCAGGTGAAGGACTCGTGGGCGACCATGGTGATGAGACGGAGGAGACATGACGAGGGAGGACCATAGGCTGCTTAGTCACTCTTGCTTAGCTTAAGTTATTAGTTAAGACCTTATGTTATGGTCAATAAACTATTTGTTCGTATTTGAATAATTGGGAGGTTCCCACTTGTTATTGATTTTATTTCAGGATAGGTGTCTATCTTAGTTCTCTACCATTCATTGAGTTTTGCCTAGTTTGAATAATAAAATTGCCCCGTGAGGTTGTCCACGGATGTTGTTGATTGATATTCTATGAAATTGATTTATTGTTGAATTGACCAGTGGTGGAACTTGATTTTATATAATTGTTGCATAGGGAGTTGGCATCATGCGTTTGGGGTTAAGTTTAATCAGTTGGGTAGTTAACGTGACCTAGAAGTGTGGGGGAAATTCTGGGTCGTTACAATTGGTATCAAAGCGGAGTTGTTCCTGTAGACTGTCCTAGAACCTAGGTCGATAGGGTTTGGTCCTTGTCAGTCTCCTCGTCATCACCAGGTACGTTTCCTAGTTATGTTGTTCGATCATGAATATCTTACATTGCTTATGGTTGAGATGTCATTGTTGTCTGATATTATATAGGTTGGCGTGTTTTCCCTGGTTCATTATATAGACTTGTTTGAACTTCGCACTTGTGTTGTGCCCCGGTTAGTGCGTTAATGTCCTTGGTGCTCTGTTCTTTTAGTCAATGGCTTTTCGGCGGAACACGAGAGCTCAAAACTATGAGGAACCGAATCCTAGGGGTGAGGGAGCAGCGGATCCGAATGTTCCCTCGGCAGTTCCTGGAGGGGTAGCACCCCCGGGCCCTCAGGCAGCTCCTCAGGGAGTTCCCCAGGTGAATCCCCAGGTGGAGTTGCTAGATGAGGCATTGCAAGTGTTGTTGAATAATGCGAACGGAGCCAGTAGAGCTCAAGTGCAGCAGCCTTGCCGGGCACAAATTCCGCAAGATGAAGTTCAGTTTTTCAGGGATTTCAAACGCTTTGGGCCACCCGTTTTCAACGGGGTGAGTGAGAGGCCTACTGCGGCCGAGGAATGGGTCAGGGAGTTGGAAGCCCTTTATGTTTATTTGGGATGCTCCGATGATTTCAAGGTCTGGGGAGCAGTGTTTATGCTTCGGGGAGAAGCAGTAAATTGGTGGGAGTTGGTGGCGGCAGCGGAGGATCACGCCAACGTACCCGTCACATGGGCAAGATTAAAGGACCTACTTTATGAGTACTATTTCCCCGTGACTGTCAGGAATGAAAAACTGGCAGAGTTTCTCCGTCTCACTCAAGGGAGCCTAACTGTGGCCCAATACGAGAGGAACTTCACTGAGCTGTCCCGTTTCGGAATGCAATATATTCCTACTGACCAATTAAAGATTGACAAGTTCATTGACGGTTTGCGTAGGGAGATCAATGGGCTACTTGTTCTCAAGGAACCAACTACATATGCAGCGGCAGTCAGGTGTGCGTTGGTTATGGACAAATGTCTCGAGGAGCCTCAGTCTCAGCAGGAGATAGGCTCTAGCTCGGAGGTCAAGAGGAAATTTGCATCGTTCTCCTCCAGTCAACCCTCAAGAGGACACCAGCATCATGTGCAAAGACAGACTGCTCCTCCGGTGTGCCCCTCTTGTAAGAAGAGCCATGCTGAGCCATGTTGGATGGGAAAAAGAATATGTTACAGGTGCCAGAAGGAAGGACATTTCGCAAGGGAGTGTCCGATGACCGGCTCGAATACCAAAGCTTTAGGCCAGAGGATCCCTGCTACAGCCGCATCTCAAGGTGGGACCCATAGGGCGCGCGTCTTCGCTCTCACCAGGGGGGATGTTAAGCATGCCGAGGCGGTGGTCATAGGTACCTTCTCTTTGCGAGTCTTGAGCTGTGTGTATATGCTTGTGCTTTATTGCATGCGTGTTACTTTTGCAGGGACTGTTTTCGTGCTTAGTATGCCTGCTTACGCATTATTTGACTCTCGATCTAGTCATTCTTTCATTGCTTCTACCTTTGTTCGACATGCGGACCTAGAGCTAGAATCGTTAGGCTTTTTGTTGTTGGTATCCACACCGTCAGGATCTGTGTTGGTCACTAGTCAAGTGGTGAAAGAAGGCCAGCTCTCTTTCGATGGTCAGACCTTGGAGGTGAAGTTAATCCAACTGGATTTGCAGGATTTCGATGTGATACTAGGCATGGATTGGTTAGCTGCTAACCGGGCTAATATTGATTGCTCGAAGAAGGAAGTTAGCTTTCGCTTGCCCTCCGGACAAAACTTTACCTTTAAAGGAGTTAAGGCCGGGGTCCCAAGGGTGGTGTCAGCATTGAAGGCCAGCCATCTTTTTCAGCGTGGTGCTTCGGCCTATTTGGCTAGCGTTCTGGATGCAAGGAAGGTTGTGCCAAGCATTGAGGCGGTTTGTGTGGTTAATGAGTTCACTGAAGTTCACTGACGTGTTCTGGATCCAAGGTAGAGGTTGTTAGCAATTGGCCAAGACCTAGTTCAGGTACAGAGATTCGTAGTTTCCTCGGCTTGGCTGGTCACTACAGGAAATTCATCCAGAATTTCTCTCGGATAGCGGCACCGTTGACGCAGTTGACTCGTAAGAATGCTACCTTCACTTGGAGCAACGAGTGTGAGGAGACTTTTCAAGAATTAAAGAACCGTTTGGTGTCTGCACCGGTGTTAACTGTCCCCGATGGGACGGGAGGTTTGGTGGTTTACAGCGACGCCTCGCGAAAGGGCTTCGGATGTGTGCTGATGCAACATGGGAAGGTTATAGCTTATGCTTCTCGACAGCTGAAGGTGCATGAGCTTAACTACCCCACTCATGACTTAGAACTAGCAGCAGTGGTCTTCGCCTTAAAGTTATGGAGGCCGTACCTTTACGGAGAAAGAATTTAGGTCTCCATGGATCATCAGAGTTTGAAGTACCTTTTCACTCAAAAGGACCTTAACTTAAGACAGAGACGGTGGCTAGAGTTGGTGAAGGACTATGATTGTGAGATTAGTTACCATCCGGGTAAAGCAAACGTGGTGGCCGATGCTCTTAGTAGAAGGGCGGCAAGTGTGGCATCTCTTGTAGCGGTCTGCTGTCCAATGCACAGCGAGTTGGAACGCTTGGAGATGGAGCTGAGGGTGGATGATGTCTCCGCGTTGTTGGCTCGACTCTCAGTGGAACCTAGCCTGAGACAGAGGATCATTGTTGCCTAAAAGGAATACCCTAGCTTTGCCAAAGGCTTTAGTATGGTGGGCCATGGAGATTTCACTCTTTCGGGTGAGGTAGCTTTGCTTTTTCGCGAAAGGTTGTGTGTGCCAAAAGATTATTCTTTGAGGAAGGACTTACTGGGAGAGGCACACGATACTCCATACTCGGTCCATTTAGGAAGCACCAAAATGTACAAAGACCTTAAGAAACATTATTGGTGGCATAACATGAAGAGGGAAATAGCTGTAACGACCCACAATTTCCCACACAATTCTAGGTCAGGTTAACTACCCAACTAATTAAACTTAACCCCCAAATACGTCATGCCAACTCCCTATACAAACAAATATATATAAAATCAAGTTCCAATTCTCATCAATTTAATGATAACTCAATCTCATAGAATATCATTCAACCACATTTGTGGACCACCCCACGAGGCAAGTTTATTATTCAAACTAGGCAAAACTCAATGCATGGAATAAAACTAAAATAGGCACCTATCCCGAAATAAAACTAACAACAAGGGGGAATCTCCCAAATATTCAAATACGAACAAATAGTTTATTGACCCTAACATAAGGTCTTAACTAATCACTTAAGCTAAGCAAGAGTTACTAAGCAGCCTATGGTCCTCGCTCGTCATGTCTCCTCCGTCCCATCACCATGGTCGCCCACGAGTCCTTCACCTGAAACAATCATTGTAGAGGGGGGGTGAGTATATAAAATCTACTCCGTAAGTAGCCCTCACCAACACACACACACACCATGCTCAACTATATCAAGAAACATTCGTAGTCATGCTTTTCAATACATTATGCATTCAAACATAAACACATTCCATAAAATTTAGTGACAACTACAACCAGGAAGCACGTTAACAACCAACCTCTAGTCTCCTTAACATCACAAGTACCTCTACGCTTATCACAGTTATCCTACCCTTCCACAGTTATCTCCTTCGAGTTGCATCGGACCTCGACCATTTATACCCGAGGCCCCGATGACTTCACCATCTATTGGCCCTTAACCATTTATACCCAAGGCCCCAATAACCTTCCTTGCAAAGGACTCCCCGTATCGACCCTCGACCATTTATACCCGAGGCCTCGATACTCCATCAGTGACGTATCAGCCCCCGACCATTTATACTCGAGGCCCTGACACTCACTCATTCACTTCATTAGTGACGTATCAGCCCCCGACCATTTATACCCGAGGCCCTGACACCCACTCTTTCATTCCCTCCAAGAATCCAACTTTCACCAGAGTCTTACTATATACTTTCTTATACCACTAACCCTGCATCTTTCAACTCACAAGTACAATTCAGCATGCTTCCACAACATAGACAACTTTCTAATAACGAGATAATAACCCAATCATGCTCAATATCCAACATCATTATTTAACAAGTATTACTAAGGATAATAGCTCACGAAACACGCCGAACAATTCATGCATATCCAGGCAACAAACATTACGACAAAACACGCGGATCTGGCCCGTCGCCGTGTGCTGCCGCGAGGATGAGCGGTGCTGGTTCGTTGCAGACCGCCGGGGAACGCGTCGCCGCTGCTGCAGACCGCCGGGACGTCGGAGAAGTCGCGCCGCCACTGCCGCTGCTCGATCCGAAGGAGCGCCGCCGCCGCTGTTGTCCGATCCGAAGAAGCGCCGCAGCGCCGCCGCTGCTGCTGCTCAATCCGAAGAAGCGCCGTCGCTCGTGGGTTGCTGCTCCACCGTCATGTCGTCGTCGGCCACCGCTGCAGTTCGCCGGGAAATGTTCTTGTGGCTGCCGAACTTTACAACGAGAAGGAGGGGGGTGGTGGGCGGCTAGGGTAAGAATAAAGGAGAAGAGGGAGCTTAAGGTTTTCCTTTTCTTTTTCTTTTTGTTTTGTTTTAAAACCAAATTACCTAAATGAAGGCCCAAGAGAAAAGAAGTCTATTCCCCCCTTAAAACAAGACCCACCACACGGAGTCCGGTAATTTGAATTTAATTGGAGTTTAGAGCCTGATAAATATAGATAAATTCAATTAACAATCAATTTAAAATTAAATGAAAAATCTCCTGATTCGAGACTAACTAACCTGAGGGACTCGGGGCGTTATAGACTTCCCTCCTTCAATAACTTTCGTCACCGCAATTTGACTGTCTCAACAGTTCAGGGTATCTCGTCCTCCCGCTCCCAAGTAGCTTCTTCCACTTGGTGGTTTCTCCACAAAACCTTAACCAAGCGAATCGTCCAGTTCCTCAACAACTTGGTTTCATTTGCCAAAATCTTGACGATACCTCTTCGTAGCACAAGGACTCATCTAGTTGTAATGGTTCAGGGTCCAAAACGTGCGAAGGGTTATGAATCTACTTCCTCAGCATAGACACGTGAAACACATTGTGAACCACTGCCAACGATGGTGGCAAGGCAACCTATACGCGACCGGGCCGATACATTCCAAAATTTCAAAAGGCCCAATGAACCTTGCATTGAGCTTTCCCTTCTTCCCAAATCGCAAAATTCCCTTCACGGGTGCCACACGAAGAAACACCCGCTCACCTACCACAAACTCGAGCTCCCTACGCCTGACGTCTGCATAACTCTTTTGACGGCTCTGTGCAACTTGCATCCTTCCCCTGAACTTTTGAATGGCACTGTTAGTCGCCTACACCAAATCCGGTCCCAAGAGAACTCTTTCTCCGACTTCGTCCCAATTAACCGGAGACCGACACTCCTTGCCATACACTGCTTCGTATGGGGCCATCCCAATCGTGGCCTGAAAACTGTTATTATAAGCGAACTCTATTAGGTAGAGGTACTTGTCCCAACTACCACCAAAGTCTAACATGCAAGCTCTGAGCATGTCCTCTAAAACCTGGTTCACACGCTCCGTCTGGCCATCGGTTTAGGGGTGAAACGTCGTGCTAAAGTCCAACTTAGTGCCCAGGGACTTGTGTAAAGTCCGCCAAAAAGTCGAGGTGAAACGCGGGTCGCGATCGGACACTATGGATACCGGTATACCATGTAGCCTGACAATTTACTGTAAATACAGTTCCGCCCATTTTCTACTGTATACGTGGCCTTGCCGGGAATAAAGTGAGCAAACTTGGTCAAACAATCTACAACTACCCAAATCACGTGAATCCTTTAACCGTCCTTGGTAGTCCTGTAATGAAGTCCATAGCCACATCGTCCCACTTCCAAACTGGTATGCTCAAAGGTTGCAGCAATCCCGCAGGTCTGTGTTTTGAAGCCTTTACCCGTTGACACGTCAAACACTTGCTAACAAACTGAGCTATTTCCCTCTTCATGTTATGCCACCAGTAATGTTTCTTAAGGTCTTGGTCCATTTTGGTGCTTCCTAGATGGACCGAGTATAGAATATTGTGTGCCTCTCCCAGTAAGTCCTTCCTCAAAGAATAATCTTTTGGCAGACACAACCTTCCGAGAAAAAGCAAAGCTGCGTCACCCGAGAGAGTGAAATCCCCATGGCCCACCATACTAAAGCCTTTGGCCAAGCTAGGGTCTTCCTTTTGGGCAACAATGATCCTCTGTCTCAGGCTACGTTCCACTGAGAGTCGATCCTACAACGCGGAGACATCATCCACCGTCAGCTCTACCTCCAAACGTTCCAACTCGCTATGTATTGGACTGCAAACCGCTACAAGAGATGCCACACTTGCCGCCCTTTTACTAAGAACATCGGCCACCACATTTTCTTTACCTGGATGGTAACTAATCTCACAATCATAATCCTTCACCAACTCTAGCCACCGTCTCTGTCTTAAGTTAAGCTCCTTCTGAGTGAAAAGGTATTTCAAACTCTTATGATCCGTGAAGACCAGAATTCTTTCTCCGTAAAGGTAGTGCCTCCACAACTTTAAGGTGAAGACAACTGCTGCTAGTTCTAAGTCATTAGTGGGGTAGTTAAGCTCATGCACTTTCAATTGTCGAGAAGCATAAGCTATAACTTTCCCATGTTGCATCAGCACACATCCCAAGCCTTTTCGCGAGGCGTCGCTGTAAACCACCAAACCTCACATCCCATCGGGGACAGTTAACACCGGTGCAGACACCAAACGCCTCTTTAGTTCTTGAAAAGTCTCCTCACACTCGCTGCTCCAAGTGAAGGGAGCGTTCTTACGAGTCAACTGCGTCAACGGTGCCGCTATCCGAGAGAAATTCTGAATGAACTTCCTGTAGTAACCAGCCAAGCCGAGGAAACTACGAATCTCTGTAACTGAACTAGGTCTTGGCCAATTGCTAACAGCCTCTACATTGGCGGGGTCTACTGCAATACCCTCCCTGGTGACTATGTGTCCTAGGAAAGCCACTTTGTCCAGCCAGAACTCACACTTTGAAAACTTTGCATACAATTTATTTTCCCGTAGTGTAGTCAGAACCTGTCTGAGATGCTCCTCGTGACACTATTCAGTCTTGAAGCATATCAGGATGTCATCGATAAACACAATGACAAATGAATATAAATACTCCCTAAAGACTCGATTCATTAGATCCATAAAGGTTGCCGGAGCATTTGTGAGTCCAAAAGACATCACGATGAACTCATAGTGCCCATACCTTGTTCTAAACGCTGTCTTTGGAATGTCAGCCTCCTTTAGCCTTAACTGGTGGTACCCCGAACGCAAGTCTATCTTCGAGAACACCTTCGCTCCCTTAAGCTGATCAAAAAGGTCATCGATGCGAGGTAGGGGATACTTATTCTTAACCGTAACTTTGTTTAGTTCCCTGTAATCTATACAAAGTCGCATAGAACCGTCTTTCTTTTTGACAAAGAGCACGGGCGCACCCCAAGGGGACACGCTTGGGCGGATGAAACCCTTGTCGAGTAGTTCTTCCAACTGTAGCTTCAGCTCTTTCAGCTCTGCCGGAGCCATTCGATAAGGTGCTTTCGAGATGGGAGTCGTCCCTGGCAGCAACTCTATACAAAAGTCCACTTCAAGAGACGGAGGCAAGCCGAGGAGGTCCTCAGGGAACACGTCAGTGAACTCATTAACCACACGAACTGCCTCAATGCTCGACACAACCTTCCTTGCATCCACAATGCTAGCCAAATAGGCCCAAGCACCACGTAGGGAAAAAATGGCTGGCCTTCAATGCCGACACCACCCTCGGAACCCTGGCCTTGACTCCTTTAAAGGTAAAGTTTTGTCCGAAGGGCAAGCGGAAGCTTACTTCCTTCTTCGAGCTATCAATACTAGCTCGGTTAGCCGCCAACCAATCCATGCCTAGTATCACATCGAAATCCTGCATATCCAGTTGGATTAACTTTACTTCCAAGGTCTGACCATCGAAAGAGAGTTGGCCTCCTTTCACCACTTGACTAGTGACCAATACAGATCCTGACGGTATGGATACCGACAACAAAAAGCCTAACGATTCTAGCTCTAGGTCCACATGTCGAACAAAGGTAGAAGCAATGAAAGAATGACTAGATCCAGAGTCAAATAATGCGTAAGCAGGCATACTAAGCACTAAAACAGTCCCTGCAAAAGTAACACGTATGCAATAAAGCACAAGCATATACACACAGCTCAAGACTCGCAAAGAAAAGGTACCTGTGACCACCGCCTCGGCATGTTCAACATCCCCCCTGGAGAGAGCGAAGACGCGCGCCCTATGGGTCCCACCTTCAGCTGCCGCTGTCGCAGGGATCCTCTAGCCAAAGGCTTGGGTATTCGAGCCGGTCATCGGACACTCCCTTGTGAAATGTCCTTCTTTCTAGCACCTGTAACATATTCTTTTTCCCGCCCAACATGGCCCAGCATGGCTCTTCTTACAAGAGGGGCACATCGGAGAAGAAATCTGCCTTTGCACATGATGTTGGTGTCCTCTTGAGGGTTGACTAGAGGAGAACGATGCAAATTTCCTCTTGAACCCCGAGCTGGAGCCTATCACCTGCTGAGACTGAGGCTACTCGAGACATTTGTCCATAACCAACGCACACCTGACTACGCTGCATATGAAGTTGGTTCCTTGAGAACAAGTAGCCCCTTGATCTCCCTATGCAAACCGTCAATGAACTTGTCAATCTTTAATTGCTCAGTAGAAATATATTGCATTCCAAAACGGGACAGCTCCGTGAACTTCCTCTCGTATTGGGCCACAGTTAGGCTTCCTTGAATGAGACGGAGAAACTCTGCCTGTTTTTCATTCCTGACAGTCACGGGGAAATAGTACTCATACAGTAGGTCCTTAAACCTGCCCATGTGACGGGTACGTTGGCGTGATCCTCCGCTGCCGCCACCGACTCCCACCAATTTACTGCTTCTCCCCGAAGCATAAACACTGCTCCCCGAACCTTGAAATCGTCGGAGCATCCCAAATACACATTCCTCGGTCGCCGTAGGCCTCTCACTCACCCCGTTGAAAACGGGTGGCCCAAAGCGTTTGAAATCCCTGATAAACTGAACCTCCTCTTGCGAAATTTGTGCCCGGCGAGGCTGCTGCACCTGAGCTCCACCGGCTCCATTCGCATTATCCAGCAATACTTGCAAAGCCTCAGCTAGCAACGCCACCTGGGGATTCACGTTGGGAACTCCCTCAGGAGCTGCCTGAGGGCCCGGGGGTGCTACCCCTCAAGGAACTGCCGGGGGAACATTCGAATCCGCTGCTCCCTCACCCCTAGGATTCGGTTCCTCATGTGAGCTCTCATGTTCCGCCGAAAAGCCATTGTCTAAAAGAACAGAGCACCAAGGTCATTAATGCACTAACCAGGGCACAACACAAGTGCGAAGTTCAAACAAGTCTATATAACGAACCAAGGAAAAACACGCCAATCTATCTAATATCAGACAACAATGACATCTCAATCATAAGTAATGTAAGATATTCACGATCGAACAACAGAACTAGGAAACGTACCTGGTGATGACGAGGAGACTGACAAGGACCAAACCCTATCGACCTAGGTTCTAGGACAGTCTACAGGAACAACTCCGCTCTGATACCAATTGTAACGACCCAGAATTTCCCACACAATTCTAGGTCATGTTAACTACCCAACTAATTAAACTTAACCCCCAAATACGTCATGCCAACTCCCTATACAAACAAATATATATATAATCAAGTTCCAATTCTCATCAATTTAACGATAACTCAATCTCATAGAATATCATTCAACCACATTCGTGGACCACCCCACGAGGCAAGTTTATTATTCAAACTAGGCAAAACTCAATGCATGGAATAAAACTAAAATAGGCACCTATCCCAAAATGAAACTAACAACAAGAGGGAATCTCCCAAATATTCAAATACGAACAAATAGTTTATTGACCCTAACATAAGGTCTTAACTAATCACTTAAGCTAATCAAGAGTGACTAAGAAGCCTATGGTCCTCGCTCGTCATGTCTCCTCCGTCCAATCACCATGGTCGCCCACGTGTCCATCACCTGAAACAATCATTGTAGAGGGGGGTGAGTATATAAAATATACTCCGTAAGTAGCCCTTACCAACACACACACACATCATGCTCAACTATATCAAGAAACATTCATAGTCATGCTTTTCAATACATTATGCATTCAAACATAAACACATTCCATAAAATTTGGTGACAACCACAACCAAGAACACATTAACTACCAACCTTTAGTCTCCCTAACATTTCAAGTACCTCTACGCTTATCACAGCTATCCTAGCCTTCCACAGTTAACTCCTTCGAGTAGAGTCGGCCCCTGACCATTTTTACCCAGAGCCCCGACACTGCTGCATCAGCCCTCGACCATTTTTACTCGAGGCCCCGATGACTTCACCATCTATTGGCCCTTGACCATTTTTACCCAAGGCCCCAATAGCCTTCCTTCCAAAGGACTCCTCGTATCAACCCTCGACCGTTTTTACCCGAGGCCTCCATACTCAATTAGTGACGTATCAGTCCCCGACCATTTATACCCGAGGCCCTGACACTCACTCATTCACTCCATTAGTGACGTATCAGCCCCCGACCATTTATACCCGAGGCCCTGACACCCACTCTTTCATTCCCTCCAAGAATCCAACTTTCACCAGAGTCTTACTATATACTTTCTTATACCACTAACCCTGCATCTTTCAACTCACAAGTACAATTCAGCATGCTTCCACGACATAGACAACTTTCTAATAACGAGATAATAACCTAATCATGTTCAATATCCAACATCATTGTTTAACAAGTATTACTAAGGATAATAGCTCACAAAACACGCCGAACAATTCATGCATATCCAGGCAACAAACATTACCACAGCAATACTCAACGGTTTAGCAAAGTAGAAAACTCACCATTTTCATCGACAAATATCCATCACTACTCCAAGTATATCGACTAACACAACGAGAATTATTTAGCACAATGACGTAACAAAATTAGCATTAAACGCCACAAAATCAGCATGTTAGAGATCATTTAGCATACATTAACGCACGCACACGCCCCTTGTCTACTTACTCACAACCGCGCCTTTAAGTTTTGCGTCAACCTCACACCAGAAAAATACAGCAAGTTACGTACACTATTTAGCCTTCGAAATCAATTCTAAAAGAGTTCGAATGACTCATTACCACCAAAACCGACTTCGTATAGATGTGGGTCACCTAGATCTAGCCCGCCAAGGTGTGGGTAGCCTAAATCGAGCTTCGAACGGATGTGGGTCACCTCCAAATGTCCTAAACACTGTTGTAACGCACAAACCCTGCCGCTGGAGTTGTCGTTCGTCGGATTGTAGCAGCAGGTCGACGCCGGTTCTACAGCCCGTTCGCTGTGCGCTGCCGCGGATCTGGCCCGTCGCCGTGTGCCACCGCGAGGAGGAGCGGTGCTGGTTCGTTGCAGACTGCCGGGGAACGCATCACCGCTGCTGCAGACCACCGGAACGTCGGGGAAGTCGCGCCGCCGCTGCCACTGCTCCATCCAAAGGAGCCGCCGCCGTTGCGGTCCGATCCGAAGAAGCGCCGCCGCTCGTGGGTTGCTGCTCCACCATCGTGTCGTCATCGACCACCGCTGCACTTTGCCGGGAAACGTTCTGGTGGCTGCCGCACTTTACAACGAGAAGGAGAGGGGTGGTGGGGAGCTAGAGTAAGAATGAAGGAGAAGAGGGAGCTTAGGGTTTTCCTTTTCTTTTTCTTTTTGTTTTGTTTTAAAACCATATTACCTAAATAGAGGCCCAACAAGCCCAAGCCCAAGAGAAAAGAAGTCCATCCCCCCCTTAAAACAAGACCCACCACACGGAGTCCGGTAATTAAGAATTTAATTGGAGTTTAGAGCCCGATAAATATAGATAAATTTAATTAACAATCAATTTAAAATTAATTGAAAAATCTCCTGATTCGAGACTAACTAACCTGAGGGACTCGGGGCGTTACAATAGCTCAGTTTGTTAGCAAGTGTTTTACATGCCAACAGGTAAAGGCTTCAAGACAAAGACCTGCTGGATTGCTACAACATTTGAGCATACCAGTTTGGAAGTGGGACGATGTGGCTATGGACTTCATTACAGGACTACCAAGGACGGTTAAGGGATTCACGGTGATTTGGGTAGTTGTAGATCGTTTGACCAAGTCTGCTCACATTATTCCCGGCAAGGCCACGTATACAGTAGAAAAATGGGCGGAACTGTATTTACAGGAAATTGTCAGGCTACATGGTATACCGGTATCCATAGTGTCCGATCGCGACCCGCGTTTCACCTCGACTTTTTGGCGGACTTTACACAAGTCCCTGGGCACTAAGTTGGACTTTAGCACGACGTTTCACCCCCAAACCGATGGCCAGACGGAGCGTGTAAACCAGGTTTTAGAGGACATGCTCAGAGCTTGCATGTTAGACTTTGGTGGTAGTTGGGACAAGTACCTCTACCTAATAGAGCGCTTATAATAACAGTATTCAGGCCACAATTGGGATGGCCCCATACGAGGCACTGTATGGCAAGGAGTGTCGGTCTCCGGTTAATTGGGACAAAGTCGGAGAAAGAGTTCTCTTGGGACCGGATTTGGTGCAGGCGACTAACAGTGCCATTCAAAAGATCAGGGGAAGGATGCAAATTGGATAGAGCCGTCAAAAGAGTTACGCAGACTTCAGGCGAAGGGAGCTCGAGTTTGTGGTAGGTGAGCGGGTGTTTCTTCGTGTGGCACCCGTGAAGGGAATTTTACGATTTGGGAAGAAGGGGAAGCTCAGTGCAAGGTTCATTGGGCCTTTTGAAATTTTGGAACGTATCGGCCCAGTCGCGTATAGGTTGGCTTTGCCACCATCGTTGGCAGCGGTTGACAATGTGTTTCACGTGTCTATGCTGAGGAGGTACATTCATGACCCTTCGCACGTTTTGGACCCTGAACCATTACAACTAGATGAGTCCTTGTGCTACGAAGAGGTACCTGTCGAAATTTTGGCAAAAGAAACCAAGTTGTTAAGGAACCGGACGATTCGCTGGGCGCCAAAAACTTGACTGGGCGTTTATGCTGAACGCACGCACTAAGCGTGGTAAAAATTATATAGATGCAAGCGCACACCTGTCAGAGTAATATAAAATGGATGGAGTATCCAAGTATCGATCCTCAAGGACTTCTAAATAATTTCCAAACTCTGAAGTTTTAAAGAATAGTGAATGTTGAAATGAGTGATTCTTGTAAAATGGGAAGTGGTCACAAATAATGGTTTTGGATTTGGGATTTGGACTTATAATAATAAAACCTAGCCCGAATTACTTCAAGTTAGCCAACAAAGAATCAAGGACATGCTAAGGACAATATGCATTTTACTTTAGAAACCAACGACTACGCTTCTCACTTGACTTATGTCTAAGCAAGTTCAAAGTCCTAAGACATTCCCTAATATGTCTATTATGAGATATATCTTAGTTTTAGGATGGAAATAGTCGCAACCTCGGGTTAAGGTCCTATGTCTAGGCTACTTAAGCGGAACCCTTACGTCTAAGGCACTCCTCTCCTCGATTTAACCACTCAACAATGCAAATAAGCAACCTTTTCAGTATTGACTTGTTAAGACTTACAGTGGCCTTCTCTAAATCCTAACTTTTTGGGAAAACATGTTGAGCAATGAATGGAAAGCAAAAACACTACTTCTTAGCAACCCTTGTTAGACATAAAAGGCTAACTATCCATAACCGGGCTAGAGACGGGAATTTAGAAAGACATATTGAAGAAAATATAGTAAGTAAAATGGTTGAAATTGGAATGCATGTGTGAAAAACAAAAGTTAACTAACGGAGAGTTTTTATCGGGGTTGAGAGCTTCGCCCTTCTCTTTCAAGCAAGGGGGAGTGTCACGTGCTCTTTCCTCCAAAAACACAACTCTCTTAACTAAAAATAAAGTAAAGGCAAAGGGAAGATAAGCAAAGTGCTAAATTTTTATATATTTGAATAAGTAGAAAATAACTAAGTACAAATGGAAACAAAACAAAGCTCAATAAAAGAATGTAAAGTACTCGGGATTTAAAAACCAAAAGTAACTAATGAAAGCAACTCAAAAGTACTTAGAAAGCAACAAAGAAACACTAAAAATGATCAAGAGAAGGAATCAAGGCTTGATGAATTTGGTGGAGAAGTTGCTGGAATTTATAGCTGTGCAGAATTGGTTAGGTAGGTCCTAAAACGATGGTGAATCACCCATTTCCAACTCTTTTGACTTACCAAATCGTGCTCAAACTGATAGTGGAACACTTCTTCTACACGTATGCATCGGTTGGAACCACCAAAACGCATTGGAAGACGCGTTTCATTAAGGGCAAAGTTGGAAGAAAACCAGTTTTTCTGCAGGCTTCCCAGGCGCCTGGCGCCTCCCATGATGCTTTTTTCGTCTTTTTGCTTCTTTTGATTAATTTGCACTCCCAAATGGTCCTAAAATGTCATAAATACAATATAAGCCAACCACAAACCATAATATATGAATTTTGCATGAATTGGAACTCAAACGACCGAGAAAAATCCGAAACAAAGCTGAAACATTGTAAAAACAGCATCTAAAACCTTCTTTTTACGCATGTAAACAAGCGTAATCAACTACCAACCTCTAGTCTCCCTAACATCTCAAGTACCTATACGCTTATCACAGCTATCCTAGCCTTCCACAGTTAACTCCTTCGAGTAGAGTCGGCCTCTGACCATTTTTATCCAGAGCCCCGAGTCCCTCAGGTTAGTTAGTCTCGAATCGGGAGATTTTTCTTTTAATTTTCAAAGTGAACGTTAATTGAATTTATTTATTTTTATGGGGCTATAAAATCCAATTAAATTAATAATTTATGGATCCCGTGTGATGGGTCTCGTTTAGGAGGGGGGTAGATTTCTTATCTTTGGGCTTGGACTTATTGGGCCCCTTTGGGTTATTTTGTTTTTAAAACAAAGGGAAAAAGGAAGGAAACAAAGACAAAACCCTAGCCCATTCCTTCATTTCTTCTTCCTTTTCCCTCCTTTTTTCTTCTTCCCCATTCCTAGCCCTAACCGACAACCCCCCCCCCCCAAACTTCTTCTTCTTCTTGGAGCAGCCCACGCCGGTGGCCCCTTCTTCTCCGGCTTAGCGGCACAACAGCTCCACGCCGGCGGCCCGACTCCGCGAATAGCAGCGCACGAATCGGCTCTCCACGGCGGCGCAGCGTCTTCGCACGAACCACGGCGCGGCGACTCTCCGACGACTCCACGATCGGCCGGCACGCTCCACGAACCACGAACGGCGGCAGCAGAACAGCCTCCGAAATCCGACGCCCAACAGCACTCCCTTCAACGTGAACAGTAGCCATCTGGTGAAGTTTGACGCTGCCTCACACGCAACCGAAGCTCAATCTATTTACCCACTCTTTTCGGCATGGGTTCGGCGTTGACCCACCTCTAATCGGACCCAAATCAGCATTACTCATCACTTTTAGACGTCGGGACAGCAAGCTTAAGGCCTTTTGAACTTAGATTGGGAGCCCGAACCCCTTCGACGTCAACCCACTCCTAACCCAAGTTGTTTTAGTGTGGGTTAGTAGGTAACGACTCTACCTAAACTCGGTTTCGTTTATAACTAAATGTTTCTAATTGGTTACTAACCTCGAGATCATGCTCTTTTGTAGTAGGAAGTGCTCAACGAGCTTAGGAGCTTTAGGACAAGTGTTTGTAAGTAGCACGGGGGCGGGTGCGTGCGTTGATGTTTGTTATTTGGTTGCCGATGTACTGTTTATGATGCGTAATATTGGTTCTGATGCGTGGTTGTGCAGTTAACTCCTGTTTATGTAGTTTTGTATGTCTGGTTAGTGTTGAATGTCCGTCAGTGATAATAGTGTGAATTTTGTGTTGTTGAGCTACTGAGATCTGTTGTAGAATGATGTATGATTGTAGGGAATGTTCGTTAAAGTGAATCTATTTTGGAAATGTTCGTTGTCTGAATTCGTATGGAATGTTTGGTGTGTCTCATTAATATTTATTATATCTAGCAGTGCTTATTGAATTTGGACGTGGGATATTAAGAGTTTGGATGAATTGGGTCGGGCTCCAATCGTTTGAAATTTGTTGACTATGCTCTGTTATGACTAAACTCACTGTGGCGTTGTTGTTAGGATTTGGTATGTTGTGAAAGCATGCTTGATTTATTGTTTTGCTATTAGAATGATGTTTATGTTGTGGAAGCATGCTGAAATGTGTTGGTGAGTTGTGAGATGCATTGAAATCATACTAGTGGTGGTGTTGTTGATGGGCGTTGTGGTGGTTGGTGTTATTAAGGGGTTAGTACTGGAATCTTGGTTGGAGGCTAGAAACGATATGTGGAGTTTTGCAAATTATGAAGTGAATGGGTGAGTGTCAGGGCCTCGGGAATAAATGGTCGGGGGCTGATACGTCACTAATTGGGTATCGAGGCCTCGGGTATAAATGATCGGGGGTCGATGCGAGGAGTCTTTCGGAAGAAGAACTATTGGGGCCTTGGGTATAAATGGTAAAGGGCCAATAGATTGTAAGACATCGAGGCCTCGAATATAAATGGTCGAGAGTCGATGCACTAGTGTCGGGGCTCTGGGTATAAATGGTCAGGGGCTGACACTACCAAAAGAATGGTTTCGAAGAGCTCGAACAACTGAGGTGATCATAGTTGTATTTGAGGTGTCGGGAAGCCAGGTGGACGGTAATTGTTTTTATAAAGTTTGTGGTTAGTATTGGGTATTATAGAGCATGTTTATGGATGAATATATAATGTACCAGTAAAGCATGTCTATGGTTGTTCGCATACTGTAATGATAGAGCATGACGATGCATGTTTTTCCTTTATGGTTATGAGCATGATGTTTGTGAGTGCTTGGTGAGGGCTACTTACGGAGTATATTGTATGTACTCACCCCCCCCCCTGCTACAATGATTGTTTCAGGTGAAGGACTCGAGGGTGACCATGCTGATGGGACGGGGGAGACCTGACAAACGAGGACTATAGGCTGCTTAGTTTTCCTTATTTAGTCTAATTCTTTTGTTAGGGCCTTATGTTGTGGCCAATAAACGGATTATGTACCTTTGAATAATTGGGAGATTTTTCCCTTGTTGTTAGTTATGCCTCGGGTTAGGTGCCTATTTGAGCTTTATCCCATTTGTTTAGATTCATTTAGATTGAATAATAAACTTGCCTCGTGAAGTAGTTCACGAAGGTTGTTGCATGTTTTTTTTTAGATTGGTTTATCGTTAATTTGATGAGGTTTGGAGCTTGATTTTATAAGTTTATGTGCACAGGAAGTTGGCAGGTTGTAATCGGGGCTAAAACTGATTAGTTGGGTAGTTCATGTGACCTAGAGGTGCGCGGAAATTTCTGGGTCGTTACATAAATAACTCTCGTTGTGTTAATCGGTATACTTGGAGTAGTGTTGGATATGTGTCGGTGAAAATGGTGTGGTTTCTGCTTTGCTAAACTGCTGAGTATTGCTATGGAAATTTTTGTTGTCTGAATATGCATGAGTTGTTCGGCGTGCCTTGTGTGTTATTATACTTAGTAATGCTTATTGAATATTGATGCCGGATATTAAGTGTTTTGGGTGAACTATGTCGGACTCCAATGGTTTAAAATTTGTTTGATTATGCTTTGTTGCGACGAAACTCATTGTGGAGCCATTGTTAAGAAAAGTTATATTGTGAGAGCATGATTGGTTTATTATTTCATTTATTAGAATGTTGTTTATGTTGTGGAAGCATGCTGAATTGTATTTGTGAGTTGAAAGTGAAGGGATGTGATTCCCGGAGCAGAAGCGGATTTTCATTGCTGATTTTAGGGATACAAAATCGAAATTGAAAGAGGGAAAATACAGGGGAAACCATTACCTTAGAAGAACGTTTCTTCAACTTTTTCCCAACGAACACCACCAAAATATCTCCCTTGCTATCCTCTTGGATTTCGAGAATCGTGCTTGTGGGAGCACCTTGTTTGGAATGAGGGGGAGAGTTTGAGAGAGTGAGCTTGAGAAAGAAATTGGCAGTCCCTTTTTTTTGTTCTGTTTTTCTTTTGTTTTGCAGAACTGCAAAGGAAGAAGAACAAAAAGCAGTGACGTAGGGAGTTACCCCACGTCACTTAGCTGCCCACCCCTGCAATTTTGCAGGGGAGTTAATTATTAATTTATATATTAATTAATAATAATAATTAATATATATATAATAATTAATATTATATATATTAATTTATTAATTAATCATATTAATTAATATATATATATATATATAAATCAAATAAATAATTAATACTTAATTATTTATTATAAAATTAGAATCATATTCTAAAACATTTCTCTCGCATAACCTATAGTTGTAATGTACATCTTATGCACATTATTTTTAACCTATAGTTTTAATATGAATCATATTCATATTAATTTTATTTGAATCTTATTCAAATAATTTCTCTCATACTATATAGTTTTTAATTTATAATTAACTATATATTATAATGTATGAATATACATATAATCCCTTAAGTAATTTGAACAATTCAAATTCTTCCAAAAACTTGATCCTCGTTTTACCCGTTATGAGCTAGCAAGGGGACCTAATGGACCTACAGATCCGAAGCTTCAACGATGCAAGATTAATCAGTCAAACTCATTGACCGAGTTAATCTAGATTCGTTAACTACGGGTCATTCCACTAAAGACCCGCAGTTGCACTCTTCTCACTGCAGAATGTTTTCGTGTCCATGGATATTCGACCATTAATGATGAGTCAATCCTTCACGAGTGTTCGTAACTCAAGTTGGGTCAAATTACAGTTTTACCCCTGAGTTACATCTTACTCCTTAAACACCACTGCTGCTCTAATGAACAACCCGGTTATGGTCCAACCAATAACCGGAAGTCCCTCTCGGCCAATGAGAGGGTGGGGCCCCTTGTTCAAGTCCCGGAGTCAGCATTTAAGGGAACACTCATCTACTCCCCTAAAGTCAGGGAGGAGTGAATTTCATCTTGTGAAGTTATGTTCCCAGCTCCCCACTTGGTCTCGTCTAAAAAATGGTAGGAATGTTGAGTCGGCGACTCGGGCCACTCTCACCCATACAGATCAAAGGACGAGCCCTCACGGGCAGGAGTCCATAACTCACTCAAGATTGAGAATGAGTTGCCTGGTCATCCTAAGAAATAGCAACCTATTAGTTAACGGTGTTACATCTAAAGATTGCCTATTTCGTGGTCCGGTCTTATACAAACTCATTGTATAGGATACCCCCACTCGCATTCTCCATACGAACGACCTGGATCAAGTCGTCTGTAACCTTTACAGAGTGGGCCGTATCCATAGTGTTGCCAGGATAAGGTACCCAACCTTATCCATATACTATAGACCCTTTAGGTTATTCACGGGACATTATCCATTCATATATGAGGGGTATATCAAATATATACCCCGTATATCAACTATATACTCAGTATATATACTGTCCCAATTACATCACAAATAACCTTGGATGTTTAGTTTATTGGATTTTGGACAATGCAAAGCTATGATTCAACAACAAATTTATTGAATAAAACTTTATTAAATAGACTTTTGTTTTTACAAAATACAAACTACGAGTTTAGGGCAACACACCCAACAGAAAGATGCAGGGGTAATGGCTTAAGAAAGTATATAGTAAGACTCTGGTGAGAGTTGGATTCTTGGAGGAAATGAATGAGTGAGTGTCAGGGCCTCGGGTATAAATAGTCGGGGACTGATACGTCACTAATTGAGTATCGAGGCCTCAGGTAAAAATGGTCGAGGGTCGATACGAGGAGTCCTTTAGAAGGAAGGCTATTGGGGCCTTGGGTAAAAATGGTCAAGGGCCAATAGATGGTGAAGTCATTGGGGCCTCGGGTAAAAATGGTCGAGGGCTGATGCAGTAGTGTCGGGGCTCTGGATAAAAATGGTCAGAGGCCGACTCTACTCGAAGGAGTTAACTGTGGAAGGCTAGGATAGCTGTGATAAGCGTATAGGTACTTGAGATGTTAGGGAGACTAGAGGTTGGTAGTTGATTACGCTTGTTTACATGCGTAAAAAGAAGGTTTTAGATGCTGTTTTTACAATGTTTCAGCTTTGTTTCGGATTTTTCTCGGTCGTTTGAGTTCCAATTCATGCAAAATTCATATATTATGGTTTGTGGTTGGCTTATATTGTATTTATGACATTTTAGGACCATTTGGGAGTGCAAATTAATCAAAAGAAGCAAAAAGACGAAAAAAGCATCATGGGAGGCGCCAGGCGCCTGGGAAGCCTGCAGAAAAACTGGTTTTCTTCCAACTTTGCCCTTAATGAAACGCGTCTTCCAATGCGTTTTGGTGGTTCCAACCGATGCATACGTGTAGAAGAAGTGTTCCACTATCAGTTTGAGCACGATTTGGTAAGTCAAAAGAGTTGGAAATGGGTGATTCACCATCGTTTTAGGACCTACCTAACCAATTCTGCACAGCTATAAATTCCAGCAACTTCTCCACCAAATTCATCAAGCCTTGATTCCTTCTCTTGATCATTTTTAGTGTTTCTTTGTTGCTTTCTAAGTACTTTTGAGTTGCTTTCATTAGTTACTTTTGGTTTTTAAATCCCGAGTACTTTACATTCTTTTATTGAGCTTTGTTTTGTTTCCATTTGTACTTAGTTATTTTCTACTTATTCAAATATATAAAAATTTAGCACTTTGCTTATCTTCCCTTTGCCTTTACTTTATTTTTAGTTAAGAGAGTTGTGTTTTTGGAGGAAAGAGCACGTGACACTCCCCCTTGCTTGAAAGAGAAGGGCGAAGCTCTCAACCCCGATAAAAACTCTCCGTTAGTTAACTTTTGTTTTTCACACATGCATTCCAATTTCAACCATTTTACTTACTATATTTTCTTCAATATGTCTTTCTAAATTCCCGTCTCTAGCCCGGTTATGGATAGTTAGCCTTTTATGTCTAACAAGGGTTGCTAAGAAGTAGTGTTTTTGCTTTCCATTCATTGCTCAACATGTTTTCCCAAAAAGTTAGGATTTAGAGAAGGCCACTGTAAGTCTTAACAAGTCAATACTGAAAAGGTTGCTTATTTGCATTGTTGAGTGGTTAAACCGAGGAGAGGAGTGCCTTAGACGTAAGGGTTCCGCTTAAGTAGCCTAGACATAGGACCTTAACCCGAGGTTGCGACTATTTCCATCCTAAAACTAAGATATATCTCATAATAGACATATTAGGGAATGTCTTAGGACTTTGAACTTGCTTAGACATAAGTCAAGTGAGAAGCGTAGTCGTTGGTTTCTAAAGTAAAATGCATATTGTCCTTAGCATGTCCTTGATTCTTTGTTGGCTAACTTGAAGTAATTCGGGCTAGGTTTTATTATTATAAGTCCAAATCCCAAATCCAAAACCATTATTTGTGACCACTTCCCATTTTACAAGAATCACTCATTTCAACATTCACTATTCTTTAAAACTTCAGAGTTTGGAAATTATTTAGAAGTCCTTGAGGATCGATACTTGGATACTCCATCCATTTTATATTACTCTGACAGGTGTGCGCTTGCATCTATATAATTGTTACCACGCTTAGTGCGTGCGTTCAGCATAAACGCCTAGTCAGTAGTTAACGTGTTCCTGGTTGTGGTTGTCACCAAATTTTATGGAATGTGTATATGTTTGAATGCATAATGTGATGAAAGGCATGACTATGAATGTTTCATGATTTAGTTGAGCATGATGTGTGTGTTGTTGGTGAGGGCTACTTACGGAGTATATTTTATATACTCACCCCCCCCCCCCTCTACAATGATTGTTTCAGGTGAAGGACTCGTGGGCGACCATGGTGATGAGACGGAGGAGACATGACGAGGGAGGACCATAGGCTGCTTAGTCACTCTTGCTTAGCTTAAGTTATTAGTTAAGACCTTATGTTATGGTCAATAAACTATTTGTTCGTATTTGAATAATTTGGAGGTTCCCACTTGTTATTGATTTTATTTCAGGATAGGTGTCTATCTTAGTTCTCTACCACTCATTGAGTTTTGCCTAGTTTGAATAATAAAATTGCCCCGTGAGGTTGTCCACGGATGTTGTTGATTGATATTCTATGAAATTGATTTATTGTTGAATTGACCAGAGGTGGAACTTGATTTTATATAATTGTTGCATAGGGAGTTGGCATCATGCGTTTGGGGTTAAGTTTAATCAGTTGGGTAGTTAACGTGACCTAGAAGTGTGGGGGAAATTCTGGGTCGTTACACTGTCCCTCTCCACAGGGTGCGACGGAACCCACATGTTTTCAGCCCCCACCTGCGCTATTTACAGGATTTGTTCGAGTTCGACGGCCGGGGACAACCTCTTATCGGAACGAGCGGCGCGGTAGTACCCCTACAATACTTCACCACAGTCCGAGCTCCAGTCCCCTAGAGCAGCGTACCTCCTTCAGAAATTGATGATATCAATTGCTATCAACGCAGTAAGACGAGATCTGCAGCGAATCACTGCGACGGTGCGTCTTGTAGTAGGTAGGACTTTTCGTCGATGGCGATTGGTGGCGGTGGCTCACGACCCGCGACTATACTTAACAAACAGAACGTACCCCCGAGCGACCAGTGATGTTCCAGCAGCGATTCATGTTTTAGTAGCTTTTTAAGCACGTGCGACAATGACCCACCCCTCTTACGACCAAAATCAGTGTTGCCCATTCCCTCTCGGTGTTGGACCAGTAAGTTTGAAGGTTTTCGAACTCTGTTTTGGAGCGTCGGACTCCTTCGATATCGACCCACTCTTAACCCAACTGGGTTAGGTGTGACTTATAAAGTATTGACTCGCTTAAACCCACTTTTGGTTTCGATTTAAGTGTTTACGTTTGGATTCTAACCCACGATTGATCTCTTTTGTTTTAGGAACCCTCTTATGAGCTTAGTAGCGCGTAGGGAGCTTGGTGTAAGTAGTTCTTACTCGGGGATGTTTGTTGTTTGAATATGTATGAATTGTTTGGTGCCATCGGTGTGTTTATTATTCATTAATACATAAGTTGATTGTCTCTTGGAGAATATTGGCTAATGTTTACGAGTAGTTTGAATGAAATCATGTTGGTTCTGGTTGTTTATAACTGGTTTGCTTTGTGTTGTTGGATTTGATGCTTATTGGTATTTATGAAAGCATTATGGATTATGAATGGTTTCATTGTTGTATGGTTGTATTCATAAAAGCATACTGAAATAATGTGGGACAAATTTGTTACGTTGTGCATGTATGTTGGACATGTCATTTCATTATTAGCTTACCGTTTTTGGTTCTAGAAGCGTGCTGGTTTTATTGTGAGTTTTGTGCTGCACGGGTCATAGCCTAGAAAGCATATAGTGGGACTCTGGTGGGAGTTTGGTTTTGTAATGAAGTGAAAGGGTGAGTATCAGGGCTAGTAGGCTGATACGTCACTAGTTGGGTGCTAAAGCTCTGGGTACAAAGATCAGGGATCGATACGCCAATTTTGGATAAATATGAGTGTCGTGGCCTTAACTATGCGTGGCTAGGGATCGGCGTAGTGAGTCTTAGTTGAAGGCAAGCATTGGAGCCTTGAGAGAGATGGACAAAGGCCAATGGCTTGCAAAGCCATCGATGCCTTAACTATGCATGGTTAGGGGTCGTTGCAACAGTTCGAGGCCCTGGTTATGCATGGTCAAGGGTTGAACGCCAAACGTTGTAGAAGAGTGTCGATGCCTTGGCTATGCATGGTCAGGGGTCGGTACAACTCGAATGAGTGAGTGTTTGAGGTAAAGAAAAGAGAACTAGTGAGTTTAAAGAATCTTGAGGCCTTGGCTATAGGTGGTCAGGGGTCGGTACGACTCAAAGGAGAAAGTCATGGAGAAACGGGAAAGATAACTAGTGAGTTGAGATGTGATGATGGGTTATGCATGTAGGTTGCATGTTTAGACATGTCTTTATTTTCTTATTATGTAAAGCATGGTGAATTGATAAACATGTCGTTCGAACTTTTTGTGAAGCATGTTGTTTGTGCACGACCTTCAAGTATGGACTTCTTACTGGGTACCGTGGTTGTACTCACCCCTTCTTTTTCCCTCCAGATCTTGCAGGTAACGAGGTCACTCACGACAATGGTGATGGCGAGGGGAAGACTTTACCAGAGAGACCATATTTAGTGTTGCGTTAGAATTTTTTTTCTTTTTGGATAGGATAGTTGGAGTGTTACTTTCTAGTGTGAGTTGTTGCTTGGATAATGGATTAGTTTGTTTAGTTTCCTACTTAAAGAATGCTTTAAAATTATCGGTTAACAATTTTGAGAACTCTAGTTTTGATTATTTGATCGAGTTGTGAGAATTTGAACTTTTGAGGTTGACATTAATTAAATGAGTTTGTTCCATTGCCATTCGAGTATTTAAGTTTATCTTAGTGGATAGGTTATAGTGGTAAAAATGTTGATTGAGTTGCTTTAATTAATGTTGTTGGACAAAATGTAGTTATTCTCTGTTGATGGTGTTGAGTGAATAGAGGCATTTTAGTAACGTGCCCACTTTGAGTTGTTTGAAATTTGAGGGCGTTACACTCCAGGTTCCAACTTCTTATTCATGATTTTCTTATCATGCAAACCTTATTTATTCTCTTATGTACTTCAGTCTTTATAGAACATTAAAGGCGTTCAACTTTCAATTATTCTCCTCAAGCTCATTGGACCTCTCTTCTACTACTGCCATGTTGTAGTTTCACTTCTTCAAAGCACAATATGCTTGAAGGTCCAGTTCCAGGGGGAGGCGACTTACTTGTATGTATTGGTTGTTAAAAAGTGGAATTTGGGGTGCAACTTTAACGTAAAATCCGTCATTTGAACCTATCTCATCTTCTCCTATTTCTTCCTCTACTTGATCTTTGAGAGATTTGGTGAGCTCTCCCTTCTTGATGCCTTCATAGGTCTCCAAAGAATGTTGAGGGAAAGGGAAAGTGGTTCAATGTTGAGAGGTGATAGGTTTAGGTCCATTGCAACCTCGTGCTCAATTACCTCTACCGATTTCTCGTGTTCAACATCCTTATTGTTCCATACCTCATTTATCACTTCAAAGGTTGGTGAATCATCGTTGTCCACTAGGAGCTCAGTTTCGCCATATTCAAGCTCGCTCCTTTCATTGAATGCCTTACCTTGCTCTTCCATATTGGTAGGCAATGCTTCTGGTGGACTATTCCTCAACTCATCGACCACTTGCTCAATTTGGCTTTGCAGCGTACGTAACGCTTCATTAGTTCCTGCCATAAAATTTATCATTCTTTCTTCAAGGCTAGAAATGAATGATTGCATTTGCTCTGGCATCTGTGGTTATTCACATTCATGGTGAGGTTGTGTTGGGAATTCTGGTGGAAATGCATGCTCGTATGGATGGATACTCTCAGCTTGATGCTCTCCGCAATAGAAATTTGAATGATCCCTCAAATCTTGGTTATATGGAGTTGAATAAGGGCTTGCTGGTTTCCTGTCGGACCTAGATAATAAAAAGATGAAGGATTAGATGGACAATATTCCATTGAATGACAAATATCACCACAATATAAACAAAATTGATTAACAGAAGCTATGAACATGTTACTTCCCATTGGAAGATTACACATAAATTGAGACTCCATTTTGAATACTCCTGCTTGTTGGTGGTTCAATACAAGTAACCTTTCTTTTTTTTCATTTCTCTTTTTTTAGTTTTTCTTTTGTTTTCTTGACCTCTATTCTCACCTTGACCTCCTTAAAGACTCCTGCAAGAAAGTATTTGTGCTAAAAAAAAATTGGCCCTTTCAGGTTAGATATAACATTTAATCATGAGGAATAGAGGCATGCAACAATCACAACATGAAACAATTCACTTGAAAACAAAACAGTTTTGAAAAATAATTCCCCGGCAACAGCGTCAAAAACTTGTTGGGACTTTTTCTACCTTCAAAAAGATTAGAGACATGTGCAAGCTCACATGGTCAAAAGTAATACTCAAAAGTAATCCAATGTCAAATCTTGAGAGACTTGTTGCTTTCAAAATCAAGTAATGCGCTATGTTGGGGAAATTGCGCTAGGTGCAATTCCTGACTTTTCTTGGGATTCGAGTTATACTCTTTCACTACCGATTTTGGTTGCTGCAGAGGCTAGGGTAATCTACAATCATATGCCTATGTGTGATTACAATCCTAGAGAATATCTAGCAACTCACTTGCATTATGGGTTAGAGGGCCTATAGTTGGTAGAGTAGTAATTGTAGAATAATTTGGTAGAAACTTTTAATTTCCATTGAACAATAAAACAATGAATTTTCTTTTAATTGATATTTAGAAAAGTTAGTTGCTTCTATTAAATAAAAAAATTATTTTTCCAATTATTGTTAGAGTCTCTAGATATTCTTTTGTTCATCCTTACAGGAAACAACACCATTTTCTATTCATACAGTATATACACATACTATTACCCTAAATAATTTGTATTTTTATCTCAACCATAATCATAGTTGGTAGAGTAATTGAACAACATCCATTGCATCATACTAGACAACACCAATAACTAAAAGTAAATATGGTGACAAAATCTAATCACAAAAATTAGTACATCTCAAAATTTAAAGTGGTCTGGGATAAATAGTGTAGTTTAAAATTATACACTTTACTCAAAAGAAATATTTGATAATAAGGTAGGGTTCCAAGATAACATGAATTAGATTTACCCAATATATACACAACATGTAGTTTTAAAAGAAAGATTTGGGATTGTGTAATCCTTTACTAAAAAATTGGCATATCTAAACAATATTAAAACAACCACAGTTTAAACCTTATGTCTTAGATTTCAACTAAATCCACTAGTAGAAAGTCGGCCTTCAATGACAGTGAAAATATGTTATTAACATAATTCATGACAATTATCTAATTGTCATCTATTAAGGCATCAAGAAAGAGGGGAAGATGACAAATTTGAACAATTGACATCAATGCATTTACAACTAAAGTTATACTTTGTCATGAATATATTTTTTATCTATCACAATTAATAAATGTCACAAAAAGTCATTTAAATACAATTTATAAGTGTCACTAAAATAATCAAAAATTTTTATCCTCCTATCAATAAAAACCTAAAGACGACAGTTTATAAATTGTCATGAACTAGTATTTAACGATAGTTCAAGATTGACATGAATGTTTTTTAACGACTAATTACAAACGTCAAGAAAAACTTAACATTGACTATTTATAATTGTCATAGAATCTTTTATAGTGATAGTTTTAACCGTCAATATTGCCAGTTTTAACTATCACGAAAATTTGTATAATGACAACTTAAAAATGTCATGCAACATTAAATAATGGCATTCGATACATGTCACGGAAAAGTTTACAACGACAATTTAAAACTATCATGATATACTTAATAATGTCAACTTTCGTGTTTCAGAAATGTGAATAGAAGGCCTGACAACATTTTATAAATTGTCATCAACTAGTATTTAACGATAGTTCAAGATTGACAGGAATTTTTTTTAACGACTAATTACATACTCAAGAAAAACTTAACACCGACTATTTATAATTGTCATGAAAACTTTTATAATGATAGTTTTAACAGTTAATATTGTCAGTTTTAACTATCACGAAAATTTGTATAATGACAACTTAAAATTGTCATGCAACATTAAATAATAACATTCGATACACGTCACGGAAAACTTTACAAGGACAATTTAAAACTATCATGATATACTTAATAATGTCAACTTTCGTGTTTCAGAAATGTCAATAGAAGGCCTTCAATGACATTTTTTAATTGTCACGAAACGGTTTTGAATTTTTTTTTTGGTCACGAAATCTATTTTGTTGACATTTATGAATGTAACTTTACATATAAATATATTTTGAAATGTTTTAAAAAATCGCTTTCCATAGTTGTACCTAGTACCTGTCAATTGTGACGTATTTTACATACAAAAACATATATATCCATTAATATACCAACCCACTTGCAAATATAAAGTGTATACATATAGTAAATTATATATACATCAACGAACGTTTTTCATGTCTATCAAGCCTGTAATAAACAAACTACATACCAAGTAACTACTAACCCAATAAAAAATGGCCCAACAGTCATTTTTTAAATATTCCAAGTAGCTACACGCCATGGTTCTCCAGGCTCTTCTTGGAAAACCTAAGCAATGGAAAAAAAACCTCAAATAATTCACAATAGTATCTGCGAAAGGTCAAACTACAACAAATGTAGCTAACATATTACTATTATATGTTGTTAGAGTTCATACCGTGTAAACGTGAAATGTTGAACTACAAAATGTAGCTAACATATTACAGAAACTCTCGCTACTACTTCCTTCAACTCTCGTTCCCACATGCTGAACAACATATTCAAAACAAACAATTAAGAAAACACTAATCTAACTTCGTACATTGGTTTGTGCAGAATGAATACTCGTTCAAAAAATTGTGATTTGTAGCTAGCATACCAACTAAACTTTATACTATAAGCATGACACATATAAACACTAAGTCTTAATTGACTGCAGAATAGCCACACAATTATCCAACTAAACTTTAAACCACACAATTATCCAAATAGACTTTATACTATACGCATGACACGTATAAACACTAAAGTCTTAATTGGCTATCTTTCCTGCAAGATAGCCACACAACTATCCAACAGGAAAAGGAGAACATGACAAGTGTAAACCAAGTGTAAATTTACCAAATAAACTAAGTGTAAATTCTCTTAAAAGCCAAGTGTAAATTCAAATTTACAAAATAAGCCAACAATAACTTCAGAACAAATTTTTGGATATCATAGACACAGATTTTTTGTTCTCCCTATAAAGGATCTACATCCATTTAGGTCATCTACTATGTAATCAATAGAAATTAAGAATTTCTAGGTAATTATTGTTCAATTACTCTACCAACTATGATTATGATTGGGGTAATAATACAAATTGTCAGTGTCATAGTACGTATATACCCATATGTATAGAAAATCTTGTCTAAGGATGAATAGAAAAATATCTAGAGACTCAGAGAATACTTGGAAAAAATTTCTATCTATTATTTAATAGAAACAACTAAATGCCAAATAACAATTAAAAGAAAACTTACGATTTATTGTTTATTAGAAATTAAACAAAATTCAACGAATTATTCTTCAACATATCTAGAGTGAAAAAACAAAATTAGAGTGAATAATACACACAAGATTTTCTTTTCTTATATGAAATGAAGATATTTGGAGCTGCATCAAACAAGTTTTCGACATATCTAGAGTGAAAAAACAAAATTAGAGTGAATAATACACACAAGATTTTCTTTTCTTATAGGAAATGAAGATATTTGGAGCTGCATCAAACAAGTTTTGTAGGGTCAGTTGTTCCGTTCATCCTAAATTCCATCCTATAGAATTGAACTATTAGCGATTCCATTTATTGCTTAAGAATTCTAAAGAATGATTCATTTAGAATTCCAAACTATAGATGAAAAACTAAAACGAATAGTATAATTAGTGAAATCGGTATAAGAATATTTAAGAACTAAAAATGGGCTATAGGTAGAATTAAATAGGTAAGGAATTAATTAGTAGAATTTTGTAATTTGTAGGGATTTAAGAGATTATTTTTTTCTTTTATTTTGAAACAGAATTTCAATTAGTTTGATTTTTTAAACAAAATCCCAATTAGTTAGTTTTATTTTGTAATTATGTTTATCTACCTAGAGATTTTAGGATTCATTTTACTTTGAAACAGAATCTCGTGTTATTTGTGGTAATGTGGGCACGGTAAATTTGAGAATCAACCTATTAACTAATTTTCATTATTAATTAAGGGAAGGAGGTGTGGGTGGGGTAAAAAGAGAAATGGACTAATTCCATAATTTTCGTAAAATAAATATTGGCCATTACTGAAAATTATAAAACTTATGGCCATTTTTTTCATTAGGTGTCTGGTAGATAGCCCTTACTCAAGATTTTTTTTTAATATCTAATTTTTTTTTTCTTTTATCTATTTTATCTTCCTTATCATTTTTTTCTTATTCTAAACTCTTTTAAATTTAGTACCTTTATCATTTTATCTTCCTTATCATTTTTTTATTCTAAACCCTTTTAGATTTAGTACCTTTATCTAAAACAAAATTGACCTACTCCATCGCTAACTCTTCATGGAAAATAAGAACACTTTTCTTTTTCTTAGTTTCAAAAGGAAGACAAAATTAAGAAGAAGTTTACAATACCTTATCAGATTAAGAAATGTTACATTTTCTCTATTGGTTAAATTTAGTTTTTTGGTGAATTTTAATTCTACATTATTTTCGAATTTTAGAAATAAATATTTGTCTTTATATCACTATTTTCAATTGTCTTGTTTAATAAATAACTATATCCACTCAGCATAACTTTTGTTCCTATATCGTTTCATTTTTCTCTTTTGAGTTTAACATTGGACTGTGGAATTAAAACTCTAAATTTTTTTGGAGTTCAATTATTTATTGAATAGTTTAACTATGTTAGTGTCAGCAACTCTTTGTTGTATTATTGTTTATAAATTCCTTTATATTTTTTATCTAATTTTTAAAGATAGTTTTAGATAAAAATCAATCTTATTAAATAGAAAAATAATATTTTCTTCTTTTTTTTTTTTTGAATGACAAAGTTCTTAATGCTTAAAAGATAAAGAATATTTTTACTATTTGAGAATGGGAGTTGCAATTTTAATTTTGTATTTATTATAACATCCCTCCTATGGTAGATTTAACTTATAGTTCACGTCATATCATTAATAAAAAAATTTATCTATTAATTAGTACCACAACAAAACTTATTTCATCAATATGCATATAAGTTACAAATGTTATTCACTTCTCTTTACTACATCCATTTGAGCAATTAATTTCCTATTATTTAGACTTCAACACTATCGCGGCTATAAATAAATAATGAACTTGCATTTGAAAAATAGAAGACAAGTTTTTAAAACGAAAAAAGACAAAGAGGAAGAAAGAGGGAAACATGCAAACCAAGAAAATGGCAAAAGAGAGTAATACAATTGGAGCGGTACTAGTGCTGGTTCTCTTATTGATAGTAAAATCGTCGGTGATGGGAAACCCATCAACAACGGTAGATGAGAACTAGTACTACATGTCACCGATATGGAATGGGATAGACGAAGATAGAGGGATAACTCTAAGACCGTGTATAACCATAATGAAAAGTGATTAAGTGTCAAGTGGAACTTTATAAGAATTACTTCAATCTAAGCGAGGAGGAAGTGGATCTAAGTTGTTGCGTATTTGTCAAAGCCATGGGTGAGCGTTGTGTAGAAGGTTTTGCCTTTTGGTTTTCCTTTCCAGACTTTGAAATCTTAAAGCCTAATCCAATGAAGCTTTACAAAAATTGCGTTACAAGACTAGGTGCTGTGCTTCACACCCGTGCCACTTTAAGCCTTTATAAGTAGCTTTTAGTTTATATATTTGATCAAGAAGTGACGTGCATCCTTATGAATGTTCTAAGGTTTCATTGCTGAAGAATCCGCGTGCATCCATTTTTTTTTCTTTATTACATATAATCAAATTTATCTAAAGCATGAAGTAATCAGTTTGATTTCGATGGACTAACTATTATATATGAAATTAAAATTTTCAATTATAACTGTTATCTAGTTGAGAATTTTAGCATGCTATTCTAAAATTTTGTAAATTATACTCAAACTAGTGGTAAACCTTGACAGATAAGATGCGAAAAAAGTCGCTTTTCATAAAACTATTTTTTTTGAAAGATACAACAATAATAATTTTCAATCACATTTGAGTAAACACATGGTTAATCAAATCGAATATGCTTTTTTTAGTGACTTGGTGTACCTTCGAGAAACTATTCTCACCAAATCCTCTCGAGCTCTATTGGTTTATCTTCGAAATTTTGCATACCGTAGACGGATATGTGGTAACAATTGATACTCCATAGAATGATATGTTAGTTATATACTATACTTTGACCCTTTCACAATTACTATAATATGGATAAATGTTTCTGATTTGTTTCATTGTTTAGGTATTGCGAGATGCCCTATGGAGAACCGTCATTCGAAGATTGTGATTGTGGCAATTCTTTGGTTGGCTTAGCATGCACTAGGTTATTGATGTACAGTTGAATAGTTTGTTTAAATTGTGTATTAATACTTCGAACTTTCAATATATTATCTTACTACATATGAATACTTTATTTATATACTTGGTTCATCTACATTTGAATATAGTTTAATAATGCATGAGGTTGATGTAAGACTATATAGGATTTTGTATGTGAAATATGTCATAATGGACAGGTACTAGCTATAGTTGTGGAAAATAACTTTAAAAAACGTGTCATCATAGGTTTTGTTCATTTATATGAAAATTGTCATCAATTTCAAGTTATGACAGTTAAAAAACTTCAATAAATGTCAACAAAAAAATATTTAAATTGTCATTGATAAACTTTTTTTGACAATGTCCAAAGTCAACTACTGTCATGGTTAAAGGTTTTACGACAGTTGTAAAGGTCAACAAAAAATATTTAAATTGTCGCCAAATAATTTTTTGTGATTCTTAAAACACGTCGTTATTACATATACTATGACAATTATTAGTTGTCGTTATACAAATTTTCATGACAATGAATATAATGTCGTTAAAAGAGTTTTCTTGACAATTAAAAACTGTCGTGGAAACGTCTTATTCGACTGATATACAAGTTTTTTGCTCTATTTCATGACAAATATAAATTGTCATCAAATATATTATTTGTGACAGTTTTTAAGTGTGATGAATGATTTATTTTTGACAAAATATAGCAGTTGTTGTAATTGTATTTATGACAATTTTTTCTAACGGTCATAAATGAAGTCTATGACAGTTTATAATTGTCATTGAAGGCCATGTTTCTACAAGTGAATTTTAGAAATAAATATTTATCTTTATACCATTATTTTCCATTGACTTGTTTGATAAATAACTATATCCCCTAACCATTACATTTGTTCATTCATCGTTTCCTTTTTCTCTTTTGAGTTTAACATTGGGCGGTGGAATTGAAACTCTACCTCAACCTCATCATTGGGCTGGGCCGGGCCGGCCCTGCCAAAGAAGTAATGGCCCAAGTTTGGACCAGGCTCAAGCCCTACGGGCCTCAAGTATTGTTTGGGTCGAGCTTGGGCCGGCCCAAGCACTCAAACCTAGGCTCATAGCCCAATCCATGGGCCTAAGTTGATGAGCCAAAGTTGGATCGGGCTTCGATCGGCCCGTATATTAATATATTTTTAATTATTAAATTTTAAAATTTAAATAATTTCCAAACTAAGTTTTTTATTTTTAAATTCTAAAATATGTGTTATTATATAATTTTTGGTACTTTTTTTGTTATTTTTATAATCTTACTCATAAATTTTATTATGTCATATGTTACCAATTTAAGTTGCCTTATTTTTAAAAATTATATTTTTTATTTTTAAAAATTAAATTTATAATTTTTAACTTTATTAATATAAACCTATCTAAACAAAACTACAAAAATATTCACAAAAAAATATAATAGATGCTTTTATTATTTGTTTATTTATATTTTGTTTTGAGAATTATTGCATCACTACAATATGAGTACACCCCAACTAGGTTGGCACCTATTCATTTGCTAATCATGTGCATTTTCTCAAATAAAATAAATAAATACAATGGAATCTAATATTAAAAAAAAAAAATCATTCTTCAGAAGAACTATTGTCCTTAAATTCCAACACCGATGATTTCAACTTTTCCATTTCTTCAGCCACTTTTTTAATATTTTCTTCTTCGTGCATTCTTTTCTCCGCTAAACCCAAGTCTTTTAGACATATTAATGCTTCAATGGTTGAAGGTGATAAGCTGCTTCTAGTGTCTGATATAACTCGACCCCCTGCACTAAAAGTTGATTCTGATGCTACAGTCGAAGCAGGAATTGTTAGTGTTAGGGTTGACTTTTTACTGTAGAAACATGTGTCAGTAGGCCTGTTTGACCATGTTTTTGACCCATTTCTCATTATTATTTGTCAAAAAGAACCATATATTCTTAAAGTAGAACATACATAGATTATTTATGCATAAAAGTCAAACTATGGTACTTTAGGAAAAATATGAGATAAATGCGGTCAAAGTTGGAAGAAAATAACAAAATTCTGTCTTTTGCAGAATTGCGTCTGGCGCATTTTTGGAGGGCAATTTGTCAAAACGCACGTTTTGATTAATGAAGGGCAAGGAGGACATTTCCCACATGTTCAAAACCGTGAGTCCAAGTCCAAGTGAGGTGGTTAGGTGAATCTCAACCCTTTTCCACCTAAAATGGAGGGGAGTTTCAACCAACCTATGGTGCTATAAAAGGAAGCCATTCATCCCTCAGCAAATCATCCCTTCAAAACTTCATTTCATCTTCTTTTAGATGCTCTCTAGTTGTAGAACACGTTTTTAGGGTTTATGTTCATGTTCTAGTTGTTCATTTCTTTGTTTTTCACGCTTTTACCTTTCGTAGTGCTTTTAATTCAGTTTCTTACTTCCGTTCTTTATTCATTCTGTTATTTTAAAGTTCTTTAGCGAGTTTCAACTCCTCTCACGCTCGAGAAAGAAGAGGGTCAAGCTAGAACTCCGTGTACGGCTTATTTATTCATTTAAATTCAATGAAAAATACCTTCTTTATGTTTTCGTACATTTACTTTCATTTAATTATGTTCTAAATTAGTTATCAACCTCCTTGTGGAATGCCTTAGTCAAATGATTTGATTTTCAACACGCTCGGGATTTTGGCCATATTGCACCTGACACTTTTTTGGGTTGGTTTCTAAAAACTTGTCTTTACGTCTTTTTTCCATTTGGCCAGTGGGAACTTGATTTATACACTAAAGTCCAACCTTAGGAAAGGTGAGTTAGGTAAAATAATAGGAAACCAATATGGGATGTAACTTAGGAATAAGCGCATAAAATATGGTCCTAGGAATAGGCCCTCTAATCCATAATGCAAATGAGTTGGTAGATATTCTCTAAGATTGTAATCACACATAGGAATATGATTGTAGGTTACCCTAGCCTCTGCAGCAACCAAAAGCGGTAGTGAAAGAGTAGAACTCAAATCCCAAGAAAAGTCAGGAATTGCGCCTGGTGCATTTTCCTAACATAGTGTGTTTTCCATGTTTTGCATCAAAACTAAGGTAGGAGACAAGGAGGTTGAGTTTCATTAAATTGCTTGATAGTTAAAATCCCAAACAACAACATTTCACAATTATTTTCTTCGTAAATCACAATTGCATATTTGAACTATTTCACTGCATTACTTGATTTTGAAAAGCAACAAGTCCCTGAGGATTCGACATTGGATTACTTCAGAGTATTACTTGTGACCGTGTGCGCTTGCACGAGTCTCTAATCTTTTTAAAGGTAGAGAAAATCCCAACAGTTAGTATATCCCGTGCCATAAGAGAGAGTACAGGATAAGTATTTTCATATAATTTCCACCAATCCAAAATATTAAAAGGTTCAATAGTATCCATAGATATTGTGGGTAAATCCATATAATTTTTTTTCTTTCTTTTTAGAAAGTATCATGGCAACACTTAAATGTGATGTTGAGAAATTATCAAGATTTATTGAATATGTAGATGAAGAAGAAGATGCACCAACAGTAGCAGTAGAATTATTTATGTTTTCTTATAAAAATCATATATCTCATATAATTTAGAATTAAATGAATTTATAGTATCATTAATTTTATCAGTATTACTATCGAACAACAAATCTAAATAAGTATCAAAAAAATGATTTTTATATCTAGGATCAAAAAAACATTCCAAGCAAAAACGTAATATGCAAATCATCAAAATATTTATTAAACTCTTCTTCATTTTTTCAATCATAGATTTAAATAAGTCTACAATTGAATAATTCTTAAACATACAGCAAATATTAAGTAAATTTGGTATAACTTGACAAATACTAGAAGAATATACCGAACAAAAATATTTTGTCGAAGTATCAAAAACATTTAAAAAATCTCGAACAACTGATGTATATCTCCAATCAAGCTCAGTAAGTTGTACAATATTAACATGACGAGAACTATTATGCAATTCAATACAATACAAATCTAAAACTTCTTTATATGCTATTGCCACTTTCAACATTTCAAATGTTGAATTCCATCTATGAGGTAAATCAATTCTAATATTTCTTCTCTTTTTGTTTAATTGTTTACAACATTTAAAATATAATTCATGTCTAAATTGAGAACTATTAATATTACGAACTAAAGATCTTAACTTTGAAATAGAATAAAAAACAATCGACAAACCATCCTGTACAATTAAATTTAAAACATGGGCACAACAACGAATACGAAAATTAATGCCTAGTGGTGATTTCAAATAATGACTTAAAAATGAGGTAGCTATATCATTATTACTAGCATTATCTAGAGTTAAAGATAAAACTTCATCAACAATATTCCATTTTTTGAGAGATTCTAATATGGCATTTCCTATTATATAACTAGTATGAGGAGACTCAACCATTTTAAATGATATAATTTGTTTGCATAATTTCCAATCAGCATCAATATAATGTGCAGTTAAACAAAGATAGCCCTGTTGATGACAAGAAGTCTGTTTGGGGGTAAAAATACCTAGGACACGTGGAGAACACTTATTGGTGTTTGAAGAATTAAATAAAAGGAATTACCCAGGTCCACCTCGGCCCTGCCGAGGAGACCGGGTTCGTCCATTGAAAAAGGCTAAGTATAGATGCCAAGGTTCAACCTAGCTGGGGCTCGATCTGCTTGGAACCTGACAGGTTCGACATGAAAAAAAACATATAACCGCCGGTCGCGAGTACTGTCAGATCGACCACCTATAAATAGAGGGCCTCATTTCACGCTCAGGTATCGAATCTCACCTCGAACAAAATACGGAGTCCGACCTATACTGACTTGAGCGTCGGAGTGTTTTACCCACTTGTGCAGGTCCACTCTAGTGTTCAGGTCGAGACCGGAGACCGGGTTCGAGCTTGGTTCAAGAAATATCGTTGTGCAGATCTTTGCATAAAAATTTGGTGCCGTCTGTGGGAAGAACGATCTAAGCATCCTGATTTAAAAGTGTGAACAAAAATGGTTCAGCCAGCAAACTCAACCAACACGGCCGACCGAAGAGCTCTAGCGGCCAATGATGGCCACCAGAGGGAGGTCGGGGCAGAGGTGGTAGAAGGACAGGGTCATGAAGGCCTGGGGACAGAGCCTCTCCGCAGGTCGGCACGCATCATCACGCCCGTTCTGCCACCAGCACATCCAAAGCCATCCAAGGCCAATCGCGGCAGAGGTAGGGCTTCGAAGAGGACCAGCCCCAGCTTCAACAAGGGAGAATTTCGATGCACTCCAGAAAGAAATGGAGGCAATGCGCACTCAGATGTGCACCATGGAAGAAATGTACAACGAGATGGTGCAAGCTGCGGGCGCTGGATCTCGGTCTGAAAACCGAGTGGCACGCGATGACATGCGCGAGCAAAGGGGTCATCACCTCGGTCCAGTCGAGGAAGGGCACCCTGAGGGAGGTGAGGACGAGGAGTACACTCACCAAAGGGTGACCTCCGCGAGCATCTCAACAGAAAGAGAAGCTCGTCCCTCCGAAAGGGACAGTCTTCGTCCTGCTCACACAAGAGCTCCAATCAACAGGCAGAGTCCTCCTACAATCCAATAACTCACGGAGTGATCACAAGGGAGGAGTTCGATCAGCAAAAGAGCAAATTTGATGCCCAGGTTGAGGCCTTGAAGGCTAGGTGCGAGAAAAAAGAAAGTCTGTTTGATGATGGCGACCTGGGAGAATCACCATTCACCTAGGACATCCTAGAGGCTCCGATCCCTCCAAAATTTATAACTCCCACCATGAAGCCTTATGACGGGTCCAAGGACCCAAAAGACTATGTTGAGGTCTTCGAAGGCCTCATGGACTTTCAAGTGGCAACAGATGCAATCAAGTGTCGCGCCTTCCAGATCGCGCTCACCGGCAGCGCTCGCTTGTGGTATCGAAGACAGCCGGCCAGGTCGATCTCGACCTACTCCCAGCTAAGGAAAGAATTTATTAGCCAATTCTCTTCTCGGCATTACGATAGAAAGACAGCGACTCACCTCGCCACCATCAAGAGAAGCTCCGAGGAGACCCAGAAAAGCATAATAAAGACAAATATAGTCATTTTCATCGTGATCACGGCCATAATACATCAAATTAATGGGAATTGAAGCGCCAAATTGAAGACCTCATTCAAGATGGCTACTTCAAAAATTTTGTAGGCAAACCGAGGTCCAACTCGGCAGAAAAGAAAGAAGAGAGGAAGCGTTCGAGGACGCCACCTCGCCGAGATGACCGACCTGCGGTCATCAATACCATTTTCGGAGGCCCAAGTGAGGGCCAGTCTGGGAATAAAAGAAAGGAGCTAGCTCGCGAAGCCAAACGCAAGGTGTGCATCATCAAGGAGCAAAGACCGACCTCCTTCATTGCCTTCAATGATGCTGACCTGGAGGGGGTCCATTTGCCCCATAATGACGCGCTTGTGATCGCTCCTCTCATCGATCACGTCCTGGTCCGAAGAGTACTGGTAGATGGAGGCGCATCTGCCAACATTTTGTCCCTTTCAACATATCTTGCCTTGGGATGGACCAGGTCGCAGCTGAAGAAGAGTCCGACACCCTTGGTTGGATTCTCTGGAGAATCGGTCTCTCCAGAAGGGTGTATCGACTTGCCGGTTTCGATTGGGCAAGATGATACACAGGTAACTCAGATGGCCGAGTTCGTCGTGATCGACGGAAGATCGGCCTACAACGCCATCTTCGGGAGACCTATCATCCATTCGTTCCGGGTCGTTCCTTCAACGCTTCATCAAGTCTTGAAATACTCAACTCCCAATGGAGTGGGCAGGGTCCGAGGGGAGCAGAAGACTTCAAGGGAGTGTTATGCCTCCGTGCTTAAAGGGTCGTCAGTATGCGCCCTGGAAGAACAAACAATTCGGGACGAGTTGCAAGAGTCCGAGGCCGACCTACCTAGAGAAGCCAAAAGGCAGTTCTCTGCACCAACCGAGGAGCTCGAGCTTGTTCCCTTGCTTAGCCCTGAAAAACAAGTAAGCATAGGAACTAAGCTGGGGGCCACTGATAGGGAAGAGTTGATCAACTTACTCAGGTCCAACTCGGACGTCTTCGCATGGTCTCACGAGGACATGCCAGGCATCGACCCAAAGATCATGGTGCATCGCCTCA
This sequence comes from Momordica charantia, assembly GCF_013281855.1. Classification (NCBI taxonomy): domain Eukaryota; kingdom Viridiplantae; phylum Streptophyta; class Magnoliopsida; order Cucurbitales; family Cucurbitaceae; genus Momordica; species Momordica charantia. Next base: position 11,756,855 of record NW_028275162.1, read on the forward strand.
ACATAGACCCATCATTCCGACCTGTAAAGCAAAAAAGAAGACCTGTAAATAAGGAGAGGAGTGATGTAATTGTTGAGGAAGTTAACAAGCTATTAAAAGCTGAATATATAAGATAAATTATGTATCCCGAGTGGCTCTCTAATGTTGTATTAGTCAAAAAATCCAACGGGAAGTGGAGAATGTGCGTGGACTTCACGAATTTAAACAAGGCGTGCCCAAAAGATTGCTTCCCCCTGCCGAAGATCGACCAGCTCGTGGACGCGACGTCCGGGCACGAGCTACTCACCTTCATGGATGCCTACTCCGGATACAACTAAATCAAAATGCATTTGCCAGACCAAGATCATACCGCGTTCATAACAGACCAAGGTCTGTACTGCTACAGGGTGATGCCATTTGGCCTAAAGAATGCGGGTGCGACCTACCAAAGGATGGTGAACGAAATGTTCACCAAGCAGATCGGTCGGAATATGGAGGTATATATGGACGACATACTTGTCAAGAGCAAGCAGTCAAAGTCGCATCTTTCCGATCTGACCGAAGCCTTTGGAGTACTGCGTAAGTACCAAATGAAGCTCAATCCGACCAAGTGTGCCTTTGGAGTCTCCTCGGGAAAGTTTCTGGGTTTCATGGTAAACAACCGTGGGATCGAAGCCAACCCAGAGAAGATAAAGGCCGTGCTCGAGATGGAAGCGCCCAAAACTCTGAAACAGCTTCAATGCCTCAATGGGAAGATTGCAGCTTTGAACAGGTTTGTTTCAAGGTCGACTGACAAATATCTTCCTTTCTTCAAAGTCCTAAGAAAGAAGGGACCATTTGAATGGACGGCAGAGTGCGAGCAGGCATTGGAACAATTGAAAAACTATCTCTACTCGGCACCTCTACTCGCAAAGTCGTTGCTAGGGGAGAAGCTCCACTTAAACCTGGCAGTGTCTGACAGCGCTGTCAGCTCGGCCCTAGTCAAGCAGGAAGGAGTGCGCCAAAGTCCCATTTATTACACAAGTAAAGCCATGACCGAGGCCGAGACCAGATACCCCCAAATGGAAAATCTGGCCCTCGCTTTAGTCACCTCGGCCAGAAGACTTAGGTCGTACTTCCAAGCGCACACCGTCGTAGTACTTAGCAACTTACCCCTGAAGAATATCTTCCATAAGCCAGAAACATCAGGGCACCTGATGAAGTGGGCATTGGAGTTGAGTAAATACGACATCCAGTTCGAGCCCAGAACCGCGTTAAAAGGGCAAGCAGTGGCAGACTTCATCGCGGAGCTTACCCCACCATCTCAGTCGACCGAGTCTAACCTCTTGTGGATGATCTACGTTGATGGATCCTCCAATAAGAGAGGGTGCGGGGCAGAAATCCTCTTGCTCGCACCAGGTGGGGAGCGATTTGAGTATGCTCTGCGGTTCAACTTTCGAACTTCAAATAATGAGGCTGAGTACGAAGCACTTCTGGCAGGCCTACGCGTTGCTAAGGGACTGGGTGCCATCCACATCAAGGTCTTTAGTGACTCCCAATTGGTTGTAAATCAGATTAAGGAGGAGTATCAAACAAAAGACCCCCGAATGGAAAAATATCTTAGCAAAGTCAGATCGCACCTCGCCCAATTCGAGACTTACGAGGTGAGTCAAGTTCCACGGTCAGAAAATTCCAATGCTGATGCCTTGGCCAAATTGGCATCAGCATATGAGACCGACCTGGCCAGATCGGTTCCAGTCGAGATCTTAGACAATCCTTCAATCTTGGACCCAGAAGTGATGGAGATTGACACTCCATCACCCTCATGGATGGATCTAATCGTGGAGTTCATCCAAGGAAATCCGCCGCAAGAACTGAAAGAGCAAAAGAAAATGGCACGGAAAGTAGCTCGGTTCATACTCCGAGATGGAGCGTTGTACCGACGTGGCTTCTCCCTGCCCCTACTTAAGTGTGTAACTCCTGAAGAAGGCGTTACATCCTTAGGGAAGTCCATGAAGGAGTGTCTGGAAACCACTCAGGCGCCAGGTCGTTGTCGGTCAAGGTGGTTCGACAAGGGTACTATTGGCCCACTGTTGAACAGGACGCAAAGCAGTTTGTAAAAACCTGCGATAACTGCCAGCGCTTCGCAAATATCATTCATCAGCCTCCCGAATTGCTTACCCCCATCTCGGCCCCATGGCCATTTGCGCAATGGGGAGTAGACATCATAGGTCCTTTTCCCCTAGGCAAAGGGCAAACCAAGTTCGCTGTGGTCGCTGTGGACTACTTCACTAAGTGGGCCGAGGCCGAGGCGTTATCCCACATCACGGAGTCCAGAGTCACATCTTTTATATGGGCAAACATTGTATGTCGTTTCGGTATACCAAACGCCATTGTGACAGACAACGGAAAGCAATTTGACAAAGCAAAGTTCAAAAACTTTTGCAGTAACTTGGGAATAAGTCATCTCAGTTCGTCCCCTGCTCATCCGAAGGCCAATGGGCAGGTCGAAGCAATAAACAAAATTATAAAACGAGGACTTAAGCTGAGATTGGACTCCAGAAAAGGAAGACGGGTCGAGGAGCTACCCGAAGTGTTATGGTCATATCGGACTACCCCGAGAGAGTCAACGGGCGAAACTCCGTTCTCGCTAGCCTTTGGCTCCGAAGCTGTCGTACCAGTTGAGATCGGCATACCAACAGACAGGGTAGAGCAGTACGAGTCAGCGAAGAACGAGGAAGAGCTACTCCTTAACCTTTACTTATTGGAAGAAAAAAGGGAAATGGCTCAGCTGAGCTTAGCAGAATATCATAACAGAATGGCCAGACATTACAACGCCCGAGTTCGACCTCGAAGCTTCCAAGTTGGACATTTAGTTTTAAGAAAGATTCAGAGTCATGTGAGCACTCTTGACCCGAGTTGGGAAGGACCGTTCGAGGTTAAAGACATAGTCCGACCTGGAACGTACATGTTGGCCGATCTGGAAGGAAATGTGCTTGCGCATCCATGGAATGCAGAGCACCTAAAGCGCTATTACCCTTGAAATGTCAAAATGGTCCTAGAACGAACTTGTAAAATTTTTCAAGGGGAGGAACTGAATTGCTGATAAACAAGTTATTTAATTTCGTGACTCCGAGTTCGATCAGAAATTAAATGGGGGCCATGGACTCCCATACGACTTACGGTTTATAAATACAAAAATTGACCAAGTTCAAACCTCGAAACCCACGGGTTTGAGGTGCGATGTGAATATTAATTAGGAACTCAAAATTCAACCCTTTGAACGTTTAAGTTAAAGGTGCGATGTAGAAAGTTCAAATTGTTTAATGTGGACTTTTGGACTTCCGAGTTCGAGGAGAAATATTAAAGACCAATAAAAGAAACTCTCAAATTCAAACCTTAAGTAAAAGGTGTGATGTGAAAAGATTTTATCCCACACTCAATCCTTTAAAACTTACGAGTTGGAGGTGCGAGATGAAATTATTCATATAGTAGTTCAGAGTTGCGAAACTAAGATCATAAGGGAAGAGTAGTTAAAGAAAGAGACAGAGCTAGATGCACAAAAATGAAGGAATAAGAGATTTCATTGATTAAAGTACAGAGCCAAGGCTTGTATGCCTTGCAGCTCTGCCCAAAAGCTTACAAAAAAAGAATAATAAACAACAATATACCCAAAAGCTTAGCTACTCCCGAGGTGAGAAGACAGTTCGCCTTGGGAGCCCAGAAGGTTTATATCCTGAGATCCACCCTGCTGCGAAGGGACCTCCTCCTAGGTGGTGCCGACCTCGACCTGTTCTTGACTAGGGGCATTTTCTTCCTCAAGATCGGAGTAGTCAGAGTCCAGCTCTCTGACGTACTTCTCCACCAAAGAATGGGGGCCTGGAGTGCCGTTAGGCCCAGAGGCCCATTTCTCAACATACCTCTTTTTCAGATCGCCGAGGTCGAGCTGGAGGTGGGGCATGTCGGCAGCAATGCCCTTCATCAGGAACTTAAAGCCGGCATCACTGAAGTTTTTAGCAAACCCATCGAAGTCTGGGTGTTGCCTGAATGTTCGAAACGACAGACAGGTCAATTTTTTTATGGTTCGATTTCGGTGTCAATTCAGAAGATAATGAAACCGTTTATTTTCGGTCGGATTGGAGTTCAATCTAACAAACCGAATAAAACCCGACCCTCCCGATTATTACTTCTTATATATTTTCTTTTCATTAAACTAGGCCCATGTAAACAGTGAACCTCATATGTAAACTAGGCCCATTCAACCATTAACCTGTCCTTTTCTTTTTTGTAAAGGACGGCTGTGTTGTCTTTTCATGTCCTTGTGTTGCGCCTGCATTCATTTCTGAAGAAAAAAAATTAAAGTCAGTTGCAAATGAAATCCAAGCCACGTAACAGTAGGCTTCTCTTCTCTTCTCTTCTCTTTCTTCAACTCTCTTAGTCTCCCATGATCTTTACTATTCTCCCTTCGATCTTCTCCGCCCTCTTCCTCCGACTCTCTTCATCGTATCCGCTCCATCTAGTCGGCAGTCGCAAGAACGTACCCGCATCCGAAAATAATCTAAACCGACGGAATAACCGGCGTTGTCCCAATCGGGTAAATCGACAGACTATCGGTTCGGCGCGGTTCGGTTTTAGTCGACTAACGACTCAGCTTGTTTTTATGATTTTGCAGTTTTGTTATCGGTTCGGCTTCAGTTTTGCTTCAACATCGAGTCCAAGCGCCCCCCTACAACCCTAATGATTTTCATTCCCACCACTGAGTACAAATATTTGAATATTTAATATAGGAATTAAAAAACAAAAGAATTATTTAAAATTTTGAAAGAATTTGTTTAAGTTATTATTTTTATTAGAAAAAAATGGAGAAATAAAAACTAAAAAATAATGGGGGTGTATAAGGAGGACAATGTTTTAAAATAATCTAGTTTTAAAAATAAATTACAAAAATAATGTTAGTTTAAAAAAAACTACAAAATAAATGTAATTTAAATAAATAAATTCAAAGTAAGTTAGGTTTTCAAAACTATTGACAAAAATAGGTTAGGTTAAAATAAAAGTCAAAACTCGCGTACAATACCTGCTATTTCTGTGCAAACGTGGCAGGTGATTAGGTGGAAATCGCATACATTGTACGCGACTTTCACCTTTTTATTATTATTTTTTTTTTTTGGAAATTGTATGCGTTGTTATTTTATTAATATTGTGAAATTTAATTAAGATGTGATTAAATTTTTTATTTTTTGTTTTTTTTTAATTTTAAATTTTGATTAAAATGTCATTTAAAGTCTAAAAGTTTAAACTTATATTAAAACCAATTCGATGATTAAAATGTCATTTAGCTTCTTGTGTTTCATCTTCGTATGTTCTATAAAATAACATTTAAATTTAATATAAACTAAATCGATAAAAAATTATTAAATTAATAAAACCATAAAAGTAAAGGTATCAATTACATGAAACTCACATGTTTTGTCATTTGCATCGCGAAATACATGGCTTTAAAACAAAAACCAAATTTTGGGATATGTATAATTAGGGTTTTGTTTGTTGTACAATTATTTTGTTTTAAATTATTACATTATAGGAATATGTTCATGTTGTAGGTAATTAAGAACTGCTTTCCAAATATGGAGAAAATTAAGGTGATAATATTTTTCTTAAATTATGGTTTTTTAAAATAAAATAAAAAAAACAAAAGGATATTGGTGGGAAATTGCAAGACTACCACTTTTAAATTCAAAATATAAAAAAAATAATAAAAAATAAAAAATAAAAGAGGAAGTGGGGGAAGTGGCCATGGCTGCCCCACCCAAATTTAACAAAAAAAAAAAACAAAAGGAAGTCGCACTTCCAAATTCGAAATAAAAAAATAATAAAAAAAGAACAAATGGCCCGTCAGCAAAGACGTGGCTCCATTTGCGCCACGTCAGGCAGAAGTCGCAGTCAATGGGTGCGACTTTAGTGAAATCGCGGTCAATTACCGCGATTTCGATGTAAATCGCAACCATCGCCTATGATTTTAGGCAAATCGCAGCCTATCCCTACGATTTATATACCTTAGTTTTGTAATTACTTTGAAACCTAAACTAGATTTGTCATTTGTTTTTAAAAAATAATTATTTAAAAAAATCGGTATTAGGAGGAATGGGAGAGATGAGAGAGAAAGAATAGAAAAGTAAATTGAGAGAGATGAGAGATGAGAGAGGGGAGAGAATATACTTATTAAAAGAACAATAAAAATGTTGGTGGTTTCAAGAAAACCATGTGCAGTCGCTGCTTTTCTTTATTAAAACAATCTTAAATATTGGACACGTGGTGGGATAATGGATTGAGATAACAAAATTAAATATAACCGTTGGATCAGAATGGATGCTGCACAGAAGATATAATAGTTTCGGTCGGTCGGAACTATTGACTGACCAATCGATCAATTTTTTGATATCTGAAACCGATACCGACCGAGCTGTCACTCAAATCGACTGAACCGATTTATTTTTGTCGGTTTTGGTCGGTCGGATCGATTTTTCGGAGAATGATGTACACCCCTACTAAGATCAACCTTAGGCTTAACAAACTCACGCCAGCGATATCGAACCCGTGAGCCAAACGTCCCATAGATGTTGGATAGCAACTTCAAATATCAGTTACGGAAATAAAAGCATTACAACAGGGGCAACCACAATCAACTTTGTGTGGTGATAAAATTAAGATAGTAAAATTTCGACCACTAGTTTATCAAAGTTTAGGTAAGAAGAGCCTCCAGGTATATAGGATTCCTTCGCTTTTCTTTTCAACTCCATGATATTTTTCTTCATTTCTTCACCTTTCTTTCCTTCCATTAGCTCTTTGATACAACTCTCCACTTGATCTCTCTTCACGTCATCGTCTATCTCCAATGCAATGCCCCACTCCACACAACAATATCGACAAGTTGTTTGTTGATCGCCAAAGAATGGCCGCGATATCATTGGCACTCCAGCACTTATGCTTTCCATAGTTGAATTCCATCCATTGTGCGTCAAAAAACCTTTTATTGAAGGGTGTTTTAATACTTCTTCTTGAGAGCACCAACTAGCAATCATCCCTCTTTCTTTTGTTTCTTCAAGAAAATCATGAGGTAAAATGATTGAACCATCATCGACAAGATCAGGCCTTATGATCCACAAAAATGGTTTCTTGCTGTTTGCAAGTCCCCAAGCAAACTCTGTGAGGTGGTGGAGTGTCATCACCGTAAGGCTCCCAAAATTTATGTAAATCACAGAGTTGGATTCCTTGGAATCAAGCCAATTAATACACTCACCATTCTCTTCCCAAAGATTTGTTGCTATTTCCTCTAGGCCTCCACCGTTGATTTGCCTTGCAAATAAGTGGAGTGGACCAATTGTGTAAATTGGAGGAAGAAAGCATGAAAGAGCATCCAAAACTTCTTGATCTAGTGCATCATAAGTGTTCAAAATAATAGCAGAAGCTTTTGGAGTCCACTTCATTTGTTGAATGAAAAAGTTGAGAAATATATCATTTGGATCGGTTGTTCTAATGAAACTCGGTAGATCTTTAAGTCGTATATTTTTCATCCCCGGAATCCAGTCTATAATGGTTTCGAGGCAGCCGTTGGTTAGATAGCTTTCATCTGCAAATCGAAACAAAATATATCTTATAAATTTTGTTAGGTTCCTTGATCTTTTCAATGCAAGTTAGTTATAAGAGTTTTTAAAGCATACCTTTAAATGGGGTCACCCCTCGCTCTACAAGCTCGCGAAAGTGCATAAAACCAATCAAGCTACAAGCGCTGACAGGCCAAAACTGTGCAATGGGAATGCCAAATTGCAAGGCGGCTTGAACAGAAAACGACATACAACCATCGCCAATAACACAACTAACCGGTGGGATGCTATGAGACGAAGCATCGTTTAGTTGAGACAGAAGGTTGCAAAATGGGGTAAGAAAATTCTTACAAACTGCAATGCAAAGTGAAGGCAAGTCTTGTGGTGCATCAATGTGGGAAGACGGGGGCATACCGTCTGGAATGGTTTTGAACTGAAAGTTGTGTGTGCCGTTGAGAGAGTTGAGGCCTCTAGACTTGATTATGCGATTTTGAGTGTACTCTGTATTCACGAAAGTTATGTAAAAGCCTCTCTGGTGAAGAAGTTTGGCAACACTTAACATTGCATTTATATGACTTTGAACTGGGAGGGGGATGCAAACAACATGAGGCTTATCACTCATTCTTGCACCACAATTCATCTTTCTCTTTCTCTTAGTCTCTCTCTTACAATGCTCCCCCATTTCCTTCATACTATTTATAACTATAAATTTTTCATTTTTGTTTTGAATCTTGGAAAAAAGTTATTTGACGTTAAAAATTATGAACATGGCCCGTAAATAATGGGCACCTCACATTTTTACAATAAAATAATATTGTCTCAAATAGAAAATTCTTGTGACTTTTATTTTAGCTTCATTGAGAAGATTTGTATCAACAAGATGTTGTACCTTAATTCTATATAATGATTTTTTCTTTATTATTTATAATGTAAGATTTTTTTATTTACCTCCTCAATGTAAAACTTGATCAATTTCCAACTATTCCTTTTATTCACAGTTTAAGGAAAATGAAAAGGAAAACAAAAAAAACATATTTTTTATTCATATATAAAATTTTCGAATTACTGCATTTTATTGCGACCGACAAACCACAATTATTGGATGTGTGAAGAGGAAAATTCAAATTGCGCACCAGCCAAAGGACATATGATGTGTCTAATGGAAAAGGTATTCTGGCCAACCAATAGGATTGAAGCGCCTCCAGAAATTGTTTACAAATTTATTAATTTTTATTATTTATTTTGCCTCTTCTGTGCAAAACCCTAATGCTAGGACACCTCTACTGTATAAAGAGAATACTGTACACCCCTGTACTTGCAATTAATGAGATATTAGCCTTTCTCCTCCACTTGTGTAAGCATTATTATTTCTCTCAATGATTTTTATTTGTTGGACTATGTAATTACCCAAATTCACAAATAAGAGGTATGTTAGATATCTCCAATATATGAATTAAATTTTGGATAGGTGTCCTATTTGATAATTCAAATTATAAAATTGACTTAACTATTAAGAATTTACAATATTATCTAAATGTTAGTGTTTTATGCTGTAATCTCTAATACACATTTAATAAAGAAATAAATGCAAAATCATAAAATGAGTCCCACTCCCGAATTTGTATGAAAACTTATCACTAAAAGCCCTGATTGCTTCTTTCCCATTTATTTGAAAACCTTAAGTCCCCTCAAACAATTGTGTAGAAAAAGACTCCTGGCTTGCAGATTTTTTTTGCTTGCTTGGCGTTTTCCGACAGCCATTACATAAGCCGCCACTGCTTCCACGCCAAACACACAGACCAGCCCCACGATGGCAACCAACGTGTGAAGATGGTCGTTGGATCTTTGCATGTAAAGAACGCCACCGTCGGCAAAGGGAGCTGCAGTCGCTGAGTCGTCGGATCTCTATGTGGGTTGCGAGATCTGTTCATGGGTCACTGCCGGTCGCCAATATCACCCTCAGCCACATTTTAAGTGGTTTCGCTGTCAGGCGTTGTCCTAAGTGGTCTCGCCGGACGCGCTGCATGTGGCTGAAGGTCGTCGCATGTGGATCATGGTGGGGTGCGGTCGCTGCCGGGTTGTTGCTTGTTGCTGGAGAAGACAGTTGAGGAAGGATTGGGATGAAGAAGAAGATCGAGGGAGACCAATGATATATATACTAATATATATTATATAACACATTAAGTTATATAATATCATAGTGTAAGTCGGATAAAAAGTATATATTAGATTATCTTATAGCATATAATAATGAAAAATATATATTATATAAACTTTTGTTGGAATATATGTTTATCATATTGTATATTAGAAGACTAAAGTAAAAAATATATTATACAATGATCGTTGTTATATAATCTAGTACATACTAATAATCTTTTGGATGAATATATGTTTATCATACTATTAAAAATCATTGAAAAAACTACAAAAAAAAAAAGACGCCGGAAAAAAAGCCATCGAAAAAAAAGATGTAATGATAATTTCTAGGGAGGAGGAAAATAGAGAATTTGAGGAGTTTTGTTAAAAATAGAAGGATATATTATTATTGATTGGAGAAAAATCGGGGAGTAACTCCCATAGGGTGCATAAAAGAATGAATTTTAAAATTTTGAATATATCATATTTAATACGTGGAAATCAAATAGGTTAACTTTTCAATCAATATTAAATTTAATTATTTAAATTTAACACAAAATCTCATTAAATCAAATAGTATTAATTGAGGGTAAATTGAGATTAAAAAAATTCAAATCTCGAAATTCAAATATGAAAATAATGAAAATATATGTCATTTGTGAAATATAATTTATATTTTGACCAATGGAATACAATTTCTCATTAAATTTCATCAAACCATAAGCCTAAGATTTTAAGTTAAAGCTATAGTTTATTCATCCTTAAATAACAAACTAATTGGATTTTATTCAGATATCGAAAAGGAAATCGACAAAATTCTATTACTTTTATTAGCTAATGAAAACAAATAACATTATTTTTTTTAGACCATACCTTTCAACAACTACATTTTGTTGATTCTCTATGAAATTATTATTATTTTCAAATAAGACCAATCTCTTTTCTATTTATTGTGATATTTTTTTTTCCCTTTTATAACATGTAGAGTAGATATTCAAACTATCTTTTGATCAAAGATATATATTGTTGTTACATCTTAATATTTATTTAAATATGAGTTTCTTTTTATTTAATTGGAGAGTTTAAGGATTGAGAGGTTTGTTCAAATTTTGTAAAAAGTATTTTAAAAGAAGTTAAAAAGAAACTTATTAAATTTTCTATTAAGTTACTACATGCAGTTTCCTATAAATACGTCTCTTCCTAAACTCTCAAAAGACAACTCATTCAACATATCTTCTATATTTGTTACTTTCTCTACTTTGCTCTTTTAAGATCGATTGGTCAAAAGAGGGGTGTTCTTTGTTGTGGAGCTTTGAGCTTAACCTCTAGTTGTAGGGTGGTTTGAGCTACACAACGTTTCAGTTGGGTTGTTGTATCCTGGAGGGGACAGACCAGAGAATACCTGCTGCACCGGTGGCTGATAAAAAAATACACACCGCAGAGGGTTTGAATCTCCTTGAAGAGAGCGAGATACCCGTGCCTCAATCTAATTTATTACGTGTTTGTTTCTCGATAATTACTCCATTTACTCTGTTATTTGTAATTCCCCCCAACAATTTTAGGGAGATTCAACATCAATTTAAGAAGAATTGATATGGAGTCTGCTGTTGAGAAACCTAATGAGAATGTTGGAGATCACAAGGTGGCCTATGTCCTCACAGAAAATAACCGAAAGAAAATCTATATTGAAAGCATGAACGTTGAAGAGTTCATGGAACACCAGGAGAAAATCAACAAGTATGAGAAGGTTGAGTATCATTGCGGATATTATGTTTTGGATTGTTTTACTAATCATTTTTATGATTATTATGATACTACTTTCACATCTGCCAAGTAAATATGGAAAGCCTTGCAGAGTAAATATGATACTGAAGAGGCAGGGGCGAAAAAATATGCTGCAAGTCGTTTCTTTCGCTTTCATATGGTGGATGAAAAATCTGTAGTGGAACAAGAGCAAGACTTTCAGGTGATAGTAGCTGAAGTAGTATCTGAAGGAATTCATTAAGATTGGAGACAATCTTATTGTGGCCGGCATAATTGACAAGCTTCCACCATCATGGAGAGAATTTCAGAAAACTATGTGTCATAAACAAAAAGAAATTTCTCTAGAGACGCTAATCACTTGCATCCGTGTGGAAGAAGAAGCAAGAGGGCAAGATGATTTAATTCAACAAGGTAATGAAAATTCCACCAAGGTGAATCTAGTCTCTACTAATGATAATTTACGTAATGATCAAATTTCTAAAAGTAGACATTTAAAGCCAAAGAAGAGTTATATGAAAAAGAAGAAAAACCTCATTTTTGAAATAAGAAAAATCCAAGCCAAGTGAATAAGAACTCAGCACATTCACAACATTCAAGATCAGTTTGTTTTATTTGTGGCAAGAGTGGGCATATTGCTCAATTTTGCAGATTCCGGAAACATGAACCTGTTCCCCGGCTAATGTTACCGAAGAGCCATTTGTGGCTATGATAACTGGTATTTATATGATTCAAAGTGTTGATGGATGGTGGGTTGATTCTGGTGCCAATAAACATGTCTGTTATGACAAAGATTGGTTCAAAGTTTATACTCATTTTAGGGAGCCTAAAACAATAATGCTTGGTGATTCTCATACCACACAAATTACGGGAACTAGTGAGGTTAAGTTAAAATTCACATCCGGAAGGGTTTTAATTTTAAAAGATGTGCTTTATACACCCCCCATGAGAAAGAATTTGATGTCAAGCTATCTTCTTAATAAGGCTGGCTTTAAACAGACTATGAAATCTGATCAATATATGATAATTAAAAAATTAAGTTTTTATTGGAAAAGGTTATGCTTGTGATGGGATGTTCAAATTGAACATTGACAATATTAATAAAGCATCTACTAGTTCAATTTATATGCTATCTTCTTTAAATTTTTGGCAAGCTCGTTTATGTCATATAAATAACAAATATGTGGGAATTATGAGTAGTCTGGGATTAATTCCTAGTTTAAAAATGATTTTGAGAAATGTGAGACATGCAGTAAAGCTAAAATTACAAAAGGGCCTCATAAAAGTGTTGAGAGAAATATCGAATTATTAGATTTAATTCATACAGATTTGTGTGAATTTGAAGGGATTTTAACTAGAGGAGGAAATAGATATTTTATCACTTTTATTGATGACTTTTCTAAATATACGTATGTTTATTTAATGAAAAATAAAAGTGATGCTTTTGAGAATTTCAAAAAATTTCTCCTCGAAGTTGAAAATCAATTCGGTAGAAAAATTAAAAGATTTAGAAGTGATAGAGGTCGAGAATATGAATCATTTGAATTCAATTCATATGCTGAATCATTGGGAATAATTCATGAGACTACTCCATATTCACCTGCTTCTAATGGGGTAGCTGAGAGGAAAAATAGAACCTTAATTGGTTTAACTAATGCTATGCTATTAGAATCAGGTGTGTTCGGGGATAAAATATCTGATTGCCACATGGAGGACGGGGATTGGCTGTCAGAAGAAATTGTTTGAAAGAATTGTTCAGCAAAGCTCCTCCTCGGAACCTTCCGAGGAGGGAAGTTCATTACACCTAATTGTACTAGAACCCCGAAAGTATCCGAGTTCGATCTACTCGAACCCGACACGTCTGACCTCAAAACTGACCAAGGTAATCCCTTGTCGCCCCCTGTCGGGACCTAAACTTATAAATAGAGGGCCTTATTTCACCATCAGGTAAGAAAATTCTCCTCGAGCCTAATATTAAGTTAGAGAAGAAAATTCTCCTCGAGCCTAATATTAAGTCCGAGCTGCTTACTGACTTGAGCATAAGAGATTTTGCCCTCTCATGAAGGTCTTCCCATTGCCCTTTCAAGTCGAAGCTAGAACCGGGTTCGAGCTTAGTATCCGTTGTGCAAATTCTTACATAAACATTTGGCACCGTCTGTGGGGAAGGACATTTCAAGTCGTCCCAGCAATGAAAAGGTGATCCGAGAATGGTGTAGCCAGCGAACTCTGCCAACACGACAGAACGAAAAGGTCTGAACGGTAACAACGGCACTCAACGCGAGCTCGATGCCAAAACAGTCGAGGACCAGGTCAGAGTAGGACAAGAGGGAGATCTGCCACAGAGGTCTACCGCCACCCAAATCAGGAATTACCTCCTACTCACCCAAGACCCGCTAAAACCAACCGAAGCTGAGGTGGGACCTCAAAAAAGGCCTCCCGAATGGCTACCCCAGTTGAGGACCCCGAAGTTCTGGCTACCCTCCAACTGGAGTTGGATGACATGCGCAATCAAGTGAGCAATATGGATGAAATGTACATCGAGATGATGCGGGCCAATCGGACGGGATCTCCTTGCAAAGTCCCAGGCGGAGATGACATGGTTGATGATGAGAATGGACATGATCTACCCCTCTATCATGACGATCACGAACCCGTCGCTAATAACGAAGGGATTGACTATAGCCTGAGGGGTTATGATCTCAGGAAGCACCTCGTTGACAAGAAGAGGAGAGCCTCACGAGGAACGGGGGTCTCTCCGTCCTGCTCCCGAGGATACTCTAACTCCGACCTCAAGGCTCAGTCGAAGTACACGCCTTTAACACCAGAGGCTGTGGTAAAGAGAAAAGAGTTCGATCTAATGAAAAACAAGTTTGACGAACAAGTTGAGGCACTTAGGGCGAAGTGCGAAAAGAAAGAAAGTCCTTTTGATAATGGCGAGATAGTCGAATCGTCGTTCACCTCGGACATCCTAGAGGCGCCCATTCCTCTAAAGTTCAAGACGTCCGCCATGAAGCCCTACGACAGGTCCAAGGACCCAAAGGATTATGTGGAAGTCTTTCAGGGTCTCATGGACTTCCAGCCATTAAGTGTCGAGCCTTTCAAATCGCTCTCACGGGAAACGCTCTACTCTGGTACAGGAGGCTTCCAGTGAGGTCGATCTCAACCTACAACCAGCTGAGGAAAGAGTCTCTCACCACGTACTTTGCACTTGTTGGGTGTGTTGCCCTAAACTCGTAGTTTGTATTTTGTAAAAACAAATTTCTATTTAATAAAGTTTTATTCAATAAATTTGTTGTTCAATTATAGCTTTCCATTATCCAAAATCCAATAAACTAAACATCCAAGGTTATTTGTGATGTAATCGGGACAGTATATATCCTGGGTATATAGTTGATATACGGGGTATATATTTGATATACCCTTCATATATGAATGGCTAATGTCCAGTGAATAACCTAAAGGGTCTATAGTATATGGATAAGGCGAGGTACCTTATCCTAGCAACACTATGGATACGGCCCGCTCTGTAAAGGTTATAGACGACTCGATCCAGGTCGTTCGTGTGGAGACATGCGAGTGGGGGTATCCTATACAATGAGTTTGTATAAGATCGGACCGCGAAATAGGCAATCATTAGTTGTAACACCGTTAACTAATAGATTGCCATTTCTTAGGATGACCAGACAACTCATTCTCAATCATGGGTGAGTTATGGACTCCTGCCCGTAAGGGCTCGTTCTTTGATCTGTATGGGTGAGAGTGGCCTGAGTCGCTGACTCAACATTCCTACCATTTTGGGAACGAGACCGAGTGGGGAGCTGGGAACATAATTTCACAAGATGGAATTCACTCCTCCCCGACTTTAGGGGAGTAGATGATCTTAGGTTCGTCTTGCAAGAGGATTGTCCTCAAGCTCCTGCGCCTAACGCCACTGTGGCGATGCGCAATGCCTATGACAGGTGGATCAAGGCTGATTACGCTTGTTTACATGCGTAAAAAGAAGGTTTTAGATGCTAATTTTACTATGTTTCAGCTTTGTTTCGGATTTTTCTCGGTCGTTTGAGTTCCAATTCATGCAAAATTCATATATTATGGCTCGTGGTTGGCTTATATTGTATTTATGACATTTTAGGACCATTTGGGAGTGCAAATTAATCAAAAGAAGCAAAAAGACGGAAAAACCTACATGGGAGGCGCCAGGCGCCTGGGAAGCCTGCAGAAAAACTGGTTTTCTTCCAACTATGCCCTTAATGAAACGCGTCTTCCAATGCGTTTTGGTGGTTCCAACCGATGCATACGTGTAGAAGAAGTGTTCCACTATCAGTTTGAGCACGATTTGGTCAGTCAAAAGAGTTGGAAATGGGTGATTCACCATCGTTTTAGGACCTACCTAACCAATTCTGCACAGCTATAAATTCCAGCAACTTCTCCACCAAAATCATCAAGCCTTGCTTCCTTCTCTTGATCATTTTTAGTGTTTCTTTGTTGCTTTCTAAGTACTTTTGAGTTGCTTTCATTAGTTGCTTTTGGTTTTTAAATCCCGAGTACTTTACATTCCTTTATTGAGCTTTGTTTTGTTTCCATTTGTACTTAGTTATTTTCTACTTATTCAAATATATAAAAATCTAGCACTTTGCTTATCTTCCCTTTGCCTTTACTTTATTTTTACTCAAGAGAGTTGTGTTTTTGGAGGAAAGAGCACGTGACACTCTCCCTTGCTTGAAAGAGAAGGGCGAAGCTCTCAATCCCGATAAAAACTTTCCGTTAGTTAACTTTTGTTTTTCACACATGCATTCCACATTCAACCATTTTACTTGCTGTATTTTCTTCAATATGTCTTTCTAAATTCCCGTCTCTAGCCCGGTTATGGATAGTTAGCCTTTTATGTCTAAAAAGGGTTGCTAAGAAGTAGTGTTTTTGCTTTCCATTCATTGCTCAACACGTTTTCCCAAAAAGTTAGGATTTAGAGAAGGCCATTGTAAGTCTTAACAAGTCAATACTGAAAAGGTTGCTTATTTGCATTGTTGAGTGGTTAAACCGAGGAGAGGAGCGCCTTAGACATAAGGGTTCCACTTAAGTAGCCTAGACATAGGACCTTAACCCGAGGTTGCGACTATTTCCATCCTAAAACTAAGATATCTCTCATAATAGACATATTAGGGAATGTCTTAGGACTTTGAACTTGCTTAGACATAAGTCAAGTGAGAAGCGTAGTCGTTGGTTTCTAAAGTAAAATGCATATTATCCTTAGCATGTCCTTGATTCTTTGTTGGCTAACTTGAAATAATTCGGGCTAGGTTTTATCATTATAAGTCCAAATCCCAAATCCAAAACCATTATTTGTGACCACTTCCCATTTTACAAGAATCACTCATTTCAACATTCACTATTCTTTAAAACTTTAGAGTTTGGAAATTATTTAGAAGTCCTTGAGGATCGATACTTGGATACTCCATCCATTTTATATTACTCTGACAGGTGTGCGCTTGCATCTATATAATTGTTACCACGCTTAGTGCGTGCGTTCAGCATAAACGCCCAGTCAAAGGCCAATGACAAGGCCAAGGTCTACATCTTGGCGAGCATATCTGATGTGCTTGCCAAGAAGCACGAGGACACAGTCACCGTTAAGGAGATCATGGACTCACGGCAGAGCATGTTTGGACAACCGTCCTCACAGGCTAGACATGAAGCCCTTAAGTTCATTTACAACTCCCGCATGAAGGAGGGTTCATCAGTGCGAGAACACGTTCTCAACCTGATGGTCCACTTCAACGTGGCTGAGTCGAACGGGGCCGTCATAGACGAGCAGAGTCAGGTCAGCTTTATTCTGGAATCTCTTCCGAAGAGTTTCCTTCCATTCGGCAGCAATGCGGTTATGAATAAGCTGGAGTACACTCTTACCACACTCCTAAACGAGCTTCAGACCTACCAGTCTCTTATGAAATGTAAGGGACAAGAAGGGGAGGCAAATGTTGCCACCTCAAATAGGTTCAACAGAGGATCGTCCTCTGGAACCAGGTCTGCGCCCTCTTCTTTTGGAAGTAAGACTTTTAAGAAGAAGAAGGCTGCTGGTAAGGGGTCTAAACCTGACTCAGCTGCTGCTGCCCAGAAAGGCAAGGTCAAGGTTGCAGAGAAAGGAAAGTGTTTCCACTGCAACATGGACGGGCATTGGAAGCGCAACTGACCAAATTACTTGGCCGAAAAGAAGAAAGCCAACGAAGGTAAATATGATTTACTTGTATTGGAAACATATTTAGTGGAGAATGATGACTCCGCCTGGATACTGGATTCAGGAGCCACTAATCACGTTCGTTCTTCATTTCAGGGAATTAGTTCCTGGAGGCAGCGTGACGCCGGAGAGATGACTCTCAAGGTCGGAACGAGAGAGGTCGTCTCAGCTGTGGCGGTAGGGGAGCTCAAGTTGTTTACAAACAAGAATATGTATATATTATTAGATAATGTGTACGTTGTTCCTAAAATTAAAAGGAACTTAATTTCAATTTCTTGTTTGTTGGAACAGATGTATTCAATTTCATTTCATTTAAATGAAGCGTTCATTTCAAGAAATGGTGTTAACATTTGTTCAGCTTTACTTGAAAACAACTTGTATGTGCTAAGACCAACCATAAGTAAAGCAGTTTTAAATACCGAGTTGTTTAAAAATGCTAGAACTCAAAATAAAAGGCAAAAAGTTTCTCAAAAGAAAGATACCTATCTTTGGCACTTAAGATTAGGTCACATTAATCTCAATAGGATTGGGAGGTTGGTTAAGAACGGCATTCTAAGTGAGTTAGAAGACGATTCTTTACCTCCATGTGAGTCTTGTCTTGAAGGCAAGATGACTAAAAGACCTTTTACTGGAAAAGGTTATAGAGCCAAAGAGCCCTTAGAACTTATACATTCAGACCTTTGTGGTCCGATGAATGTTAGAGCTCGAGGAGGGTATGAATACTTCATCTCTTTTATCGATGATTATTCAAGGTATGGTTATTTATACCTAATGCAACATAAGTCTGAAGCCCTTGAAAAGTTCAAGGAGTACAAGACTGAAGTTGAAAATCAATTAGGTAAAACCATTAAAACACTTCGATCAGATCGGGGTGGAGAGTATATGGACTTGAGATTCCAGGACTATATGATAGAACATGGAATCTCGTCCCAACTCTCAGCCCCTGGTACACCTCAACAAAACGGTGTATCAGAAAGGAGAAACAGAACCCTGTTGGACATGGTTCGATCAATGATGAGCTATGCTCAGTTGTCTAACTCGTTTTGGGGTTATGCAGTGGAGACTGCAGTTTATATTTTAAACATAGTTCCATCAAAGAGTGTTTCTGAAACACCCTTTGAGCTGTAGAAGGGTCGTAAACCTAGTTTACGTCACTTTCGCATTTGGGGATGCCCGGCACACGTGCTCATGACTAACCCGAAGAAACTGGAACCTCGTTCAAAAGTATGCCTATTCGTAGGTTACGCTAAAGAGATGAGAGGTGGTCTCTTCTTCGATCATAAAGAAAACAGAGTGTTTGTATCGACAAATGCTATTTTCTTAGAAGAAGGCCATGTTCGAGATCATAAACCACGAAGTAAGGTAGTATTTAACGAGATTTCCGAAGAGGCTACAAACACGTCAACAAGAGTTGTTGATCAAACTAGCACTACAACAAGAGTTGTTGATGAAGCCATCACATCGTGTCAGTTGTATCCACCTCAAGTGTTGAAGGTGCCTCGACGTAGTGGGAGGATTGTGTCACAACCTGACTGCTACGTGGGTTTAACTGAAACTCAAGTTGTCATACCTGATGACGGCGTCGAGGATCCATTGACCTATAAGAAGGCAATGGAAGATACTGACAAGGACAAATGGGTCAACGCAATGGACCTGGAAATGGAGTCGATGTACTTCAATTCCGTTTGGGAACTTGTAGATCAACCTGACAGGGTAAAACCAATAGGGTGCAATGGATCTACAAGCGAAAACGAGACGCCGAAGGAAAGGTACAGACCTATAAGGCGAGACTTGTGGCAAAAGGCTACACACAAAGGGAAGGGGTGGACTATGAAGAAACCTTCTCCCCTGTAGCTATGCTTAAGTCTATTAGAATACTTTTGTCCATTGCCACATATTATGACTATGAGATATGTCAAATGGACGTCAAGTTTGCTTTTCTGAATGGCAATCTTGAAGAAAGTATTTATATGTCTCAACCCGAAGGGTTCATTGAACAAGGTCAAGAGCAAAAGGTTTGCAAGCTTAAACGGTCCATATATGGACTCAAACAAGCATCTCGATCTTGGAACATAAGGTTCGATACTGCGATCAAATCTTATGGTTTTGACCAAAACGTTGATAAGCCTTGTGTATACAAGAAGATCGTCAACAACACCGTAGCCTTCTTAGTGTTGTACGTGGATGATATCCTACTCATTGGGAATGATGTAGGATACCTCACTGACATAAAGAAGTGGCTAGCAACTGAGTTCCAAATGAAAGATTTGGGAGAAGCTCAGTATGTTCTTGGCATCCAAATTCTAAGGGATCGCAAGAACAGAACGTTAGCCCTGTCTCAAGCAACTTATATCGACAAGATGCTTGTTCGATATTCGATGCAGAATTCCAAGAAAAGTTTGTTACCTTTCAGGCATGGAATTCATCTATCTAAGGAGCAGTGTCCTAAGACACCTCAAGAAGTTGAGGATATGAGACGTATACTCTATGCTTCAGCAGTAGGCAGCCTGATGTACGCTATGCTGTGCACTAGGCCTGACATTTGCTATGCTGTAGGGATAGTCAGTAGGTACCAATCCAACCCAGGATATGATCACTGGACTGCTGTTAAGGGAATCCTCAAGTATCTTAGGAGAACGAGGGACTACAAGCTCGTGTATGGCGCTAAGGATTTGATCCTTATAGGATACACTGACTCTGACTTCCAAACAGACAAGGATTCAAGGAAATCCACATCGGGGTCAGTATTCACTCTTAACGGAGGAGCGGTAGTTTGGCGAAGCATCAAACAAGGATGCATCGCAGACTCCACGATGGAGGCTGAGTATGTTGCAGCTTGTGAAGCAGCAAAAAAGGCAGTTTGGCTTAGAAAGTTCTTGACAGATTTGGACGTCGTTCCAAACATGAACTTGCCCATCGCACTTTATTGTGATAACAGTGGTGATGTGGCAAATTCTAAAGAACCTCGAAGCCATAAGAGAGGCAAACACATCGAAAGGAAGTACCACCTTATACGGGAGATAGTGCAGCGAGGAGATGTGATTGTCACGAAGATCGCTACAGAGCACAATATTGTTGATCCTTTTACAAAGGCACTCACGGCTAAAGTGTTTGAGGGCCATCTAGAAAGTCTAGGTTTACGAGATTTGTAGAGTTAGTCTAGGGCAAGTGGGAGAAATGTAATTGGGTATAGTGTATGCCCTAGTTTATTGTATTTTCCCTTTGCTTTATGATAATGTACACCCCACTCGAGTTTAGTTCAAGTAGGAGTTTGTTGGGTGTGTTGCCCTAAACTCGTAGTTTGTATTTTGTAAAAACAAATGTCTATTTAATAAAGTTTTATTCAATAAATTTTGTTGTTGAATCATAGCTTTCCATTATCCAAAATCCAATAAACTAAACATCCAAGGTTATTTGTGATGTAATTGGGACAGTATATATACTGGGTATATAGTTGATATACGGGGTATATATTTGATATACCCCTGATATATGAATGGATAATGTCCCGTGAATAACCTAAAGGGTCTATAGTATATGGATAAGGCTGGGTACCTTATCCTGGCAACACTATGGATACGGTCCGCTCTGTAAAGGTTACAGACGACTCGATCCAGGTCGTTCGTGTGGAGACATGCGAGTGGGGGTATCCTATACAATGAGTTTGTATAAGACCGGACCGCGAAATAGGCAATCTTTAGTTGCAACACCGTTAACTAATACATTGCTATTTCTTAGGATGACCAGGTAACTCATTCTCAATCCTGAGTGAGTTATGGACTCCTGCCCATGAGGGCTCGTTCTTTGATCTGTATGGGTGAGAGTGGCCTGAGTCGCTGACTCAACATTCCTACCATTTTGGGGACGAGACCGAGTGGGGAGCTGGGAACATAACTTCACAAGATGGAATTCACTCCTCCCCGACTTTAGGGGAGTAGATGTGTAACGCCCCAGGATGTTATATACCATCCTAGGTAATGCTAAATAATCCACCTGTCTAGCCTTAACTCTAAACACGAGATAACCAACTCCCTGGGAAATAATTTAAATAAAATAAAGCTTCGACTCCCATAATTCCACCAAAAATATCAATTTTATAAACTGGCGAAACTTCGCTCTCCGTGGGCAATTTAAAAAAAAAGACATCTCATATCCGCCTCAGTGGCCAAAATTCTTAAATAAATAAAACAGTCGTACACCTAAACTCCAACGACAACAGTGACGCGTTTAACAATAACATCCATAAAAAAAATAAAAGTAGTTCTAAAGAAAATAGAATCGCTCCTCGGGTCCACACCTAGCAATAAAATAAATCCCAACGCTACTCGTACTAAACGACCCGTCCCTCTATCCTCACTAACTCGACTAGTGATCCCTCCTCGGTCAAGCCCCCTCCACGTCATCACCACGGTCGACCCTGTTCACACCTGAAAACAAATAAGGATAAAAAGGGGGGGTGAGTACATAAGGTACTCCGTAAGTAGCCCTTCCTAACTAACACAAAAATCATGCTCACAGTTAGGGCATATAAAATAAAACGATAGCAAGAAAATTAAATAGATAGCGAGAGATAAAAAAAACAAAAACTTGGTATTTACGTACAACAACCATGCGTCGAAACTACCAAGACTACAACCATATGATTCACTAGCCCTTGTCCCACAGTACTAAACCTCCCTCTACACCCCCCTGTGATACTCCCTGTTTAACTTCTCGAGGCATGAAGGCTCTTAACATTTATTCCTAAGATACTGCCCCCCTCCTTTTACAATACTTGATGTTCGACCTTGCCATTTATTCCCAAGGCCTAGCACCACTACTTCGCAAGCACCACTCTACTTTAGTCCTTCAAGCCTAACTCCTCGAGTCGCATTGGCCCTTGACATTTATCCCCAAGGCCTCAATACTCCTCTACAGAAACTTGATGTTCGGCCTTGCCATTTATTCCCAAGGCCTGAATTGTGCACCGGTCATTGCCGTTTATCCCCAAGGTACCGATGACTTCCCAGCGTATTGGTCCTTGACATTTATCCCCAAGACCCCAATACTCATTTACAGAAATTTGACGTTCAGCCTTGTCATTTATTCCCAAGGCAACTACTCAAGGCTTTGAACCTCCAAGAGATTTATATGCATTTTCAGATCAGACCACCCATAGTTTAACGGACTGCCAACCCGTCCCTTCACCCTTCACCCTCCACCACTCCCACTAGCCCTCCCAAGACTACCTACAACTATATTTCCCACATTCCAATTCACTGCACAGTTCACAAGCATGCTTTTCTTTGTAATAAACAAGTCACCACCCAACAGCTCACAACTAAAACAATATAAACTAATTATCAATTTAACAACGCGAGCATTTCATTTACAACATGTTTGCAAAACGTCATGAGCCAGTTACTTTTAACCACAACAATTCATAATCTACTAGTCACCTCCAACAATAAGAATAGAAAGCATGTTTCCTCATAAGTGTTCAATAATAGAAAGACGACAACAAAATCACTAGAAGTCCACAAATCAAAACTAAAAATCCCTACATGCACAATTAAATTATTTTAACTAAAAATCAGCATCAAAACCATTCCGTTAACGCTAAATAACGCACGCACTCGCCCCCTGGTGCTACTTACACAACCACGTCCTTAAGTTTGCATCGAACTCACACCTAAGCACAAAAACAGAAAAAATACAGCAATATAAATATACTGTTCAGCCTTCGAAAACAACTCTAAGAGGGTTCAAAGGGTCTCATTACCGCAAAACGACTTCGTGTAGGTGTGGGTAAATTAGATCTAGCTTGCAAAGGGGTGGGTAGCGTAAATCGGGCTTCGAACGGATGAAGATAATTGCCGGACACCACCCAAAACACTGCTGTCCACGTTTTTTACAGCAGCGAAAAATGCCCAAAACGACCTCCAACGGCTTCGATTTGATGTCCGTTACTACAAAACAATTTCGCTTAGGTGTGGGTATTCCAAATCGATTTCGTTTAGGTGTGGGTAATCCAAATCTAACTTCGAACAAGGGTGGGTCAAAGAAAATTACCAGGCCTCCCGGATCTAAGCGATTCGAGTCGTTGGAGTTTGTCGGATCGAGGGAAAACACCGCGAACAGCCACCACGCGCCGCCGCCGCACCTGCTGCTGCCCGAGACCACGCACCGCCGCCTACTGCTGCTGGACGCCTGCGCCAGCTGCTGCCCGACGCCGCCTGCTGCTGCCCGAGCCCGACGCTGCTGCTGCCGTGGTGCTGTCCCGACGCCGCACCTGCTACTCCGATGCCATGGCTGTTCGTCGCGTCGCCTGAACGGAGCTGCTCGCCGGAGAAGAAGAATCCGAGTGGGGGGGGGGGGTGGCCGGCGGCTTCAACAAGAGAGGGAAAGGGAGGAAGAAGAAGAGGAAAAAGAACAAAGGCTAGGGTTATTTGTTTTAAACTTTTAACTCCTTTGGGCTTGGGTTCTTTTCCTTTTGTTTAAGGCCCACTTACCCAACCCCTCCTTGTTAAAACAAGCCAATAATATAATTTCGTAATTGCCCAATGGCCCAAAACAAGTGTCACATAACGGAATCCGTACTAAACCATAATTTTATAAATAACTACACGCGACTAATTCACCACTAATTCTGTAGCAATACACAATAACCGAGATGCCACACTTAAGTTAAATAAAGATAACTGATGAAACAAACAAAATAAAATGAAATAAATAAATAAATCTATTTTGTTATAAAAAATTTCCCGGAACTCGATGCAAGCTAACCTGAGTAACGCGGGGCGTTACAAGATGAGTGTTCCCTTAAATGCTGACTCCGGGACTTGAACAAGGGGCTCCACCCTCTCATTGGCCGAGAGGGACTTCCGGTTATTGGTTGGACCATAACCGGGTTGTTCATTAGAGGAGCAGTGGTGTTTAAGGAGTAAGATGTAACTCAGAGGTAAAACGGTAATTTGACCCAACTTGAGTTACGAACACTCGTGAAGGATTGACTCGTCATTAATGGTCGTATATCCATGGACACGAAAACATTCTGCAGTGAGAAGAGTGCAACTGCGGGTCTTTAGTGGAATGACCCGTAGTTAACGAATCTAGATTAACTCGGTCAATGAGTTTGACCGACTAATCTTGCATCGTTGGAGCTTCGGATCGTAGGTCCATTAGGTCCCCTTGCTAGCTCATAACGGGTAAAACGAGGATCAAGTTTTTGGAAGAATTTGAATTGTTCAAATTACTTAAGGGATTATATGTATATTGATACATTATAATATATATAGTTAATTATAAATTAAAACTATATATTATGAGAGAAATTATTTGAATGAGATTCAAATAAAATTAATATGAATAAGATTCATATTAAAACTATAGGTTAAAAATAATGTGCATAAGATGTACATTAGAACTATAGGTTATACGAGAGAAATGTTATAGAATATGATTCTATTTTTGTGATAAATAATTAAGTGTTAATTATTTATTTGATTTATATATATAGATTAATTATTAATTGGATTAATAATTAATAATTATTTATTAATTAATCATATTAATTAATAAATTAATTTTATATCTTAATTATTATATATATTAATTATTTATATAAATATATATATATTATTAATATTATTAATATTAATTATTAACTCCCCTGCATTATTGCAGGGGAGTGGGGAGTTAAGTCCACGTCACTGGTTTTCTGGGGAAAATTTGCAGAAAGGTTCTGCAAAACAGAACAACACAACACTCCCAAGGTGAAGCTCTCTCAATAAAAAAAAAAATATTCTCTCAATCTCTCCCCTCTGTTCGATCAAGGTGCTACCACAAGCACGATCCCGAGACCCAAGAGAATAGCGAGGAAGACGTAGTGGTGGTGTTCGTGGGAAACCGTAGAAGAAAAGTTCTTCAAAGGTAATGGTTTCCCCTGTATTTTCCCTCTTTCAATTTCGATTTTGTATCCCTAAAATCAGCAACGAAAATCCGCTTCCACTCCGGGAATCACATCCCTTCAGCACTGGGATGGACCAGAGCACAGCTGAAGAAGAGTCTGATCCCCTTAGTAGGGTTTGCGGGAGAATCCATCACCCCAGAGGAATGCATTGATCTTCCCATCACTATCGGCCAAGGTGACACCCAAGTTACTCAGATGGCCGAGTTCATGGTAATAAATGGCAGGTCGGCCTACAATGCCATCTTTGGACGACCTATTATCCATTCACTTCGGGCCAACCCATCAACTCTACATCAAGTAATGAAGTATTCTATGATCAACGGAGTCGGCATGATCCGAGGAGAGCAGAAAACATCATGTGAGTGCTATACCTTAACTCTCAAGGGGTCAGCAGTTTGCGCCCAGGAAGAAATGGAAAATCCTCCAAGTCCGGCATCTCGAGCTTCTGAAGATGGACAGTCCAAGACCAACCAACGCGAGGTGATTGGGCCCACTGAGGAGTTGGAACTTATCCCTTTGCTCGGCCTAGAAAAATAGGTGAGCATAGGTACCAAGCTAGGGGTCGCGGATAGGGAAGAGCTCGTCTCATTCCTCAGGGCGAATTCAGACGTGTTCGCTTGGTCGTACGAGGACATGTCTGGCATTGATCCGAAGATCATGGTTCATCGCCTCAACATCGACCAGTCATTCCGACCTGTTAAGCAAAAAAGAAACCTGTAAATAGGGAAATGAGTGATATAATTGTTGAAGAAGTAAACAAACTTTTAAAAGTTGAATATGTAAAAGAAGTTCTGTATCCTGAGTGGATCTCTAATGTTGTCCTGGTTAAAAAATCCAACGGAAAGTGGAGAATGTGTGTAGATTTCACCAATCTTAACAAAACTTGTCCAAAAGATTGCTTCCCACTGCCAAGGATTGACCAGCTCGTAGATGCCACGGCCGGGCACGACATGCTCACCATTATGGACGCCTTCTCCTGATACAACCAGATAAAAATGTATGAGCCAGATCAGGTCCATACCTCTTCCATAACCGATCAGGGCCTATATTGTTACAAGGTCATGCCTTTTGGTCTAAAGAATGCAGGGGCAACCTATCAAAGGATGGTGAATAAAATGTTCGCCAACTAGACCGGGCATAATATGGAAGTCTACGTGGATGAAATGCTTGTCAAAAGCAAGCAGTCCAGGTCGCACTTGGCCGACCTGACTGAGACCTTCGAGGTACTCTAAAAGTACCAAATGAAGTTAAATCCAGCCAAGTATGCCTTTGGGGTCTCGTCTGGCAAATTCCTAGGGTTCATGGTCAATAATCGCGGCATCGAAGCCAACCCAGAGAAGATTAAGGCCGTTCTCGAGATACAAGCGCCGATGACCCTTAAGCAGCTGCAATGCCATAATGGAAAGATCGGCGCTCTTAACTGGTTCATCTCCAGGTCTACCGACAAGTGCATTTCCTTCTTCAAAGTGTTAAGAATGAAGGGGCCATTCAAGTGGACAGGTGAGTGTGAGGCAGGTTTTGAAGAACTCAAAGGCTACCTCTCCTCAGCACCGCTGCTCGCAAAGCCCATGCCAGGAGATAAACTACATTTGTACCTGGCCGTGTTTGGTAACGCAATTAGCTTGGCCCTAGTCAAGCAGGACGGGGTACGGCAAAATCCTGTCTATTACACAAGTAAAGCCATGACCGAGGCTGAGACCAGATATCCCCAAATGGAGAAACTGACCCTCGCTTTAGTTACTGCAACACGGAGACTGAGGCCATACTTCCACGCCCATATCATGACCGTGCTCACCAACTTACCTTTTGTTTATGCAGGGATTTGCACAACGGTTCAGCACGAAACGAGCTCGAACCCGGTCTCCGGTTCCGACCTAAACACTAGAGTGGACCTGCACAAGTGGGTAAGCACTCCGATGCTCAAGTCAGTATAGATCGGACTCCTTATTTAGTTCGAGGTGAAATTCGATACCTGAGCGTGAAATGAAGCCCTCTATTTATAGGTGACGGATCTGACAGCACACACGACCGGCGGTTACATGTCTTTTCTCATATCGGACCTGTCGGGTTCCGAGCAGGTCGGTCCCCAGTCAGATCGAACTTTGGTGCCCACACTTAGTCTTTTATAACGGGCAAACCCGATCACCTCGGCGGGGCCGAGGTGGACCTAAGCAATCCTTTTTATTTAATTTCTTCAAACACTAATAAGGGTCCTCCACGTGTCTTGGGTATGTTTACCCCCAAACATTGGCCCCCTCTCTGTCAGGTTCGATCTCGACCTGGCAGAGAAGTTTATTCGAATCTATTTTGGACACGTGGCGACTTTTCATTTGTAGAGGGAATATGACCGTTGAGGAAGACGTTTCGACCTACCAGGTTGTCGGAGCACTCAAGCGTTTCGCCGTTGCGTATCTCGAGAAGATCCCAGTCGCTCGTTGATTAAACGTGTACGGCGCAGAGGTTTTTCCGATCAGCTATAAATAGTCCCTAAACTTCAGGTCAAACCTTACGCTTTCTGAATTTCTGGAGTTCGATCTGAAACCAGCTCGAACCCTTTCTCTAAGTCAGTCGCTTCTCCTTGCTCTTACTCTTCTTTCAAACATGGTAGTTTTCTTGTCTTCCCCCTCCAGTAGTGATAGCCTGGGTAGCGTAGGTCGGACAATAAGTAGTTCGCCCCCCAAACCAAGTGACTCTGGGGAGGTTTTAGCTCGTAGGTTAGAGTCCGAGCTGGAAGAAATAGAGAACTTTAGGTTCTCAGATGACGGAGAGGATAGCGATACCTCCACCTCATGCCAGGGTCTAGAGTACCCTTCTAGGATGCCCGAGCACTATCTTGGACCCTTTTGTAGGGGGTTTAACATTCCGAATGACATCTACCTTAGGATTCCGGAGGAAGGGGAAAGAGCTGACAATCCTCTAGAGGGATGGGTCACTCTTTATTTGAAGATGTTTGAGTACGGCCTCAGACTTCCCCTTCATCCCTTTGCTCAGGAGTTCTTAAACCGAACTGGACTGGCTCTTGCTCAAGTGGCCCTCAATGGGTGGGGTGTCATTTTTTGCTTTAGCCATTCTTTTTTGGTTGCGAGCTCGGGACGAGGAAGAGGTCGAGCTATTAAGTGTTGAGCAACTGCTTGGATGCTTCGAAGCCAAAAGGATAGCTAAGAAGCCTGGTTGGTACTACATGTGCGCAAGGAAAGGCGCAGGTGGCATAGTCAAGGGGCCGACCTCCATCAAGGGATGAGTAGGAAAGTGGTTATTTGCCTCGGGAGAGTGGCTGGCAAAGGACGAGTCAGGTCATCCCTTCTTTGACGTGCCTGCTAGGTTTGGGAACCTAGGTATGGAGTCTTTCTTGTTTTCTTTTCTCTCTTTTGATTTCCTGACTTTCACATCTAACTCGAACTTTCGTTTACTTTGTGCAGTATCAATTAAGCCGATTCCCGAGCTCACTCAAGCCACCTTCGACACCCTCAAATACTACAAGGACAACTTCCCAAGGGGTTGGAAGATCGGGACCTTGGTCACAGACACGCTGCTACTAGAATCAGGGCTATTGGACTACAATCCTTTAGTTCGTCCGACTGAAGCCTCAAGGCCAAACTCCGAGCTCGGTAAGCCGTGTTTGATTTCGACTTCAATTTTAGCTTCAAGTTTTTACCTCTGACATTTCATCTTATTCGTATTGCAGCCATGGTGTGTGGATTCACGAGCAGCGTGAAACGCAAGTCTAAGGGCCGTGCTCACGCCCTTAAGACAGTTCAGAGCTCTGATCCAGCTACCCCTACTGTGGATCAGCATGCAGCTCAGGACCAGGCGGGTCCATCTTCTGAAGTTCCAACTCCAGTGATCGAGCTGGATTCTACTGGGGAGTGCTCCAGGGAGAAGCGCTCCAGGAGCGAGTCCGAGGCACTGGACGTGTCACCGCTTCGTGAGGTGAGATAGGGCTCTCCTCTGAAGAGAAGGAAGAAAGAGAAGAAGACCACCTCCTCCTCGGAGGTTGGACCTCGTGGCCCCCTGCCCTCAAGCCACGCCGACCTAGTAGACGACCCTGAAGCTCAGATGGGGGGGACATCCGACGTGAAGATGCGGTTCACAGTGGAACCGTCGAGCTCCGGGGTGAAAGACCAAGTGTCACGCATCTCGGCCGCGTGCTTGGATCGTTGTCTAAGGAGAGCGTCCAAGTTTGTAAGTGACCCGGGATCCGTGCTGCAACGGACCATCGACCACGCTGCTGAGGTAAGATCTACCCCTACACTTTTATTTTCTCGTCTTATAGCTCGATCTGACCTGAATTTGCCTTTTGTGTATTGCAGGCGTTCACTGCCTCCATCAACTCAGCAATCATGATCAAGGCCGAGCTGGATGGAAGGGAGGCCTTGGCAGCGAAAGAGAGGGCGAACTCCTCTGCTGCCTTGGAGGCTGCCACCACGCTCAAGGGCGAGCTGCTGAAGGCTAGGGGCGAGGTGGACGTACTGAGGGCCGAGGTAGAAGCCAAGGCCGAACTGCTGAAAAGGGAGGATGAAAATCATAAGGCCCACCTCCGAGCTGCCCGCGCCATCACCAAAGGGCTGGAGAAGGAAAAGTTCCATCTCCTTAAGGAGAAGGACGACATGCTCTAGGCCTTCGAAGGGAAGGACGCTACGATCGGACGTCTCACTGTCGAGTTGAAGGCGGAGAAGGAGCGTCTTTCCAATGGAACTCGTATAGAGGCAGCCTTCAGGCAACACCCAGATTTTGATGGGTTTGTCAAGGACTTCAGCGATACAGGCTTCAAGTTTCTGATGAAGGGCATTTCTGCCGAGATGCCGCACCTCCAGCTCGACCTCGGCAATCTGAAGAAGAGGTATGCTGAGAAATGTGCTTCTGGGCCTAACGGCACTCCTGGCCCCCAATCCCTGGTGGACAAGTACGTCAGGGAGCTTGACTCTGACTACTCCGCCGTGGAGGAAGAGGATGCCCCAAGCCAAGAGCCTACCGAGGTCGGCACAACTCAAGAGGAGGCTTCATCACAGCAGGGTGGATCCCAGGAGGTCAACCTTCTAGGCTCCCAGGGCGAGCTGTCCTCCCACCTCAGAAGTAGCTGAGGCTCTCTTTCCTTCTATCTTTATATTTCTTTTTGTAAGTCTTTGGGCAGAGCTGCAAGGTATATAAGCCTTGGCTCTGTCCTTTTAATCAATGAAACTTCCATTTCTGTCTGTTATTTTACTGCTTTTCCCTTTAAGAATCTTTTTAAACTTGCTTGTATAAGTCGGAACTTATGAAGGAACAGATTCATCTCGCACTTCTAACTCATAACTTTTTGTAAGTTTAAAGGCTTGTGAGATAACTCTTTTCACATCGCACCTCTTTCCTAAGGTTTGAATTTGAGAGTTTCTTTTATTAATCTTTAATATTTCTCCTCGAACTCGGCAGTCCAAAAGATAATATCAAGCAATTTGAACTTTTTTACATCGCACCTTTAACTTGAACGTTCCAAGGTTTGAATTTTGAGTTCACAATTAATACTCACATCACACCTCGAACCCGTGGGTTTAGAGGATTGAATTTCTTGAACCTTAAACATCGCACCTTTAACTTAATCTTTCCAAGGATTGAATTTCGGCTCGTAATTGATTTTGACATCGCACCTCGAACCCGTGGGTTTTGAGGTTGCCGATTTTAAGTCTTATGGGAGTCCGTGGCCCCCATTTAATTTCTAATCGAACTCGGGTTATGAAATTAAATAACCCCATCTATTGAAAGTTCCTCCCCTTGAAAATTTTTACAAGCCCATTTTGGGACTATTTTGACAATTCAGGGGTAATAGCGCTTCAAGTGCTCCGCGTTCCATGGATGCGCAAGCATTCTTCCTTCCAGGTCGGCCAGCATATAAGTTCCAGGTCGGACTATGCCTTTGACTTCGAACGGTCCCTCCCAACTTGGGTCAAGGGTGCCGACATGATCCTGAATTTTCCTTAAGACCAAATGTCCAACTTGGAAGCTTCAATGTCGAACTCGGGCATTGTAATGTCTGGTCATTCTGTTCTGATACTCTGCTAAGCACAGCTGGGCCATTTCCCTTTTTCCTTCCAATAAGTCCAGGTTAAGGAGTAGCTCTTCCCATTCCTCGTTGGTTCGTACTGCTCTACCCTGTCTGTTAGTATGCCGATCTCGACTGGTACAACAGCTTCGGAGCCAAAGGCTAGCGAGAACGGAGTTTCGCCAGTTGACTCTCTTGAGGTGGTTCGATATGACCACAAAACTTCGGGTAGCTCCTCGGCCCATCTTCCCTTTCTGGAGTCCAACCTTAGCTTGAGTCCTCGCTTTATGATCTTGTTTACTGCTTCAACCTGCCCATTTGCTTTTGGATACGCAGGGGACGAACTGAGGTGGCTTATACTCAGTTTTCTGCAAAAGTCCTTGAACTTTGCATTGTCAAACTATTTTCCGTTGTCCGTCACAATAGCATTAGGTATGCCAAAGCGGCACACGATGTTTGTCCATATAAACAACGTCACTCTGGACTCTATGATGTGGGATAGTGCCTCGGCTTGGACCCACTTAGTGAAGTAGTCCACAGCGACAACGGCGAACTTTGTTTGTCTTTTGCCCAGGGGAAAAAGGACCTATGATGTCTACCCCCCATTGCGCAAATGGCCATGGGGCTGAGATGGGGGTGAGCAGTTCGGGAGGTTGATGGATAATGTTTGCGAAACGCTGGCAGTTGTCACAAGCTTTCACAAACTGCTTTGCATCCTGCTCGACACTGGACCAATAGTACCCTTGTCGAACCACCTTGGCCGACAACGACCTGGCGCCAGAGTGGTTTCCACACACCCCTTCATGAACTTCCCTAAGAATGTAAAGGCCTTCTTCAGGAGTCGCACACTTGAGCAGAGGTAGGGAGAAGCCACGTCAGTACAGCATTCCTTCTCGGAGTGTGAACCGAACTGCTCTTCGCGCCATCTTCTTTTGCTCTTTCGGATCTTGCGGTGGGTTTCCTTTGATGAAGTCCACGATTGGGTCCATCCAAGTGGGTGATGGAGTATCAAGCTCCACCACATCTGGCTCCAAGATTGAAGGAGTATCCAAGATCTCGACCAGGACCGATCTAGCCAGGTCGGTCTCATACGCTGATGCCAATTTATCTAAGGCATCCGCATTAGAGTTTTCAGATCTTGGAACTTGACTCACGTCGTAAGTCCCGAACTAGGCGAGGTGTGATCTGACCTTGCTTAGATATTTTTCCATTCGGGGGTCCTTTGTTTAGTACTCCTCCTTAATCTGATTCACGGTTAGCTGGGAGTCACTGAAGACCTTAATGTGGTTGGCCCCCAGCCCTTTGGCAACGCGCAAGCCTGCTAGGAGTGCTTCATACTCGGCCACATTATTTGACGTCCGAAAGTTGAACCGCAGAGCATATTCGAATCGCTCACCTCCTGGTGCGAGCAAGAGGATTCCTGCCCCGCACCCCCTCTCGTTAGAAGATCCATCAACGTAGATCGTCCACGGGAGGTCGGACTTGGCCAACTGAGGTGGTGGAGTGAGCTCTGTGATGAAATCTGCCACTGCTTGCCCTTTCAACGCGGTTCTGGGTTCGAACTGGATGTCGTACTCGCTCAACTCTAATGCCCACTTCATCAGACGCCCTGATGTTTCAGGCTTAAGGAAGATATTCTTCAAGGGCAGATTTGTGAGTACTACGACCGTGTGCGCTTGGAAGTACGGCCTAAGTCTTCGAGCCGAGGTGACTAAAGCGAGGGTCAGCTTCTCCATTTGGGGGTATCTGGTCTCGGCTTCAGTCATGGCCTTACTGGTGTAATAAATGGGGCTTTGGCTCGCACCCTTCTGCTTGATCAGTGTCGAGCTGACGGCGCTATCAGATACTACCAGGTACAAGTGGAGCTTTTCTCCTGGCAATGGCTTTGCGAGTAGAGGTGCCGAGCAGAGATAGTCTTTTAACTGCTCTAGCGCTTGCTCACACTCTACTGTCCATTTGAATGGTCCCTTCTTCCTAAGAACCATGAAGAAAGGAAGGCATTTGTCCGTTGATCTTGACACGAACCTATTCAAGGCTGCAATCCTGCCATTTAGGCATTGAAGCTGCTTTAGATCTTGGGTGCCTCCATCTCGAGCACGGCCTTTATCTTCTCTGGGTTAGCTTCAATCCCACGGTTATTTACCATAAAACCAAGGAACTTTCCCGAGGAGACTCCAAAGGCACACTTGGTAGGATTGAGCTTCATTTGATACTTGCGTAGCACTCCAAAGGCTTCGGTCAGATCGGAAAGATGCGACTTTGACTGCTTGCTCTTGACAAGCATGTCGTCCACATACACTTCAATATTCTGACCGATCTGCTTGGCGAACATTTTGTTCACCATCCTTTGCTAGGTCGCACTTGCATTCTTTAGGCCAAAAAGCATCACCTTGTAGCAGTACAGACCTTGGTCTGTTATAAACGCGGTATGATCTTGGTCTGGCAAATGCATTTTAATTTGATTGTATCCAGAGTAGACATCCATGAAGGTGAGTAGCTCGTGCCCGGCTATTGCGTCCACGAGCTGGTCGATCCTTGGAAGGGGGAAGCAATCTTTTGGGCATGCCTTATTTAAATTAGTGAAGTCCACGCACATCCTCCACTTCCCGTTGAATTTTTTAACTAATACTACATTAGAGAGCCACTCAGGATACATAATTTCTCGTATATATTCAGCTTTTAAGAGTTTGTTTACTTCCTCAACAATTACATCACTCCTCTCTCTATTTACAGGTCAGAATGATGGGTCTATGTTGAAACGATGCACCATAATCTTTGGGTCGATGTCAGGCATGTCCTCGTGAGACCATGCAAAGACGTCCGAGTTAGACCTGAGGAAGTTGATCAGTTCTTCCCTGACAGTGGCCCCCAGCTTGGTTCCTATGCTTACTTGTTTTTAAGAGCTAAGTAAAGGAACAAGCTCGAGCTCCTTTGTTGGCGGGGAGAACTGCCTTTTGCCTTCCTTAGGCAGGTCTGTCTCGGACCCTTGCAGCTTGCCAGGATTGGACTGCTCTTCCAGAGCGCATACCGCCGACCCTTTAAGCGCGGATGCATAACACTCCCGCGAGGTTTTTTGTTCACCTATGACCATGCCCACTCCATTCGGGGTTGAGTACTTCAAGACTTGATGCAATGTTGAGGGGACAGCCCGAAATGAGTGGATAATGGGTCTCTCAAAAATGGCGTTGTAGGCCGATCTGCCGTCGATTACCACGAACTCGGCCATCTGCGTTACTTGGGTAGCATCTTGCCCGATCGTTACCGGCAGGTCAATGCACCCTTCTGGGGAGACCGATTCTCCAGAGAATCCAACCAAGGGTGTTGGACTCTTCTTCAATTCTGACCTGGTCCATCCCAATGCTAGATATGTTGGGAGGGACAAGATGTTGGCAGATGCACCTCCATCAACCAATACTCTTCGAACCAGGACGTGATCAATGAGAGGGGCGATCACGAGCACGTCATTATGCGGCAAATGGATCCCCTCCAGATCGGCATCGCCGAAAGTGATGGAGCAAGTGGGCTTCTGCTCCCTCATGATGCATACCTCGCATCTGGCCTTGCGAGCTAGCTCCTTCCACTTGTTTCCGGACTGGCCCCCGCTCGAACGTCCGAAAATAGTGTTGATGACCACAGGTCGATCATCCAGGCGAGGCGGCGTTCTTGAACACTTCCTCTCTTCCTTCTTTTCGACCGAGTTAGACCTCGGTTTGCCCACGAACTTTTTAAAGTAGCCATCTTGAATGAGGTCTTCAATCTGGCGCTTCAATTCCCAGCAACTTGTCGTATTATGGCCGTGATCGCGATGAAAACGGTAGTACTTATCTTTGTTGCGCTTCTCCGGGTCTCCTCGGAGCTTCTCAGGTCGCTTGAGGAGCTTTTCCATCCCATGTTCCTCGATATTGGTGAGTATCTCGAAGATGGGGATGATGGTTGGAGTATATCGTTCATAAGGTCGGCTCCGACTGGGGCCACTCTCTGACCTACGGTACTCTGTTCTGCTGGCGGAAGAGGAAGATCCTTTATCTCTAGACTTGGAATCAACCTTCCTCTTCTCTTGGCTCAACTTCTTCTGGTCGATCTGCTTCTCTGGTCGGCCAGTTTTGGTTTGGAGGAGCTCTTGCCCATCAATGACCTTCTTCGCCTTCTGCAGGACTTCGGCGAAGGTGGCTGGAGCCTCCTCTCCAAGTTTAACTATTAAGGTCTCATCG
Organism: Momordica charantia; assembly: GCF_013281855.1. Taxonomy (NCBI): domain Eukaryota; kingdom Viridiplantae; phylum Streptophyta; class Magnoliopsida; order Cucurbitales; family Cucurbitaceae; genus Momordica; species Momordica charantia. The sequence continues at coordinate 11,792,727 of NW_028275162.1, forward strand.
GCCAGGCCGGTGAGAAAGTAGCACATGGCCGAATCATCGGAGCAGTGCGCGACCTTCAACTGCTCCTCCTAGAACCTCGTGACATACTCTCTCAGCGTCTCTCCCTCCTTCTGCCTGATCGTGGCGAGATGAGTCGCTGTCTTTCTGTCATAATGCCGAGAAGAGAACTGACTGATAGACTCCTTTCTCAGCTGAGAGTAGGTCGAGATCGACCTAGCCGGCAGTCTTCGATACCACAGGCGTGCGCTACCGGTGAGCGCGATCTGGAAGGCGCGGCACTTGATTGCATCTGTTGCCGCTTCAAAGTCCATGAGGCTTTCGAAGACCTCAACATAGTCTTTAGGGTCCTTAGACCCATCATAAGGCTTCATCGTGGGAGTTTTGAACTTCGGAGGGATTGGAGCCTCCAGGATGTCCGGGGTGAATGGCGATTCTCTCAAGTCGCCATCGTCGAACGAACATTCTTTCTTCTCGCACCTGACCTTAAGTGCCTCGACCTGCTCATCGAGCTTGTGCTTCATCAGGTCGAACCCTTCTCTAGTTATCACAGCTTCTGGCATCAGAGGCTTGTATTTTGACTGAGCCTTTAGGTTCGAGTTTGAGAACTCTCGGGAGTAGGAAGGAGAGTCTTCCGGCTCCCGAGATGCCCTCTTATTCTTTTTAGTGAGATTCTTTCTCAGATCGTTGTCCCGCAAGCTATAATCCACTCCTTCAACGTTGGGAATGGACTCGCGATCGCCAGGTTGGATGGATGGGGCTCCCTTTTCACCAGGTGCGCCCGGGACCCTGGAGGGAGACGCAGTTCGATTAGCACGCGTTGCCTCGCCGTACATTTCTTCCATTGTGCGCAACCGATGGCGCATATCATCCAACTCGCGCTGGAGAGTAGACAAAGCTTCAGGGTCTGCTGCCTGGTTGGCCCTTTGGGAGGTTTTTCTCGAGGTCCCTCCTCGGTCTCTGTTGGCTTTTGAGGGTTTCGGGTGAGCAGGTGGTAGCTCTTGGTTCGCATGGCGGGCAGATCTGCGCGGCAGATCTCCCTCTTGTCCTGCTCGGACCTGGTCCTCGACTATTCTTGCGTCGAGGTCTCACTGAGTGTCGTTATCAACGTTCACACCCCTCCGTTCTGTCGTATTAGCAGAGTTTGCTGGATGCACCATTTTCGCATATATTTTCTAGATCGGGATGACTTAAGATGTCGTCCCCACAGACGGCGCCAAATATTTATGGAGGGATTTGCACAACGGTTCAGCACCAATCGAGCTCTAACCCGGTCTCCGGTTCCGACCTGAACACTAGAGTAGACCTGCACAAGTGGGTAAGCACTCCGACGCTCAAGTCAGTATAGATCGGACTCCTTATTTAGTTCGAGGTGAAATTCGATACCTGAGCGTGAAATGAATCCCTCTATTTATAGGTGACGGATCCGACAGCACACACGACCGGCGGTTACATGTCTTTTCTCATATCGGACCTGTCGGGTTCCGAGCATGTCGGTCCCCGGTCAGATCGAACTTTGGTGCCCACACTTAGTCTTTTATAACGGGCAAACCCGGTCACCTCGGCGGGGCCAAGGTGGACCTAAGCAATCCTTTTTATTTAATTTCTTCAAACACTAATAAGGGTCCTCCACATGTCTTGCGTATGTTTACCGCCAAACACCTCTGAAGCAGGTTTTTCATAAACCAGAGACGTCCGGACGTTTGATGAAATGGATTGTAGAGTTGAGTGAGTATGGCATCCAGTTCGAGCCCCGAACAGCTATAAAACGACATGCCGTCGCAGACTTTTTGGCCGAGCTCACTCCTCCACCAGTTCACACCTTCGAGTACGAACAGCCGTGGACGGTGTACGTGGACGGATCTTCAAATGAAAAAGGGTGTGGCGTAGGCGTGCTCCTCCTCGCCCCGGATGGCATGCGTTTCGAGTATGCCCTGCTCTTCAACTTTCGTACATCAAACAATGAGGCCGAGTACAAAGCCTTGTTGGCCGGGCTGCGCATGGCAAAAGGTCTGGGGGCCACCCACCTTCAGATTTTTAGCGACTCACAACTCGTAGTGAGTCAGATTAAAGAAGAATATCAAACAAAAGATTATCGAATGGAGAAATATTTGACAATGGTTAAATCAAACCTTGCTTTCTTCCAGGCCTACGAAATCAGGCAAATCCCGAGGTCGCAGAATTCCAACGCTGATGCCTTAGCCAAGTTGGCGTCTGCTTACGAGACCGACCTGGCGAGGTCGGTCCCTGTGGAAATATTAGACAATCCTTCCATTTTGGAGCCGGACATGATTGAGGTCGACTCTCACCTCCCGTCATGGATGGATCCGATAAAGAGCTTCTTGGAGGGAAAGGTCTCGACAGACCCAAGGGAAACTAAGAAATTGGCAAGGAAAGCAGCTCAGTACTTGCTCCGAGATGGGACATTGTACAGGCGTGCCTTTTCCTTACCTCTCCTTAAATGTATTTCCAAGGAGGACGGAGAATACGTTCTTAGGGAGGTCCATGAAGTAACCATTCAGGGGCCAAGTCTTTGTCAGCGAAGATCATTCGACAAGGTTACTACTTGCCCACGATGGACCGAGATGCAAAAGAGTTTGTGAAAACGTGTGACAACTGTCAACGCTTTGCAAACCTCGCCCACCAGCCTGCCGAGTTGCTGACTCCGATCTTAGCGCCATGGCCCTTTGCGCAGTGAGGTGTTGACCTTATCGGACCTTTCTTGTTGAGCAAGGGGCAGACCAAGTACGCACTCGTTGCAGTAGATTACTTCACCAAATGGGCCGAGGCTGAAGCACTCTCGACAATCACGGAGGCTAGAGTCACGACCTTTATCTGGACAAACGTAGTCTGTCGTTTCAGTATATCGAACGCGATTGTGACTGATAATGGTAAGTAGTTTGACAACACTAAGTTCAAAGACTTCTGCCGCAAGCTCGGAATCAAGCACCTCAGCTCGTCCCGAGCTCACCCTAAGGCCAACGGATAAGTGGAGGCGATAAACAAGATCATTAAGCGCGGCCTCAAGCTATGGCTCGACACTAGGAAAGGTCGGTGCACCGAAGAGCTACCCGAAGTACTTTGGTCCTACCGAACTATGTCTCGGGAGTCCACTAGTGAAACCCCATTTTCCATGGCCTTCGGGTCTGAGGCCGTAGTGCCTGTGGAAATTGGGATGCCAACAGAGAGAGTAGATTACTACGAGCAAGCTGGAAACGAAGAAGGGTTACTCCTCAGCCTCAATCTCATCGATGAGAAAAGGGAAATAGCTCGGCTACGTTTGGCCGAGTACCAAAATCGAATTACAAGACACTATAACACGAGAGTCCGGCCTCGGAGTTTCCAGATCGGACATTTAATTCTTCGTAAGGTGCAGAAGCACGTCGAGGTGTTGGAACCAAACTGGAAGCGGCCATTTGAAGTCAAAGACATCGTCCGACCTGGAACGTACATGCTTGCCGATCTCGAAGGAAAGTTACTATCACATCCGTGGAATGCAGAGCATTTGAAGAGATATTACCCTTGAAATGTGAAATGGTCCAAAGACAAATTGGACTAGTAAAAATTTTCAAGGAATAACCCAATAAAGGGCTCCGCATTATGTAATTTCATATCTCCTAACGGTGCGAGTTCGATATTTGAAGCCTGAGTCGCTAAAATCCTTGGCAAACATCCCATCAAAATCAGGATGCTGGTGAAAAGCTTCCTCCAGCAGAACTCCGTTGCTAAGCTTGGACTCTGACAGCTCAAGCTTGGCCTTCAAGTCTGCCCATCTCGGCATCTCGAGACTTCAGTTTGCCCTACAGGTCATGTCGGAGGCGTTCAAGGTTGTCGTTCTACTTCATCAATGCGAACTTCTCCTTTTCCAGGTACTTGGCCACGGCGTGCGTGCCTCTCAAGTTCTCTAGGTGTCGAGCAGCCTCTGCCTGGGCACTTTTGAGCTCGGCCTTATCGGCATCAGAAGAGGATTTCCATGCCTGGGCCTCAGCACGAGCCTCTTTGAGTTCCCCCTCCAGAGCAGCAGCAGCTTCTAAAACGGTAGAGGAGGCATCTCGCTCCTTCACAGTGAGCAAGTCGCGTCCTTCTAGTTCAACTTTCACCATGAAGGCTGTCTGGCAAGCTGCAGCGTGAGCCTACCGAAGTGGGCAAAAAAAAAAGAAAGGAGTTAAAAGGATAACTTCTAGGATAAGGCCATAAAGGCTTAAAGAAAAGGAAGAGGCAAGTTCGTACCTCGGCAGTGGAATCCAACAATCGTTGGATGACTGATCCCGGAGCGCTTACAAACTTAGAAGCTCTCCTCCAGCAGCGGTCAAAGTAAGAGCCGGAGATTTCCATTGCCCTTTCCCTCACCCCGACGTTAGACAGCTCAACCTTGAACCTCAGATCGACATTGGAGGTTCCTCCCACCTCGCCTCAGGATCGTCCACTAAGTTCCCAAAAAGATTGGCCCGCTGGCCAGCCTATACTTCCCTCACCTCGTCCTCGGAGTGATAAGTCTTTCTCTTCTTCTTTTTGGACTTCTTGGGAGAAGCCTTCCTCCGGATCTCCCTAAGAGGAGAAACTTCAAGGATCTCCTGATCCTGTCAGGTTCCAGCCGCAGCTGCTCCCAGCGACGAAGCCTCTGCATGGCCAGCTTCAACTACCTCGACCTCAGCAGGAAGGCCAACTACCATAGGGCTGGGTGCCTCTTTGCTTTTGGCAGCCTGTTTAGTGCACAGGCGTTTGCGCTTCACGTTTTGGGAGAAACCACACACCATAGCTGCAAGGAGAAACAAGAAAGAATGAGCGCGAGTCATGAAAAACCGTAAAACACCCAAGAGACTGTCCAAGCGATTACCGACCTAGTTCGGAGTTCGGCCTCTCAGCTTCAGGCGGGAGCAGAAGAGGGTTGTAATCCAGCAGCCTGAAAGCAAGGAGAAGCTTGTTTGTGACAAGCGTGCTGATCTGCTTGCCGCTCTTGAATTTATCTTTGAAATATTTGAAGGCGTAGAAAATTGGCTCGGAGAGTTGAGGAATCGGCCGAACAGCAACTGAAATTGGCAAAAAAAATCGTGAGTTAGACCACGAAGGAAGGAAATTGGAAGCAAGTAAGGAATCGACCCCTTACCTAAGTTCCCAAACCTACGAGGGACGTTGTAGAAAGGCAGGTCGGACTCGTTCTTGGCCAACCCTCCGGAGGCAAAAAAACCACTTCCCAACCCACTTCTTTATTGAGGACGGCCCTTTCAAAATGCCTCCCGTGCCCTTTTTGGCGCATAAGTAGTGTACCTCATGCTTCTTGGAGATACGTTTTACCTCAAAACAAGCTAGAAGCTGTTCAACTCCAAGGAGGTCAAGATCGTCCACTTCCTTACACCGAAGCCAGAATAGAATGGCTAGCCTAAAAATAACTCCCTAGCCATTGCGGGCCACCTGAGTATGAGCCAACCCCGTACGGACGAGAAACTCTTGTACCAATGGATGGACGGGTAGGCGAAAGTCGTACTCGAACATCTTTAGGTAAAGAGTAACGCATTCTTCCGGTAGATTATCAGCTCGTTCCCTTTCCCTAGGAAGCCTAAGGACTATATCATCTGGTATGCTATATCTCCTACGAAGAGGACCGAGGTAGTTCTCAGGCATTTGGGAAGGGTATTCTAAACCCTGGCCCGAGGTGGACGTATCACTATCATCCCCATTGTCATCAGAAAATCTAAAGTTTTCTATCTCTTCCTCTTCAAGTTCGGAATCTAACCTACTGGTGAACTCCTCTACGGAATTAGCTTTCTTAAGCAAAGAGTCCCGACTCCGAGCTATGTCACTAGATGAACCACTAAGGGAGGAGGAACTAGGGGACATTGACATGACTTGAAAAGTAAAAGGAGAGAGTAAGAGAAACAAAATCAAAAGAACGAGACTGACCTAATGCAAGAATTCTGATCTGGTCAGGTCGGACTCCAAGATTTCATACAGCGTAAAAAGCGGAAACGAAACCTTGGAGGTATTCATAGCAGTCCGAAGTTTAATCTCAACCGCACACGTGTCATAAATCGGACGTCTCAAATCGGAAGAATTCCAAACGTCGTAAGTACTTGAGTGCGAGGCGAACACCGGTTCTGTTTTCGAGATCCACCAACGACACAATTAATAAATTGAATTTTCAATTCACCACGTGGATTAACCTTCTCAAAGATTAAAAAAAACAAACAACAACAAACTTCTCTGCCTGGTCGAGATCGAACCCGGTAGAAAGGGAGCCAATGTTCGGGGATAAAATATCCGATTGCCACGTGGAGGACGGGGATTGGCTGTCAGAAGAAATTGTTTGAAAGACTTGTTTAGCAAAGCTCCTCCTCGGAACCTTCCGAGGAGGGAAGTTCATTACACCTAATTGTACTACAACCCCGAAAGTATCCGAGTTTGATCTACTCGAACCCGACACGTCCGACCGCAAAACCGACCAAGGTAACCGCTTGTCGTGACCCCTGTCGGGACCTAAACCTATAAATGAGGGCCTCATTCACCATCAGGTAAGAAAATTCTCCTCGAGCCTAATATTAAGTCCGAGCTGCTTACTGACTTGAGCGTCAGAGATTTTTCCCTCTTGTGCAGATCTTTCCATTGCCCTTTCAGGTCGGAGCTAGGACCAGGTTCGAGCTTAGTATCCGTTGTGCAAATTCTTGCATAAACAAGGTGCATCTTTCAATCTTTGGTGAAGCGTTTTTAACTGCTTATCATGTGTTAAATACAGTACCACATAAAAAGACAAAGATTACACCTTTTCAAATGTGAGAAGGATATAAGCCAAAGTAGTTGTAACGACCCAGAATTTTTCGCACACCTCTAGGTCACATTAACTACCCAACTAATTAAGTTTAACCCTAACTACATCCTGCCAACTTCCTATTCAAACAAACATATACAATCAAGTTCCAAACCTCATCAATTTAACGATAAATCAATCTCATAGAACAACATTCAACAACATTCGTGAACCACTTCACGAGGCAAGTTTATTATTCAATCTATATGAATCTAAATAAATGGAATAAAACTCAAATAGGCACCTATCCCGAAGTGAAACTAACGACAAGGGAAAAATCTCTCAATTATTCAAATACGAATACACCGTTTATTAGCCATAACATAAGGCCTTAACCAATGACCTAAACTAAATAGGAGTAACTAAGCAGCCTATGGTCCTCGCTCGTCATATCTCCTCCGTCCCATCACCATGGTCACCCACGAGTCCTTCACCTGAAACAATCATTGTAGAAGGGGGGGTGAGTATATAAAATATACTTCGTAAGTAGCCCTCACCAACACACACACACACGTCATTGTCAACTATATCAAGAAACACTCGTAATCATGCTTTTCAATACATTATGGATTTAAACATATACACATTTCGTAACATATTAGTGAGAACCACAACCAGGAAACATGTTAACAACCAAACTCCAGTCTCACTAATATTACCAGTACCTCTATGCTTATCTCAGTTATCATACCCTTCCACCACTATTCCCTTCGAGTAGAGTCGGCCCCTAACCATTTATACCCAGAGCCCCGACCCTACAGCATCGGCCCTCGACCATTTATACCCGAGGCCCCGATGACTTCACCATCTATTGGCCCTTGACCATTTGTACCCAAGGCCCCAATAGTCTTTCCTCTAAAGGACTCCTCGTATCGACCCTCGACCATTTATACCCGAGGCCCCGATACTCCATTAGTGACGTATCAGCCCCCGACCATTTATACCCGAGGCCCTGACACTCACTTCTTCACTCCACTAGTGGCGTATCAGCCCCCGACCATTTATACCTGAGGCCCTGACACCCACTCTTTCATTCCATCCAAAGATTCCAACTTTCACCAGAGTCTCACTATATATTTTCTATTACCACTAACCCTGCATCTTTCAACTCACAAGTACAGTTCAGCATGATTTCACAACTTTATCAATTTTCTAATAACGAAAAGACAACCCAATCATGCTCAATATCCAACATCAGTATTTAACAAGTATTACTACGGATAATAGCTCACTAAACACGCCGAACAAAACATACATATCCAGGCAACAAACACTACCACCGCAATACTCACAGTTTAGTAAAGCAGAAAACTCACAACTTTTCATCGACAAATACCCAATACCATTCCAAGTATATCAACTACCACAACGAAGATTATTTAGCACAATGACATCACAAAATTAGCATTAAATATCACAAAAATCAGCACGTTAGAGACCATCGAGCATACATTAACACACGCACACGCCCCTTGTCTACTTACCCACAACCGTGCTCTTAAGTTTTGCGTCGACCTCACCCTAAGCACATCAAAACATAAAATACAGCACGTTACGTACGTTATTTATCCTTCGAAATTAACTCTAAAAGGGTTCGAATGACGCATTACCACCAAAACCGACTTCGTATATATGTGGGTCACCTAGATCTAACTCGCCAAGGTGTGGATAAACTAAATCGAGCTTCGAACGGATGTGGGTCACCGCCAAACGTCCTAAACACCGCTGTAACGTACCAATCCTGTCGTCGTTTCGCTGCTGTACCACCTTCCGTCGTGCGCCGCTACGAGGAGGGGCCACGCCGCTGCTGTACCTGTCACGGAGCGCAGCCGCTGGAGCGCCGGGAGTCGCCGGCCGTCGCTGTTCGAACGCCGCCAAAGGAATCGCATCCGGCGGCCGCTGCTCGAAGTGGAACCCGTGCGCAGAACCGCGCGACGTCGCACAACGCCGGAGGAGGGAGGCTGGGTCTCGCGCCGCCGCTCGGGGTGTCTTCGCCCGCCGCTGCTTCGCCGGCCGCCGCTCGTGGTTCGTCCGCCACTACTACGAGTCGTCGTCCCGTTCGGTGGGCAGCAGCACCGGTGCTGCGTCGAGGCGTCGGAGAAGCTGCCAGAAAGGAGCGGCGGCGGGATTGGGAACGAAGAAGAAGTCGGGGGAAAAACGGCTAGGGTAGAAGGAAAAGAAGAAGAAAGAAAAGGAGCTTGGGGCTAGGGTTTTCTTTTCCTTTTGTTTTGTTTTAAAAACCCATTTACCCCAATGGAGGCCCAACGCGTTCAAGCCCAAGAGAAAGAAGTCCATCCCCCTTAAAACAAGACCCACCACACTGAGTCCGGTAATTATTAATTTAAGTTGGAGTTTAGAGCCCGATAATAAAGATAAATTTAATTAACGATCAAGAAATTTAATTAACAATCAATTTAAAATTAACTGAAAAAAAAATTCTCCTGATTCGAGACTAACTAACCTGAGGGACTCGGGGCGTTACAGTAGTAGACGACACTAACGAATAAAGTTAAATTTTGTACAAGTCATTGGAGATCGGCTTTCATAAATGAATGAAATTTACACGTCAGATTACACACGTCTCATTGATAATAAACTCATAAATGTTCGGCGTTCCATGGCTGGAGGAGTTGTCTCCCGTTGAAGTCGGACAGCAGATACGCTCCAGGTCGGAGTATTTTCAAGACTCTGTACGGACCTTCCCAGTTTGGCTCAAGTGATCCTACATGCTGCATTACCTTCTTGAGGACGAGGTCGCCAGGCTTGAACGTTCTGACTTTTACTCTAGCGTTGTAGTACCGAGCCATACAGTTCTGATACTCTGCTAGCCTGAGCTGGGAGTGAGATCTTTTCTCCTCGAGTAGGTCAAGATTCACAAAGAGAGCTTTGCTGTTGGTTTGCTCGTCGAAATGTTCAACTCGAGGAATTGGCATGCCGACTTCCACTGGGACAACGGCCTCTGACCCGAAGACTAGGTCATATGGCGTCTAGCCAGTAGTTCGGTAGGACCACAACACCTCTGGTAACTCTTCCACCCACCGACCTTTCAGAGATTCTAGCCTCGTCTTCAGACCACACTTGATGATCTTGTTGATGGCTTCAACCTGTCCGTTTGACTGTGGATGGGCTGGAGACGAGCTGAAGTGGACTATGCCGAGCTGTTGGCAGAACTGATTAGAGCACCATCAAACTGTTTCCCATTGTCGGTAATGATGGCGTTCGGTATACCGAACCGGCATATAATGCTCTTCCACACGAAACTGATGACCTTCTCCTCGGTAATGGATGCCAGAGGCTCGGCTTCCACCCACTTGGTGAAGTAGTCTACTGCTACCACGGCAAACTTCAACTGCCCCTTCACCGTCGGCAGTGGGCCGATCAGATCTATCCCCCACTGAGCGATAGGCCAAGGGCTTGAGATCGGCGTCAGCATCTCCGGGGGTTGTCTCGAGATGCTTGCGAAGTGCTGGCATTTATCGCATGTCTTGGCGAACTCCTTGGTGTCACGTTCAATCGTCGGTCAATAGTAGCCCTAGCGGACGACCTTGGCAGCCATCGACCGAGCTCCTCCGTGGTTTCCGCAGACTTCTTCGTGAATCTCGTGGAGAACATACCTCGCCTCCTCTGGGTCGAGGCACCGCAACAATGGTAGGGAATATCCCCTCTTGAAGAGCTTGCCTTCTTGCATCAAGTAGTGAGCCGCTTGACGTTGGAGCTTTCTGGCCTGGCTCAGATCGTCAGGAACTAAGCCACTGATCAGGAAGTTCTTAATTGGGTCCATCCATGTAACCTGAACTGACTGGACCTCCATTACTTCAGGCTGGTCGATGGACGACTCGGCAAGTATTTCAACTGGAACCTTTCTCGACAGGTCGTTCTCGTAGGCCGAGGCTAAGCGAGCCAGTGCGTCGGCATTGGAGTTTTCGGACCTCGGCACCTGTCGAATCACACAGTCCTCAAACTGGGTGAGGAGCCCTCGAGCCTTGACCAGATACTTCTCCATACAAGCATCCTTCAGTTGGTACTCCTCGGTAACCTGATTGATGATCAGTTGGGAATCGCTGAGAATCAAGAGACACTTCACACCCATTCTCGTTGCGACCTTCAAACCATTTATCAGAGCTTCGTACTCGGCTTCGTTGTTCGAAGCTCGGAAACTGAACCAGAGTGCGTACTCGAACCGAAGACCACCGATGCCGAGGAGCAGCATGCCTGCCCCACAACCCTTCTCGTTGGACGAACCATCGATATAGAGTGTCCACTGGTCACGGACATCGCCCTCTTGCCTGGGTGGGGCAGCTCGGCAACAAAGTCTGCAGCTGCCTGACCCTTCAACGTCGTTCTCGACTTGAAGGCGATGTCATGCTCACTGAGCTCCAAGGCCCATTTCATCAGCCGGCCTGAGGTTTCGGACTTGTAGAAAATCAGCCTCGAGGGGAAGTTGGTCGGAACGATTATCTTGTGCGCTTGGAAGTATGGTCGTAGACGTCGGGCCGACGTCACCAGTGTTAGAGCCATCTTCTCAACACAGGGGTAACGAGCCTTGGTCTCGGTCATTGACTTGCTCTGTAGTACACACGGCTCTGCCGACCTTCTGCTTCCCGTACTAGGACTGAGCTTACTGCATTTTCCGACACGGCTAGGTACAAGTAAAGAACGTCATCAGGCAGTGGCTTGGACAATAATGGGGCCGTGCTGAGGTATTGCTTCAACTGCTGAAGTGCTGCTTTGCAATCGTCGGTCTATTCGAACCGACTCTTTTTCCTTAGCGTTTGGAAGAAATGGTGGCACTTGTCAGTGGAGCGAGATACGAAGCGATTCAAGGCTGCTAGACGGCCATTCAACCTCTGTAGCTGCTTATCTTGTCCGGATTGGCTTCAATTCCGCATTCGTGGATCATGAACCTGAGGAATTTTCCTGACGAGACCCCGAAGGCGCACTTGCTCGGGTTGAGCTTCATTTGATACTTCCAAAGTACACTGAAGGCCTCTGCCAAGTCGGCCAAATGTGAGCTCGTCTGCTTGCTCTTCACCAACATGTCGTCCACATACACCTTCATGTTGCGTCCAATCTATTTGGCGAATATCATGTTGACCATCCGCTGGTAGGTCGCCCCGACGTTCTTCAAACCGAAAGGCATGACGTTGTAGCAATACAACCCTTGGTCGGTAACAAACGCGGTGTGCTCTTGGTCGGGCACATGCATCTGAATCTGGTTGTACCCGGAGTAGGCGTCCATGAAGGAGATTAGCTCGTGCCCTGCTGTTGCATCGACGAGCTGATCTATCCGAGGTAGGGGAAAACTGTCTTTCGGACACGCCTTGTTAAGGCTCGTGAAGTCAATATAGACACGCCACTTGCCGTTAGACCTTTTAACTAAAACAACATTGGACAGCCACGCGGGGTAGTGAACTTCTCTTGTGAAATTAGCTCGTAGCAACTGCTCGACTTCTTTACAAATTACATTGCTTCGCTCGGTGTCGACAGGCCGATGCTTTTTCCTCACAGGCCTATAGCTAGGATCTACATTAAGTCTATGCACCATTATACTTAGGTCGATGTCCGGCATGTCGTCATGAGACCATGCAAACACGTCAGAATTTGCCTTCAGAAAGTCGACAAGTTCTTCCTTCACCTCGGCCCGCAGTCTGCTACAGACATTGACTTGCTTATTCGGCCCCAGCAAGGGGACAAGTTCTAGTTCTTCCGCTGGGGTGCCGCGGCTGAGCTTTGCCTCATCATTACGTGGTGACACAACTGCTTCTAACTCCATGATTGTTGCGCAAGTGGCGGTCCCCTTCATCGCAGCTGTGTAGCATTCTCTTGACGTTTTTTGCTCTCCTCAAACTGTTGCGACCCCAACCATTTTAAATTTACAAAATGTGTCACTTACAATTAATTACTATTAATTAGTAATTTATATTTAATTTAAATCTATAATATATATTTAAAAGTTACCATCTAAAAAAATACTATTTTATTTTAACGTCCAAATATAATGTTATTGACGCATGATGAAATTTTATAACATACATTTTTTATTAAGGGAGTATTAGATATATTAATCAATCCATATTTTATTGTTACGTTTGATACGTTATAATTCAATTTCAATTTTCGAAGTTGGGGTTTGTTTATTAAAACATATTTTACTTTCAAATAAATAATATATTTTGAGAAAGTGTGCATTATCCTTTGTTTATTATTGTTTTTTCTAACAATTAGTGGTATTAATTTTTTATCCTTTTATTCATTGATTTTACTATTAAATTAAATTAAAAATATTTCATTCATTGGCACGTGGCAGCATACTAGTTTTAATAAATTATTCAACAAATATAGTGTTGGAAGGAACAAAGATACTTGCCACGTGGGCAGAGTTCAATGGTCAAGGGTTTAGGCCGAGCTCCCATATCGACACGCTGATCTCACAAGGTTATCCCAAAAACGCATCAAAGACGAACTCTGACATCATAAGGTACAGTCAATAATGAATGGTAGGTCACCCGGCCCTAGGAACCACCCATCTAATCCCATGTAAATGCACCTTGCTCCACTCCATTAGATATGGAAATCTGTATGGAAATATGCTTGAAGTTGACTACCCGCTTGTACTTAACCTGTTTTTTAGGTTTCATGCTTCCAGCTCGCTCGCCAACAGTTCGCTACGGCTCAGCATCAATCTAGAGAATGTTTTAAATTCCATTATTCTCATTAATTTGAATATCAATTATCAAAATCCTCAAAACTATTCACCATGTTTTGTTTCTATTTTTCACTAAAAGCTCATGATTTCACCATGTTAACTGCCATTTGATTCTTCATTTCTTGTGGCTGCAACCTTCACAAAAAGATCGACGATTTATGTTCTTAATCATTTCAGTGACTTTATTTACTATTTCGACTGTTATTTCTAGTTTTTCGACAACTCACACCTTTAATAATAAATAAAAATACTAACATTAAATAATCTTTAAGTCACTTAGGAAATAATATATTGTAATTAATATATAGTCAATGTAATAAGATGATATTACTGAGGTTTAATTTTGGACTATAAATTTTAATTCAAATCTCGAAATATATATTTGTAAATATTAAAAAGAATGGACATTTGTGAAATATCATGTCTAATATGATCGAGTAGAGACAACTTATGTTTGTGTTTTATGCTCTTGTCCCATGTTTGAACTTTCAACTTAACAAGTGTGAAATTTTTAATATATTTTTCAATTTCTAAATTAAAAAGTATTTCATCCTATGTTTAATCCTGATATTTTAAAGAAGACACAAAACTTCACCTTAATCAATAACCGAAATTCTATTCATGAAAAAAATGGTGTGAATAACTAGTATATAGCTTTTGATACTACATTTATTACTTAAAATTCCGTATTTGATAATGACACAATTTTATTTTTATTTTATTGGTATAAATTGTAAGATGAAAAGAAAAAAGGCCTTGATTTTTTAAAAATATTTTTGGTTTTATAAATTGAAATTTTTGAAAATTTATTTTTTCATTTAAATCAAATAATCTAGAAAATTGTACCTAATAAATTTATATTGTAAATCATATTTTTCTTATACCAATAGTATTCTTAGACGTCAACGTGATCATAACTCAATATTAATTGGCACCCACTTGTTCACTTGGAGCTTCAAACCCTCATACCCTCAATTTGTTGTACTACAAAAAATTCATCTCTAGGGACTACAAAATTATTTTTAATAATATTAAAATTTATTTTGATTAAAAAACAAAAATAAAAAATTATAATATCTAAGTGTTTTTTTTTTGGAAAGGAGTAGAGTTATAATTTTTTTTTCTTTTAATTTATGATCAAAATTTTGTATTTTGAATGATATTATTGCTGTTATTAGGCGAAACTCCATTCAAAATCTAACCCATTCTATTGACTAAACTAATATCTCAGGGTAAGAATATTAAAATTATTCTTTAAAAAAAAGATATTAAAATTATGTTTTTATAGGTGAAGTTCGACCATGACGAGGGATCGTATCATCAATCTTAAAAATTATAACAGATGTGTTATCCAGTTCAAATTATCATTTAATTTATGTTATAAACAGGGATGGATGCAGAAGGAGATTGGAACATGTGCCCTTGGATTCTGATTAAATAATATATAGTATAGTAATTGTGCATCAAAATTATCTTTGCTCCACTTATTTTCTCAATAGGGATGATCAAACGATCCATGAATCTCGAGAATCGAGTCTGGGACTTGAAAACCCTACCGTGATGAAAAGAGAAAGATGATGAGAGTAAATAGAAGAAAATGAGAGAGATAAAAGTGGGAAAAAAAAGAGTGAAAAGAAAGAAGAAAAAGAAAGGAAAAAAAAGAGAGAAAAGAATGGCTAATAGGTAGCCATGTGAGACATTGCGAAGTGTAAAAAAAATAATAATAATAATAATAAAAAAGTTTCACGTGATTTACGTGAATTCTTTTTAATAATAATAATAATAATATTATTATTATTTTCTATTATTTTCTTTTTTATTATTATCCTTTTATATATTTGTTATTATTATTTTATTTTTTTTATCTATCTCCTTACAAAGGTTCGAAATGTCGAAGACTCGATTTTACGGATATGTGATGGATATTTGGAAAAAATTCACGAAAATTGTGAAAATTAATAAAAAATTATTTTAATTAGTAAATAAAATTTTAATGATAGCTTAATTAAGCTATAAATGATACTCTTAACCATCATTTGTAAAAATATGAGTAACATGAGAAATGTCAGAACAAGATAATGAAAATTGATGAAAATAATTTGAATTAGTAAATTAGAGTTCAATGTTGCTTAATTATATTTTATTTGATAATTGATCATTTATAACAAAATTTAGTATTTAGTTACATAATTAAATAAACTATGAAATATTGATATATACCAACACATGTACCATCATTACAAAAAAGGATAGGTTTAAAAATTTTGAAATTAAATTTGAAAAGAAAAATTGAAAAAACTTCAACCACAATAAAAATAGGTCAATAAGGTCAATAGTAAAAATTAAAATAAATAAATACATAAATTTAAATAATAATTATTATTATTATTAGAATAAGAAAATGAAAAAAAAAAAACAGAGAGGTGCATTCCAGATTCCCAACAATCCCACGTCAAAAAGGGATTGACAGCCCCCCTCTCACTTTACTCATCCATTCAGTTGGGTTGGGCTATGTCATATAGGCCCGACCATATAGTACAATTTTTTTTAGCGATATTTCATAAATTTCGTGGAAATATTGGTATTTTTTGCGGTATTTTGACGACATTTTGTTGTATTGTCGATTTTTCCTCATATGTCGATGTCGAGTTCCTCGACAGGTATATGGATGTGTCGGAGCAATATTTAGTACACTGCTCCTAACCCACTTATATGACTATTTAATAGTCATTTTTCGCAATAAATGGAAGAAAACTTGGAGAATGGGAAAATCGATTTTCCCCAATCGTTTTGAATTTAGTTCAAAAGAACAATGGTTTTCTTGGTTGATTTTGTATTTCTTTTCTCAAAAAAAATAAAAATAAAAGCCACTTCTTCCTATCCCATTTTTTCAATTTCTCTCTCTTTCTTTTTCTGCTCCCACTATCTTCTTCTCGGAGTTTCTGTCTCCACATTTCTTCTTTTCTTAATTCAGTCTTCTCATCTTCCATTACTTCTCCTTCTTCCTTCATTCATATTCTCTTTCTTCCCTCCTCATAATGATTTTAAAATCATTTTCGGTGTTGGATTGGAATTAAAAATCAGAATTTAAAATCCAATCTAATTTGAGATCTCTTATCGCAAAAAATTTTCCACCCAAAATAGGTCGTATTTGATAGATTTTAATTGAAAGTTACCACATCAAATAAGAGGGGGTCCTGTGATCATGGAACAATAGCCAAGAAAAACTTAAAAGAATTAATGGTCACTACTTATACTAACTAGGTGCACCTTTCTTTTCGGTAGCTTAATCATAAGAACTCTAAACTTAAACGTACTTGACTAAATCCTGAGCTTGGGGCATTATAGACTTGTGTTGTTCTGTAGGGATAGTGTACGCTCTTCTAAGTAGTTCAGAACTAAACGGTGGCGCAGTCGAGTCACAGGGAATGCAGAGGAATGCCGAGGTAATTAGGGTCAAATCCGGATTTCGAATCCTAATCCAAATCGTGGGCCTGGAGCGTTATACGTAGTGTATCAAATAATGAGATGAAATAAAAAAAAAAAAGAGAAGAAACGAAATGGAGACGGAGATGAGATAGAAATAGAATAAAGAAAATAGAGAATGACCTATAAAAAGAAGAGAGAAAAGAGATAACGAAAGAGAAATGGATAACGAGATGAGATAAAAATAGAAGAAAGAAAATGGAGAAAATGTATAAAGAAGGGAGATGAAAAAAAATGGAGGGAAACGAGAGTTCATATAAGGAAAGTACAGTTTATTTTCTTCTAACATAGAGAAAAGTGGTTAGGTTTTTATTTTTAAAATCATATATAATTATAAGGATATAGTGGTAAAATAAATACTTTCTTTTTACTTCTTGCAATCATCCAATCAAAAAAAAAAATATTTTGTCAATTGAAAATTCATCAAAATTTGTTATGTTCCAAATGCAATTAAAAATTTGAAATCATTTCCATAATTTAAAATCCTGAACTTGAGATCATTTCATTCAAATTTTTAACGTGAAATGGAGCATCATAGTTACTCTTTTTTTCGAGTTTAATATCTATTAGAAACTAATCAAATCGATCGACCAAACCGTCGGTTAAACGATCGGTTTGTATAGAAATGTAAAAAATAAAACTTCCGACCGACTGAAACCGACTTAGTCGATTTTCGGCATCCAGGTGGACAGAAAACCGATCCCAACCGACCGATGATTATCCCTATTTCTCAATGCAAAAGCTTTGCACCCTCACCTCTTGATTATGAGATCAAATCCTAGCTTCAACGATTTTTGTTTTTTAATTATATTTTTCCAAAAGGTTTGTTTCTTCCGCCACCTGGATGTCCTGGGATCGAGCCTGTCATTTGACATTCTTCATTTGTTTATTATATTTTTTCAAAATGTATGTATTTTTCTTTTTTTTTTTTTCCTTTTTATGAGAACCCTATTTTTTTCTCCATAAAATAAGTAGTTTTAAATTTTATGTTTAATTTAATTTATAATCCTAAATTTGTTTCTGTTTAATTTCTATCAATTCACCCACTAATTTGGTCAACAAAACTCCAAAATTAAGAATCTCACCAATTTAATAAAAATCAAGTTTCTCAGTTAAGTTTGATTAAGCTACAAAATGCACCATTAAATAATTTTAATAAACTTATAAATTTAAGTAAAAAATATTAAAAAATACCAGCTATAATGTTTTCTTTTTTCGAGAGAAACTAACTATAGTGTCGTTTTTGTATAAATTCTACTAATTTCATATTAAATATATGTTTTCTAATTTATTTGAGAATATTTTTTTCAACAATGTTTTGAATGAAATTCTATCAAAATGTTAAATTTTCGACACTTTTTTAATGTTTAAGGGAAGATTACAACACTTATTCCACGAGTAAAGTGCAAATTGATGTTTTTTTTAGTACAACACCATGTGAAAGGTGGAGATTTGAAGTTACAAACTTTTGGTCGGAAATAGGTGACTTAACTAATTGAGTTATGTTCAGGTTGACATGCAAATTTATACACATTATAACAGATGTCTTATCCACTTCGAATTATCATTTAATTTATTTTATATATAAGGGCGGATGCACGAAGGGACCAGGGCACGTGCTCCCCTGGATTTTGATTAAATAATATATAGTGTAGTAATTGTGAATCAAAATTATCTTGTTCCGTTTGCTTTCTCAATAGGGATGATCAAACGAGATTGAAAAACTGATCCGACCGACAAAACCAACTGAACCAACGTCGGTCGGCTCTTCCAATATCATAGGAACCGACTTATAATGGAAAAAAAAAACTAAAATTTTATACCGGAATCTTGAGAGAGAGCATTTCTGTGAAAATAAATGGTAATTAAAGATGGTCCATGAATCTCGAGAATCGAACGTAGGCTTGAAGACCCTACCACAATGAAAAGAGGAAGAGATGAGAGTAGAAGAAAAATGAGAGAGATAAAGTTGGAGAAAAAAGAGAGAGGGAAAAGAGAGAGGGAAAAGAAACCGAAAAAAAAAAAAAAGGCTAATTCGGTAGCCATGTGAGACACGGAGAAGTGTAAAAAAAAAAACAAATAAATAAAAAAAATTTCGTGATTCACGTGAATTCTTTTTAATAATAATAATATTATTTTTTACAATCTTCTTTTTTAATTATTTTGATTATTATCCTTTTTATTTATTTGTTATTGTTATTTTCTTTTTATCTATTTCCCTATCAAGGTTCCAAATGTCGATGTCGATAGAAATGTCGAGATCCCGATTTTACAAACATGTAGATGTCATAGAAATTTGGAGAAAAGTCATGGAAATTGTGAAAACTAATAAAAATTGTTTTAATTAGTAAATAAAACTTTAACTGTAGCTCAATTAAGCTATAATTGATCACTTCTAACTATCATACGTAAAAACACGAGTAACTTACTTATGAAAATCGATGTCAATAAAAATATCGGAACAAGATAATCAAGATAGATGAAAATAATTTGAATTAGTAAATTGAAATTCCATGTTACTTAACTATGTTTTATTTTATTGATAATTGATAATTTATAACCAAATCGAGTGTTTAGTTAAATAATTGAATAAAATATAAAATATTGATATATATACAAACACAGGTACAATTATTAAAAATAGAGGGATAGGTTTAAAAATTTTGAAATTAAATTTGAAAAGAAAAATTTGAAAAAACTTCAACCGCAATAAAAATAGGTCAATAGTAAAAACTAAAATAAATACATAAAATTTAAATAGTAATAATAATATTTATTATAATTAGAATAATAAAATGGAAAAAAAAAAGAAGGCACATTCTAGATTCCCAACAATCCCTCGTCGAAAAGGGATTGGGGGAGGGGGAGGGGAAAAATGATTTTGCCCCCACGTGTCGATGTCGAGCCCTTTGACACGTCGATATGTACGTGCTCCACTTACGTGGTTATTTAATAGCATTCCTCTCAAATTGCTTTTGGTTTCACCCAAGAGGCCTCATACCAATGTGAGATTTTGTTTGCACTCTTTACAAACCCAACAATTCTCCCCTCGAACAAAGTGCCACTTGTATCTTGCCTCGAATAGTCATGCACTTTACTCCCGTTTCAAAGATACCCACTCTTCCTATCAGTTTACCCGACTGTGATAGGCTTCCTATCAATTTACCCCCGACTTGATAGGGCACATGTCTTGCTCATCACCCGAGCATAGAGCATGTCTTTGCTCGCCACCTCGACCACTTTTTGTTCGATTTAGAGATTCATCCATAAGTTCCGTAATAACTATTAGGCTTACCACAATCACTCTTGTTTAGACCCCCGAGGATTCCTCCCACATAGCTAGGTTTCCATGGCTCTGATACCACTTGTGAGAAAAGTGTAAAAGCACAAGAATAACGACACGACAAATTATACTTTGTTTTTGGTTTCACCCAAAAGGCCTCATACCAATAGAGACAATTGTCCTCCCTTATATATCATGGATCACTCATTTCCCTAACAAATATTGAACTTTGTTTGCACTCTTTACAAACCCAACAAAAAGGACCGTGGTTTTCTTGGTTGATGGTATTTTTATTCTCAAAAAAGAAAAAAGAAAAAAAAAGCAATTTCTCCTCCCTCCATCGTCTTCCCCTCTCCCATTTCTTCTCCTTCCTTCTTCCTTCATTTGTTCTTCTCTTCCTTCTCTCCTGAGATGTCTGTATTTAAGTCACAACAACACTCACTTACCTCTGAACTTTAGAAGCCCGAATTTGTGAGGATTTTGAAATCATAATGATTTTAAGATCATTTATTTTGTTTGGTTGGAATTTAAAAAAAAAAAAAGAAAATTTGAAATCCTATTTTATCCCAAAAAATTTTCCATCAAGATTTTAATTGAAAGTTGACCAATTATAACACTGACATGGATGTAGTGCTACATTAGTGTATCAAATAATGAGATGAGATAAAAAGAGAGAAAATGGAGAATGGGATGAAATTAAAAAAAAAAAAAGAGAAGAAAGAAAATGGAGAAGGAGACGAGATTGAAAGAGAATAAAGAAAATAGAGAATGACGTATAAAAAAGAAGAGAGAAAATAGAGAAAGAAAGAGAACTGGAGAAATGGATGATGTTTGGGGAAGGGAATACCCTGGACACGTGGAGGACCCCTATTGGTGCTCCAAGATTGCTCATGAGTCATGCCCAGCTCGGATAGCCGAGATGGCCGCCACTAACGTCGACAAATGCTAAGTATGAGGGCCGAGGTGAACCTGGCCCAGGTCTGACCTACCGGGGAGCTCGGTAGGGGCTGATGTGAGCAACTGTCGGCGGCGTGATTATCGGGCGTAACCGTCGGTCCCGAGATTACCGGGTGTAACCGACGGTCCCGAGATTACCGAATGTAACCGTCGCGAGATTAGCGAGACTACCACCCATAAGTAGAGGACCTCACTCCCCGATCAGGTACGACGATTTCTGGCCTTGAACTAAACTTGGAATCCGACCTATACTGACTTGATCGTCGGAGTGTTCACCTTTTTGTGCAGGTCCGCCTAAGAGTTCAGGTCGGTCCGGAGGCCGAGTTCGAGCTACAATCTAGAACACACTGTTGTGCAGATCCTTGCATAAACAGATTAGATAAAAACAGAAGAAATAAAATGGACAAGAAAGTATAAAGGGTGATAAAGAAACACGAGGAGATGAAAAAAAATAGAGGTAATCAAGTATTTGGAAACGAGGTTCATACAAAAAGGTTTATTTTAGAGTTGTTAGGATTTTATTTTTAAAAATTATACATAATTACAATGATATAATGGGTAAAATAAATACTTCCTTTTCCTTCCCTCCCATCCTCCAAACAAAAAGTTTTATTTTTTATTGATTTAAAATCCATCAAAATTTGTTAACGCGATTAGGAATTTGAACTCATTTCAATAATTTAAAATCTTGGAATTTGAAATCATTACATTTGAATTCTTAACACCAAATGGAACATTAGAGTATTTTTTTTAATTTTTTCTTTTTTTTTTCGAGTTGAATATCTATTAGAAACCAACCAAATCGACCGACTGAACCGTCGGTTAAATGGTCGATTTGTAAACAATAAAACTTCCTCTTGACCGAAACCGACTTAGTCGGTTTTTGACGTCGGGTGGGCCAGAAACCGATCCAACCGACCGATGCTCGTCCTTATTTCTCAATGCAAAAGGGCTGCGCCCCCACCTCTTGATCCTCTTGATTCTCAGATCAAGTCCTGGCTTCAACAATTTTTGTTTTTAAATTATATTTTTCCAAAAAGTTTGTTTCTTCCCCCCACCTGCATGTCCCCGGGATCGAACCTGTCATTTAACATTCTTCGTTTTTTTATTATATTTTTTCAAAATGTAAGTATTTTTTTTTTCCTTTTTCCTTTTCTAAGAACCATATGTTTTCCTTTTAAAACAAGTAGTTTTAAGTTTTACGTCTAACTGAATTTATAATCCTAAATTTAGATAAGTTTCATATATAATTTTTATGTTTCTATTCAATTTCTATCAAATCACCAAATTGGCGAACAAAACTCCAAAAGAATCTCACTAATTTAATAAAAATCAAGTTTCAATCAAGTTTGATTAATGTACCAAATGCACCCTTAAATAATTTTAATAAACTTAAAAATTTTAGTGAAAAATCCCGGCTATAATGTTTTTTTTAAGAAGACTAATTATAATGTTGGTTTTGACTAAATTCTACCGATTTCATACAAAGTATATGTTTTTAAATTCATTTGACAAATATGAGAATATTTTTTCCAACAATGTTTAGAATGA
This sequence comes from Momordica charantia, assembly GCF_013281855.1. Taxonomy (NCBI): domain Eukaryota; kingdom Viridiplantae; phylum Streptophyta; class Magnoliopsida; order Cucurbitales; family Cucurbitaceae; genus Momordica; species Momordica charantia. The sequence continues at coordinate 11,815,509 of NW_028275162.1, forward strand.
AAATCCATCAAAATATTAAATTTGCGACACTTTTTTAAAGTTTAAGGAAATATTACACCACTTATTCCATGAGTAAAGTGCAAATTGATATTTTTTTTAGTACAACACCATGTGAAGGGTGGAGATTAGAATTGACGAAATTTTAGTCGAAAATAGGTGACTTATAACTAATTGGACTATACTTAGATTGACATGTAAATTTATACATATGACAAAGTTTAGATTTAAAATTGATATTTTTCCATTATATTTATATGCATTTGTACCAGACATAAAATTCTAGATTGTGCTGGTTATACCTATAACGTTTTTGTTAACATTTATGATGTAATCATTGGTGCGTGAAATTGTAGGCTTGACCATTGCGTGCAGTCCATGTGGATGCAATCAAAAGATTAAATGTGAACAGAGCTTGGCTTTTGAATGAAGGGAAAGAAAACTAAAAAGAAAAAAAAGTCATTAAAAGGAATAAGAAAAGTACTTCTCTCTTCAGCAGTTAGTCGACGGTTATATTAATCATTGAATAATTCCTTAATCTACGCTCGTTTACGTACATGCATGCACCTTCCTGCAATCAATCATTTATATAATATACTTCACCAATACGCCACCTTGACCCTAAACTCATGCATTTGTAACGTGCATGGCACATGCAGCCGAAGATCGAAGTGTGGTTCAAGTTTCAGGTTTTGACTTTTTTCATTTTACATCTCATTATAAATAACCACTCCAAAAATAACTGCCATTTCAAAACACAACATTTCTCTCGACAAAATATAATGGCCAACAAATTTCCTTCTGTGTTTCATTTCTGTACTGTCTTTGTGTTTTTTGTGTCCTTTTTTCGAGCATCAAGTGCGGGTAGCTATAATGTGATCAGTTTTGGTGCCAAGTCTGATGGGCGAACGGACTCCACTGTGGCTTTTCTCAAGGCTTGGGCGTCTGCTTGCAATTCTGCAGCAGCATCTTCTTTGTATGTCCCTAAAGGAAACTTCTTGCTCAAAGCCATCGTCTTCAAAGGCCCTTGTAGGAACCAGATTACGTTTCAGATAGACGGAACGCTTGTCGCACTGCCGGACTACCGCGGTCTTGGAAATTCTGCATCTTGGATTTTGTTCTCCAAAGTTAATAAAGTCTCTGTCCTCGGTGGAACTCTCGATGCCAAGGGTGCTGCTTACTGGGCCTGCAAGAGATCTGGGAAGAATTGCCCCGTTGGAGCTCCGGTACGATGTTTGATCTATAATTTCATCGTTAAACTTTTAGTATGTAACAATTTAATTTACTTTAGTATATAATGCAGTCGATGACATTCAATTGGGCAAACAACATTGTGATCAGTGGGTTAACTTCGATCAACAGCCGACAAACTCATATC